>NC_092417.1:35283487-35923487 GCF_040894005.1 Engystomops pustulosus
GTACATAGGAGTCTGCCAGGTACTCAGGAGCCCACCAGGTACACAGGAGCCCGCCTGGTATATAGGAGGCTGCCTGGTACTCAGGAGCCGCCAGGTACTCAGGAGCCCGTCTGGTACTCAGGAGCCAGCAGGTACTCAGGAGCCCGCCTGGTACATAGGAGGCTGCCTGGTACTCAGGAGCCCGCCTGGTACATAGGAGTCTGCCAGGTACTCAGGAGCCCACCAGGTACACAGGAGCCCGCCTGGTATATAGGAGGCTGCCTGGTACTCAGGAGCCGCCAGGTACTCAGGAGCCCGCCAGGTACTCAGGAGCCGGCAGGTACACAGGAGCCCGCCTGGTACTCAGGAGCCGGGCAGTAATAAGAAGTGTGACTGCAGGTCCTGTAGTCACATTAATAATTCTCTCTGTCTAATCCCTTTAATACCTCAGGGGCCTGCAGACCATCACTGTACAGATCCTCACTACTAATTCTGCAGTGTAAAATGGGAATGCACATGTCAGAACGATATGGGATCGCACATGTAGCAGAGCTCTACCTTTGGCGCTGATGCTTTGTAGGCAAAATCCGCCAGGTTGGATTTGTTTAAACGTATAAAAAAAAAATATCTATTATGCCCCAAGATGGGCATTTGCATTGACAATGTAATAGACCTACCTCACAGTATATGGACCCGCTGTTATACGCTTATACGTTCTCCATTGAACAGCCTTTACCGCCATTGGCTGGAGCTGATTTACACAGAATCTGCAGGAATATGTAAAGCACTATTTATTTTATTATTTTCAGCTTTACATTGCATGCGAATGAAGTTGCAGGGACCTGAACAGGCACAAGATGGGGGTTGCCAAAATAATTGATGGACATTTCTGTATGGAGTCAAAATTAGGGATACATGATATGTACATAAAGTTGTAATAGTTGCTAAGAAGTTTGTCCTAAATGCAGGCAGCATGTTATAGAGCAGGAGGAACTGAGCATATTGTACATAGTGTCCTATCTGCAGGCAGCATGTTATAGAGCAGGAGGAGCTGAGCAGATTGTACATAGTGTCCTATCTGCAGACAGCATGTTATAGAGCAGGGGGAGCTGAGAAGATTGTACATAGTGACCTATTTGCAGGCAGCATGTTATAGAGCAGGATGAGCTGAGAAGAGTGTACATAGTGTCCCATCTGCAGGTAGAATATAATAAAACAATATGAGCTGAGTAGATTGTACACTGTCCTATCTGCAGTCAGCCTGTTATTGAGGATGAGGAGCTGAGCAGATTATACATAGTTTCCTATCTGCAGGTAGAATATAATCGAACAATATGAGCAGATTGTACACAGTGTCCTTCCTGGAGGCAGCATGTTATAGAACAGGAGGAGCTGAGCGGATTGTGCATAGTGTAGAATAGGTAGAATATAAAAGATCAATAGGAGCTGAGCAGATGTTGAGTAGATTTTGCACGGTGTCCTATCTGTAGGCAGCATGTTATAGAGCAGAAGGAGCTGCACAGATAGTACATAGGGTCCTATCTGCATGCAGCATGTTATAGAGCAGGAGGAGCTGAGCAGATTGTGCATAGTGTCCTATCTGCAGGCAGGATGTTACAGAGCAGGAAGAGTTGAGAAGATTGTACATAGTGTCCTATCTGCAGGCAGCATGTTATAGAGCAGGAGGAGCTGAGCAGTTTGTACATAACGTTCTATCTGCAGGCAGCATGTTATAGAGCAGGGGGATCTAAGCAGAGTATACATAATGTACTATCTGCCGGTAGAATATAAAAGAACAATAGTAGCTGAGCAAATTGATATATAGTTTAATAAGGAATAAATATTCACTATATGTTTTGGACAGCTGATACAGTCATACAAGGAAATCACATATAATTGGTCTTGACTTCTCCTACTCTGCAGACTAGACACCAGGCTCACTGTGACATCCAGTAGCTTTCTATTTAAAACCTAGGACCTCCACACATACTCAGCTCTGCTGTGCTTCACATACCGAGCTCTGCTGCATCTGCTCGCCTGCATGGGAGATGAAGCACAACATGCTTTAGCTTGCAGTCTAGAATAAAACAGGTTTCCACCTCTCAGAAGATATCATATATGGCCATAGTTATTCTCTGGCAGAGCAAGGTTGAAGTTTAGCCCTGGGACAAGAAGTTATGCCAGTTCTGAGTGGAAATCCCCCTCCGCTTCTCCATCAGGGGGCGATGGCTTTATAGATACAATGTAACATTCCATCCATCACAAAGGCTGGGAATGATGGGCTCGTTTATGTGCGATCCATTGTTTCTAGTTATTACTTTTCTGGAGTGAAAGTTATTGTGTTTTTTCTATTATTATTGAGGCGGGAATCTTAAAGAGGCTTTTTATGAAATAAGCACATTTTAAGAGAGCAGTAAATTCTACAATGCCAGAATATATTCATTTATCTTTTTGTATACAGATCACGCGAATTATGATAACTCAGAACTGCAGCTGTAACCTCCGCCAGCATCTAAGGTCAGGGACCACGATCTTACATATTGTAATTTGCAGAGAGAACAGTTGTTATACACATATCTATGCCCTTATGTGTAAATCTGTAAACTTCTCACAAATCAAAAATGCAACTGAATCTGTAGGCAGCATGTTATAGAGCAAACAATGTTGAATGGATTTTTCAAAGTGTCCTATCTGCAGGCAGCATGTTATAGAGTAGGAGAAGATGAGTAAATTGTACATAGTGTCCTATCTGCAGGCAGCATGTTATAGAGCCGGAGGAGCTGAGCAGATTGTACATAGTGTCCTATCTGCAGGTAGCATGTTACAGAGCAGGAGGAGCTGCGCAGATTGTACATAGTGTCCTATCTGCAGGCAGCATGTTATAGAGCAGGATGAGCTGAGCAGATTGCACATAGTGTCCTATCTGCAGGCAGCATGTTATAGAGCAGGAGAAGATGAGTAAATTGTACATAGTGTCCTATCTGCAGGCAGCATGTTATAGAGTAGGAGAAGATGAGTAAATTGTACATAGTGTCCTATCTGCAGGCAGCATGTTATAGAGCAGGATGAGCTGAGCAGATTGTACATAGTGTCCTATCTGCAGTCAGCATTTTATAGAGCAGCATGAGCTGAGCAGATTGTAAACAGTGTCCTATCTGCAGGCAGCATGTTATAGAGCAGGATGAGCTGAGCAGATTGCACATAGTGTCCTATCTGCAGGTCTCATGTTATAGAGCAGGAGGAGCTGAGCAGATTGTACATAGTGTCCTATCTGCAGGCCTCATGTTACAGAGAAGGAGGAGCTGAGCAGACTTTACATAGTGTCCTATGTGCAGGCAGCATGTTATAGAGCAGGAGGAGCTGAGAATATTGTACATAGTGTCCTATCTGCAGGCAGCATGTTATAGAGCGGGAGGATCTGAGCAGATTGTACATAGTGTCCTATCTGCAGTAAAACAGAGCAGATTGTCCCCTCCCATATAGATTGCAAGCCCTCATGTGCATGGTCCTTCTTCCACTAGGTAGTTTTTGCATTTGTTCTCATCTTTTGGAAAGTTGTCATGCTGATCCATTTATGGGACAATTCCTGGTGGGTTGGGGTGGGGTTTTCAAATAATTTAAACATTATCATGTGATTGTCATTTCCAACCATGTAGTGGGGTCATGGACAATGTCCTCACAGCGGCAGTGGTGGAACATAAGCTCGCTTAACATCTAATTGTTGCCAAAATGTGAAGTTTTATGGAATATGCCTCTGGATACCAACATGGAAAGTATTCCTCTTCTATTGATTTCACAGGATATGGCTGAACCTTAGGGAAAAAAAATTAGGCGTCCACCAGAATAATAACTTGTAGGATGGAAATTCGATAGAAGAAAAATGCCTCCTTACTAAAACACATCCAATAATTTATTCAAGGAAAGCGCATTGAGCAGCCGAAGTAAATACTCGCGTCAAGGAATGTATCAGTCTTCAAGATCATTCTTTATTATTGACAAAAAGTCAGGATAGCTTCCATATATTACCATATATTTTCTCCCCCATCATAGTGGAAGGCCCTGCAGGGCTGCACAACTCCTAATAGGGTCAGCTTCCAGATGGGGGTTTATGTGCAGGTAAATGAGAACTTGGAAATTTTCCTTATTGCTACATATTGTTGTGTATTGGTTTATTATATTATATATGATAAATCACTAAATGCTCTACATGTGAGGACGATGATTCATTTCAGTATGGAAAAAATATGTATTAGTAAAATCGACACATGAGTATTTTATTTCAGAAGCACTAATGGTAAAATTAGCCCTGAAGAAGGCCTGTTTAATAGGTGTAACGTGTCACAATCAGTGGTAGTGGATCCCCTGGACCACCACGGACCACGACATAAGCCGATACCGGGGACCGGAGTCTAAGTGATACCCGTTTTTCACCAGATTCCGCCACAAAGCGGGTTGGACTTGCTGCGGCGTGGTAGGCCGTTCCGCATGACTTTGTCCTCAGTGGCAGCCAAGACAAAGTGCAGAATCGTAAGGCAAGGGCATGGTCAGGGACAAGCAGGAGGTCGAGACAGGCAGCACAGGATCAGAGTCAGGGACGTAGTGGAAGGTCAGGACGGGCAGCACAGGAGCGAGGTCAGGAACGGAATCAAGGTCACAACCGGAAATCAGGATAATTCCACAGGGCATCAGACAAGCTTTCTCTAAGGCCGTGAGGCACAAAGAACACAGGAAGAGGCTGGGAATTTATCAGAATTGGTAACTGGCCAGCGGCAATTATCAGCACGCTGGCATTAGGAGGTGGGGACGCACGCGCCATAGCGCCAGCGCGGGATAGCGGAGAGGTAAGAGCAGTGACAGGGGTCCGGGAGTACAGATAGGATTTAGGGTGCGCCTGCGACCCGATTCGTGGGTCATGGGCGCACCCGTGACATAACGTAAGGTAAAGATGGGACAATGAATTCAGCAGAAAGATTCTTTCTTGGGTTTTACTGCCATTTTTGTTTTTATGTTCTCAGCTAAAATTTTTGTAATACCCATTGGCAATCTGACTTTTGTTTCTAGTGTAACCATGACAATGATGCCGGGAGAAAAAACATTTGTGCAGCTTGCCGTTGGTGTCACAATTCTAGAGCTCCTATCAAAATGCCATTCGACTTGCCTTGTTTTCAGGGCTGACAAAACCTCATGCAACTAGAGAACGATTGGCAACTTAGATGGTGCGTGACAGTTGTGTTATGATATCTTGAGGTCATAGGTTGCAGCGTGACCCCCATTGACAATTATTAGTTCCGATCTTCATGTCAATGAACACATGTCTCTGACTAGCCCTAGCCTTAGGGAGAGGGGGAGAGCTTAAGTGGATATATGGGGGTTGTGACTGATATTTAGGGCACAAATGGACCATCCAAGCAGTGATTCCACCGATGGACCCTGACACCTGTTGGTTCTGTCTGGGCCTTCAACTCTTTTTGGTGGCAAGGTGTGTCAGTGGCACTTAGACATCATGCTGGCTTTTAATAGGTGGCCATGGATGGGGGGGGATATACAGACTAAGACCTCATACACATGAACCCAATGGGGGAACTTGAACTGGCCACACAGTTTGCGGACGTATCAGTCCCCACAGACGTCTATAGCACCTGGTCAGAGTGCGGTGGTCACATGCTGTCTCACCTCACTGTGACCGAGCAAAGGAAATATAGGACATTGTATAGGACATAGATCATTGAGCAGCACTCAACTCTCCTCTCACCTGCACCCAACTGGACAATAATAATAATAATTCTTTATTTATATAGCGCACACAGATTACACAGTGCTGCACAAAGCATGACAGATTGGTCCTTGTCCCCAATGGGGATCACAATCTAAACAACCTAACAGTATGTTGGAGTGTGGAAGGAAACTGGAGGACCAGGAGGAAACCCACACAAACACAGAGAGAACATACAAACTCTTTGCAGATGTTGAGCTGGGTGGGATTCAAACCCAGAACCCCAGCGCTGCAAGGCAGAAGTGCTACCCACCATGCCAACCCAGGCTACAACCCAGTTTGTGTGTATGAGGCCTTAGACTTCATGCACATGAACATGAGCAAAAACATCAAAAACTAGGTTGGGGTTTGCGCCCCATTTCAGTCCGTCGGAGAATGGAGGTAGCTAACACCTGTCCTATACGATAGTGTGCATGAGACCCAACACTGGAGGGGACATCACGGTATTGTAAAGGGAAAACTTTTTTGATGGGTATTTTTCAACTAGAGATTAGCAAATCTCTATTAGTTAGTTTCTTGATTTTTCGGGAACTGAAGCAAATTTGGATCTTTTCTACTTAGTCTCTTTTAAAATAACGTCTAACTACTGCTGTCATTTATCCCGGAGCTTACAGAGGGGGGTGGGAAATTGACAAAAAATTGCAAAAATATGAACAAAACGACATAGCTTTAAATATTTTTTTAAATCTGTATTTTAGAGGGCCAGAGGGGGTTTTATTCCAGTTTCTAGAACAATTGGCGCAACAATACTTTTGAAAAATTTGCAAAGCTTAGGTGAAGCAAATCATTAAAAATCTAAAAATTATTCTCTCATCTATATTTCCATAGACACGTCACCTATAGAAAGAAGTAGCACCCCTTTTCTGAAGTGTGAAGTGCGTATTTTATGGAATAATGTATCCTTGCAATAAATAGCTTTTTGGGGCTTTGTGATTGTGTACAGAACTCCTTCTACGGTCAAAGAACTTGAAGCTTAAATGCGAAATCACCTCCCCCCCCCCTTCCAAGTATTATGTATTATTTATAGTACTGGGCTCTTCATATGGGGAGGAGACACCTGATGGCCCCCCTAAGGCTCCTGGGCCTGGATGCATCCTCTGCAGTCCCACAAGTTCTCCTAAACTCCTAAACTCTAATATTGCTATCTTTTCAAGTAGGGATTGTATGAAGTACATCCTATTGCCCAAGTATGATCTTTACTTTATATTTTGTATGCACTGAATGTTCATAACATTTTAACCAACATTCTTACCTTCTATACTCAGTTTTTCTGTAATGTGCACATAACGGGATCATATGGTAAGAAAGCTAAAAGTTATTGGAGGTATAATAAACCTGCCAACTCTACAGCGTAAAGAAAACTCCTATTGTGTGAATGTGTGTTTAGATTTTATATGTTTGTTATACTGTTTATTTGTGGCATTGTAGACACAATGGCACACGTGCAAGAACGTGCAAAGTCAGACCGGTGCAGGGGCTTTAATAAATCTAGGTCATTGGGGCAGATTTATCAAGCTGTCTAAAAGTAAGAATGTTCTTAGTTGCCCATGGAAATCAATTACAGATCCCCGTTCAAATATTCATGAGCACTGGTAAAATTAAAGCTGAGCTGTAATTGGTTGCCCCTGAGCAACTAAGAACATTCTTACTATTAGACAGCTTAATAAATCTGCCCCATTGACCCAGATTCATTAACCCCTTCACGCTCCGCGGCGGATATATCCGCCACGGAGCGCAGTGACTTAGCGCTCAGTGGCGGATATATCCGCCACGGCGCCTATGCCGGCTCGGCTCTGGATCAGAGCCGAACCGGCATCGGGAAACACGGGGTGCCGGCTGTAACTAATAGCCGGCACCCCAGTGTAACACCCGCGATCGGAGTTGTCTCCGATCGCGGGTGCTTAACCCTTTAGATGCCGCGGTCAGCGCGACCGCGGCATCTAACAAGCATCTGGGGTGTCTTTCCCCCACGATCGGCCCCCCCGAACCGTTTTCGGGGGGCGCCGATCGTTGCTATAGTAACTCTGGGGTCCGATCTGGACCCCAGAGTTACTAGCAAGAATTGCCAGTAAGATGGCGTCTGTGACGTCATCTTACTGGCAAAGTGCCAGCCTATGCAAGTGTATAGGCTGACACTGATAATACTCTGCAATACATGAGTATTGCAGAATATTATCATGAACAAGCAATCAGAGGATTGCTTGTTCATATCCCATGGTATAAAAGTAAAAAAGTAAAAAAAAAAGTTATTCAATAAAAAAATAAAGTCATAAATCACTAAAAATGCCCCAAACCCCCAAAACATATAAAGAGACATATAACTCAAAAAAAAAGTCTAAATCATAACACAAACCCCACATATATAGTATCACCGCGTCCGTAACAACCCGTAGAATAAAAGTAAATCATTATTGAACCCCCACGATAAACGCCGTAAAAAAAAACTGTTATAAACCCTCCAAAAATTATGATTTTTACCTTTTCAATCCCACAAAAAATGCTATCAAATGCGACCAAAAAACCATATGTACTTAGACATGATACTGGTGCAAAGTACAACATGTCCCGCAAAAAACAAGCCATCAACCAGCTCCGTAGCCAAAAACGTAACAATGTTATGCCACTTGGAAGATGGCAATACAAAAATTATAGATTTTTCCCCACATTAGGGTTTTGTTTGACAAATTTAGTAAAACGTAAGAAAATATATTCATGTCTGGTATCCCCGTAATCGTATCAACCCATAGAATAAAGCTAACATGATTATTAGTCTATACGGTGAACACCAAAAAAAAAAAAGTCAAAAATCCAGTACAGAATTGATGCTTTTCTACTCCTGCCCTCAAAAAAAGTTCCTAAATTTTCAACAATAGGTGATACCAACCCCAAAATGGTAACAATGGAAAAAGCATCTCATCCCGCAAAAAAAATGCCGTCACATGGCCCCAATAACGAAAAAGCGAAAATTTTATAGCCTTCAAAAGGGGCCAATGAGGAAACTAAAATCCTGGCAGCTGCAGGGCTCTCCTTCCCTTCTGCGTCTCGCTGTGCGCCCATAAAACAAGTCACAGCCACATGTGGGGGGTCTTTGTACTCAGGAGAAATTGCAGAACAAATTGTATGGTGGGTTTTCTCTTTTTATATTTTGGAAATGTGTAAATTTTAGTGCTAAATGAACGTATAAGGGAACAGTATGACCATTCTAAATTTCACCTCCATTTTGATTCAATTACTATGAAGATCTCAAGGGGTTAACAATCTTCGTAAAAGCTGTTTCTGATAGCTTGAGGGGTGCAGATTTGAAAATGGGTAGATTATATAGGGGGTTTTGATGCTAAATATGTAAAATTTCATTCAAAACTGTATTTATCCCCAAAATAGTCAATTCTGAAAATCCGGAAAAGCGATATTCTATTTGTAAGCCGCGTGACATCAAAATAAATTATCCAGACATTTCAGAAATTATGAAAATGTAAAGTAGACAAATGGGAAATGTTATTCAGCAACTTATTTAGGTGGTAAATCTATCTGCCTGAAAACGCAATGATTTAGAATTTCGAAAATGGCAAATTTTTCAAAAAATTTATCATATTTTCTTTTTTTTGTAAATAAACGCAAAACTTATCTGCCAAAATTTACCACTAAAATGAAGTACAACATGTGGGGAAAAAACAATCGCAGAATCACTTTGATAAGTATCAGTGTTCAAAAGTTATAACCATATAAAGCGAAGCAAGTCAGAATCCAAAAAATCGGGCTGAGCCTTAAGCTGTAAAATGGCTGCGTCCTTAAGGGGTTAAAGTCCCTGCGCCAGTTCTCTGTGTGACTTTGCACATTCTTTTTAGTGCAAACTGCTTGTATTTATAAAGTGTCCAAGACACATCTGTGTCGCGGCTGCACTATATCCAAAGCGGCACAAAATTCTGCACATAACGGGACGTTCCGGTGCATGGTCGGACCGTGCGCCAGATATAACATGCAGTGTCCGACAGAAGTGTTAAAGGTGCACCAAAAAAAAAATTGTGCACTCTGTCGGGGTACTAGATGCACGCAGAAGGGGCGCCAGAAATCCTGAATTTGGCGCCCCCTGTACTATACACAGGCAAACTGCACACAGTACAGATTGCACTCTTTTTGATAAATGTGCGCCAATGTTTTATGTAGTTTTAGGCATCCTACAACATTTAGAAATTTCCAGCATGATTCATGACGCTGCCTATTGGAAATGGTGTAATGGACCCCTGTGGATAGCTGAAAGCTGTGTCTCTGGGTGGCTGAGTATTACCCACTCCTCAGCGCTAGCGAGGCCCTTAATGATCCATTTATCTGAAGTTATTTTTTTTCTCCTCTGGCTATAAATAGCATTTGCAAGGGCAGCATTCCTTGTAGGATGTGTGGCTATATCTAGGTACAGACAAGAGAGATAGAATTCCTTTCCCAGAGGTAGTGGGCTAAGGTGTAATTATGGGAATGTAAGGGTCTGGCTATAATCTAATGCCCCCCGTGCTCATGAACATCTCTAGAACATGCCATAGGTCATTGATGGGGTTTCATACATACATACACATGCGTAGTGATAGTAAGACTTGTCACATACAATGGTCAAATGTGTCCTTGATGTGTCCTTCTATAGGCACAATGACAAATGCAATTTAAAGAGAATCTGTCATCAGTTTTTTGGCATAATAAACTGCAGGCAGTGAACGGTATAGACCCCGGAGATCTGTGTAAACATATAGTTGTGTGTGTAGTAAGTAGCTGCAGAACTGTGAAAAGTGAACTTAATCCAGTTCCTGCAAGTGCTTTGTCCAGGGCTTTTCAGCCTAAAGAGCTGGCTGGCCGTACTAACGTCACCGTACCCCAACTTTCCACCCAGCAAGCAGACAAAAAACACAGACTCGAAATTGGGATAAAAATGGGGGGTCGGCCACCGCTTTAATCTTTAAACAAATTAACTGTTGGTCCAAATGGGGAACCCGAGACCCTCCTCTTACCACCTCGCATGCCAGGCCCCGCCTCTGCGGGGGCATGTCCTCGTTGATTCGTCAGGTGATTGATCTCATTCCCGAGAGGGTCAAGGATTCCGCCATAGGCCAAGCTGTGACTTCCAATACATAATAAACAATGAGACAAAATAAAACATATTAACAAAACACTTACAAAACCAACAACATTAACAAAAGTAAACAAAAAACAAAAAAGGGGGAGGGCGGGCGGGATCTTTCCTGGCGCGGAGCCGTCCTGAAAGAGGACGGGATGCTCCGCGCCAGGGAATAAATATCCCGGACCTGCACCCCCGTGTGGCCAGCGGAAGCGCTGGCCCCAGAAGAGCTGCCGGGGGGGGGGGAGGGATCGCGGGGCGGCCGTGCTAAAAGCAATAGAGCACGGCCAGTCCTGCTGCCCGAGGGTTTAACATTCTGCTCCTTGCAGAGGGGTTGGCCAATTTACCTCATGTTTTTTTGTAATTTGTGTAAGTGTGGTGGTGGGAGATATTAGATAATTTACCAATATACATCTAGTAATAGTTCTGCTCCTCTTTCTTGATATGTAAAGTGAAGCCTCCTGTCTTTTACCTCATCAGCCAGAGATTCCTGTCCATAAAATGGCGGCAGATGGAGGGTCATGTGATCTCTATCTGGCGATTGTTTATGGACAGAGATCACTCCCCTCTTCTCTGAATGACTGCCGAGTGCGGATTAACACTGCCATGATGCCTGGACTGTATGGATATTATAGCCCCTACAATTATGGAACTTATCTCCTACATATGGTATTAGAAGCAGCTTCTTGGGGAATGGAGGATGCGTCCCTTCCATCTGCTTTCAATCTACAGATTGGAAAACCTTCAAAGTTCTTGAAATGCCTCTTGTGTAGATGTGTATTAAGAGGAGGAACAGATGTACAAGGATTTCATGGGTTAAGGTACTTGTCATTATAAAATTTGGTGTGTGGTTTGGGTGGCCATGGTCCCCCTCGAAGACTTGGGCCTTCTACCGCCCAAACCGCCTGTATTATTATCCACTACTGGAGACTGCTGTAAGTATCCAACCAAAATTCTGATAAAGCTTCTCCTCTTAGCAAAGGGGTGGAGATGTGGAAAGCTCTTCAGACTGAAAGACCCGCCCAGAGCCCGTGCAAGAGCTTCAAACCTGGATTATATCTTAACTATTGTCACTGTCACCACAAACAACATACATATAGGTATAACTACACATCCAAGGCTGCTGCCTAACACTGTCTGCAAAATTTTGAATATCAAAACGGCTGAAGAACCATTTGGGGCCATAAGGTGTCTCCTGTTCATACAAAGGGACCAATGCTGTAAATGACACCTCAATGGTGTTGCTCTATCTGTCTCTGTGTGTATGTGTGTGTGTCTGTCTGTCTGTTTCTCTATCTGTTTGTCTATGTCTCTCTGTATGTCTATCTCTTTCTCTCTATCTGTCTCTGTCTGTCTGTCTCTCTCTGTATGTCTATCTCTTTCTCTCTCACTGTCTCTGTCTGTCTCTGTCTCTCTCTGTATGTCTATCTCTTTCTCTCTCACTGTCTCTGTCTGTCTGTTTCTCTCTATCTGTCTCTGTATGTCTATCTCTTTCTCTCTCTCTGTCTCTCTCTCTCTGTCTCTGTCTGTCTCTGTCTCTCTCTGTATGTCTAGCTCTTTCTCTCTCTCTCTCTCTGTCTCTGTCTGTCTCTCTGTTTCAATCCATATGACCTCGCACGTAAGCTGTCTTATGCTCATTGTAAACGCGATGGTGCAGATTTCTTCAGCGGACATACATACGTACACTCAACTTTATATTATATATATACATATATATCAGTAACAAAAAGGAGGCAGTAACCTGAGTTATGTGCCGACCACACAGTTTGTTAACCCCCTGCATGCCAGTGTTTATCAGGTCTTCATGGCGCTGCTGGTGTTAATATTGCGGGGGGGGGGGGGGTGTTAGTGCATAGGGCTCATTGTGTTATCGCAGCTGTCCCAGCAGTGGGGGTGTGAGCGGATTCTTATACAAGCCACCAGAATTCTTTCCCCCTACTTAGAAACATCCCAGTCACAAACTGCATTCCCTGGGAGGGGAGAGAGATAAGAGGAAAGGGATTTAAAAGGAGACAGGGAGGGAGACCATGTTGCATTCTACAGGATATAGTATTTTTTGCAACATGTCTCTTGTTTCCAAGAATATTCCTCACCAGTAAATTCATAAATGGACATTGAGCCTTAGGGGAGTTTCTTAATATTCCCAAATGTATCATATATTAAAGTATCCAGATTAACATAAAACAAAACGTAATTTTTATAAGAGAAAAATCAGATAGGTGATATCAAAGTTTGTTTAAGTCAAAGGTGAAATTATCAAAATCCCAACATGGGGTGCTGGGTGATAGAAGTTTATAAGAGGCAACATCTTTCATAAAAGCTCTAGGATCTTTTCACTGCTCAACAAGCTCAATACTGCACCATGTATATTGTGGCTGTGCTTGGTATTGCAGCTAGGTGTAATTTACTTACAGCAGAGATGAGTGGTCCCAACCAAACTTTAGATCAGGCACAGATCCACCTAAGGCTGCATTTACATTAACCTGCTCACCACTGCCCCTCCCCATAGAGGAATATGGCGCACAGCGCCATATGCCGAGAAAAGATAGGACATATCCTATGTTTTCACAGGGTACAGAACGGTACAGTGCCGCACTTGTACTGCATTGTACCGCTCCAGTAGGGCGCCTCGCGGCCATTGCCGTCTATGGACGTACATAGGCCATATTTACATCGGCTGTATATACGTCCCCCATAGGGCAGTGTGAATGCACCATGTTGCTTGATGGGCTGCACTGCAGCCAGTCAGGTAGCTTTAGGCCCCTAGAAGCTAGGCTTGGCTGTGATTGGTCAGTTGGGTCCACATAGTGTCCACCTGACCAATCATAGTCATGCCTAGTTTTTAGGAGCATATAGCTGCCTGATTGGCTTCTCTGCAGCCCATCAGGACACATAGGACTAAGGTTCGGGATCAGGTCTCCTCATCTCTACTTACAAATCATTTGATGAGTGAATGCGATGTCACATACCCAAACAGGAGAGGCTTTTCGAGTTCTGCGTGTGCTGAAGGTGTTTTGTTGTGTAATGACAGTGATGACAGTGACTCTAGGACTCAGAATCGGTAGAATTTTCTGTTTAACCACAAAGATGCCACACTCAATAGCAACTGTGGCATCTAAGTGGTTTCCAGATGAATGACATTCCCTCTCTCACCCAGTAAGCCCTTTGAAACATGATTGCAAGGTGCCAATGGGTTACTATGTCAGCGGGAAATCTAACAATTGTCTCCCGCTCTACCAAAAACAAAGCAAAGTTCAGTGAAGTATCAAAACGCTTTCTGCAGAACAAATATTTATTCGGTATCGCTAGATTCATAACCATGCAAATGACAACGTTATCATGTTACTCGTGCTGCATGGTGCACACTATTTTTAAGAAATGCCAGAATTAACTATTTGTGAACCATATTTTATGCATCCGGAAAATGTATCAACAAAAACTACAACTTATCCTTCAAAAAACAAGCCCTTCAAGAAAAATGATGACATTAAAATAGGTATTTGAATTTTTGTTTTGTGATTACCATATATACTCGAGTATAAGCCTAGATTTTCAGCACAAAAAAAATGTGCTGAAACCCCAAACTCGGCTTATACTCGAGTAAAACAAATATAGGTTTTACCAGGTTTTTGTGATAAAAAATATACTTGTACTTGGGTCGGCTTATACTCGAGTATATACGGTATATTATGCGAAAGTAGTAATATTTAGAGAAAAAAAAAGCTACAATGGCTACAAGAATTTGGGTTTCCTTCATAGATTTAAAAAATGTTCTAAATAGATGTAGAGCATTGAGTGTGAATACAGGACAAGACCATGTTCTTACACTGTTTTTAAGTTTGAGGGATTGTACTCTTTTTCTCATATTTGAGGAGTTGCAATGAGTATTTCTTATGATAGAGGAAGAGTCATTGGCAGGACAAGCTGTTCTGTCAGAAGTAGATTGGATTGTTCCTTTGCTGTATCCAGAGTATAATTCAGGAGATGTGAGGTCTTGGGAGCTAATCTTCAGATTGCAGATTATTTTAGCATTGTGTCTGTATAATAAATGACAAAACACATCTCCAGTCCCTGCACCGTGGAATAATAATCCATTCTCTGCTTTGTAAAATGATATCGGCAATGGCTCCATTACTGAGTCTGTTAGTTATTGAATTTATTGCATTTTACAATCCAGGACAACACAGGGGTGGTCCCAAAAATCCACAGGATAGAAAATAATATTGTGCTCGGCCCGGCTAATCTCTGGTACACATACAGATATCAAGAACTGGGGTCCCATTACCCTAAATTTCTGGGGTAGGTCAAGCATGAACCAAACCTACTCTACGTGCGTACCAAGGGGTGACCTACAGTAGTGGATTATAATATAGGCGGTTGAGACGGTAGCCCAGGGCACAAGCCTTTAAGGGGTCCATGGCCACCCAAACCACCAACCAACTTTTATTCTGAGAACGACCTTCACCCATAAAATTCTCATACATCTGTCCCTGCTCTTAATACTAATGTACACAAGAGCCATTTCAGGACCTTTGAAGGTCCTCTAAAGGAACATATCCTCCATTCCCTCAAGAAACTTGAATCTAGTACTGTATGTAGAAACCCAAAACAAGGGCAGATCTTTCCATTATTATCCCATATCTCTGTGTAGTTACTATGTAGCCGCGTTGCTACTGATACCAGCTAAGCTGTAGGAGGCACACCGATCCAAAGCGAAAGACTGATACTAAGTATAGGTTATCAATATCAACTTCCGGGAAGGCCCCTTTTAAGGGGTTTTCCTACAAAACAAGTTAGGCCCTACCCACGGTATAGGGCCTAGCTTGCTGATCGGTGGGACCACAGTAATGACCATCACAAGAAAGGGGGTCCGACGTGTGAACTACCCAGTTGCCCCATTTATCTCTATGGAGCTGATGGAGATTGTCAAGTACAGTACTCGACATAGAGATGATATGATCAAAGTTGTCCCAATATTTTGTTACGTGTAATACACTTGTAGTGTGACATCCTATTCCTTCAACGAGGTAGTAGCCCTCAATCCTATTGTTTCATATGACTGTTGTTACTCTATAACAGGGGTAGGGAACCTATGGCTCGGGAGCCAGATGTGGCTCTTTTGTTGGCTGCATCTGGCTCTCAGACAGATCTTTAATAAATAGTGATGGCTGCTGTGTCTCTTAGTCTGATCATTGGACACGGCAGCGATGTTACTGCCACCTACGTCCTGGCTGCAGGGTGAGCTGGTAAGTGAATATTTTTTTTATGCTGTGACTACATATCTACTGGGGGGCATGTGAAGGGAGTCAGGATGTGGAGTAGTGAACCCCCTGGACCAGCGTGGACAATGTTGTAAGCAGACACCTGGGACCAGAATCTAAGTGGCACCCGGTCTTCACCAGAGCCCGCCGCAAAGCAGGATGGTCTTGCTGCAGTGTGGAACCACCAGGTCGTTCCACAGGCGCAACTTGTCCACGATGGCCGCCAAGGTCGAGGTACAGTATCACTAGGCAGTCTCGTGGTCAAGAACAGGCAGACAGTCAAGGCAATGATGCAAGGTCGGGGATGGAGCAAGAGATCAGGACTAGCAGCAAAGGAGCAGGTCCGGGGTCACAACGGGAGGTCAACACTTGGGAAGGAAACAATGTGGAAAGCTTCCTCATAGGCATGAAGCACTAAGATCCGTCAGGGAATGCTGGGAGCTGTTGGTCTTTAGAGGAACCCGGGAAGTGGGAAGCGCCAATCAGTGGCGCACTGGCACTTTTAAACTGCCAGCGAGTGCGGGATGGGAGCCGGAATGTGGCGAGTTGAGTGAGCTCGGAAAGGGGAGCCGCCATGGAGAGGGGCTCAGGTGTGTCTGCGATCCGAGGCGTAGATCACAGGGGCACCCGTGACACTCGGACTACCTATCTACTTGGGGCATGTGCATATTGTACGGCTCTTACAGAATAACATTTTAAAATATGTGGCGTTCATGGCTCTCTCAGCAAAAAAGGTTCCTGACCCCTGCTCTATAATGTCTTATTTCATTTGTGTATGTTCCCCAGTGTCTGTAAAGCGCTACGGAACCTGATGGCGCTATATAAATAAAGATGATTATTATTATAGGATAGGGGTTATACTTGGATCTATTGGGTCCTTTGTGGAAGATCTCTAGTCCATAGTTGACCTTCCATACAACAGCAACGTAACAATATCATATCATGTCATAAGACATTACTCATGTCTTTAATTATTATCGCTGCTCAGTCTATTGCCCTCAGACGTGTATTCTCTTAAAGGGGTTGTCCAGGATTTTTTTTTTTTAAAAACTTGTCTTATTACATATTCACATATACACAGTGCCACATGATCTTTGTGAATATTTTTGCCCCTACTAGTCCTGTTAACTCTCAGCTTTCATTGTTTACCTGCTTAAGTACATGATTATATTGACTTGTCTCATCAGCCTTGTACACACAGTAGATGGGGGATATCTCCTCCCACTGCTCCATGCTGCTTCTGCCTCTAATATATAAAGGGCATCTACCACAAGAATGAAGGACTGTATGCAAATGAGCCTGAGGGGCTCCAGGCTCCATAGGTGTTAATGGAACCTGAAGCCCCTCAGGCTCATTTGCATACAGACCTTCATCCTGGTGGTAGATGTCCTTTAAGCCTCATGCATATGCATATCTGGGCTGTAATGGTTCTCCTCCAGGCTCTAAAAGTGACTTATCTCAGGCAAAAAGTGACTCTTCTCAGTTTTTTTGCATATGACTTTAGAGGTGATGTATTCTTTAGATAACTAAATGGATACGATTTTGTATAAAATAGAGAATGCTAGAAAGGACGCTTTATAACCTGAGTATTCTATAGTAGTTTAATGGAGTAAATGCTAGTGGAAAAGGCCCTTTAAGCATCAAGCACGGACTACATGTTTTGTAAAAAAAAAAATTTCAACAATGTCACTTCCCTTTATAACTTCCTTCTCTCCTCTCAGACTGACGGACGCACTGTCATATTCTCATACTAAATCTTCTCACTCCTATCTCCAGTGCTGCACACATTCTGCGGAATTCGCTGTCCTGGACTATGATCATCACTAACCAGGGTGACTGGTTTCTGTAATGTTATCTATAATCTCCATTCCAGCATAGGACGCCCTAAACAAAACTAGCGCTATGTACACATGTAGCAGGTATAACATCCTGGTGTCAGGCACCTTACATGCCTTTAGACATAACCTGCTCAGGATTTCTTTCAAAAGTAGGCAAATAAATATTAGTAACCTTGACCATTTTTGGCACCCCAGAGTCCCAATATCTGTCAAATTGATCTACTTCTCAGGGATCTCGGCTGCCATGGTGCAGGGACTCCTATGTAGTTAAAAAGGACTCTGCACTGACCAGAGATGTGTCACTTTTTGTATCTGTGCGAAAGAGCCTCAGATTGTTACATCCGTCTTAGTAAACCAATGACTGCAGGTAACAAAGTCCTTTCATTTGAGATACTGGACAGCCCCTGCATTCACATCAGGCAATCCATTACAATGTATGTAGTGTGAGCCTTTTATACTATTCCATAGAGATTGTAAGCTCTTTCTGGTAATGACAGGTCTTCTGTCATCTAATTGTTCATTTGTTGTGATTATCTACCTTTTTACTTGTCACGGGATTGCTCCAAATTTGTCTTCTTGTAGACCCGCTATAATGTATGCTGTCACCATAGGAGCCCCCTGGAGCTATATCCATTAACTTAAAGAGTAATGGCAGAAAACTTCCCGTTATAGTGACTTATAGTCACAACTTCTGATGGTTGGGGGCGTCCAGATGCTTTGAAACTAAGAATTTTTAAATATTTTTCCATTTTTTATTTCATAATGTCCACCTCTGCCTTTGGCCTCATTTACACTTCAGTAATGATGAGTATTTTTCATGTTCATTTTTAGATTACCCATTAGGTTAACAGTAAGAATTTCACAAGAAATCTAAAATGTATAGTTAAAATATCCTCAAACTTTGTGGTGTGATTTCCATTTTATAAAATAATCTCAGAATGTATGTATATATTGTATATTGTGTTGGCTTTAAAGGAAATCTACCATCAAAATCCATCACGATAAACCAGGGACATTACTCATATATCCAGGCACCGGGACTGTGGTAATTTTCCTATATTTGTAATCCACTGCCTCCTTCCTACTTTTACCAGAGCCCCTCCTGCTGCAGATTGACAGGCTGTTACACTGTCTCCCCTTCCTCTGCCTGATGTAATCTCACTGCAGCACAGGTTTCAGCACACAGTGGGCAATTGGAAGTGCTCCTGCAAAGCTACAGCTTGGTAACACCCCCAGAGCCCTTCGGACTCATGAAAATTATTTTAAAAGTTGATTTTAGAAGGAAGGAGGCCGTGGATCTATGAGTAAGTGTCCCTGGTTTATTATGATGGATTTTGATGGTACATTTCCTATAAACCAAAACCGGGAATCCTGAAATCCCTACAATCTTATCTTGACAAAGAAAAATACTGAACAAATAGTCAGGTCTTATTAAGGCCGAATTCCATCCATACTTGTCCATACTTGCCTGGTCCCCGGCAAGTCACTTACCTCGCCGCGATCCAACACTGACTCCGGCAGCACGGCGCGTGCATCCCTGCATCCTAGTAAGGAAATTACTTAAGTCTGCCTCTTCCTACACTCCCTGCCGCATCTTTGAGTCTCACAGCTTTAGAAAAAGCTCCTTAGCGATTATCTTGCGTTCCTGTGTTTCCTGTACCTCCAGCGTTCCTGTGTGTTCCTGTGTATCCTGCGTTCCTGCTCCCGTGTGTTCCTGCTCCTGAGTCCTGTTACCGTGTTACCAGAGTCCCTCCATGTTCCTGTGTTACCAGAGTTCCTCCGTGTTGCTTTGTTCCTGTGTCCCGTGTGCCTGTGTTCCTGTTCCCATCTGCCTGACCTCCCTTTGCTGACCCCGGATTGGACTTGACATTGCACCTCTGCCGCCTGCCCTGACCTTGAGCCTGGACCTCACCACGACACTGTCTTCCGTTAAGCTACCTCATACTCAGCTGCCACCACGGGCTAGTAGCACCTTTGAAGCGACCTGGTGGTACCCTGGCGCAGCAAGTCCATCCCGCTTTGTGGTCGGCTCTGATGAAGACCAGGTGCCACTTAGACTCCGGTCCCAGTTGTTGGCTAGTACCACCTCCCGCGATGGTCCAGGGGGTCCACTGATCCTGACAATACTGCAGGTCTATTGATCCAAATGTGTAGAACAACATATTGGATTTTCTGCCGTTATATACACATATGATCTTTTTAACTCGGTTCCCGATACATCCTGGTTCTGTCTGCTCTGTATGTTCTGGTCCAGGGATGAAGTTCTATTACAGAGGAATGTCATAAATGGCGACCTACTACACTGCATGGGGGACATTTATCATATGCCCCTCCAGTGGTGTAACTAGAAGCTGATGGGCCCCAGTGCAAAGTCTGTGCCAGGCCCCCGACTATAATGTATGGTGTATAGTAATAGTCTTCTCATATGGGAAAGTCACACCATAAGGGCCCCCTAAACCTCTTGGGCCCGGGTGCGATCGCAACCTCTGCACCCCCTCAAGTTACGCCCCCGCGCCCCTCTGGCCTCCGGATGTATTTGGGGGACAGCTCCACCAGTGGACAATTCTAAGCCAGATCCTGGCTGGTGTGGCAGTATAGCCTGCAAACTTTCAGACATAAATGTTCCTAGTGTATAGCCGTTACATGGGTGAAGGCAGGAACACCCTGTGGCAGGCCACCCTGCCTCTATCCACCCCCTTCTTCACATCCCTTCATGACTATTTGGAGTGGAGATGTTCATAAAGGGGGAAATAGTCGTGATCACTGGAGGTTCTCAAGTAATTGCTATTATTTCAGGGCTTGAACACAAAAAATGGCCTACAAGTCCTTATAAATGCCCCCCCCCCCCCCCATGATTGGCTGCAATCTCTGTGTAAGGACAACATTGCTGCACCTGGATAAGTGGAAAAGGATCGGGTAATATAAGGAACTGCTCCATTTTACATACAATAATAATATGCTCCACATACAGTTATACTGTAATTTCTTAATATGTATTTCTAAATAAATGTGTGTTTTGTGGATTGTTCCTGTTACAGTTGTACCTGGATCTTACCTAGTACAGGAATGTGTCCTTATTGCTGCACCTCGAAGGCAACAAAGGGCAGAAACAACATATTTTCTTTTCGTAACATTAATGTTGCAATATAGGTCAAAGAAGAAGAGTATGAAAGGTATCAGAAATACTGAGTGTCGGTCTCATGTGTTGTTTAGTTAATCATGTGGTGACAAAGGGTTAATTGGCACAACCAGTCCCGTATGTGTGTATATATAGAAGCGTACAGTTGCCGGGGCACCTGTTCTCTGCATATGTTGGCACCTGGGCTCCGGCAGGACGTTTGTTCAGCTGGGCACCGGCAGTGGATGAGCCCCCGAGTGCCGGCTATTGTAATAGAGGGGATCCTTCAGTTTTTTGTTTGCTCCGGTCAAGCAGAAAAACTTTTCATTTGCCCTATGATTTGTAAAGCGCTACGGAATTTGATGGCGCTATATAAATAAAGATTATTATTATTATTATTATTTGTTACTGTTACTTTTTTAAGTATGTTCATAGCCAAAAAATGATAAGGGTCTCAGGTTTGAGGAAAGATTAAAACAATTAGATTTATTTAGTCTATGACGAAAATGAGGGGACTCGATTAATTTATATAAATATATAAATGGTCCACACAAAAAATATGGTGGTAAGTTGTTTCAGATGAAATCAAATCAAAAGACGAGGGGGCACTGTCTCCGTCTGGAGAAAACAAGGTTTAATCACCAGAGGCGACAGGGCTTTTTTACTATGAGAACTGTCAATCTGTGGAATAGCCTGCCTCAGGCGCTGGTCACAGCAGGGACAGCAGAGAGCTTCAAGAAGGGTCTAGATGCTTTTTACACCTATATAACATTGATTGTTATGTTATATAGAATTGTTTCCCATAAATCCCTTCCTCATCCAATCCCTTCCCTTCCTTGGTTCAACTTGATGGACATGTGTCTTTTTTCAACCGTATAAACTATGATACTATGAAATCCAGGCTAATACATGCCTCCTCTTCCAGGAAATGGGAGGATTAGGCATAATGAATGCACAAGAAGATAAAGTACAAATCCATCAATGAACCAGAATTAAATGACGCCTTCATTTATATCATATTATATTTTTGATACAAGAAGAAAAAAGTAGGGTCATATTTACCAATAATGATATATTGGCGGACATTGAGCATAGGCTCCGCCTAAGTCCGCCAGTGTATGATTCTGCTCCTGCCCCTCGGCACACACCAGATCTATACCGAGTCTCTCCGGCTCCTGATAAATCCGGCAGCGCATCGATGTGCTGTGCCACTGGGACTCTTCTACTCTAGGTCTGACATGGTGTAAAATAGCGCCATAGCCAGCGCTGTGCCGCCCCTTTCACGCCCAACTGGCATAGTGGAGGAAGAAGTCCAAATTCCAGGCCCCTGCGCTGGGGATTGCACAGAAATCACAGCTTGCACAACTGTTCTCAGGAGTTAAAGCTGTGATCAATTTCCTCCATTGTGTTTACTTATTGGATAAACTGTCATGATTACGGCTATACATAAAGCACTTCCCCCTCCCACCATATGCTGAAACTGCCTCTGCAGCAATGAGATTGCAATAAGCAGAGGGAGGGGGAAGTGCTGAGGGTAAGGCACTGTATCAGCCTGTGAGGCTACAGCAAGGTTGAGCCCTTCAGGCTCCTTAGCATAATTTTAAAAGTTGATTTTAGAAGGCAGGAGGACATGGATAACAAATATAAGAAGATTACCACCTGGATCATGGCACCTGGATCTATGAGTAATGTCCCTGGTTCCTCATGATGGATTTTTAACGGGACAATATACAAGTTTAGACAATATACTAGATCTAAACTCTGCCCTAGGGAATGTTGGATGAAATTACATCTACATTGAACATCTAAATATCCAACAGAAGCAGTGGTCCAGGGGCGTAACTACAGTGGTAGCAGCCATAGCAACCGCTATGGGGCCCACAGTGTCAGGGGGCCCCAGCATCTGACCTGACACACTAAAGAGTGGGGATATCCATATTATGCTGCAAATTGTACTGCATACTATGTATATAACATATGTGATGTATATATGCTGTGATGTGTCTATGTTGTATGTGTATACTGTGTATGGTGTCTGCATATACTGCATGTGTGTATATATGCTGTGTGTTTGTAAATGTCACTGTATGTGTGTGTATATGCTCTGTATGAGCATATGTGTGACTCACATGTGTGAGTATACAAATATGTATAATTTTTAAGTGGGAAGGGGGGCCCCATGCTGAAGCCTGCTATGGGGCCCTCCTAGTTACGCCACTGCAGTGGTCCTTGGTGTTTGCAGCACCCAGACCTGACTCTTTACATGGAGAAGGAAGATTAACCAAGAAGACAGATACCAATAGCTGTATTATTTATAATAAAGTCATACAAACCATCATTAGATATACATATGAATCACACACATGTCATGTTATACAAAGCTATATATACCCCCCTCCCCATCACGTGATATACTCCTCAGATGTGACTGCTGGTGTTCATCCTCAATGTCGTATATATGGCTGGTCACACAGACAGGTGAGGGGACTTGTAGATCTAGTGACTTGAGATGAAGCTTTGATCAAGATGTTGAGCGTCCACATCCTAAGTTCAACAAAGGGATTTTCCGGAGCGTGCATTCTCGGCACATGTTCTGCCCAAGTTTACCCCCTGGAGAAGCAAGTCTGTCACTTGGTCTAGTCCCACACAGGTGGTGAGCGGGGCCAAAAACCCATAGAGACCTCCTAAGAAGATACTCACAGGCCAACCTATAAAGATTAGGACTAAAACCCAAAATATGCACCACAAAACGCAAGAACAATTGGCCATCCCGTACCTGCCGGAAGAAAACATAAAAATCATTAGAAACCGACACAATAAAAAGTCTCCTTTATATGTTCTCTAACTATGATCCACATCTTAGGGTATGTTCTCTGTGTCTAAACCCATATACCAGCTTGTCCAACAAAGATTTTTACCCATCCTGTTCAAATTTCTAGCAAAACTCACAAAAATTATATGGATTGTATGCATAACTGAGTTAAGCTAAATGCGCATGTTATTTTACCGATGCACTTTGCCATTTTTTTGGTGCACTTCCTGGTGCAGAATTGTGGTGCACGTCCATAATAAATGTGACACAAACTTCTAATTCTTAACTAAGTATATCAAAAATAAATATTCTTTTTTTGTATGTTTTTTTTTTAAACATTTTTGCATTGAAAACCCATTTTTAAAGTTCTGAGATGGATAAGTTAATTTTTTCATTTATAAATTGTGGGAGATTTGGCCCAGTAGAGACTGAGGTAGCAGAGTTTTGTGATGCAGGTAAAGACAGTGACACCAAAGTTCAGTCCGAACAGGTCTCGCCTGCGTTTATTCCAGCAACAGGTACAAAATAAAACAGCCTTCACATACAGGCATCAAAACATAAACAATATCCTACCCGTCTGGCTGCTAACTAAAAAGAGTTCCCCTAACTCACCACTAAAGCATAAAGTATGTCGCTGTTCCAGGCACTGAAGTCAGGGCTGTAGTGTGCTCTCCAGCCTCCTTTCAGAGCCCCCTCCCTGCCCTGCAGATTAGGCTGCTCCCACCACCTGTGTCCAAGGTGCTGGACAACACAACCTCCCCATTAAGGCCGGCGGCACACGTGGCGTTTTGAACCTCTTTTTGGGCCATTTTTAAGCAGTTCTGTTAAAAAACACATGCGTTTTTTAACGGACTGCTTAAAAACGGCCCAAAAACGGATTCAAAACACCGCGTGTGCCGCCAGCCTTGCATAGTAGGAAAACACAGGCCACATTTATTCGCTCCAGTTATTGCTCCTGTCTGAAGAAAGAACGTGCAAACTGCTTACACATGTATTTCTAAAGTGTCTGCACCAGTTTTGCGCGCCAAAAAATTCTGCACCTAAAGGGGCGTTCTGGTGCCCATTTGGACCGTGCCACATTTATTACTGCAACTTGACAGAATTGTGCCGCACGCTCTTTGTTAAAGGTGCATACACTTCCCAAGTAGTTCAGGGAGCGCCAGATAATTGGAGACCACGCACCAGTATCCAATAATCTGCAGCACCCTGTGCACTCTACCGGCGAATGGAACATAGTACAGACTGCACTAGTTTTGATAAATGTGGCTCTTTTTGATGATAAAAATATTGATAGAAATTACAGTTTAAAAAAAATTTGCCCAATGTCTTTTCACGTCCTAGGAATAAGTCGCTCAGAAAATGGAAAGACTTGAAGTTTCTGCTGCTCTTATTTTCCATAATTGAACCTTAGGCTGTAGAAACAAAGACTTCCAACAGTTACAGAATTTTTTTTAGCAAGATGTATAATTATAGCTATTACTCCAGGCGAAATTCATGATACAAGGGCGTATTTTTTTTAGTAACTTGGCACCTCTCAAAGAATGCAGTGCAGTGCCTTCTATATACTGCTGTATGTGTGTATGGCTGTGCGTGATCACTTAGGTTTGTAACATTAAGGTCTTTGTGACCTTGGGGAGAAAATACATGATAAGGTTACCAGGAAACAAGGAAGGAAGTGAAGTGACCGTTAGAAAAAAAGACTTCTTCAATGACACGTAACAGTCACATCCATGTAATATACAGTCCTGCAATACAAACATCTTATATAGGGACCACTGTACGGTAAGTCCACACGGCTCGGATTTCCTGCAGTAAAGATAAATCTGTACTAAATCATTTATGTTGATTTTAAGAGATTTTCCTAAATTAATTCATTTAGAATCTGCACTTTTCGATTTTGCGGATTTTGGCTCACATTTATTAAACCCCCTGTGCCAATTTTTTGTCTGACCATATTCTTTTCATGTGCAAACTGCTTGCACTTGTATTTATAAAGTGTCCAGACCATACCCAACACAACACAAAATTCTGCACTTAAGTCTGCACTTAAAGGGGTTGTCTGAGAGTTATGAAAAAAACAAAAGGTGGCCGGGAGGGGGCTGCTTAAAAAAATAAAGAAGTACTTACCATCCGACGCCCTCCAGGTGTCCCGTGCTGCTGTCACACCGGTCCACGCACCATGTAAACAAACATGGCCACCGGAGAAGTGCTGGACTCAGCTTCTGGCCAGCCGTGGCCAGCCACGCCTATCCGTCCCTATCCACAGCACTGTATATGTGGGCCGCATGGTTGTCGCAGCACTGCTCCGGCACCCATGTTTGTTTACATGGCGCTGACCCGGAGAGCGTCAGAAGGTAAATACATCTTTATTTTTTTAAGCAGCCCCCCTTTTTACATAACTCTCGGACAACCCCTTTAAGTTCTGTACTTAAGTGCAGAATTTCAGTGTAGAAATTTGTGTTGCATGAAGAATAGTGCAGCCGCAACACAAAACGGTTGCGTGCAACACAAATGGGGCGCCAACACTTCTTAAATACCTGTCCAAGCAGTTTGCACTAGGAAGAACGAGCAAAGTCCGAAAAAAAACTTGCACAAAACCCTACGTAAATGTGCCCCACTGTGTTTTGTGGTAGGAAATTTGGTTTTTACAAGGTGGATGTGCAATTAGGATTTAAAGTATGGTAATAGTAATGTATTTTTTTTTTATTTTACCTTCTGTGCTTCTATGGTCTACAAACTACATAAAAACATACTGTTTGTGTAAGATATAGAGTTTTGCACAAAATGAGCAACCTTGTCACAGTTGCTTATGGATTTTGTTGCCAGTTTTGAAATTGACTTGGAAAATCCCCAACAAATCAGTGGTAAGGTATAGAGGAGAAACTGATGAGCCGCAGATTTCTCAAAATGAAGCATTTTTTAGATTGAGACCTTTAACTGCTCCAGCTCTGAACTCATCGGGGCCTCAGCTGTTGCACATGTATAAGCGCTTTATAGCAAATTCTGTAATGTAAAGCTGTAATGTAGGTGAAAAAATGACATCTCCATAATGTGACATGTGAAAAAACACCATGGTCACTCAAAACATATCATTCAATTCACACTTTTTACTGTTAGCATCAAAATGGTTAAGGCCGGTTCCCCACGAGCGTGATTGTTCTTAGACATGATGGATCTGGTGGTCCAAACCTAGAACTGCTGAAGTAAACTCAGTTCAGCAGTTGTAGGTCAAGTTTCTTGGATATGGCAAATGCACAGAGTTTACCGGAACAAACTGTGTCCTGGGCCACTGGCAGAAGAGACTCTTTGGCAAAGATTGTCTACAAGAATTCCCGTCTACTCTATCTCTAAAGTTATGTTTACCCGATGATATTGCAAAATCTTTGTCAAATACCAGGGCAAAATCTGCTAATGGGTTTCCCACAAGGATTATACCTGCATGCCCTGCATTCCAAGTGGAATCTACCCGAATTTCCCTTGAAATTAAGGACATGTAGATTTTTTCTGGCAAGTGGACAAAGACTCAACAACCTCCCATCAGTTTTCAGTGGAGGGGTTTTCCCAGTGTCGGACTGGCCCACCAGAGTACCAGAGTTTCCTCCGGTGGGTCCTGGCTCAACCCAATACTGAACCCCAGAGGTCCATCAGAAAACAATACAATTTGGAGGCTGCTAGAGTATATTTGTTGGGGGATAATGAAGAGTGGGCCCCCAGATTGATTTTCTCTGGTGGGCCTAAGGAAACCCAGTCCGACACTGGCTTTTCCGAAGACTAAATCCTAGACTAAATCATAGAGTTCAGAAACGTGGCCATATTAAGTCTCAGATTGATTTGGTTGCATCTCTTCAGTGTAGGGAACTGGTTTAGCTGAGTGAGAGGCATTTGACTTAGGAAGTAAGAGTTCTTCTTCTGGAGTCTTTGCCATTTAAGGCCACCTTGCAGGTGTCTGGAGACTTACAGTCATTGATGCTCTACTAGGGGATTCTAGCCTCTCACTCAGTGTAGAGTTCCCTACACTGTACTGACGAGATGCACGCACATTGAAACAGCTCTGCTTACAGTTAGGAATCTGTTCCTTCTGGAATAGATATATTGGTTTGGCTTCAAACCGACATCATGTCATTAGGCTTCCGCAAAGGTAGCTAAAGAGGCATTGATTTCTTTATCCCATCCTGGAAAATTTAATTGCATATTTCCCAAAATCCCCTAGTGGAGCATCAATGGCTATAAGTCTCCACATTTGGCCTTAATTGGAAAAGTCTCTGTAAGGAGAGATCTTACTTCCCGACCCCAGTTTTAAGTTTGCATGTGTTGTCAATAGAGAAAGCGATGTTAGCTGCCAGACATTTCTAGCAGTGAACAAAGCATAAGGCATATTGAAATGTAACGTGCCCAGTTCTGCTTTCCCCCAACATTGTTTGGCAATATAGAATTGGCACATCCCCTACACATGAAATTGGAGGGTACGTCTGACTTTGCTCCAAAATGTTCTATTCTATGAAATTATTATATTGGCTGGGTTCAAGTCCTAGGATCAACATCTGCAAAGAGTTTGTATTTGTTCTCCGTATTTGAATGGGTGTCCTCCGGGTCCTCCGGTTTCCTCCCACACTCCAAAACATACTGGTAGGTTGATTAGATTGTGAGCCCCATGGGGACAGGGACTGATTTGGCAAACTCTGTGCAGCGCTGCGTAATATGTGTGCGCTCTATAAATAAAAATTGTTATTATTATTGGCTTAGATTTTTGGTACATTCATCTATTGTAATAATGTAGCATTGTGGATCCAGATAGATTGCACCAAATGTGAGAATGTTGGGAATGTTGGGAGGGTTAAAAGAGCCAGGTCTCGTTTCACCCCATCTTCACGACTCTTAGATGAGGAATAAGGAAATGTTTAACTGCTCTATAAAACGCTTGGAGAAGATGCATGTGTTTGCTGTTTAAATAGTAACGTGGACTGTCGAGCGCTCAGGGTGTGGCGGCTGTGGGGGAGTCCTGGAATGTACTTGAAAAGGACGAAAAAAAAGCAAGACGGATCCCTTAGTGTGTATGAGACATAAGACGTTACCACAAGGACAACAGGTCTGTCATCTATCAGGGCGGGAGCAGACTGACCCTAAAATCCAAGCCATTCACATAGGATTCCCGCACCTTCCTCTGTGAATGCAGTGTAGCCGCTCTCATTGCGGAGCAGGAGGTGTTATAAGAGCCATATGGGTTTGTTCCTCTTCAAATTTTAACAATGACTCTATTATTCGAAAAGCAAACATATGAGGAATGATAACCAAAAAAATCCTCCCGAGCTGCAGCTGCTTCATCTATGAAATTGAACGCCTGGTATAAATCTGGCGCTTCCGCTCATGTATGAATATATATATATATATATATATATATATATATATATATATATATTGGGAGAGTCAAGCAAGTGTGTCACAGGACGAGCTCAGGCCCATATGTAGCATATTTATTATAATTATTATAATTTATGTAGTGATCTTGATAAGAATCTCTTTGGGAATAAATGAGATGCCTACATGTCAGTGGTGACGCCTCTAACCTGAAGGGCTACAAATATTGCATCAACCAAAGTGTATAATGAGGCTCAGGAATCATCACATTTACAAATAACAACTCATGATGTTTACTATGAAGTATCTAATCTTATCACCGTATCTGATCTGAAATGTGTCTGAGTATCTAAAAGTTAAGTAGTATGAAATAAAACTAACAATATGTAGGGTGTATTTAATCTGGTCACTATGTGCCACATAGGTTGTTGTATCTAATTTGATCCTAATACTATCCTGTGAAATGGGGGTGTATCTAATCTGATCACTCTCCTATGGCCTGGAGGGTGTATCTAATCCCATCACTTTTTGGGGAATGTCGGGTGTATCTATTCTGATTGCTCTCCTGTGATATGGAGGATGTATCTAATCTGCTATCCAGTGGCATGTAGGGTGTATCTAACATGATTGCTCTCCAGTGTCATAAACAATGTATCTAATCTGATTGCTCTCCTGTGATATGGAGGATGTATCTAATCTGCTATCCAGTGGCATGTAGGGTGTATCTAACATGATTGCTCTCCAGTGTCATAAACAATGTATCTAATCTGATTACTCTCCCGTGGAATGTAGGGTGTATCTAATCTGCTCTCCAGTGGCATGTAGGGTGTATCTAACATGATTGCTCTCCAGTGTCATAAACAATGTATCTATTCTGATTGCTCTCCTGTGATATGGAGGATGTATCTAATATGCTATCCAGTGGCATGTAGGGTGTATCTAACATGATTGCTCTCCAGTGTCATAAACAATGTATCTAATCTGATTACTCTCCCGTGGAATGTAGGGTGTATCTAATCTGCTCTCCAGTGGCATGTAGGGTGTATCTATTATGGTTTCTCTCCAGTATAATACATGATGTATCTAATCTGATTACTCTCCATTGCCATGTAGGGTGTATCTAATCATATTGCTCTCCTGTGAAATGGAGGTTGTATCTAATCTACTCTCTAGTGGCATGTAGGGTGTATCTAATCTGATTACTCTCCAGTGGCATGTACGATGTATCTAATCTGATTACTCTCCAGTGGCTTGTACGGTGTATCTAATCTGATTACTCTCCAGTGGCTTGTACGGTGTATCTAATCTGATTACTCTCCAGTGGCTTGTACGATGTATCTAATCTGATTACTCTCCAGTGGCAGCTGGGGTGTATCTAATCTTATTACTCTCCATTGGCAAATAGGGTGTATCTAACCAGATTGCTCTCCTGTGAAATAGAGGATGTATCTAATCTACTCTCCAGTGGAATGAAGGGTGTATCTATTATGGTTGCTCTCCAGTATAATACATGATGTATCTAATCTGATCACTCTCCAGTGGCAGGTAGGGTGTATCTAATATGATTGCTCTCCAGTGGCATGAAGGGTGTATCTAATATATGTCTCTAGGGTTAACTTTATATAATCCAAAAATTGATTAGATACATGGGATGTATCTAATACTGTTCCTATATGTAGGGAGTGTATCTAATCTGAAAGCTCTCCTCCAATATATGGGGTGTATCTAATCTGATGACTATCATGTCGCATCTGGGTAATTATGTATGAAGTGTGGCATATGAGATCCTCCTCGGCTATATTTGGGTATATCTCATTGATGCTTCTCTGGTATTTGGGGTGTATCTAGGCTAAGTAGATTTGGCCGGTATGTAAGGTATCTGTCCCCTGGAGTGTAATATGAGAAGATGAATGAGTGATACTCCCGATCCCCCTTATCTATGGTCACTCTATAGGAAGTGTCTGAGATGGTCAGTGAGGAGATAGAAGCCAGAAGTCAGCAGATAACTATGGGAAAAGTTACTTACTAGTTTATTCTCTCCACGCGACGTATCCCCTCAATAAGTTCCAGTGAAGACCCCGTCCCCAGGTGATGAGGACCCTGACGGCAGGTCTTGTAGCTCCAGTCCACGATACACAACTCTCTGCACTTCCGTCCCTCGACTTGCAGTAAATATTTCCTCCCTCAGACTTTCTTTTCTTTCTTTCTTTGGCCGAGTCCCAGAATACTGAGCGTGACCAGCCCTGGGTGTAACGCGTCTCACTGCTGAACCAAAGGCTGACAATCAAATCCGCTTATCAGACGACTGATTGTTTCCTGGGGCAGGAAGCCGCACTGTACATGGTCACTATACTGGAGACAGCGCAGAAGCATCTATACAACTGATGGGTGTGTGGAAAACAGAAATGTGTAGGCTCAGCTTTTTATAGGACGGCGGTTTATTATATTCCTTTAATTGCTCAGTAACTTTTTAACAAACTTTTGCCTAAATCAATAGTATGAGTAAATACAAGAAACTTTGTAATATATCTCATCAGAGCAAAATGCTTTATTCTCCACTCCCTTCCTACTAAACAGACGTTAAAGGGGTTGTCTGGGTTCGGGTGGTGGTTGTGGGGGGCTAAATGGGCACACAGGGGGTGTAAAAATACTCTATACTCTATACTATATATATACACAAACATACAACAGGTTAAATAAATATTGAACTTGTCACCAATTTTCTGACTTAAACCTACCACCAGGATCAAAGACTGTAAACCAAGCACACTTACATACTGACGTGGCGCAGAAGCCCTGATAGATATCCCCCATAGAGCATATACACATCACACAGATGCATACAGTGCCATATACCAACATACAGTATATACACACCATATACACAAACAGCATATACCCATCACATATACACACACATATACATCATATATAAAGATATACAACATATACACATCTCATATACACACACATACAGTATATAGACAGACATACAACATATATACAGACATACCGTATATACACACCATATACACATACAGCATATACCCATCACAGATAAACACACATATACACCATATATACAGACATACAGTATATACACGTCACATATACACACACATACAGTATATATACAGACATACAGTATATATACAGACATACAGTATATACACACCATACACCTTATACACATACAGCATATACCCATCACAGATACACCCACATATACAGGATATATACAGACATACAGTATATACACATCACATATACACATCACATATACACACATACAGTATATAGACAGACATACAGTATGTATACAGACATACCGTATATACACACCATATACACATACAACATATACCCATCACAGATACACACACATATACAGCATATATACAGACATACAGTATATATACAGACATACAGTATATACACACCATTCACCTTATACACATACACCATATACACATCATAGATACACACATATATACAGTATATATACATTACATACAGGATACACATCACAGATACACACACACATATATAGCACATATACATCAAATATATTTTATATACATATTATGATCTACAATGTGCAGCATAATATGTATATAATGATGCACATCCTCCATTCTTTAGTGTCAGGTCAGATGATGGGGCCCCCCTGACACTGTGGGCCCCATAGCGGCTACTATTGCTGCTACCACTGTAGTTACGCCCCTGTGATTCCCCCTCTGGCAGGATCCGCTCTTCTGGAGAAAGGCTCCAGTGTGTAGGAGATGAAACGTTGCGTGGACACTTTGGAATAAAAAGGATTTTATTTTTTCGATTTTAGAGGGCTGACAGTCTTTACTATTTTTCATTATCGTTTAATATTTTTATTATACATATACATTATTTTATTGTACATTACTCGTCGATTACCCGTATTAGCACAATTTTCCAAATTCAAATAGGTATCTGGGCAGGAGGTTTTCTACTGAATAACTTGTTGACAAGGGGTTAATTTGCACCTTCTGTCCAGCATTTTGTGTGTATATCATATATAGAAGCACCTGTTCTCTGCACACGTCAGCACCTGGGCCCCTGAATGGGAGCTGTACAGCTGGACACTGGCACTGGGAAATAGTGGAGGACAGGTGTCCCAGTGTCAGCCATTGTATACTGGGCGACCCTCCAGTTTTCCTTTTCCCATCTTTAATGTTCCTGCTCCAGTTGATATCCTTATACGCAGCTTTTTTATACCCCATTATGTGGCTTCTATGGCATCCTTCACATTAAGGGTACATTCACAGAGCCGGATGCCCACCCGGCCACAGCTAGGCAGGCATATCGCTGTGCCCTGGAGAGGAGGAGACCCCTCCATAGAAAACAGCACCGCACAGCGCTCTATCTTTTCCCCATGTACGGCACAGAACGGTGCCAGAACCGCCAGGCCGCCATTGCCGTTTATGGGGACGTATATCCAGCCGCATATAAATCCCCCCAGACGGCCATGTGAATTTACCCTAGGAAATAGAATAATACAAGAAGGCTGAATAAAGATCTGCAAAAACTAAATTTGTGGCTTACCCATAATAATTAATGGAGTTGCCCAAGCATATCAATAAACAAGGAACAACATTATATATATTAATTTATCATGAATAAAACCTAGAGCAAACTTGTACTGCATATGTATACAACTCAAAAAAATAAAGGGAACACTAAAATACCACATCCTAGACCTCAATGAATGACATATTCCAGTTGCAAAATTCCATGGAGGTCTGAATTTGGGATGATACTCAAAATCAAAAGTGGAAAATCAAATGTAAGGCTCATCCAACTTCAGTGGAAAAGCCAAGGAAATGGGGCTCAGTGGTGTGTTCCAACCTACCTGAGCATTTTCTGGGGTTTACAGACACTGCCTCATGCTACCTCTAGGGGTGAAATACCGTATATACTCGTGTATAAGCCGAGTTTTTCAGCACAAAAAATGTGCTGAAAAACGTCCCCTCGGCTTATACACGAGTCAATACTGACTAAAATTGACTAAAAAAATAATAAACTTATATACTCACCCTCCGGTGGCCCCGATGCGCAGCGCTGCTCCCCCGTTGTCATCGCGGCTCCTCTTCTGGCTTCCCGGCTGTTCTTCTTCCTTCAGCGTGCTGGGCGCCGCCATGCTCTTCTCGCGGGCGGCGCCTAGTATGACGTCAGCAGCGGCGCGTCATACTAGGCGCCGCCCGCGAGAAGAACAAGACGGCGCGCAGCAAGCTGAAGCAAGAATAGGAGCCGCTGCGCATCGGGACGCACGGTGAGTATATAACTTTATTTTTTTATTCTGCTGGGGGCACGGCTCTATACTACTGGGGGCACGGCTCTATACTACTGGGGGCACGGCTGTGCTGTATACTACTGGGGGCACGGCTGTATACTACTGGGGGCAGGCTGTGCTGTATACTACTGGGGGCACGGCTCTATACTACTGGGGGCAGGCTGGGCTGTATACTACTGGGGGCAGGCTGGGCTGTATACTACTGGGGGCAGGCTGGGCTGTATACTACTGGGGGCAGGCTGGGCTGTATACTACTGGGGGCAGGCTGTGCTGTATACTACTGGGGGCAGGCTGGGCTGTATACTACTGGGGGCACGGCTGTATACTACTGGGGGCAGGCTGTGCTGTATACTACTGGGGGCAGGCTGTGCTGTATACTACTGGGGGCAGGCTGGGCTGTATACTACTGGGGGCAGGCTGGGCTGTATACTACTGGGGGCAGGCTGGGCTGTATACTACTGGGGGCAGGCTGGGCTGTATACTACTGGGGGCAGGCTGGGCTGTATACTACTGGGGGCAGGCTGGGCTGTATACTACTGGGGGCAGGCTGGGCTGTATACTACTGGGGGCAGGCTGGGCTGTATACTACTGGGGGCAGGCTGGGCTGTATACTACTGGGGGCAGGCTGGGCTGTATACTACTGGGGGCAGGCTGGGCTGTATACTACTGGGGGCAGGCTGGGCTGTATACTACTGGGGGCTGGCTGGGCTGTATACTACTGGGGGCTGGCTGGGCTGTATACTACTGGGGGCTGGCTGGGCTGTATACTACTGGGGGCTGGCTGGGCTGTATGCTGTATATACTGGGGGGTCTGTGACCAATGCATTACCCACCCTCGGCTTATACTCGAGTCAATAGGTTTTCCCAGTTTTTTGTGGTAAAATTAGGGGTCTCGGCTTATACTCGGGTCGGCTTATACTCGAGTATATACGGTAAATGAAAAATGCAAAACAGCCAATAATGATGTGAACAGAGAAATGGTCTGTGATCACCACCTACTGAACCACCTACTTTATAGGGGTTGTCTTTCTTATTATCAGTGTTGATTCATAACTGGAATGAAAAAGTGATTGACTTGGAGTTACATTGTGTTTTTAAGTGTTTCCTTTTTATTTGAGCCGCGTATAATACAGCAACTACATGCAGGCAAATCAGATTAACTCTGCTTGTAAAGAGAGGCGCTGCAATAAAACCAAGATAAAGAATTGTATTTTAGCTGTAAATGAGTTTTTACTATGAATCGTAGAGGTATAGTGGTAAAATAACCGGGTCGGGACGCGCTTCCCCAAATTTAAGATGATCCAACATAAACTGCTTGAATTTGAACGGTTTTATTCGGGTCATAAAATGGACAACGCGTTTCGGGGCGGTCCACCCCCTTCGTCAGGTCAGTGAAAGATGCTACGCGAAATAATAAAATATATACAGGCGGTCCCCTACTTAAGGACACCCGACTTACAGACAACCCATAGTTACAGACGGACCCCTCTGCCCACTGTGACCTCTGGTGAAGCTCTCTGGATGCTTTAAAATAGTCCCAGATTGCAATAATCAGCTTAAAATTGTCTGCAATGAAGCTTTATTGATAATTCTTGGTCCTATTACAGCAAAAAAATTTGAAACTCCAATTGTCACTGGGGCAAAAAAAAAAATTGTCGGGAACTACAATGATAAAATATACAGTTTCGACTTACATACAAATTCAACTTAAGAACAAACCTACAGTCCCTATCTTGTATGTAACCCGGGGACTGCCTGTACACACATATGTTTCCGAGGGGTATACAAGTGAACATTGACAGGAAACATGCATACTTGTGTGTATATATTTTATTATTTTGCGTAGCTTCTTTCACGGACCTGACGAACGGGGTGGACTACCCCCGAAACGCGTTGTCCATTTTATTACCCGAATAAAACCGTTCAAATTCAAGCAGTTTATGTTGGATTATCTTAAATTTGGGGAAGCGCGTCCCACACCAACCCGGTTATTTTACCACTATACCTCTACGATTTTCCTATCCGGCACCACCCAGTACCGGAACCCGGGTAGACGCAGCGTACCGCTTTCACAAACATTCTCCGGGAAAAAAACGGAACCTCCGATATCTGCTCTAATGCAATAGACACAAGGGGGCAGATTTACTTACCCGGTCCATTCGCGATCCAGCGGCGCGTTCTCTGCGCTGGATTCGGGTCCGGCCGGGATTCATTAAGGTAGTTCCTCCGCCGTCCACCAGGTGGCGCTGCTGCGCTGAAAAGCATCGGAACGCGCTGGAGTTCACCGGAGCCGGGCAAGCTCCGCGACAGGTTTTTTTTTTTTAATGGTTTTTCCGAATCCGTCGGGTTTTCTTTCGGCCACGCCCCCCGATTTCTGTTGCGTGCATGCCAGCGAATCGGCGCAAATCGGAAATATTCGGGTAACACGTCGGGAAAACGTGAATTGGGCCCTTAGTAAATTACCCCCAAGGTGTCACTAGGTGAGCAGACACTAAAATCACGAATTAAGTCCTATAAGTTACATATTGCACTAGGGGTGCCGCTTGTGTTTTTCTTTCTATTTTCCATTTTTACTATGAAGACAATGGGAGGGGTCTACAGATGGGAAATGGGCCAAAAAGGGGAATTTAAAAATTTGGTGGGTGGCTACATTATACACAGTGGGCCACAAAAATAGGGGACATTAAAGATGGGGCAAAAGAAGAGGGGGTTGAGCATAACAGAGGAACTGGCATTAAGTTATGTGGGAGCCACTAAGAGGGACATTATCCCAAGACAGGCAGGGATTATATTTTTTGGGAACACTAGCGGTTGGGTTAGGGGTCTGGTAAAGAGCATGTCTTAAAACAAAAGAAACGTCTATATTTTTGTTCATTGGGTTTGAACTACACATATAGTCAATTTTATTCTCCTAAAGAAGGGGTAGGAACCATCTGGCCCAATGGCTATATATGACGCAACTGAAACATCTGTAATGGTCTTGAGAATGAAGGAGTTGCATAATTTATGTGACTGTGCAGTCACCGGAGTGCAGCGCTCAACCAGCGAGTGCCACCTTAAAAAAAGCAGAGCCGCTTTACTAGTTCCTCTTGGATATGACCACAGTGACTCAGCCGCATAGATCAGGGTTACCTAGAAAAACATCGAAAGCAGAAGTTCCAGTGTTTATAACTACCATGATATGAAGTGCTCACACTCCCGGCTGATACTGATCTTACAATGTGAAGGCCGGGAGTGTGCAAGCGGGATGACGATGATGTCACATACCAACACAATGCTGCAAACAATCAAGAAAAGAGTCCATTGTGCTTTGCGTATTGTATATTCCACACTACGGCCTTACACAGTGCTTTATAAGATAGGACTATGGCAGCTGTGTATAATGGACTTACTGTACTAGGAGTGTTAGGCACAAATAAATACACCAAACTATACCATAAGTAATATAAACTAAAACCTCCACCCTTCACCTTCCCCTTCCCCTCAGGCACTGAGGGACTCTGTACATCTTTTATTAAAATATATAATATAAAACATAACAAAAACACAACACATAAAACAAACATTATGTACAATATATACAAAATATTCACAACAACTCACCTGCTGGTCCAGCCTCATTCACACCTGGTTAACATAAGATATCATTAACATAAATTAACATAAACACACCCTCCACCCTCTAATAACAGACCACCCCACACAAATAACACATCCTACACCCAAAAACATTTTTTTATTTATTTTTTTTACATTTTTATTGTAACAACCCCAGAGCCCTCCAGGCTCATTAGTATAATTTTGAACATTGAATATGGATAACAAATATAAGAAGATGACCACAGTTCCGGTGCCTGGATCTATGAGTAATGTCCCTGGTTTATCATGATGGATTTTGATGGTAGATTTCCTTTTACTTATGTTATAGGGTTGTACTTTGGATGCTATAACTCCTATTAAATAATGCAGGGAGGCGCTTCTGTACACTTCTGCAATTCTGACACTTAAAACTGTAATTTTCAGGTCCCATGACCTTGGGGCAGGGGGGGGGAAGCACATGATAAGAGGAAGCAGGAAGGAAGTTTAATGTTGGTTAAAAATAAACTCCTTTCAATTAACAGACTATAGGAACCCTAGGGGCCCCAGAAGTTACACGCCTATGAGTAAATACCTGTGAAATGTAATTTTTGAAGACTGTATTACTTTCCTATTGTCTCATAGTCAGCAGAGAGAAGAGGAATTATTAAGAAAATGAAGGAAACCCAACATCTTGATTAATTTGTGTCATTGAGTTCTGTGAGCTGCATCTTTATTCATTTTCCTTGTCGGGCGAAAGAAAAAAAAATTCTTCCAAAAAACTGGTCGAAAGTCAATAAAAAATGTCCCCCATTGAGATTCAGCTTACGTGACAACTCTACCTACTGCAAGGTCTATTATCTTCTTGGGTTTAGCTACACTTCTTTGTTATATGACATGTAATAGAAACCGTACAACGTAATATCCCTCTAATCTTGGACTTCGGGCCCATCAGAAATATTCCAATGTGGTGCCGAATTCCAAGAGATGGAGATGTTTTCTTTTTCAATGAGCGGTGTTATCTCATAGGTTAATTGAAAATAATCATACTTGGGGGCCATTCATTATTGGTGTTGCAAGGTCGTTTTCTTTTGGGGCCCATGAATTGTGTGGTTCATTAGACTAGGATTTTAGATTGTTGCACTTAATAAATTGGCTCACAACCAAAAGTATCAGAAATGACACCACATTCATGAATGTGAACAGGAACTAGGTAGACCAGCTTTTTGTAGGTCTAATTATGCACCAAAAAAGTGTCAGGATTCAAAAGCTGTGCCCCAGCTTCAGTGACAAAAATGGGGCGTGAGTGTCAAAAGAAGCTAAATTGTGCGCGCCAACCAGGGCCGAATTTGCTGTGAGGCAGGGTGAAGATTGCACACCCTGTTAAAGGCAGCATTTTGTCTCCAGTAGTACGGACTCACCAATGGCTGGCAAGTCCGTACTACCTCTAAAAATGGCGCCAATGTAATTGATGCAGGTCACAGGCGGCCATCACACACACGGGCCTGTGTCACTTTACAGGAGACATGGCTGCCGGATGGAGAGGAGCTACGGGGGAGCGCTGGAGTTGGATAAGTACAAGGTTTATATATTTTTTGGGGTGTCATGGCGGTATATTTAGGAGAGGATGTGTAAACAGGGGGGCTGTGTATACAGAGGAGGCTGTGAATACAGGGAGGCTGCGTATACAAGGGGGCTGTGTATATAAGGGAAGGCTGTATATACAGGAAAGGATGTGCATACTGGGGAGGCAATGTATACAGGAGGGAGGCTGTGTATACAGGAGGCTGTGTATATAGGGGAGGATGTGTATGGAGGGGAGGCTGTGTACACAGGGGGGAGCTGTGTATATAGGGGAGGTTGTATATACAAGGGAGGCTGTGTATACAGTGGGAGGCTGTGTACTACTGGGGAGAGGCTAAAATAGGGCACCTAATAAATTGTGGGTTCTATATATACTATAATTTAGTATACTAAATACTATACTATAATTTAGTGTGTTCATTCATGTTGTGAGGAAAATATATATTAGAAACAGGCTCCATTATTCCGTAAGTGACTGTTGTATTTTTAGGACCGCAGTGTGGAGTTGTGCTGCAGAGAGAGCTGAAGACATTTGACTATGAATTTTAGCAGAGAAAAACTGGGAGAAATCTTAAAGAAGTCCTCTTCATACACGTCAGGTTCTTCACTTTTTCATAGTCTTCACCATCCGGCTGCCCGAAAAGTCTACATTCACAGGAGGAGGAGCAAACATGGGCAGCAGCCCGTGATTGGACAGTGACATCTAAGGCTATCTACACATGTTATGAATTGTCATGCAGAAAATCTGTATGAAAATCTGCATCCAAATGTGTTTTTATGTGCACATTTCATTCGGTTGTTACACAGATTTGTCTATTTAGTGTTGCTTATTTTATGCAGATTTTCCTCATGCATTTTTTCTTCCTTTTTTCCCCATCCCGTTAGGCTCAGGGAATTCTGCATGAAAATCGTTGATGTAGATTTCATTCAGATTTGATGCAAATTTTCACTTTCCCATGGACTTCAATGTAAAAAACCGCATGCAAAACTCCATCTGGAAACGTAACTTGATCTTAATTTTATTTTCAGCAATGACCAACAATTTCCATGTGGAAAAAAACTGCATCGCCTACATAACTTTTTCACAAATCACATTCACTTTAATGCTGCTGTATTACGCTGCAGATATTCCGCACCAAAATTTACACGTAAAATCTGCCTGGAACCCGCAACGTGTGCAGATAGCCTAACTGACCCAACACTTTATGGCCTGTTCCAAGGCACCCACACGGTGGGGGCCATCCAGGATGCCTGGCGTCTTATGAACTGCTTCAAGGACGTCCTGTGGTACGCCAGGAGGCGCCTCACCCTTCACAGAGAAACTTTGTCCATCCAGGACTGTCACCGGCTAGTCTTGAGCCAGCTCAGAGACTATGCCTCCCTTGACAGCAGGGTGGACTCAGAAGAAGAGGACTGACAATCTTCTTCTTCATTTTTCTCTTGTGGACTTTGTTTATCTTGTTGATCATGGACTCTATTTAGGGAGTTATGGGACTTTGCCTCTTTCCTCACAGAAGGAGGCATCCAGGAAGAAGAAGACTTACCATCCTCTCCTTCCCCCCTACCTCCCTCATGTGTCTGTGATTTTTCAATAAAGCCTCGGGCCTGTGACAACTTACCCCCTTCCCCTCCTCCCTCCCCCCTGCAGGTTAGTTGTTTTTATTGAGAAATGTGTGTTTTTTGTTTGCCTGAGCTAGTATGCTAGAGTAGCACTTATTCTGCCATAGTGTTAGGATAGTGCTAGGAGTGTATCTTAATTTATTGTGTGCTTTGTACAAAGCCCATGCTGCGTCATGGCACACACTGTCTGTAAGTTTTACTGTGTATCTGTGAATAAAGGCTCTTTCAATCAAAAAAACTGACCCAACACCTTGACTGTGATACTGTAATGGTGCTAGACAAAGGCCCCCTGAAATTACCAGTACCACACACTAGGGTTCAATAAGAAGATTTCTTTTGTAAACACCCCAGTAATATTCCCCCTTCTGCATGTACCTAATGGGGCATGATGCATCCGTCTATTGTAAAGTTATGGCGGGGCACCAGGTCCTGCTGGGTGATGCCACCACCACTCAGAAACCACTTCTGCAATGTTTGTAGCGGTTTCATATTCAGAACAGCCACATTTTACCTGTAGGTTCTGCCATCTTTAGATCTCTGGCCCGTAACTTTGTTTTTTGGGTTTGTGGCTTGGTGTTGGGGGCGTGGCCAGATTGAAGAGGTTCACAGCGCCCTTACATGGGTTTTAGTGGAAAAGGTTGGATCAGATGATGGAGGAAGCAGAGAAGATGTGAGATTGGACATAGATTATTTTGTGTGGCATGCTTTACTGTAGATTGAAAACGGTTTGTGCCGGGCACATATTAATACATGACTGATGCCAATTTGTGATATTATCACTGGAAATTTTGCAGGGAAATGATTCTAGCCATTATTTCCTGCAATTTTCTGTTCACATTTTCTCTGCAGGTTAAGGAAACTTAAAAAACAGGTTTTCCTGCATTCTCAGGACACAGCCATTGCCATAGTGTAATCTGCATGAAGTTATGAAGTTTGGATATGACCCAGTCTACCTTGTGTCATTGAACTTTAGTCCTGGAAGTTTAGGTGTTAGTCATAGAGCAGAAGAAAATGTTAATGAAACACTTACCCTGGAAATGAATGATGACTGTAAATGTGAATGCAATGTCATGTACTGCGGAGTGACAGTGTCACAGACTAGTGACACTGACGGGTGACAGCTAAAGGGGTGGGGATTACAGGGGCATTCCGGTTAAGAAGCTGTAAGCCAACTTTCCTCTTAAAAAGTTATATTTTTGATTGATACAGTAGCCGGCAATGTATCATACCAAGCTAATCTCTGTGAATTTCCTCTACAGCGCCTTGCGACAGTATTCGGCCCCTTTGAACTTTTCTATCTTTTGCCACATTTCTGGCTTCAAACATAAAGATATGCAAGTGTACTTTTTTGGTGAAGAATAAACAAATGGGAAACAATTGTGAAGTGGAACAAAGTTTATTGCATATTTTAAACTTTTGTAAAAAAATAATAAATTGAAAAGTGGAGCGTGCAATTCGGCTCCCTTAAAGTAATACTTTGTAGCACCCCCTATTGCTGTGATTACAGCTGAAGTTGCTTGAGGTATCAGGTCTCAATCAGTTTTGCACATCAAGAGACTGAAATTCTTGCCCATTCTTCCTTGGAGAACAGCTGGAGCTCAGGGAGGTTGGATGAAGCGTTGGTGAGCAGCAGTTTTCAGCTCTTTCCACAGATTTTGGATTGGATTCAGGTCTGGATTGTGACTTGTCCGTTCTAACACCTGGATACGTTTATTTGTGAACCTTCCATTGTAGATTTTGCTTTATGTTTGGGATCATTGTCTTGTTGGAAGATAAATCTAGTCCCAGTCTCAGGTCTTTTACAGACTCCAACAGGTTTTCCTCCAGAATGTTCCTGTATTTGGCTCTATCCATCTTCCCATCAATTTTATCCATCTTTCCTCTCCCTGCTGAAAAAAAGCCCAAACCATGATGCTGCCCCCACCATATGTGACAGTGGTGATGTTGTCCCCACCATGTGTGACAGTGGGGATGGTGCCCCCACCATGTGTGATAGTGGGGATGCTTCCCCCACCTTGTGTGACAGTAGGGAGGGTGCCCACACCATGTGTGACAGTGGGGATGGTGCCCCCACCATGTGTGACAGTGGGGATGGTGCCTCCACCATGTGTGACAGTAGGGAGGGTGCCCCACCATATGTGATAGTGGGGATGGTGCCCCACCATGTGTGATAGTGGGGATGGTGTGTTTATAGTGATGAGCTGTGTTGCTTTTAAGCCAAACATTGGTGTGGCCAAAAAGTTTGATTTTGGTTTCATCTGACCAGAGCACCTGCTGCCACATGTTTGGTGTCTCCCAGGTGGCTTGTGGTTCGTGCAGTCCAGATGTGTGTTGTCCTTTGGACAGATTCTCCCACCTCAGCTGTAGATCTGTACAACTCATCCAGAGGGTCATGGTCGTCTTGGCTGCGTCTCTTATCAGTCTTCTCACTGATCGAGATGAAATTTTAGAGGTTATTGGTAGATTTTCAGTGGTCTGATGCTCCTTCCATTACAATATGACACTGGCACAGGCTCCTTGGGAGGTTTAAAATTTGTGAAATCTTTTTGTATCTAAATCTGGCTTTAAACTTCTCCACAACAGTATCACGGACCTGCCTGGTGTCTTCCTTGGTCTTCATGATGCAGAACCCTGGGACTAAGACCATTAGTAAGAAGAATCTGCTTTGTATTTCTACAAGATGCTCTCCCTTTTATTTCTGATAAATAAATAGATATGTATTGGAGCTTTCTCTCCAGCTTCTCCTAGCAGACTTCCTCTCCAATACAAGTTTTGCTTGTAATACCAGACTCCAGGTTCTAAGTCTTTTTTACAGCAATCCCGAGGTGTCAACATGATAGAAGACCAGCACAGGGCTCGAGGAGAAGAGGGCTGTAGGTAAGTATGTGTAGTTGATTATTACTTAATATTCGTGGTAGATTTCCTTAAAGGTCTTGGCAGGGCCAAAACACTTGAGGTAAAATGTCCCACCCATTTTAAGTGTCTCTATGCTGATGGAACAATCACTGACAAGCTGACATTTACATGTCATTTATGTTTTCCAAACTTTTCTATTGGCTTGTTGGACACATACTTTTATCATAAAACATGGCTGCAATGCTCTTAGTAATGGCAGGAGGAATGAAGATTGCTCTAATCATAATTGTAAATCCTTTGCTTTGCAGACGCAGTTAATGAAACTATGAGAAAACACCACCCATTGTAAAAGAAAACATAATTTGGAATTTAGCCAAACGTCTGAATATTTCATCGGATGGGTCCGAGGTCCAAGAATAGAGGGAGATTACATTTTACAGTTTCTATTGCATGTCATATAACACGGTAATACCAGGGTGTTTCTAGAGAATCCCCAAAAGATAATTAACCTGGCAGTAGGTAGAGTTGTCTCCTATACTGAACTCCTCAGGCCTAGTGTGGCCAACCATAGCCATCACGTCATTCCTAAATGTAATGTTTTTGGTAGTGGAGATCAACGCAGCAAAATTTGGTGACACAACATAAATCATAGTGAGTGGATGAATCGAAGAAAGGGTAAATATATAAGTAGATGCGCTTAAAGGACACTTTACCTCATGTTTTTTTGTAATATGTGTGGGGGGCAGAATATTAGGTTATTTACAAAAATAAATCTATTGATAGGTCGGTTCAGCTTTCTTGATATGTAAAGTGAAGCCTCCTGTCTTTTAGCTCATCACCCAGAGATTACTGACCATAAAATGGCCACAGATGGAGGGTCATGTGATCTCTATCAGGTGATTGTTCATGGACAGATAAGATCACATGACCCTCCATCTGCAGCCAATTTCGTGGACAGATATGTCTGGCTGATGAGGTAAAAGACAGGAGGCTTCACTTTACATATCAAGAAAGCGGAGCAGAACTATTACTAGATGTATATTGGTACATCCACACTTACACACATCACAAAAAACATGAGGTAAAGTGGCCAACCCCTTTAACTGCATAGTTATGTTGTATATTACTCAGGATTGTCTTCATACCAGGGCATTGTCATAGCCCTCATATTTGGCTGACCAGACACTCTCAAAGAAGGAGCAGTGTATGTGCACAGATGACTAGTATAACAGAGAAGAGACCTTCAATATGACTAAAAAAATGGCTGCCCACAGGAGATAAGGAGGGGACCCCTGCTCAGTCACTTACTCCTCAGCCCATTCTGTGGACATAAAGCGTTAGTGGTGAATCCCGGTTATACTTTGCTGATGTCATGTATAGTCACTTTTACAGTATGTGCATTTTCCTCAGACCCTGTAAATACTTCCCTACACATCCTCATTGGTTGGGTCTCTTTATTGCTTGGTTTACATTCACTCGTCCATATAACTCTTCTGCTCGCTCTGTATAACCATTATTTATTTACAGCCTCACCCATAGAAACAAAACCGCACAAGCCATCGTAGATAAGGAGAACACGCTATGACCGTCTGTGCGTGTATTAAAGGAAACCTACCACTTGACGTGGTAGGTGTAAGCTCAGGGTGAGCTGGTGCCGGTGCTTACTTTCATTAGTGTCCTAAACCGCTGTATCGCAGTTTAAACAATTTTATTCTTTACACCCGAAGGAGCTTTGGCGCACCATGCGCACGACCGTGCGCGCAGCTCCCTGGCATTTCCTAGGCGCGCGCATGGTGAGCCGAAACAGCTTCGGCTATAAAGTTTAAAAAGTGTTTAAACCGCGATGCAGCGGTTTAGGACACTAATGAAAGTAAGAACCGGCACCAGCTCACCCTGAGCTGGTGCTCGGTATATGCATCTTACACCTACCACGTCAAGTGGTAGGTTTCCTTTAACCTCTTAAAAGTTTTTAGCCCCTATGTACAACAACTCATATAACTTCCTCAGAGCTGTAACAACTTGGGAGTGGAAGATATGGGTGCCATGGTGTCTACTGCAGCCGGAGACCACCCACTAAGAGCCTGATTAGCACACTGGGAGCTGAAACTAGTGTTAATAATTACTCAGTTATTGTGAGGGTTAGAAAAGATACTAACAGTGCCAATATGAGTGGTACAACCAGAAGTGGATTATAATTTACCCAAGCCAATGGCCACCCAATCAACCTACAAATGTTATACTCTTCACCTTCAACTAGGGCCAGGGCCAGCACTGGGCATAGCTAGGTAAGTGCCGGGGGCGAAAGCTGCTCTGGGGGCCCTCATAAGACAGTAAATAAGGAATCCTTGGGGTGAGGGGGCTGTATCTAATGAATCCATAGGGGGTAACAGGGGCTGTATATAAAATAGGGGGCTGTTTGGTATGATAAACTAGGGAATATTTTAGGGAACAGAGGACTGTTTTAGTTTCTGAGTTCACGGCAAAGGGGCCCACTGAGGCTCAGTCACCCAGGAGCCTACTTCACCTATGAAATCCCCATATATTTGTTCCTTCTCTCAATACACATGTACTCAAGAACCATTTCAGAACCTTTAAAGGACCACAAATTGAAAGCAGACAGAAGGGACACGTCTTCCTTTCCTTTCCTTGATTCTAGTACCACATATAGGTGAATTCTGAACTATAATATCCGTACCCATGGCAGTCTTCATCCGCCACTGGCTACAATGGATATTAAAGGATACAAATAGTTGGAGTCGGTGAAGGCAGCGAAAGGTCCCTTCAATTGTGACCTGTAGGTAACCAGCCATACTTTCACCTTGATAAATGTATGAGAAAGGCAAGGGGTGTTGCATTGTGTAGAGTACCACACTGAAAAGGGATAGTTACAGAGCTATGGCCAAGCAACAAATTTCAATGAGGCCAAAAGGATGTGAAGTAAAGATTATCCTGTGAGTGAAACTACCAAGAATTGTGCCGTAGCAATGGCGTGTAACTACCTAGCATGGGACTTATTTTTTTAGACAGTTTCAACCCATGTAGAGGTACAATTACACAGCCTAAAATTATACGGTCTGGTTACTAAGCTAATACTATTTACCCCAGAACCTTTGTATTCTGGCAGTTACTAAGTAGAGAATTATGGCTCAAAATTGCAGTTTCAGTTATTGGAATATTGATTTTATTGAGTCATGCCCTGTATTAATTAGAAGTTTGATACCCGGGAGATAGGGGTTGGAGCCAGAGGAGCCACTAACTAGGCACACTCCCAGATTAGCCAAGAAAAATTCACAAAGTTCAAGGGTGTTTGTGCTCTACTCTGTAAAATGTATCATTAAATAATAGTTCCAAAGAACAATCTCACCAAGTCCTTAGTAGATTGAAAATTGAAGATTTTCTTGGTTATTCTACCTGTTCTTCTATCCGTTTCCTGTACTGGACACCTCCCCCGACCTAAGTTTCGCCTTCTCAGGCTTATTCCGGGGTATCTATCTATCTGTCTGCAAACTTCCAGTATAGGATCTTCGATCGACCTTAGGCATGAAAGTGGAGCGGGGTCTTCAGTAGGATCCAGTACAGGAAACTGATAGAGGAACAGGAGGAATAACCGAGGAAATCTTTGGAACTATTATTTTATGATAAATTTTACAGAGTAGAGCACTAACACCCATGAACTTTGTGAATATCCTGTAGTAAGTTTTATAGCACAACTGAGAATTGCCATGTTACAGTTTCTTGTAATTATGGGCAGTAATCTGATAGGGCGGAGGCTTCATCACACCAGTATATGTAATACATGTACAGCTAAATATTCCTAATATATAATACTAATATATTGTCCTTTTTACATGGGATTATACAATGCACACTATAAACTAAATGTGTACCAATCAAAGGTGGAATCTGGTTGGTTATTGTGGGGAAAATACAGGCGGTCCCCTACTTAAGGACACCCGACTTACAGACGACTCATAGTTACAGACGGACCCTCTGCCCACTGTGACCTCTGGTGAAGCTCTCTGGAGGCTTTACTATAGTCCCAGACTGCAATGTCCAACTATAAGGTGTCTGTAATGAAGCTTTATTGATAATCCTTGGTCCAATGACATCAAAAAAAATTTCACTCCAATTGTCACTGGGGCAAAAAACCTACAGAACCTATCTTGTATGTAACCCGAGGACTGCCTGTACTCATTTTTATTTGTAGCACAAATGTTGACAAACTTCTATGCATTAAGGAAAAAATGGAACCCCTTCTGGCGATTGGGGGGGTTCCAGCGGTCAGACCCCCGCGATCAGCATATGGAATGTAAATGTAGGGCCGCATCTGCCAGAAGGCAGGACGAAGTCCCTGCCTCTGGCGGCAGATTGCGGACCCCTTTTAGGGCGGCGGGTCGCTGCCAGTAGTACAGACTTGTCAATGACTGGCAAGTCCCTATTACCTGAAAAAACAATTACATCAGGGCCTTTAAGGCTGGCGCTAAGCGTGCAAGTGTATGATGATGCCCCCTGTCATCCTGCACCAGACAGATTTATCAGGTGGGTGCAGCCTCCTGATAAATCCGCCTGGCAGCTGTGCCATACTGTGCCCACAGAGCACTTCTACACCTGGCCCGATATGGAGTAGAATTGCTCCAAAGCCTGGGCCAGGTCAAGAACGTCCCACGCCAGCCCAATGATGTGCCCTATTTGGCATGGAGGTGGCGTAAGGAAGGAAATTCTTGGGTGTATGCCAGGAATTGTGCCTATTTCAGGGCACAATTTATCAACTGGCGTCCAAGCCTTGACAAATGTTGAGAAAAGATTGTGCATCTGCAGTTAAAGTAGGATGTAGAATACTTAAGATGTTCCTACTAATTCAACTCCTGGGCTTGTGTAGAGCAGCTCCTCAAGTGTGCACCCACCAGTAATCAGGTCCAGCGAGTTGGGGGACCCAAACCTGAACACCTGTGATAAATCCTTGCACAGAGAGCAACAAGATTGCTTCCAAAATGGTGCGCATACCCCGTTGGCATTTGCTTGACACTTTGCCTGTAGCGTAATGAGGATTACACTCATGATTTGTGCCAGCAGTGATCCTCGGTGTTACTGGTGGGGGAGGGGAAGAATAAATGAGCCAAACCTGGACTTCTGACATCTCAGTTCGTTCTCTGCAGACCCAAACCCACAATTTTTGTTATAAAGCCAAACATTGCGGTTCGGGCCTGCTCATTACTACAATGGACCCCTTACCTATGCGGTTCAGGATCTTTGAGGCTTGCTAGAAAGACATTGAAGACCCCGGTGGCACAGGATGATACAATTATCTGAGCTGACACTAATAACCCAGTGGGAGTGGTCCATGAGGGAAATTTTTAGGGGAGGGAAATACACTACTAAAAGTTAAAACACAAATACACAGACTATGGTCTCTTTGTGGTTGATCTTTACGGCAAAGCGCCATGTTCTTCCCCCTATGTTACATGTGGGTTATGCTCTCAGTGTGATAAGTCTGGTTTTTGAGAGTTTATTTTTAATTGGTGGAATGAAGACTTAAAAAAGTAACAGTTGACTCCTGCTATAGAATGTTTTAGGCATCAATATCTAATCATATGTTGAACCTTGTCACTATATATGAGTAGTTGGAGACCTGTCGGTGGATCCAGTTATTTTCAGCCGAACATAGGGGCACACAGCACTGCGCCAGCTTTCCCGGTTCTGCTCAGTGACCCGGCCTGGCGGTACCAATGAGGCAACATCTGTGTGTTGTCTGCATTGGTGATAATGACAATAATGCGATGGCAGCTGCGGAGCTCTGCAGTGCCATAACTGCTGCGTTATTTCTCCGAGAACATTTACCTTGTGTTACCTCCTGGCTGGCAGTAGCATCCGATGCGATGGGTATTATTAGCTTCTGGGATAATAAGTTATCGTCTTGTTGCAGCAAACGACTTGGCACTCTTCCTTCCCTTCAATTTATAGGAGCTCCTATTATAGGGAAGAGGTTCACCTTAAAATATCTTTTGACATCTCACCGAATGAAAGGACCATATGCTACATTTTGTCCACCATTCCCGTTATTGTGTTATTTTGTCCCCTACTGTAGGGCTCACCGGAATCTGTCCTAATACTAGACGAGTAGTGACAATGTTTGTTCTCTTTCTCATCAATACACTGTAGACGCTGCTTTTGTAAGCATCTAAATTTAACAATATAAAAAAAAAAAGTTTTTTGTTTCTTTTATAAGAAAACCGGGAGTTCACCACATACCAGTCAACCTGGTTTACCCCAGATTTGTCTATCTAGATCGCCTGCTACCAGATGTTAATGTTCGATTTACTATTGGTTTGCCCCTAAAAATTACCCAAAAATTTGCAACTAAAAAGTCCTTAAATCACCTGCACCCATTAACATCCCGTAAACCTGATGTATCAAGTAGTCTAAGCCACTGCAATTCATCCAATGGGCAGCAGAGCTCCTAAGACGATCTCTTAAGGGCATCTACCACCAGGATGAAGGATTGTAAACCAAGCACAATGACATACTGGTGTGTTCCCCCATCTGGCAGGATCTGCTCTTCTTTTATATTCTTATGCCCTGGTTTTTTAAAAAAAGGGGCTTTCAAAATTATGCAAATGAGCCTTAGGGGCTCCAGGCTCCATTAACACCTATGGAGCCTGGAGTTCCTTAGGTCCATTTGCATAATTTTAAAAGCCTTTTTTGTAAAAACCAGGGAATAAGAAGCTAAAAGAAGAGCAGATCCTGGCAGAGGGGGAACACACCAGTATGTCATTGTGTTTGGTTTACAATCCTTCATCCTGGTGGTTGAGTTCCTTTAAGTGTCACAAGGAGGCTGCCTAATGATAAATCCCCCCCAAAAAATGTATATGTCAGATTTATCACAGTGGCTTCAACAGCTTTAAAAATGTGGCACAGAAGAGGTTAATGCCTTCAGTGTATATGTGACTTTATAGTTCAAAAGTTGCACAAAAGTCACAAATTTGTACCTGTTCCTCCTTCTTCCTGCACTTGGAGGGGAACGGAGTGGATTTGTGCCCAAAATTCTGAAAAGTCACACTTTATGAATCTAATACATCGGAAAATCGGCAAATGCAATAAGACACCACCATGTAATAGTTGATCTGTGGAATTTAGGCAGGTAACAATTAGGGTAACATTTAGAGACCGGACAACACCTTTAACTTTAAAGGGTAAGCAACTTTGTCAATAAAGGCCGCCTTGCAGGTGTGTGCGAAGACTTAGAGCCATTGGTGCTCCAGCTGGTGATATGCAAACACTTTTTTCCAGGATGGGAAAAGTAAAACATTGCCTATAAGCTACCTTGTAATGCAGACCCATTAAAGCAAACCTGTCACCTGGAATGTCATTTTTAGCTGGTGACAGGTTCCAATAGCCTATACTGTGCTGGTTTTAAAAATGCCTTTGTCAGCATCCTGAATAATTTCATTACTTTATAAAACTTAATTTCAAATTACCTGGCTCCCTACCAGCAGTGTGTGACGAGTCCCTGGGAGTATCTGCAGCAGTCTGTTTCTGGCTTGTTTTACGCATGATTTTTAGAAGGGGATGAACAACATAAAAAATATGATTTTTAAAGGGAAAATCTTTTTTTTTAAAGATATATATGGTGTAACAAAAAGGTCTGGACAGTGGAATATCTCACAAAATACACATTGAATCAAAAATACGGGAATTCACATTACACCAGCCCCCGATGTGTGAGAGGCGGGGACTCACATTACACTGACCCCCAATGTGTGAGAGGCGGGGATTCACATTACACTGACCCCCAATGTGTGAGAGGCGGGGATTCACATTACACCAACCCCCGATGTGTGAGAGGTGGGGACTCACGTTACACCAACCCCATGATGTGTGAGAGGTGGGGACTTGCATTACACCGACCCCTGATGTGTGAGAGGAAGGAACTCATATTATACTGACCCCCGATCTGTGAGAGGTGGGGACTCACATTACACCGACCCACAATGTGTGAGAGGTGGGGACTCACATTACACCAGCCCCCAATGTGTGAGAGGTGGGGACTCACATTACACCAGCCCCATGATGTGTGAGAGGTGGGGACTCGCATTACACCGGCCTTTGATGTTTGAGAGGAGGGGACTCACATTACACCGGCCCCCGATGTGTGAGAGGTGGGGACTCACATTACACCGACCCCAATGTGAGAGAGGTGGGGACTCACATTACACCAACCCCATGATGTGTGAGAGGTGGGGACTTGCATTACACCGGCCTCCGATGTGTGAGAGGAGGGGGCTCACATTACACCGGCCTCCGATGTGTGAGAGGTGGGGACTCATATTACACCAGCCCTCGATGTGTGAGAGGCAGGGACTAACATTACACCAACCCCCGATGTGAGAGGTGGGGACTCATATTAAACCAACCCCATGATGTGTGAGAGGTGGGGACTTGCATTACACCGGCCTCTGATGTGTGAGAGGTGGGGACTCACATTACACCAGCCCTCGATGTGTGAGAGGAGGGGGCTCACATTACACCGACCCCCGATGTGTGAGAGGAGGGGGCTCACATTACACCAACCCCATGATGTGTGAGAGGAGGGGACTCACATTACACCGGCCTCTGATGTGTGAGAGGAGGGGGCTCACATTACACCAACCCCATGATGTGTGAGAGGTGGGGACTCAAATTAAACCAACCCCCAATGTGTGAGAGGTGGGGACTCACATTACACCAGCCCCATGATGTGTGAGAGGTGGGGACTCGCATTACACCGGCCTTTGATGTTTGAGAGGAGGGGACTCACATTACACCGGCCCCCGATGTGTGAGAGGTGGGGACTCACATTACACCGACCCCAATGTGAGAGAGGTGGGGACTCACATTACACCAACCCCATGATGTGTGAGAGGTGGGGACTTGCATTACACCGGCCTCCGATGTGTGAGAGGAGGGGGCTCACATTACACCGGCCTCCGATGTGTGAGAGGTGGGGACTCATATTACACCAGCCCTCGATGTGTGAGAGGCAGGGACTAACATTACACCAACCCCCGATGTGAGAGGTGGGGACTCATATTAAACCAACCCCATGATGTGTGAGAGGTGGGGACTTGCATTACACCGGCCTCTGATGTGTGAGAGGTGGGGACTCACATTACACCAGCCCTCGATGTGTGAGAGGAGGGGGCTCACATTACACCGACCCCCGATGTGTGAGAGGAGGGGGCTCACATTACACCAACCCCATGATGTGTGAGAGGAGGGGACTCACATTACACCGGCCTCTGATGTGTGAGAGGAGGGGGCTCACATTACACCAACCCCATGATGTGTGAGAGGTGGGGACTCAAATTAAACCAACCCCATGATGTGTGAGAGGTAGGGACTTGCATTACACCGGCCTCTGATGTGTGAGAGGAGGGGTCTCACATTACACCAGCCCTCGATGTGTGAGAGGTGGGGACTCACATTACACCGACCCCCGATGTGTGAGAGGAGGGGGCTCACATTACACCAACCCCATGATGTGTGAGAGGTGGGGACTTGCATTACACCAGCCCCCGATGTGTGAGAGGTGGGGACTCACATTACACCAACCCCCGATGTGAGAGGTGGGGACTCATATTAAACCAACCCCATGATGTGTGAGAGGTGGGGACTTGCATTACACCGGCCTCTGATGTGTGAGAGGTGGGGACTCACATTACACCAGCCCTCGATGTGTGAGAGGAGGGGGCTCACATTACACCGACCCCCGATGTGTGAGAGGAGGGGGCTCACATTACACCAACCCCATGATGTGTGAGAGGAGGGGACTCACATTACACCGGCCTCTGATGTGTGAGAGGAGGGGGCTCACATTACACCAACCCCATGATGTGTGAGAGGTGGGGACTCAAATTAAACCAACCCCATGATGTGTGAGAGGTAGGGACTTGCATTACACCGGCCTCTGATGTGTGAGAGGAGGGGTCTCACATTACACCAGCCCTCGATGTGTGAGAGGTGGGGACTCACATTACACCGACCCCCGATGTGTGAGAGGAGGGGGCTCACATTACACCAACCCCATGATGTGTGAGAGGTGGGGACTTGCATTACACCAGCCCCCGATGTGTGAGAGGTGGGGACTCACATTACACCAACCCCCGATGTGAGAGGTGGGGACTCATATTAAACCAACCCCATGATGTGTGAGAGGTGGGGGACTCACATTACACCAGCCCTCGATGTGTGAGAGGTGTGGACTCACATTACACCGACCCCCGATGTGTGAGAGGAGGGGGCTCACATTACACCAACCCCATGATGTGTGAGAGGTGGGGACTTGCATTACACTGGCCCCTGATGTGTGAGAGGCAGGGACTAACATTACACCAACCCCCGATGTGTGAGAGGTGGGGACTCACATTACACCAGCCCTCGATGTGTGAGAGGTGGGGACTCATATTATACCGACACCTGATGTGTGAGAGGTGGGGACTCACATTACACCGGCCCCCGAAGAAAACTACTTGTGCGTCCAGTGGCGTAACTAGAAGCTGATGGGCCCCAGTGCAAAGCCCCTGCCAGGCTCCCAACAACAATGTATGGTTTATCGTACTAGTCTTCTCATATGGGAAAATGAGAGCTTATGGGCCCCCTAAGCCTCTTGGGCACTCCCTGCACCCCCCCCAAGTTACGCCACTGTGCACACCCACGTTGTTTTTCCCTGGGTTAAGCTGAATATAGCTTCTACATAAAAAATTTGATCTCCCCCCCTCATCCCTGAGGAGTGAAAATACAGGGTGAACTTTTTTATTATTGGATACATTTTTAGGAAATATGTTACAAATTTTTTGTATTTCGATCTGATGTGTATTAATCAAGATGTCCCCATTTTTGAGCACTTTTTTTTACCCATTTGGAATTCTCAGCAATTACAGCGCCATCTGTCCAAGAAAATGACTAAAATCATAGATTGACCCAATGTCATTTTTCCTGGGGAATCAGAATCTCCACATAAAAAAATGTGGGGGGTTGGGGGCTTCTATATAGGATTTTAAAGTTGCCCCTGCTTCACCCTCCGGAGTGGGGGTAGAAGGCCAGGTTTGGTATAATTGGATATCATTTTTGTTCCAATGTGTATTACTTTTACAGATCCACAGATCTATTGTGCAGGGAAACTACAGTCTCATGACCATCCGGGCTGCTCAGGTTCTATGGAGAGGGGAGGGGTGAGGAGCACTTAACCCTCCATCTCCATCCAGCTAAAACAGGCCACCTGCTTTCCTCTGATCTGTTTCTGCACCAGATTTTGGGCATGAGGCTTTACACTGATGACCTCTGGATGGTTCAATGAGGCCTCCTTTGATGACAGACCCTTAGACTTGGCCTAGTGCAGCCATTAGTAGCCGTGTGCATGGTGGTACAACTGTGAAACCTTTTAGATGCTTATGAAGTTAATGATGAGGAACAAGGGAGGTGTAGTAAAAAAAATAAACTATGAAGGGATGTAAATAGCTCTTAATGGGAGATTTTAGCTGATTTTTGTCCATTTCCAAAAACATGTGAATATGCCCTAAGTTTAGCTACATTTGCAGATTTGTTCTTAAGTTGAGTACTGTGAATTTTAGAATTGTAATCCCAGCCAAAATTTTTTTGGTCTCTATGACAATTGGATTTTAAAAATGTTGTGATAACGGTTACAGCTGTTTATTGTAGCCTAAGTCTAAAGTACAGGAAATTACCAACATCCAGAGGTCCGTTTGTAACTAGGGGTCGTATGTAAGTCGGGTGTTCTTAAGTAGGGGACCGCCTGTTTTTACTTATCGCGTAAACTTTTTTACACATCAGTATTAACTTGCATCATTCTGTTCCACATTGTAGCTTTTCGGCACAAATTCCCCAACCATTACCCCACATGTGAACGTTGCCATTCTTCCTAAGGTGAGAATGTTCTTTGTTGGATTCGGTACACCCGATGCTAAGGTGACAGTGCTTGTGCGTTAATGGCAGGCAGATGCATTGTCCTTACGTTAACAAGTTCCCTTGAGACTAGGCAGTGCTGGCAGTCATGAATATATTTGCATATATCCTCCTGTACTCTCCCAGGAAGCAATTTTGATGTAAACAAATCCAATTTGCGTGTACCTACCTTCTTATTAAAATCGTCATTTCGCTTAATGAACTCTATACATTGCGAGGCGCTCGTTTTATTCTGCATTTATATAACCGTCAAGGACTGATTAACTACGTAATGGCTGATAGATGGGGAGGACGGGCGGGAATACACGCACTCAGCTTTTCTGCCCGGCACTTTCTATATAATGGAATAAGACCATTTAACGCCCTGAGAATGGAGGACGCGCTGGAGATCGCTGTATTCCTGCTTCCAGGACCACAAATTTTATACATTTTCATAAGTTCAGCCTCATTTGCCTCACACTTTGGTTTTACTTTTCCATCTATATTGTAACATTCTCATCCTGCGTTCCTATAGATTTCTTGCTCCATGGATTCATCTTGTGAACGTGTACAGGCGATGATATGATGTGCAGAGGCTTTCTCTCCTCTAATGTCAATCTGCAGCCTATTTATCAGCAACTATGAGCCGACTCATACATCTAGTGCAGTGATTTTCAACCTTTTTTGAGCCGCGGCACACTTTTTATACTTAGAAAATCCTGGGGCACACCACCAACCAAAATAGCACAAAATGACACTAAAACAGTAATATTATACATATAGTTAATAATATAGATTCTATATTTATTTTACTCAGTGTGAAACCTGGGCCTGTTTCGATAAACACAAAAGGGATATCCTGGCAGGAATGGTGGAAAGACACACACAAAGCTCTTACTCAACAGTTCTCAGTTTCTCCCTGGTTTTAGTATATGGTGCTGATTATTATGTGGCTCATATACTGCAATATAAAGGGGTACAATGAGAAGTACCATGACCATGAGGGCAGAGTACAAGTGCCAGCTTGTATACTCAGCATATGAGCTGGTACTTGTAGTACTCCAGCCTCATGACTATAGTATTTCTCATTTTACATTTCTCATTGTTATATGCAGTATACTGCTGGAGTACTACAAGTACCAGCTCATATGCTGAGTATTCTGCCAACAGTTCATATACTCAGGCAAAAGCTCATATAGTCAGCATTATTGGTGGGCATTACCTTGGTGGCGGGCAAATGCGAGAGTCTCTCCGCTCTCAGGATGATGCGCCGGCCTCGGTGACGTCATTTTGTCGCGTGAGGTTCAAAGCTTGTGCATGTGTTATTGTACAAGTCTCCTACACTGTAAGAAGCCGTGACTGCGAATCGCTGCGCATTGCCGGGAAACAAAACACAGGGGGCACCATAGTTTAGGAACTTTCCCCGCGGCATACCTGACCATGTGTCGCGGCACACTGGTTGAAAATCACTGATCTAGTGAATCTTTAGACTGTCTAGTCCAACTTTACGCCACCTATCGGTAACAAAATTACTCTTACTGCCATTTTTATAGATGGAAAATGGGAGTGGTGGAAATACCCGAGTGCTGTGCTCTCGGGTTCCATCAACTAAGTTGTGAGAACGGGACCCTCTGTTCTTGTAATCAGTAGGACCCCCACCAACCAGTTCCTCCAATCCCTGTGGATGGGAGATAACAAATTTGAAACAACCCCTTCCATAAACCTATAATGGAGCATGCAGGACACAAAAAACACCTATATTTTGGTGTTTTTTTTATTAGAGAATATGCCCCAATTTTCTTAAATGGACGTGCCGCCAAAGATCATCAACATGTCCAGCCATAAAGGAAACTTTACCATGAGGAATGTACCGTGAGAAGTAGATCTGATGGTAGATTCCTCTTGCCTGCCGCTGCCTGAAACTTACAGGGCGTCTATTACCAGGATGCAGGACTGTATACAAATGAGCCCAAAGGGCTCTAGGCTCCATAGGTGTTAATGCAGCCTGGAGCCCCTGAGGCTCCTTTGCATGCACTCTTTCATTCTGGTGGTAGATTTCCTTTAACCTTTATTATAGTAATTTGTGAATTACCTGCACAGGCTAATAGGGTGTGGAGCAGACTGGCCAGGGCCAGGAGCTAAGGTTACTCCAGGTCCCAGTAGCCTTAGCAGTGACGCCTCCTTCTGCGTCCCCATCACACTCCTCTGCACTCTCGGGCCTTCTATGGAGCTACTGTGCACGATGGCACGGGAGCCAGAGCTACTGTTCATGCTCCATATAAGCCTGCAGTGCAGGCACAAGGATGAAGAGCAGCGTGACAAGGAGGCGTCACTGCTAAGGCTACTGGGAAGTGCAGTAACCTTTGCAAATGAAAAACAAACTACTCCACAGCCTCTGCTAAAAAATTACAAATTATGATCATTTAAATTATTTAAACTAACCCACTCAAAATAAATACTTCATAAAAAACCTATGATTAAAAAGCATTGCCCTTATCCCCAACTGGTTCCTCTCCATGGCTGCCATATTTAAAAGTTTGCAAACTTATATGGAACTCACATGATGTCACATTGAGTCCTGCATATTACATTTTACTTGTATTGCCCTGCCTCCTTGTTCCTGATAGACAGGTCTCACTGCTGGGATATGCTGCTGTGTGCAACTAGCACTAAGGGACAGTCTTCTATTTACTTATTATTAGAGGTAGAAAAAGTGGTGTCAAATGTTTTACACAGTGCCTTGCTGGAACGTTGAGAGAGTTCTGTTACATCACTCAGCACTTCATTTCATGTGACCAAAGTGATGTCCTTGCCGTTACCGAGCAATATCTGCAAAATTTACCTCATATATATATCTGATCACATGAAATCACAGTATGCCTCCATGGTAGATGTGGAACAGTGGAAGTATATGGAGGCTGCTGTGATTTAATGTGATCAGATATATGCATGCAGTAGACCAGAGGTCCCCAACCGCCGGTCCGTGGACCAGGACCGGGCCGTTGGGAGTTTATCAGCCGGTCCGCGCAGGGGCGGCACCGGCCAGCACTGAGCTCCCGCCCCGGACGTGACCACGTTGCAGCCCTCCGTCCGGCACCATGCTCCCCGACGCTGCCAGCACCTTTCGCCCACCCCCTGCCGCCGCCGGCACCTTACAACGGCCCCCACACCCTGCCGGCACCGAGCTCCCCCCCCCCTCCAGGCTCTCGGCTCCCTGCTCCCCCGCTCAAGCTCCAGGCTCTCGGCTCCCGTCTCCCTGCTCCCCCGCTCAAGCTCCAGGCTCTCGGCTCCCGTCTCCCTGCTCCCCAGCTCAAGCTCCAGGCTCCTTTCCCGCTCCCTCCGCTAACGTCCTCCCTGCTCCCAGCTCTCCACCCCCGCTCCCGGCTCTCTGCTCCCGTCTCAACCTGTCTCTGCTAACGCCCCCCTCCAGGCTCTCGGCTCCCTGCTCTCGGCTCTCCGCTCCCTCTGCCCCCCCCGCTCCCGGTTCTCGGCTCTTGACCAACCCGCTTCCGGCTCCCCTTCCACTCGTCTCAACCCGGCTCCGCTAACGTCCCCCCCTCCAGGCTCCCCCTGCCCCCGCTTAAGCTCCCTAGCCTCCTTGCTCTCGGCTCTCATGACCTACCCGCTCCCGGCTACCTCACCTCGCCACCACCGCTGCAGGACAAGGCACCAAAATTTCCAAGAACATAATAGAGAGGTAAGGTTACTTTATCTTTGCATATATATGTGTAATATGTGTATATATGTGTAAATATATGTAATATGTGTGTGTATATATATGTGTGTGTGTGTATATATATGTGTGTGTGTATATATGTATGTGTATATGTGTATATGCTGTATCTACTGTTTGTTTATGTGTATATATGCTGTATGTATATGCAGCATTTGTGATATTTATCAGGGCTTCTATTTTGTACTACATGGCAGTACTCGGTATGCATTTTATACTACTTGGCGGTACGTTGTATCTATTTTATAATACATGGCGATACGCTGTATGCATTTTATACTACATGGCGATACTCTGTATGCATTTTGCATTGCTTTATTTTTACACCAAACCAATATGATGGATCTGGTCCGGACACTCCTTGATATCTTATATTATAAGCTCCACCCCTCCATACCCCCCCCCCATATGACCAAAGCCCCGCCCCCGCCGGGCCATGGAAAACTGGTCTAGCTTAAAGCCGGTCCCTGGTGCAAAAAAGGTTGGGGACCTCTGCAGTAGACATTGAAAACTTTACTGGGTAAAGGACCTAAGAGGACATCATCCAGGTCACATGGCATGAACTGCTGAATAGTAAGGAAGCATAAGACACTGGGAGGAGTAGATGGGAGAGGCCGGCCAAGCAGAACACATCCCCTCTGATGCTAGGTTAGATGACAAAGTTGATTTTATGAGGATGTAAGTGAAAATACTTTTCACTAAAAGAAGGGTGTCATTTAGGCAATAGGGCTCTATGGGAACTTGTCACTAGCTGTATTTGTGAAATATATGGTGACAGATTCCCTTTAACAAGTTAGTTTAGGTTCCAGGATTATTACATTTCAGATCTACTTCTGGTGGTAGATTCCTCATGGTAGGTTTCCAATTGCATACAGTCCGTCTGACATAAAAATGTACTTGCACTCTCAGATCTTCTGGACAACTCTATGGTACACAGGCAAATATCATGCAAATTAGGATTGGGAAGAAGTTTTATTTTTTAACATTCCTTTTGTCTTACTGCCCTCTTACTGCTCCGCCATGCTGAGCGTATGGGTGTATGATGGCATCATAAGTTGGCCAGGTTCAATCTCTGATTATTTTGTTTACAGACAAGGGATGTACCAGAGCTGAGCACATAATGAGTTAATTATTACCGTCCGGGGAAACTTCTACTAGTCGGATGACTAGAATCTCCTGACCCAAGTTTGGAAAAATGTTTAAATTTTTTTGGCTGCATTTCCACAGTCTTTTTATGCCATCGTTCAGATTATAGTGTCTCTTCCACAGGAAGTTCTAGAACTTCCTATAACTTTGCCGTTCTTTTGTTACGCTCCCCATAAAGGGGTTTCATGTTTTTATTCATCATTACAGCCCCCATTCCATAACCGGATGCGGCAGCAGATGATTATACTTCCTACTTGCGGTATTTACTGTCGTACCTGGTGATACAAATGTAATAGGTGAGCGTATATTTACACACCTACATACCGTATATTATGGAGTGGGGATCCTACACTAGGGAGCGCCCCCCATATCCTTCTACATATAAAGGCAGTCCCCGGATTACGTACAACATAGGTTCCATAGGTTTGTTCTTAATTGAATTTGTATGTAAGTCGAAACTGTATATTTTATAATTGTAGTTCCAGACAAAATTTTTTTTTTTTGCCACAGTGACAATTGGAGTTTCAAATTAATTTTTTTTTTTTTTTGCTGTAATAGGGCCATGGATTATCAATAAATCTTCATTACAGACATTTTACAGCTGATCATTGCAGTCTGGGAGTATAGTAAAGCATCTAGAGAGCTTCACCAAAGATCACAGTGGGCAGAGGGGTCCGTCTGTAAGTCGGGTGTCCTTAAGTAGGGGACCGCCTGTACTTTACTATGAGAGTATTCTGAGCTTTCTCCTCCGTACAGCTAAGATCTCTTCTGCAGGATACATTCCAGCTCTCTGGGAAAGAAAAGAAGCAGTCAGGACGATCATTCTGTACAAAATAAACTTTACTGCCAAGTTTACAAACCAAAAAAAAAAAATTTTCTTTCCATGGTTTGGGTGGACCTCAAGAAATTCACTGTGAATCATTCTTGTCCGCCCCATTCTGTCTTGCAGCTGTGGACACATTAACCTGTTCCCAGCCAGGAAGCCGGATGATGCGTTGTGTAATCTTGTCTCATCAGATCTAATGAACTGATCCTCATTAGTGGCATTCTTCTTCTTCTAGACATGTGCCCGCGTCTGTGAGGAGCACATACCAAGCAATCCCTCAGCCCCTTCCCGAGTCTTCTCCAGACAATGAAGCTTTGTCTTCCTTAAATGTTCGGCCAATTGTTGTTAAAAAGCTTCGGAGTGTACATGACTATAAATGGGGAAAGAAAGCTTATAAGGTAGGAAGCGAAGCTCGAAGACTCCACCACACGATACATTAGTTCTCTGTCCCCTCATCTTCACTGTATTCACTGTCGCTGTCTCTTCCAGGATGTTCCGGCATCTTCTGATGTTCTGCTCCCTCGTCTGCCGGCGGAATATTTCCATAACCAATGTTTTCTGCTTCTTCGTTGGCTTCTGCCACATCCACTTCCATCTGTGGGACTGGCTTGTTGACTACTACTTCTGTCCCTGATACTTCATCAGGCTTTTCTGAGGGTCCAGGCTCTTCTGAGGGCCCAGGCTCCCCTGAGGGCCCAGGCTCCCCTGAGGGCCCAGGCTCCTGTACCTCCTCTGCTGTTACCCGACCGATCTGCTCTGTTTTTATACTCTCCTGCACCTCTTCCGTTCCCTTTTCCTTCTCTTGTCCCTGATCTGCTGTTGTGCTTGCTTCTGGCTCAGGGCTCTCGGATTCGGCTATAATTTTTTGTGATGTACTTTCTTCCACTTCCATCTCTTCCTCCTGAGAGGGGGTGACGTCTCCTGTGGCAGCAGGTGGAGGTAACATGCCCTATTAGGATACAGATATACATGAATTAGTCACTTTATACAGTGTCTTCCCATATCTAGGTTCTCTAACACAGTTTTTAACCCCTTCACGCTCCGTGACGGATATATCCGCCACGGAGCTGTGAAGGTTGTATGAAGAAGGCTCACGGGCTGAGCCTTCTTCATACAGTGATGGGCTTTGCTGCATATCGCAGCAAAGACCCATCGCTATCACCCGCGGTCGGTGCTTGCACCGATCGCGGGTGTTAACCTCCTCTTTGCCGCCGGCAAAGTCGCCGGCGGCACTTTAAATTTGGCGGCGCGTGGGCGCCGCCATCTTACCTCCGATCGCCGCTCCCCCGAACGTCATCGGGGGGCGGCGATCGGTTGCCATGGTAGCCTCGGGTCTTCGTTTGACCCGAGGATACATGGCTTCTGCACATGCATTACAATGAGCCTGTGGCTCATTGTAATGTATAGTGAGCAGAAATGCCATATACTGCGATACAGCAGTATTGCAGTATATGGCAGGAGCGATCAGACCATCTAGGGTTAATGTACCCTAGAGGGTCTAAGAAACAGTGGAAAAAAAGAGAAAAAAAAAAGTTTAAAAAATGTAAAAAAATAATAAAATATTAAAAGTTCAAATCACCCCCCTTTCCCTAGAACTGATATAAAATATAATAAATAGTAAAAATCACAGACACATTAGGTATCGCCGCGTCCCAAAATGCCCGATCTATCAAAATATAAAAACGGTTACGGGCGGCGGTGACCTCCGGAACGGCAAATGGCGCCCAAATGTCCAAAATGCGACTTTTACACCTTTTTAGATGACATAAAAAATGTAATAAAAAATGATCCAAATGTCGCACAGTCCTCAAAATGGTAGCAATGAGAACGTCGGCTCATTTCGCAAAAAATGACCCCTCACACATCTCCATGCGCCAAAGTATGAAAAAGTTATTAGCGTCAGAAGATGGCAAAAAATTTTTTTTCTTTTTTGTACACATTCGTTTAATTTTTGAAAATTTATTAAAACGCAATAAAACCTATATAAATTTGCTATCACCGCGATCGTACCGAACCAAAGAATAAAGTAGGCATGTTATTTGGAGCGCAGAGTGAAAGTCGTAAAAACTGAGCCCACAAGAACATGACGCACATGCAGTTTTTTTCAATTTTTCCACATTTGGAATTTTTTTGCGGCTTCCCACTACATGGCATGGAATAATAAATAACATCATGGGAAAGTAAAATTTGTTACGCACAAAATAAGCCCTCACACAGCTCTGTACACGGAAAAATGAAAAAGTTATGGATTTTTGAAGATGGAGAGCGAGAAATCAGCGAAAATACCCTGCGTCCTTAAGGGGTTAAAGTCAGGAACAGCAATGGATCGTAGAAGGTGTAAACAGATATTAATTGTTACATTCAATTAAAACAACTTACAACTTGGGTCACCATTCATATGAGCTCATGGAGAGAACAGAATAAGGCTGGTGCCACACGTGATGCTTTGTCTGCGTTTACAAACGCAGACAAAGCCGCACCCACCGGGGCGGGCCGCGGCCCGATCGCATCCGCATTTCTATGGAAACGCCTGCGATCGGGAACGAGCTGCCAGTGGTTTTAAGCAGTCCATCCAAAAACGCATCAGTTTTTGATCAGTTTTAATTAAGATAATTGGTAAAACGTGCTTAAAAACTGCTTAAAAACGCAGACGACAGGTTAGTCAGACGAGGGCGCGCAGCTCCTCGTAGCTGGGCGCCGAAGATTGTGGGTAGGAGGGGTAATGAGGCTAATGGAGTAGCCATTAGGGGTAATGGAGTAGCCGCGCTGTGTAGCCTAAGCTGCGGCTACTCCACACCCCAGTAGCCGCATAACAAAATTTACATATAAAGATAATAAAAGTTATCGAAACAGTGCGATAGCCCTTAATAGGGCTATCCTCACGTCCTATTGCTCCACCTACCACCCGATTTACCTTTATAGGTAGATTCGTGGTGCTAGGTTCCATTTAAAGGGTTGTGATCTCTTTGTTTGACTATTTGGATCATAGGGGGATGGTCACAGACCCCCCCCCCCCCAGTGTTGATCAATCTAATAGCATGTTATCGAGCCCTCTCTAGAAAGTTGCCTGTGAGCGGAGTTCTAGTTGATGCACAGGAAGCAGAGGGTTAAGTCTCTGTAGAGATCCTTGCCATACACAAGCTGATCTGAATCAGTGAAGTTGGATTTCCCTGGGAAGACACGAACATTTTCCATCTTCAGCTGCACACAATCATCAGGATTAGTGCACCCGCAGCACATTGAGACTGCTGCGTAACGACTTCCAAGATTCTGCGGAAAGATTTAGTGCTGAAGTGTTGGGGAAAGGCCAAGAACAGGAGGGGAACTCCTGCTGCTCCCTGTCTGTTCTCCTAATACACACTTCATCTGCACTGCATTAAAGGATAAACTGCTGCAGTCACAGACACTTTAGCTTCTCTCTCTTAAGGTCACAGGCTGCTCGGGTGCTTTTCAGGGCACATGTAAAACTTGCAGGTGTCATATTAGACGCACAAATACATGCAGCCGCCTTGATAAATGACTTTGGTTTTTGGTCCCCGACAATGCATGTGAGTTGATAAAATACCTATGTATCAGCAGTTGTGCCACATTGTAACTTTCTCGACAAAATAACATAATGCGGTGGATTTTTACACTATTTTTTGGGCAGCAAACCTGTCTGTCAGGCCCCTAGCAAACTTGCGTTGCGTTCAGTTTTTCAGATGCAGTTTTTGAAGCTAAAAGCGGGTGCGGATCATAATGCGGAAGAACTATCAATGAGAGAAGCTGCTCCTACTCCTGGTTTGTACATCAAAAACTGCATCTGAAAAACTGAATACAACCTCAGGCTGCGGTCACACGCTGCGTTTTGTCTGCATTTAACGCAAGCGTTTTCAAACAGCTGAAGAGGAGATTTGCCTAATTAAATTGTTGTCAACATTGCATTTACAAAACGCATACGTTAAACGCAAACAGAATGCAACGTGAGACCGCAGCCTCAGGCTGGTGGCACACGAGGCGTTTTAAACCCGGTTTTGGGCCGTTTTTAAGCAGTTCGTTAAAAAAAAAAAAAAAGCATTATGATAATTGGGAAAAACGCACAAAATTTGCTTAATTACACTGCTGTTAACATTTGGGTTTACAAAATGTAAGGATAACGCAATTAGTTCCTACAAAGTCTTAATATTTTGTTTTCCAATCTTGAATTTACCAAACACAATGTTAACACCTGTTAACATCATGTAATGGAATGTTAAGACAATGTTAACACATTACGTCCTCTCCTTAGCTGTTGCTTTTCGTTACAGAACACCTTAGGGTGAAGACACACGTGGCGTTTTTAGGCCGTTTAGGATCGTAAAAAACGCATGCGTTTTTGACAGGTTTGACCAATTATCTTAATTTAAACTGGTCAAAAACGCATGCGTTTTTTTACGATCTGAAAACGCACTAACTAAAAACGTCCCAAAAACGGCCTAAAAACGCCACGTGTGTCTTCACCCTTAGGCTGCGGTCACATGTGGCATTTTGAACCCGGTTTTGGCCCGTTTTTAAGCAGTCTGTCAAAAACAGCATGGGTTTTTGAAAAACGCCTCCATTTTTTGAAAACGCATCCGTTTTTGACAGGTTTTATCAATTATCTTAATTAAAACCTGTCAAAAACGGATGCGTTTTCAAAACATTGATGCATTTTTCAAAAACGCATGCTTTTTTTCGACGGACTGCTTAAAACGGGCCAAAAATGCGTTCAAAATGCCATGTTTGACCGCAGCCTTACACTCGAGGGTGGTGGCACACGTGGCTTTTTGAACCCATTTTTGAACAGTCATTTTTGAAAATGCATTCGTTTTTGACTGTTTTTTCCAATGATCTTAATGAGGATAATTGGAAAACGGACAAAACCGGTCTTTAGCGGACTGCTTAAAAACGGCCTAAAAAAGGGTTCAAAACGCCACGTGTGCCACCACCCTCATAGTTACTTAGAAATCGTGGGAGATCAAACTATGAAAAAGTAGTGGTACAGTCTCACATAGCATCTAGGGTAAACCTGAAAAATTATGAAACCATAAATGGTAACAATCAGGGCTTACACAAATAACTCACTGACAAACTACTTCCATAGTTATATTGGACAAGCAGACTTGTGATGTATTCAGATGGTGCAGTATTTAGGCGGCAGTGGAATGGGTCAGCAGTCTTGCCCTGTTATAGTGCCCGGCACAGAATTGCCTTTGAGCGGCCGCCTGCCGGATACATAAGGAGGCCGGAGCCTGATACATGGTAAATAATCCCTATTGTATATTTGCTGATATTGGTTGGTTCAGTAATGCCACAAATACTGCGCCATTTACCACTGTTTTATCACCACTTCCCATTGCAGATTCCTGTGGTCGGGTCCGCTCTTACATGACATTATTATTACCTTGTGGTACTGCTGACTGCTCCGCATCATGTGTAGATACATGTTGTACGAGTACGCCGCCATCTCTGGCATGTTCTTGATAACCTGCGCTGGGTAAGGCGGCACGTCTCCATTCTGAAAAGTATCACACACATTGATGTTAACATTTCATCAAACAAATTAAAAATCTCCCCAACAGTGTATAGTAAAGCACAAGTGGCTGAAACCCTGTCCGTACAAGGAAAGTCAATGGGTTTAGACAAGTCCCCGTATTCCTCGATTCTGAAAAGAGTTGTCCCGAGGTTGGAAAACTTCCAAAAACAGCGCCACATATGATCATGGTTTGTGCCGGTATTGCAACTCAGCAGCATAGAGATGAAAGGAGACGAGTTACAATACCGACACAGACCATGGTCAGATGTGGCGCGGTTTTTGAAAGAAATCAGCTTTTTTTTTAACCTCCGGACAACCCTTTTAAGTACAACTACACAAGGAATTTATTAGCACCAGAAAGTTATACTCCAGTTTGGGGCGTGTAAGTTTTGACATGCCTCACTTGCTGGAAGATATGATGGTATAGTACAGAGGAGAGTTATAATCTCGCAGCCAAGTGTGTGGGCAGTGGTGGAGACATAGTAATTTCGGGGTCTGGACATTACAATCCTTCTTGTACCAATTTCCTGACACCGCTGAATGTGCTCTGCCAAGTCTATGCCTCTTACCCTTCCATAAAAATGGACGTTCAGCTTAGCCAAGAACTCATGTGCTCTCTATATACCAAGGGATGGGGCATGTCCGGATTTCACAAATGATCAGGTTTGGGGCAGAAATACTCCAGATCATGACACTGGAAACTATTTTTCATCATGTAGAAAATGATCTGAGTACTAGGAAAGTCCCAGCTGTCATATTTTTGGATGCATTATGGAAACTGTCCTCTGACTTGCTCTCCCTTTCTACATCTCCACTGCCAGATGCCTGGGTTGTGTTACTCACCCTCCTCTGCGTTGGGAAGGACTCTCCCGGTATAAGGTGGAGTTGCAGGGGACGTGCGGTCAGTTGTCTGAACGCTGGTGTTAGCTCGAAGCAGTTCTGGAAGAGGGAAACTCGGGCAAATATGTAAAGTCCAAGTCGTGCTCTGGACATGGCCACAACCAATCGCCTCACATCCCTGCAAGACAGAAGGACAAGAACATGTATCAGGCTTTCTAGGTAGAAAGATTTTTTTTAGGAATGACTGTAGTTCAGGCCCAATGGATCCTGCAGACCACAGTGGGGTCCCCTTAGGCTTAGCTTAGGGTGTCCATTAATTTGCCAGGTGAAAAAGTCCCAAGTTGCTGTACAGATGTGAACTTAGCCCAACATGGACCCTCTAATGAAGATAACACATTTACATCAGCACCAAATCAAAGTACAACAAGCGTTGTAAGGTTTCTACTGCAGTGCAGCACCCACCACTACAGTGTCACCTGCTTCCCAATTCATGAACTGTGTTGTGGTGATCCGAACATGCGGGTGCAGGGGCTGGATTTGAGGCACCCCTTCCTCTCAGTCAGATATTGACGGCCTATCACGAGGGTCAAGTGTGCAACTAATAAAATTCTCCTCTTTAAACTGCCTTTATCTCTAGTTCTTCAATATCACAGCACCACAAGCGCAGTGGGATCTGAAAGCTGAGATTCTTATCTTCAATATGGCACCAAAAGCAAGTTTCTAGGTGAACACAAGCACCTTGTCTCCGGCAAGAAATAAAAAGCATCTCGGACCATTAAACAATTAAAAAAAAAAAAAAAATGCCTTGTCTCAAGACGATAGAAAGACCATCTCCACTCAGATCATAGAGGGAAAAAGTGCCTCGTCTCAAATCAAAGGAAATGAAGGGCCTCGCCTTAAGGGGAAAAAAAGTGTCACGTCTAACACAAAAAGACACTCTCCTGACCTCATTTAGACATAACTTTTTAAGAGCCTCTACATGGCTTCCTTACTGTACAGACCCTACAACCATATTCCGGGTGTGAACTATCAAATCCCATCTGTTATAGTGTCACATTGTTGTTGTTTTGTAGTGTGAACACAGCCAGAGATTACACAGACCCCCAGATCTGTTTGGCTATGAATCCAGCACCATGTCCGGCACGGCTGGGCACAGTGGGGGTCAGCCATGATGGACATGATATACAGCAGGCTGCCTGTATATGAATACTACTCAGGCCTAGCGTGACACGAGTTCTGGACACTTGGAAGATTACTTATCTCTAGGGATTTCTTGGGCTCAGGATATTTGTTGTTCAGGAAGTTTTCCATCAGTAAACAACTCGGTGGGATTTCCTCCTTGAAGAACATTTACTAGCTTGTGCACGTCCTCCTGCAGATCTTCTTATATACTATGGGTTTTTTTTTGTTACAACCTCCATCTGTGTCCTACGTCTCCAGCCAGGGGTTGTGTTCTTTCTCCTTCAGTCAGGGAATGACAGACCCCGGAGATTATTATAATACTCCGACACGTTATAAACACAGGCGTCTAATGGTAATAAATGTCATCCCTGGAGACTATCCAGGAGCCAGGTAGTCAAACCAATCATTACACAACTTATATTATTGAGGCTAATGGTTAATTGTCTTCCCCTGACCCCGGCTAAGTGTCACACATCTCATTGTACAGGGGTCTAATCCTTAAATGACTCGGGAGGGGTAATGGTTCTCATCGAAGAATTACAACAGGACATCCGCACGTTGCGAGTTTAGAAACACAATCTAAACCGGGAGGGGAGAAGCTTCTCCTGATCACAGATGCATTTAGACTCGGGGTGATGCCATACATGGCGTTTTGAACAGGTTTTTGGTCAGTTTTTAAGCAGTCCGTCCAAAAATGCATGCGTTTTTGACCAGTTTTAATTAAGATGATTGGTAAAACCTGTCAAAAACGAATGCAGTTTTTAACGGACTGCTTAAAAACTGACCAAAAATGGGTTCAAAACGCCATGTGTGGCATCACCCTTAAAGGGGTTAGCCACTTTACCTCATGTTTCTTGTACAGTGTGTGTGTGTGTTATTTCACAATGGCGTTTTTTTTTCCAGTGAAGCCCTAATTTGGGCTTATGGACACAAAGATTTGTTTTCTCTTCCTGGCTTCAATGATTTTTACTGAACCATTCTTTTCAATTAGCTTTTTCACACTTCAGTTTTTCTTCTTTTTTTTTTTTTAACCACTGTTACAATGTTGTCTGTAAACAAAATAGGCCAGACTAAGATTTTTTTTTTAACCAATATACACTCACCGGCCACTTTATTAGGTACACCATGCTAGTAACGTGTTGGACCCCCTTTACACGTTTTACAGATACACAATGCAAAGGGGTTGGCCGCTTTACCTCATGTTTTTTGTAATGTTTCTGGGGGGGGGGGGGGGGGGGGTCAGGATATGAGGTAATTTAGCAATATACATCTATTATTAGTTCTGCTCCGCTTTCTTGATATGTAAAGTGAAGCCTCCTGTCTTTTACCTCATCAGCCAGAGATTCCTGACCAGAAAATGGCCGCAGATAGAGGGTCATCTGATCTGTAACAAGCGACTATTCATGGACAGAGATCACATGACCCTCCATCTGCGGCCATTTTATGGGGAGGAATCTCTGGCTGATGAGGTAAAAGACCGGAGGCTTCACTTTACATATCAAGAAAGCGGAGCAGAGCTATTACTAGATGTATATTGGTAAATTACCTCATATCCTGACCCCCCCCCCCCCCCCCCCCCACAAACATTACAAAAAACATGAGGTAAAGCGGCCAACCCCTTTGCATTGTGTATCGGTAAAACGTGTATCTTGTACCCAATTACAATCGTAAACGTATCTGTGATTGAGAGAACTCCTCCCCACTGCGCTCGTTTCTAAATGTAATGATTGAACACGGCTAGACCCTTCTGTAGAACAAGTCAACGAAGGCTTCTGAAAGGAACAAAAAAAACAAAACCGATGCTTTTCCCTAAGTAGGCATCTATGGTTTGACTGACATGAGCTTATCTGAGCTTCCGATTCACATGTACAGGGGGAGAGAGATTTACCAAAAGACATAACCCTAAAACCCATAGCCAGGCCTAACACATTCACTTTCTATATGTAACTTTGATCCTCTTTCCATTTACCAATCCTATGTACTCCTCTCATCTCTGTAGTCCCTTGACACTCGATAGCATTGTACAAGTAACTTTGCAGGTGTATGCAGTCATAAAATCCCTCCAATCAGCAGGCTTTGATAAATGTGCACAATGGGGGTCATTTACTAAGGGCCCGATTCGCGTTTTCCCGACGCGTTACCCGAATATTTACGATTTGCGCCGATTGTACCTGAATTGCCCCGGGATTTTGGCGCACGCGATCGGATTGTGGCGCATCGGTGCCGGCATGCGCGCGACGGAAAATGGGGTGGGGGCCATGCCAAACGAAAACCCGACGTATTCGGAAAAACCGCTGCATTTAAGAACGGAAAATGTGTCGCTCGGGACGCGCTTACCTTCACTCAGCCCAAGCCGGTGAACTCCAGCGCGTTCAGATGCTTTTCAGCGCAGCAGCGCCACCAGGTGGACGGCGGAGGAACTACCTTATTAAATCCCGGCTGGACCCGAATCCAGCGCAGAGAACGCGCCGCTGGATCGCGAATGGACCGGTTAAGTAAATCTGCCCCAATGTGTATCAAAAAGAAATTTGGCAATATTTTTTTTCTCCACAACTTCTCTCAAGCTGCACCTTTTCTCTTGAATGCGCTACCCCAATCCCCAATCAAACTAATACACAACTGCAAAAGTTTCAAACCTATCCTTAAACCCATAGGCAGGTCTATCACATTTCTTTACTGTATTGTAACTTTGACTCTCTTTTTGCAACCCTGCTCCCATCTATGTAATCTCTCAGCACTTGATTGGATTGTACAGGCTACTCTGCAGGTGTATGCACTCATATACCAGGTTTTGTGGATACCAGGTAATTGGTGGGCAATGCCCTATACAATGTAATCCAGAACATGATGTATAATGAGGATACATTACACACCACTGCACGTGTCTCTACAATGACTATACATCTGAGGCAGCAGCTTTCTCGGCGCGGCCGGGTCACACAGCTGGCTATACAGAGACAAATATGTGTAACATGAAGAATATGATGCTGGTAATGACTATTCCCATTACGTTCTACAACGTATTTAATCCAAACAAATGGGAACTGTCAGGATACAATTATCTGTATTGCGGCCCCATTACTGTAACCATGCATGACAATTTCAAGACAATGGCCGCCTAATTCTTTTGTTTTCTTCGAGTTCCTCTCTAGGAGGAGAAGATACAGAATGATAATAAAGACGTAAACCCCCCCTATCGGTGGAAATACGTCATGTGTGATGATCGGATGGGGCACGCGGACACATGTGGGAATATATGGGACCGACTGGAGGACAAGTAAAAAGGACTATATAGGAAAACCGCATATTAAGTGTGTATTCACATTGGGCAGATAATGTGAAAAGTGAGATTTTTGAGTGTCGACCTTTAGAGAGGAGTTTTTATATTGCTATAGTTGCTATCTACACAGAATTATTATGTCTGTCATGTACCATATTTAAAGAGGTTTTCCAGATATTTGGGTTAGGCTAAGTGAAGGGTGAACTAACGCCTGCCAAGGGGGCCCAGATTAAGCTTGCTTTCCATGCTCCGTAAGCCGGGTGTACATGACTTTTATTGGTTTGAGAGCCGCATTGTCATACCTCTCAACTTCAAGGGGCCGCACTAGTAACCAGCAACCTAGAAAAAGCAACAACTACAATATAGCACTAAATATCACCAAAGAAACGAAATACTACACTCCCAGAGTAGGCAAGAGTAACTGTGGAGACCCCAATACAAGAGAGACCCCAGAGCAGAGCACAGTAATACAAGAGAGACCCCAGAGCAGAGCACAGTAATACAAGAGAGACCCCAGAGCAGAGCACAGTAATACAAGAGAGACCCCAGAACAGAGCACAGTAATACAGGAGACCCCAGAGCAGAGCACAGTAATACAAGAGAGACCCCAGAGCAGAGCACAGTAATACAAGAGAGACCCCAGAGCAGAGCACAGTAATACAAGAGAGACCCCAGAGCAGAGTACAGTAATACAAGAGAGACCCCAGAGCAGAGTACAGTAATACAAGAGAGACCCCAGAGCAGAGCACAGTAATACAAGAGAGACCCCAGAGCAGAGCACAGTAATACAAGAGAGACCCCAGAGCAGAGCACAGTAATACAAGAGAGACCCCAGAGCAGAGCTCAGTAATACAAGAGAGACCCCAGAGCAGAGCTCAGTAATACAAGAGAGACCCCAGAGCAGAGCACAGTAATACAAGAGAGACCCCAGAGCAGAGCACAGTAATACAAGAGAGACCCCAGAGCAGAGCTCAGTAATACAAGAGAGACCCCAGAGCAGAGCACAGTAATACAAGAAAGACCCCAGAGCAGAGCACAGTAATACAAGAGAGACCCCAGAGCAGAGCACAGTAATACAAGAGAGACCAGCATAGTAATACAGGAGACCCCCAGGGCACAGCATAGTAATACAGGAGACCCCCAGGGCACAGCATAGTAATACAGGAGACCCCCAGGGCACAGCATAGTAATACAGGAGACCCCCAGGGCCCAGCATAGTAATACAGGAGACCCCCAGGGCCCAGCATAGTAATACAGGAGACCCCCAGGGCCCAGCATAGTAATACAGGAGACCCCCAGGGCCCAGCATAGTAATACAGGAGACCCCCAGGGCCCAGCATAGTAATACAGGAGACCCCCAGGGCCCAGCATAGTAATACAGGAGACCCCCAGGGCCCAGCATAGTAATACAGGAGACCCCCAGGGCCCAGCATAGTAATACAGGAGACCCCCAGGGCCCAGCATAGTAATACAGGAGACCCCCAGGGCGCAGCATAGTAATACAGGAGACCCCCAGGGCCCAGCATAGTAATACAGGAGACCCCCAGGGCCCAGCATAGTAATACAGGAGACCCCCAGGGTCCAGCATAGTAATACAGGAGACCCCCAGGGCCCAGCATAGTAATACAGGAGACCCCCAGGGCACAGCATAGTAATACAGGAGACCCCCAGGGCACAGCATAGTAATATAGGAGACCCCCAGGGCACAGCATAGTAATACAGGAGACCCCCAGGGCACAGCATAGTAATATAGGAGACCCTAGGGCACAGCATAGTAATATAGGAGACCCCAGGGCCCAGCATAGTAATACAGGAGACCCCCAGGGCGCAGCATAGTAATACAGGAGACCCCAGGACACAGCATATTAATACAGGAGACCCCAGGGCACAGCATATTAATACAGGAGACCCCCAGGGCCCAGCATAGTAATACAGGAGACCCCCAGGGCCCAGCATAGTAATACAGGAGACCCCCAGGGCCCAGCATAGTAATACAGGAGACCCCCAGGGCCCAGCATAGTAATACAGGAGACCCCCAGGGCCCAGCATAGTAATACAGGAGACCCCCAGGGCGCAGCATAGTAATACAGGAGACCCCCAGGGCCCAGCATAGTAATACAGGAGACCCCCAGGGTCCAGCATAGTAATACAGGAGACCCCCAGGGTCCAGCATAGTAATACAGGAGACCCCCAGGGCCCAGCATAGTAATACAGGAGACCCCCAGGGCCCAGCATAGTAATACAGGAGACCCCCAGGGCCCAGCATAGTAATACAGGAGACCCCCAGGGCCCAGCATAGTAATACAGGAGACCCCCAGGGCACAGCATAGTAATACAGGAGACCCCCAGGGCACAGCATAGTAATATAGGAGACCCTAGGGCACAGCATAGTAATATAGGAGACCCCAGGGCCCAGCATAGTAATACAGGAGACCCCCAGGGCCCAGCATAGTAATATAGGAGACCCCAGGGCACAGCATATTAATACAGGAGACCCCCAGGGCCCAGCATAGTAATACAGGAGACCCCCAGGGCGCAGCATAGTAATACAGGAGACCCCAGGACACAGCATAGTAATACAGGAGACCCCAGGGCACAGCATAGTAATACAGGAGACCCCCAGGGCACAGCATAGTAATACAGGAGACCCTAGAGCAGAAAATAATAATCCTCGCCTCATCATTCCTCTTCTGCTTCCTGGACCACTGAGGAGTCTGGACCTTTTTTCATGCACTGCACAAAGTAGAGGCGAATTTGTTCATCCCTCACTAGAACCAGCAGGATCATATGGGACAATTTTGAGAAGTACAGAATAGTATTAAAGGGGTTTTCCCGCAAACAAAAGAGTTAGGCCCTATCCATGGGATAGGGCCTAACTTGCTGATCAGTGGTGGTCTCCGTGCCAAGCCCCCCACAGATCACGAAAACGAGGGGTCTGATGGGGTCCCACGTACCTCTGTCGGACCCCTCGTTGCTCCATCAGACTAATGGAGCAGACGGCTACACATTTTGTTGATTAAAAAAAAAAAAAAAAACTTCCAGAAATTCCTACGGTGCCTCAGATCATCCCAATAAGACGACAAGGAGCAGATGCTTGTGTGCTGACATCATACAAACAGTGCAAAGCAGACGGGATCCTCAGCGCCCGGACTGAGAAATGACACATCTGCCCAAAGCCTCTTCTAAACAATATGGTGTCAACACTTCACAATCTCTCAGGATAAATGTTCTGTTCACACCTCTGACGAAATACAAGCCACAAGCCATTCACATCCATAAACGGACCGATACTGGACGAGCCGGCTTCAGCAAGTTTATTCCAAAAAAGTCATAAACTGAAGCCAAAATAATACATTGCATACATGTAATCTGTATGTATATGGTCAGGTGGTATAATGCATAGCTAGCAAATCTGGTCCGGATAAGGGGTGGGGTGGTCCTCTCATAGAGGTTCTACCAAAATATACACATACTGTGCAACAGTGGGAGCTTCTGGTTTTGCCGGCTTACCTCAGGTGACCCACAGCCTTGGTTCTGACAAGTGACAAGATGATATAGTCGTTCTGCTGTCCCTGGAATCGGTCCACGGTGGTGACCTACAAGAACACAGACATGATTATCCTTGTTTTAGAGGGTAATGCTGAATCTTGGAAGGAGACAACATCTTGGTGTCTGTCACCTAATGTCTGATAATGCAATGACAAGAATGGTGAGTCACTAGAAAAAGTGTTATAGCCACTTGAAGTGCTTGTTTAACATTGAATATTGCGGCAAAACCACTTCAGATCTTATCCAAAATGACTTTATAATTAGATGAAATGATATAAAATGACTAAATAATTCCCTCCCCCACATCACATCAATTCCTGCAGACCAAACGTCTGAGCAAGTATGCATAGAAAGAATTATACCAATATAACAGGGGCGGGGATCGGAGCAAGTATATTCTATTAAAGGGGTCGTACCAAATTTTATAGTTCTTCCCTTTCCACAAGATAGAGGAAGCTAACTGATGGGTTGGGGTGCAACCACTGGGACCCCCACTGATCCAGCTCTCAATAAGTGATGCATTGGCAGACCAAGCATGTATCCTGCTACTCCATTCAATACTATACAAGCGTCTGCAATTGTCCATCTCCTGTACTCAGACAGCGAATGAAGCCGCAAGTTGAGCATGTTGTTCTTACAACTCTATTCATTAGCCCTACTCCCATTGGTCGGTACAAAAAAAAAAAACTTGGTACAACCCTTTTAAGGATGACTGCTTTAAAGGAAATTATCATAAAAATCCATCATGATAAACCAGGGGCACTAACCAGATCCAGGCACCTTGACTGTGGTAATCTTCTTATATTGGTTATCCATGGCCGTCTTCCTTCTAAAACTTTTAAAATTATGTTAATGAGTAGGCAGGGTTACCAGAGCCCCCCTTGTGCTGTAGATTCACAGGCTGTTAAACTGTTCAGGAGTGCTGCCCCCCTTTCCCAGTGTGAGGGTAGTGCCAAGCGAGCAGGGGGAGCCTGTGAAACCCCAGCACAGAGAGGCTCTGGGAAAACCCCTGGAAGCACTTTTGGCTCATAAGCATAATTTAAAAAGACCATGGATAACAAATATAAGAAGATTACCACAGTCATGGTGCCTGGATCTATGAGTAATGTCCCTGGTTTATCATGATGAGTTTTCTATGGTAGATTCCTTTAAGGATGGGTACATCATTTAATCACAAAGAATTTCATGTCAATACGGACCCATCACATGTAACAGCGCAATAGGAAAATAAAAAATACACAGTGTTTAATTAAATCAATTCACTTCTGTAAATAAGTCACTTTACGTAGGTGGTTGTAGGATGGGCTCGTTCTGAGAATAGAATCTGATCTCGTGTTAATCAGGCGACCCCTTTAACAGGTCATTAAAGCGCAAATATAATCCGCAGGAAACCGGAAATAATTAGCAGAATTCCTAAGGAATAAGGAGTCGGCACCATCTGGATGTTTACAGTATCTGACAGCAAGTTATACCATGAATGATTGTTAGAAGATACTAAGCTCGTGATGTCACTACTCACCTTACTGGGCTGGCCAATCACAGGGTTCTTGCCGCAGCGCTGGTTGATGATGTCACGGATGAGATGCTTCTGTCCGTTGTATGTGGTCAGGATGCTGATGCGATTGGCAGGATACCCCAGCAGGCGCATGTACATGAACAAGGCTACTGCATACTCCGCCTCAGCCAGATTCTGCAAAGTGACGAGTCTTATTAGTGTCCTATGTATAGTGTATACGTATATCATGGATCCAAAACTATCAAAGTGCAGGGGAAAAAAAAAGCTGTAAACTATTTGTTTTCAGCACCGACTGCTATATAAACACATGAGGGGTCACTAGAACCGGAAGAAGAGTATCTACTGGAAGCAGGGTCAGCTCCAAGTTTCAGTAGGCCCCTGGGCGACAGAGCCTCAGTGGGCCCCTTTGCAGTGAACTCACATGGCGGCATTAAAAAAAACTGAAACTAAAACTCTCTTGTTCCCTAAAATATTCCCTAGTTTATCATACAGCTCACTCATGGTTAATTTATATAAAGCCTCCTCACCCCCATGGATTCCATATATACAGCCTTATGTGGGACCCCCCCCCCAGCAGCTCCGGGCCCCGGCACTTGCACTTGGACTGGAAACCAAAAGGTGATCTTTACCTGGTAAAAGTAGGGATTGGGCTCAGACTCTCCCACTCCATTAAAGTCTTCCACGTTAATAAGTTGGAAGTCGTACTGTAACCCCGCGTTGGCTGCTCTGAACTCCGGCAGCAGCTGCACATGAGGAAGGTTCCCCAAACTCTTGTAGCGCCAGTTGTACAGATTGCACAGACTAAAATAGAGGTAACAAGAGGAAGATTGGTTTTACATATGGCTGGTTAGTTAAAAGACCAGAATTAAAGGGAATCTGTCACCACATTTTTTCACAAACACAGCTGGTGACAGGTTCCCATAGAGCCCTATTAACTAAATGTCGCTCTTCTTTTCGCTAAAAATTGTTTCCTTCGCAGCCTCAAAAAATAAACTAGCATATAGCCAGGTTCCAGTAGCGAGTCAGAGGGGGCATGTCTGCCCATCCTCATTCACTTCTACTCCTCGCCATGCCCTATGCCTCCTTCTTACCATTCAGCAGTTCATCTCATGTGACCAGGGTGATGTCATCTAAAGTCCTTAACCCGCTGAAATATGTAAAAATCTACTACATGCATGTATCTGATCACATGAAATCACCTTCTACTCCTCCCCATGCCTCCATGGAGGCATTCTGTGATTTCATGCGATCAGATACATACATGGAGAAGATTATGCAAATGTTAGCGTGTAAAGGACCCTAGATGACATCACTGACTGGCGAGAAGACGACATAGGACATGGGGAGATGTGGAAGTGAGTGGAAATGGGAGGGGCCGCACAGCCAAATAGGAAACGCCCCCTGTGACTTGCTGTTGGAATCTGGCTGTATGCCAGGTAAGATGACAAAGTTGATTTTATGGGAATGTGAGGGAAACAATTTTTAGCTAAAAGAAGGCTGTCATTTAGTTAAAAGGACTCTATGGGAACCTGTCACTAGCTGTGTTTGAGAAAAATGTGATAGCAGGTTCTTTTTAAGTAAAAAGAACAAAGTGAGACTTGTTCTACCTCGCTCTGGCTCTTCCTTGGGCGTCGAGGTCCACAGTGGGCACTCCAAGTCTGACAAACCGAGTGAAAAGTGACTGCTCCATGTTGGAATATTTCTGGAAGGCCATATTCTTGATCACAGGGGGCAACTGGTGATGGTCTCCAATCATGATCCATCGCTTTAACCGGCTGAAGCCGTCTTCTGGGTTCTAGAGAAGGTTTATAAAATCCCATGTGACATATTAGATCTGAGGGCCTTTTCACATCAAGTTTCCTGCCCTAACATATACCTCTGACGTGAGGCTGCATTCCAACATTGTAACGTATTTAGAGTACTAGGTTCCCTTGAAGTAACTATAATACAGGGAAAGTCACTAATATTACTCCACTAAACTACTAGACCCCTCAGGTAGTGTATGAATTGTCCCTTCTCAAATCCCCCCTTTCATATGAAATCTCCCTCGTTGTGAAATGAGCAGAAAAGAGTCATATTTGCCGGAGATAACTCAAGTTAAGAGGCTACAGGGAGAATGTCACTTCAGACACCCCCCATCTTCTGATCTATAGCACCTAGAAACAAGCTTGCTGTGTCTTACGAAAGATAAGATCTACAGAACGGGTGAGATTTCACATAAAAGAGGGGATTCTAGAAAGGACATTTCATACCCTACATGAGAGGGCTGCTATTTTGAAAAAAACAAAACAAAAAACAGGTTTTTGAAAATGGACATTGAAAACCTCCGATGGGCTCAGGGTGAGGAGCAAATGTAAAATTAAACAATTACTTACCCTGCTCTGGTACTTCCGATGCAATGAGTGGCTTCATCAGATCCAGGACACCACTTCCTGGTGAAGCAGGTCTCGTGACCACACGCAACTCCCAGTTGGACACTGGGCCCGAAACCCGGAAGTACGAGAGCAATGGGGGAACCAAGAACAGGATCGAGGTAAGGCTGCATTCACACTGCCGTATTGGGTAAGAATATATGGCACATATACGTCCCCCATAGACGTCAATGGGCGCATGGCGCCTTAGGGGACTATCTTTTCTTGGAAGACGGTGCTGTTCCCTATGTTTCTCTATAGAGCGGTACAGCAGGCACACGTCAGTGTGAATGTAGCCTAAGTATGTGGGTTTTTTTTCCTTACCCTTGCAGCCCCCCCCCTCTTGGGAGTTTTCCATTTAATAAAGGTGTGAATGTGCAGGTTTTCGAGTGTCCTATGACGACTTACTGATGGAACACACCAGGATGAATTGATTCAGAGGTCAATAAATAACCCGTGTGCACAAGATATGTAATTACATTTTCCATCCCCAACATTGGAAGCTCAGTAACAAGACACCGCCGTTTCCTTCTGTCTATGAACACTTCAGGTTAACCTCAGGATATCCAGCGCTGCATATTTAGCAACACTGAAGTGCCTGCGTATAGGCTTTCGGGTCAACTGTTATGAGAGCATAGTTCAGGAGGTCAGAGGCTTGTATAGTGTACCTGCAGGAGGAGGGGGATGAAGGTCTCGATTTCCAGAATCTGAGCAGCTTCTTCCATCAGGATGTTATCATACTGCAGAGAAAAGACAGGAACCAAGAGTCAGCAAGATCCCAGAGAGAACTTCAAGGTGACCGTCTACAGAACAGTCTGAAGCTGCAAAAACATCTGGGCCAATAACAAAATAAGCCATTTTTGTTGTGAATGCAGGTAACAATGCCAAACCAGTCTGCCCGAGGTTACCTTAAAATACCTCACACACAAAATCACTGGCCGGCATAGAAGACAACCTGTTACCGCCTAATTTATGACAATCAACAGTCCTGACCTCTAAGAAGTGATAGGAAACTTATAGTCATTTATATTGGTACAAGGATGCTATGGGTGCTGGCGTATTAAAGGAAATCTATCATCAAAATCGAGCATGAGAAACCACTGTGAATGTGGTAATCTTCTTATATGTTATTCATGGCCTCATTCCTTCTAAAATTAATTTTACAATTATGCTAATGAGCCTGAAGGGCTCCAGGCATTACCAAAGCTACTCCATGTTGTAGCTTCACAAGCTGTTACACTGTCTCAGCACTTACCCCCTCCCCCCTATCTGCTGTATTCTCACACAGCTGAAGGGGGAAGTACTCCTGCACAGAGTAACAGCCTGTGAAGACACAGCACGAAGGAGCTCTAACAACGCCTACAAGAGCCCCTCAGGCTTGTTAGAATAATTATAAAAGTAGATTTTTTTGAAGGAAGGAGGCCACGGATAGCAGATATAAGAAGAATACCACAGTCACGTGCCTGGATCCATGAGTAAGTTTCCCTGGTTTTTTATACTTTATGGTAGATTTCCTTTAAAACACATTATAAGGTTTCTTATAATCTAATTTTCTATGCACAGAATAAGGGTCTAAATTCAGGGGGTGGAGGTGAATCAAGATGAAATTTGAGGTCCCCATAGAAGCCGGTGATGACCTGTCCTCATACAGAAGGACAGGAAAGTAGGACAGGTGATGAACCAGTAGGCTTTTAACCTTTATTTAGGACTACCCCTTTAAGAAACGCTTGGTGAGTTTTCAGAATTGATGACTGCTTTGAATTTTTCATGCCCGTCTCTCAAAATTTACCTTAAAACCCAGATCTACGAGGTCGTGACGCTTCAGAGCTGCATGCGTGCAGGTCATTGCGATGATCTTCGCCTCCTTTACAAGAAGATATTTGGACCGGTCGAGGCCGCTGCGTAACAACTCAAAGGCCCGGAATTCCTGAAGAGATAGAAAAGTAAGTTGTCTCATCTCTGTAAAGATTGTAAGCTCTTATGGGCAGGGCCCTCATTCCTATTGTTTCATCTGACCAGGTTATTACTCTGTGAGGTCTTCTTTTGTTTGTATATGTCCCTCATGATCTGTGTAGCGCTACAGAATATGATGGCGCTATATAAATAAAGATTTATTACACACAGTATTCATGATCTATCTGCAATACGTCGGATATGCAGCAGATCACATGCTTAAGGCTCAGGTTGTACAGTCCATCTAACGCTGCAGGTATATGCACAATACCCACCTCCAGCTGAGTGAATATTTTTTTAACGTGCCGGAAACATCCTTCAGCGATCTCCATGTCCTCCTCGTAGGATCGGCCTTTGAATATAGGCTGAGGTGCGTTGGAGAAATATTGGTGGAATGGAAAGAACTTGGCAACGTCCCCGACATCCGGGGTTTGGGACGACTTGGTTTTAACTTTGCTCTGGTACGCCTCCCATCGGGACATTATCTGCAGATAATATGTATACAACATATTTCGTTTTATATATCAAATGAACTGTAGATGAAAGGAGCACTTCCGCACAAATGAGATTAGTGTGTCACAATTCTGGCACATGGAGGGGAGTCCTAAGTAGGAGACCCCTCATTATGACATCTGTATGCCCCAATATCACTATAGCTACGGGTGCAGATGAATACCAATAGGACTATTCCTTGTTATATGTCCTGTTCAAGTTAAAACTGATGGTTTGTGATCGGTCCCTGGCAGGTTGCTCCGCCCACAAGTGTCGTATTTTGTGTCTTTTGTACTTATTTTTACATATATTTCAAATTTCAGTGATTTCCTTCCTACCTGGTACAAAAAGAAGTGTCCGGCCGTCTCACAAGTATAGGACACATCTCCGGGGACCCCCAGACTCTCCTGAAGACGCCCCACTTCGTTCAGTAACTCCAGCCTCCGAGCCAGCACGTAATTCACTCGCCCGTACCTGGGAGATTAGTAGTCAATTATAGACACATCTAGATTAACGTTTACAATGACCAGAATCAAATAAAATTATTGCCCTAGGCAGCCACTTCATAACTATTCTAAAAGGGTTGTACTAAGTTATATTGTTATCCCCTTATCCACAGGGGTAATTGATGGACCATGCATACTTGTACTCTATTTAATACTATGGGATTGTCGGAAATTGCAGAACACAGCGCTGAAGTATCTCCAGCAGTCCAGAGAGAATTCAGCACTGTGCTCTGCAACTCCTATAATATTGGAATGGCAGTAGGTATGCTTGAGCGTCTGCTCCATCCATTTATTAAGAATGGGACCTCCATTTTGGTGGGGGTCCCAGCAGTAGGACCCTCAATGCTCAAATTGCTTTCTTCCTCCTGTATATATCAGGGATAACAATCAAACTTTGTACAACCCCTGTAATTTGACAGGTATTTTGTCCGTCAGTCTGTTTCACTGATGGACAGGGAGAAGGGAGGGAGCAGTATAAATAATCATCTCCTGTTGCAGCTCCTCATATTCATCAGAGCTCAGAGATGTAAACAAAGACTCACAGAGAGTCTGCAAACAATACAAACGTAAGTAGCAGGAATGCTTAAACACATGATGAACATCCTGGGATTATTATTAAGGCAGTTAATGCACATGGACAACCCATGTTAAAGAGTGACCAACCCCTTCAAGCTACATTAAAATATTCGGACAACCCTTCTAATCCATAAAATACACACATCTTTATAAGTAGCAAAAAAAAAAAAAAAGTGACAAACTTGATATCCTTGGGTAAAGGATCTAAGCAGGGTCTATAACTAGTCTATAGCTAGTCTGACATGACGCCAACTGCATGGCAATGAAGATGATCCCGGTGACCATTTATACGACGTCACTTATTTTTGCCTGTCCAACAATAACAATGTTCCTCCCTCTTATGTTCTCTGTGTAATAAAAGACTCTTTGTCTGGAGGCATCACCTGCTGAAGTCCTTCTCCGTCTCCAGCTCCTCCTCTCCGTGGCCCAGACGCAGGAGGTGCCTCTCGTCAATATCTAGGGCCATAATCTTCTCAAACAGCTGGTTGAGAGCCTGTGGATTGATAGGGACAGGAGGAGAGAGGTATTCACAGTCTGTATGTTGATGTTCTAGGAAAAGGGGGGGGGGGGGATGGGGCAGAATGGGGAAGCATTGAGAAGAAACACACGGCAGAACTGATACTGTAGTAATCAGCTGGATACAAGGCGACAGATGGCAGTGGTCAGACCACCGGACCCACAGGAGGAGAGAACAAGCATCTACTCCAGATGGAGGTAGAGAAAGAAAGGAAAACATTGAGGAGAATCAACGTTACTTATTAAATATAAGACACTAAACATTCCTTGCTTTAGATACAAGATTTTATATCACTCCTAGGACTCCATGATGATCTGGAACTTCTCAAGGCCGGGAGCAGAAGACCAAACACTGAGAAGTCCCAGGAAGCCGGTGATAGAAAGCATTTCATGCTGGAGACACATGCAGGGGGAATAGACCCAGAACGTCTATGGAGAATATACTGCAACAACTCCAACTGTGAACCAATCCAGCAGAAAGCGCTGGTGCCGAATTCTGCTATTAGAATCTCCAGCAGTCGTCCTGACGATTATATACATCCCATTCACAACGCTGCGAATGTAAATGCACCAGCTAGGACAAAGAAATTTCGATACATTATATCAGATGTGCAGGTTTTTCAGTGTAGATGTGAAGCCTGTGCTATAAAGGTTATGGGAATGATCTAGCCTTATTGCAAATATGATAGCAGGATATTATGACTGATTACAGTGATTGACAGTGACTGCTCCGATTACTCCTCCCACATACAGTGATTGGCAGTGGGAGTCGTGACTACCGCGCCCACACACAGTTATTGGCAGTGAGTTCCCCCTGATTAGGGTGATGTCACACATGGCGTTTTTAGGCCGTTTTTAGTTAGTGCGTTTTCAGATCGTAAAAACACATGCGTTAAAAACAGCATCCGTTTTTTTAAAACGCAGGCGTTTTTGTCCGGTTTTCCGAATTTGCGCAACTAAAAATGGACAAAAACGCATGCATTTAAAAAAACGGATGTGTTTTTAACGCATGCGTTTTTTACGATCTGAAAACGCACTAACTAAAAACGGCCCAAAAACGCCATATGTGACATCATCCTTACTTCTCCAACATGCAGTGATTTGCAGTGAAAGTCCTGATTACCCCCCCCCCCCCTCCACACACACCCACACAGTGATTGGCAGAGAGTGTTCTGATTATCCCGCCCACCCACAGTGATTGGCGGTGAGTGTTCTGAATACCTCGCCCACACACAGTGAACAATAGTGAGAGTCCCGATTACCCCACCCACACACAGTGATTGGCGGTGAGTGTTCTGATTACCCCACCCACACACAGTGATTGGCGGTGAGTGTTCTGAATACCTCGCCCACACACAGTGAACGATAGTGAGTGTTCTGATTACCCCGCCCACACACAATGATTGACAGTGGGAGACCCGATTACCCTGCCCACACACACACAGAAATTGACAGCGAGAGTCCGAATCACCTCACCAACACACATTTTCTAATACCTGTTGGTAGTCGGGTCAGAACCACTGATGTTAGGCTATAGATGTTAGGCTATACCTTCACATCACTGGGTTGCAGGATGGACTCCTCTTTATAGCTTGTTCCTAACATTTGTATCTGGCTACTAGACCAAGTTATGACTTTCCCCGGCCTGATACAGCTCATGTAGCCATTACAATTACATTCCCCATGATTTACCTATTTATATACATCTTTATGTAATATTGGTATCTTGTATGTAAGTGTGAGTCCAGCAGTACGCGGTGTATAGAGGGAATGGGAGTGGAGAGCGGGATATAGATACTACCCAGCTATTTATTCCTCTTATGGGCATAGAAGGCAGCTGATAATCTGCCACTATGTCTATTATTGGGGAGAGAGGGATAACAGCCTTGTGGGCTGGGACTAGACAACAATAATATTATGCAGACGAATGGCATTCAGGAGACCATACAAAGAGAAGATCTACACATACGGGGAGGGAACGGAGTAACAGGAGGATGGGATGACGAGCGCTTTACATCTACGGAGGATAGGAAAGTAACACACTGCAATACACAGTCCTGGATAGCAGGAACTATCCTTACTGTCACTACAATGTAGGGGGGACACCTCCAGGGGCAGCTTATCTCCCCAAAATCTGCTGTCAGCACAGAGTGTTAGGAGACCCCCCCATACAAACAAGAAGGTCACAAGGTTCAGCCCATACACATCTAATGTATGTGGCCATCTTGACATTGTTTACATCAAACACCTATGCACAACTATACCTGGTTAGAATGAGTGACAATAAGAGTCCTCTGCTCAGGGAAATTGTGATACAGATTGGAAATAATCTGCACGGCTACATCAGTTTTGCCTGTCCCGGGAGGTCCGACAACCTAGTAAAAGAATGAAAACAACGTATAAATCAGTTTTACTATTAAAAAAAAAAAAACGCAGTATGTTTATACTATACTTTATACTATACACATATTGGACTGGGTGTTCATACGTTATCCTTATATACTACTTTGTATCTATATTTTCTATACATTATCTATACTGTAGGTGTGAGCACACAGCATCAGAAGTGGTTCTATTACTCCCCCTGGTGGACACAATATGAAATGCATTCCTTGTAACATCCCGGCACTGGAGGTGCCCCTGTGTATATGTAAGTCATAGTGAAGGGAACCAGAGCAGGAGCCAGGATCCCAGTGTGACAGTACACAGGGCACAGCTACTGGAAATGAGGAATGCCGAGACGCCAAACCCTAACATGATTATTTCCCATGTGCTTCTCGTCAGTATTACACATGCCAATAGCATCTTATTAAGCATAGTGGCGAATACATGCAATAGCTCACAAGGTGTGAGAGTGTCGGGAGATTATTAGCCTACTCAGATCACAGGATTACAATGCAGAGTGCAGGGGGGGCTCATTTTTAATAATTCCCCGGAGCCGCTAACTCATAACAACATCATCCCGCAGAGAGACTCACTACAGTAAGCATCGGTTTGGGAGGGCTAGCTGTGCCTGACAGGTTCCCTTTAAACCCCATAGAGGGCACAGTCTTTATTTAGTGCAGCATCAAAGGGGTTAACCACACATTTTTCATGGTTATTAAGAGCACATAGCTGGCATGTGAGGGCCGCTGCTATAACTATACCTCACAAGAAGAAGTATATACAAGTTTTAAGGCAGGGCAGTAAAAAAGCGTATTGGAGGTGCAAAGGGGTTAAAGGAATCCATCATGATAAACCAGGGACACTCAATGATCCAGGCACCGTGACCGTGGTAATATTCTTATATTACTTCTTTCTAAAATCAACTTTTGTAATTATGCTAATGAGCCTGAAGCACCCTGGGGGCGTTTCTAGATGCCCCCCCCCCTCCACTCCAGTGCTGTAGCTTCACAAGCTGTTACAATGTGTAGAAGCAGTCCCACTGTGTACTGAAACTTCCTCTGCTGCTACAAAATTACATCAAACAGAGGGGTAAAGTGCTGAAGGACCAGGGTGAGAGGGAAGCAGTGCAACAGCCTGTGAAGCTGCAGCACGGAGAGGCTCTAGTTAAAGGGGTTATCCGGCACCTCGAAACCCGACGAAAATGAGCCCCATAATCTTTACTCCCCCCGCCCCCCTTATAGACCTCTATGTAATCTGTCACCTCAGTGAGATTCTGTCTGTGACAAGCAGATTAGGTCGGAAGCCGGGTGAATGAGCCAAAGTAAGTGGAGAAAGAAGCTTTTTTCCTCTAAGATATATTGCAAATTGATATATTAGCGGAAAAGTTTCTGACCAGGAGAATAAATTACTGTATAACTCCTGACAATACCATGAGGTTTTATATCTGTAGTCTAAAGATAGTGAATGTGGTTTCATACCATAGTAAGTCCGGGTTGCATTCCCGCACGGATCGCTTCTGTCTGGGTTGCTGTGAACTGGATGGTGTTTCTAGAACATAGTGAAAATCACAAAAACTTGATGTTGAATAAATCTGCTCAATATACAAATTATGAGACAACATTATAAAGCAGTATTGCTACGAGTCTGAAATGAACTTCCATCCAAACCACAGTGTATTTTCAGCCATTACCTCTTAGGCTGGTTGTAGGGATATGGACCACGATTGGGAATAACATGAGGCTCCACGATTAGTGTCAGGGGCTCTTCTTGTTGGGTTTCTTCGTTGTCGTCTCCTTTACGCTTTTTTCCCTTCCCGCCTTGGACAGGAAAGGTAATCCTGAGATAAAACAAGCAAGTTATGATGAAATATTGGGTTAGACAAGGTTAAACCATTCAGAACCATACAATATACAGAACCAAGTGCTACCTGAAAGGGGCCTTGTGCAAGGAGGGGTCTTCTACAGTGACCTTCACCTGGTATCCTGGAAAGCAAGCCTTCAGGTGGTCCAGGCTCAGGAAGGTATCATTAAAATCCAAGGTTGCAATCTGATTTGGCATCTTTGAATAGTGGGCACTACCAGGGTCTCCATACCCCAATATTATATCATGAAGCCAGTCCGGCACCACACAGTCAGTGTTCATGAGTTTCCTGATGGTCTCCAGCACTGCCTGAAGGGACATTCAGATTAAAAAAAGAATTCACCTTTAAAAGGTACAATAAGATTTATAATATATGACAAGCAAGTGTAAAGCCAAGGCACCTACGTGGCTGCCCCTTCATGTGCTCCAGCAGTAGGACCCTCACCAAACATCTGGTTATCCCTTACATTAGAAAATAGCTCAAAGGGAACCTGTTAGATAACAGTCTCTTTGTAAAGTTGACTCACTATCTATGCATATTCATGTTCTTCCAGTGTCCAGTTCCCTGGTTGACAAGTGGCATGCTTTCTCTTCAGCTTGGCCGACTCAGTTCTGCTACATCATTCACATGGCTGTGTCTCTCATTGAAGAGAATTCCTCAGGGAGGAATGAGGGGGTAGAGAGAGAGGCTAGGTGTCAGTGATTGACTAAAGAAAAGTCATTTCACTCCTCCCTCTGAAATTCTCTTCAGCGAGAGGAATGTGCTGGAGATGCAGCTGAGCAGGAAGGACATGAATAGGCCCGACAAAGATTAGAGAAAAGACGATGATCTGACTCACATGGAGTCATTTGCACAGATGGTGAGGTGACTGTACAAATAGGGAGAAACAATATAGGGATAGTTGTACTGCTCTATAATAGCAGTTTTTAAAGATATATGTTTAGATATATAAAAAAAACTCGATATATGTCCTTCTTGGGGAGACGCCACTGAAAATATAGCGCATTTTGAGCAAACTCTGTATTGGAAGACCCAATGGTATATATCTGGGTCAAATACTGTTGTGTAAACCCACCCTAAAACCATGGCCCACCAGCGTGTTTGGTCTGAGAAACAGGCTCTATGCATTTGCACTGAACTTAATCCGTCTATTCTGTTCAGTTATCATAAGTTTGGTCCGGAAAGTGCATGGAGTTAGTTTCTCGCACCACATTTGTTAATGGGAAATAATAATATAGCGCACACAGACTACACAGCGCTGCCCCAACGGGGCTCTCAATCTAATCAACCTACCAGTATGTTTTAGAGCAGTGGTGGCGAACCTATGGCACGGGTGCCAGAGGCGGCACTCAGAGCCCTTTCTGTGGGCACTTGGGCCATCGCCCCAGCACACCAGTCAGAACTCAAAGAATCTTCCTGCGGTTGCAAGCCACTTAAGAGATGCTGCTTTAAGACATATTTTGATACTTGCTTCTCTACTTAAAACTGTAGGAAGAGGGAGAATGAGTAGACAGGGTCGAATTATCTTTAGAGGACCTTCTGCTGGCCCCAAGTTTCTGTGTACAGAGGGACACTGGAAAGAAGCTAAAATGATGAAAATTTTCCATCTTTCTACTGTGTTGCTGTCCCCAGGAGGCCAATCTGATTGAAAGTTGTTGAAGAACAGGGAGCAATAACTTACTGCTTTAATTTTTGGTTGGCACTGTTTTAGAGTGTGGGAGGAAAGCGGAGGACCCAGAGGAAACACACGCAAACACAGTGAGAACATTCAATTCACTCTTGACCTGGATGGGATTTGAACCCAGGACCCCAGTGCTTCAAGACTGTAGTGCTAACCACTGAGCCACCGTGCCGCCTATGAGCTTTAAAATTCAAAAAATAGAAAGCAGCTAGAAATCATCACATTTGTGCATGCGAAATAATAACTATTTATTTATATAGCGCACACAGATTACGCATCGCTGCACAGAGCTTGCCAAATCAGTCCCTGTCCCTACATATCAGTATGTTTTGGAGTGCGGGAGCAAGGCGGAGGACCCAGAGGAAACCCACACAAACACAGAGAACACACAAACTCTTTGCAGATGATGACCTGGATGGGATTTGAACCCAGGACCCCAGTGCTGCAAGCCTATAGCGCTAACCACTGAGCCACCGTTACGCCCACGAGCTTTAAAATTCAAATAAAAGAAAGCAGCTAGAAATCATCAAGAGAAAGATTGGACACAATGCCACACACAATGTACATAAATCATACATGCCACATATCAGGTCCTAAATACTACTCAACACCAACTTAAAAATCAGTCTCAGGAATTAATTTAATATCCGTGAGTGGACCCCCCTTCCTACTTCAATCCCCGCTTCATAAAAATTAGTGGAGCTGAGCTGCAATACCATGTAGAGCCACTATACACTGCAGCAGTCTCTTCAAAAAGCTTATTGGCGAGGGTGCCAGGTTTTGGCAATACTTTCCCCCCCTCAAACTAGATATTCCCAACCTATAAGAGATCAGCTCATCTCAATTTTGATTAGTATTAGAAATCCGTGGACTCAGACATAAGAATATATCTAACATTTAGTTATAATGACGCCTTCCATATCCGTATAGAGAGAACATTACAGAACCCATGGAGCTGGTGACCTACCAGGAGGACGGTGTTCTCCCTGCCGCTCATATTACTGTGTATCAGCTTCACCTGACTGTCACATCACATTCTCATACAGGAGAAGACACGTCTGTAAGTTCTCCAGCGTCTTCCTTCACATGTCTATTATACATTGACCCGATTATTGGCAGAATACAACGTATACTCTAGAAAACTCCATTACTCATCCACAGTTACAATGTTTTTTTTTTTTTTTGGGAACATTAAAAAAAAAAAAAAAATCTCTTTTCTGCTCTTAGTCTTCCTCCTTCCTTTCTGCACAAGCATCCGGTCAATACGTGGAGCCTGATCAGTGCATGGAAAAGCACTACAGAAGACGCTGCCGTGCATCGATCTGGTTAAATGGAGCGCACGTCCGTTCTGCCTCATCTGTCCCGCTGCACGGGGCACAGGTCGTGTGTGAAGCTGTTAGCGATAACAAATGGCACGAGGAAGGTCAATGAAATCCAAGGCTCCGCTGAGCACCATAATGGAGGAGGACACTCCCTAAGAAATAGTTAGACCCCCTTTAGCTCTAAAGGCCCTGTGCATTATTAACCATCCCTTTGGCCTCCATCTTTGTTTATGAATGAGCTCATATACATAGTATTAAACGTGTACGGCCTGGGGGCTAGGACTTTCACCTGTCCCCCATACAATGCACGCAGCCGTTTCTGCACATAGTGCTCACCCCATTACCAATATAGAGCAGCAGAGCACCGCACAAGCCTGCTAGAGGGAAAGACATGAGAGTATTACAGCAGTGCTGGGGGAATACTACCAGGATGTGCACAATACTCAGGGGTGCACAACCTTTAATGGTCCAAGGGCCGCATTGTTATACCCCTCAACTTCCAGGGACAGCACGAGTAACCAGAACTGTAGATACACCAAAAACCACGTACAAGTACAGCACAAATGCCATCCCAGAAACCAAATACTACATTTGCGTGAAGGGGTTAAAATTATTATTTTTTTTTTAATACCCTTTAAGCACGAGGCTTCTCTACACGACTTATTCACGTCGACTAAACATAGACTTGGATGCAAGGTCAAGGGCATAAGGCAGGAAGGAAACATTTCCTGACCTACCTTAAAGTTATTCTCCTTTGGTTTTCTCCTCATGATCACGTTAAAGGTTTCGTACACATCCTCGCCCCCGTTCTGTATGGTGTTTGTCATGTCTTGCTGATACTGATTGGGATCGAGGAAGACCCGGAAAGTCCTTGTATCTCCTCTTAGTTTAGGCTTAGGTTCGGGTCCTAAACAAAAAAAAAAAAAATTTAACTTGCAATTTTTTTGTTTTTATTCCTTCTTGAGGCGCAGCTACATTGCCTGTATCACAAGTACAAAGAATTACATTATGGCCAACACAATTCAGATTTTTTTTTTTTTTTTTGGATATGTTCAGGACAGCTCTCGATGTAGACACTGAGCATATCCATAGACCTATATGGGCAGATGGACACATCCTTTTTGCCCTCCGTCTGCTGAATCCAGCAAGACAGACAGAATGACAAGGAATTGTAGACCATGCTATGTCATCCCACTTCCTGCAGAGGACATTAGAGGCTATGAGGAACAGATGTCACGGTATGGCATCCATCCCCGGCCTCCACTGAAAGTACACTACGGGTGTCCCCTTATTAATTTAATTGTCTAAACTGGGAGACACCCTGAACATCAGCAGCAACACACTGGGGGAGAAGTGGAACCAGAAGATGTATTCCACTAAATAAGTATACAAAGGGACACGTCCTAGTCCTCCATTGTAAGGATACTTTGAGAAACCTCTCGACGTTTCCTTACAACAGAGGTTAAAGGAGACTTACCTTCAGGGTAGATGGTAGATCCCAAGGTAGGTTTCTACCATTACATCCATCCCCATCGTTTTTTAGTCAATCATTTAATAAAGTTTAACCCCTTAGTTATCTATGCAAATTAGCATGTTGTAGCCGTGCTGTGAAGCAGGAGTACAGGTTAACCCACGCTGCCTACCAGCTCCTCTCCAGCGCGCATCAGCGCCCCTGTGCGCACTAATAGTTAGTATATGCAGAGCACCACGACCTCGGCTGTGAAGCCGGAGCTTCTGCACATGCGCAGATTTCTGGCTTCACAGACGAGTGCGCGCAGGGGCCAAAGGACGTACGTTGAAGAGGAGCGGGTAGGCAGCGTCGACACAGGTTACTTGGGACATGGAGTAGCTTGTACTCCATAGCACGGCTACTCCACGTCCTAGTACCCTCCAGTACTAATTTCTTAAAAGATCACTAATCTAAGGGGTTAGGGATGGATGTTATGGCAGAAACCTACCACGGGACCTACTTTATTAGGAAGATCACTGATAGAAGATAGAAAACCTACCATTAAAACCCAAGCATGGATAAACCAGGGACACTTACTCATACATTCAACCACCGTGACTGGTAATCTACTCATTTATTATCCATGGCCTCCATGCTTATAAAATCATCTTTTAAAATTATATAAAATTATTCTAATGAGCCCAAAAGTCTGCTGGGGCAGTCCCCAAGCCCCTCCATGCTGCATATTCATAGACTGTTACACTGTGCAGGAGAACTTCCCCCTCCCACTGTGTGCTGAAACTCCCTGTGCTGCAGTGTGATTACACCAGGAAGAGGGAGAACAGGGAAAGGCTGAGGTAGAAGAGGGGGCGGGTGAGAGAGTGTAACATCCTGTAAATTAACAGCAAGGAGGGGCTTTGGGAACCGCCCTAGTAGCCTTTCAGGCTCATTATTTTAAAAGTTGAAGGAAGGAGGCCACGGATAACAAATATAAGAAGACACCACAGTTACGATACCTGGATCTATGAATAAGTGCCCCTGGTTTATCATGATTGATTCTGAAGGCAGATTCCCTTGAAAAACAAAATTACAGCCTGAACAATGTAATGAATGCATCACTATGTTGTAATTGTCACCATCGGGCATATTTCTTAGACAACAACTTACCATCCTCGATGACGCGTCCCTGCTCATCCAGCATGCCTTGGATCTCACACCCTCGGACATACGCCAGACCGGTCTGCTCCACAATAGACTGTCTCCGATCGATCTTGGTGCCGTATAGTAACATGGGCCGCAGAGTGATCAGGAAGCAGACATCGTGCTTCCGGAGACCTAAAGAAGAAAAGCAAATATACTGTTCATACACTGCATCTAGATGATAGATTGTAAGCTCCTGGCAGAAGGGCTCTAGTCCCTATTGTTCCATCGGGCCATGTTATCGCTCTGTAAGATCTTATTTTGTTTGTATACGTCTCCCATAATAGTTGCAGAAATATGATGGTGAAATAGAAATAAAGATTTAATATTCTTCCAGATCAATTCCGTGCTCCACCTAAAGACAATCAACATTAGATATTGATGCAGATCTAAGGCTACATTCACACGGCTGTTGGGGATCGTATAAACGCCATATATACGTCCCCCATTGGCCGGCAATGGGCGCAAGGCTCCGTGTGAGAGTGCTACGGTGCAGCACATGTGCGACACCGTACCACTCCGGACCCGGGGGAAAGAATGGACATGTCCTATCTTCAACCCGTAATACGGCGCCGTGTGCCATACATGGCTGTAGAGAGGAGCGTGCGCCATGTGCCAGCCGTGCTACGGTACTACTACTCGTGTGAGTATAGACTGGAAGAGTTGTCACAGGGATAACGCTAGGATTATGATGCAATGTATGGTTTGGTCTGTATGTGTTCCCTAGATGATCTGTATAGCGCTATGGAACATGATGGCAATACATTTAAAAACTTTTCCTACTATATAGTGTGATAAAAATAAATCACACAATATGGCGGCGTAATAGATACTAAACTCTCTTGCTTGAGCAGCAGATAGTAATATCTCTCCCCTGCAGATGGAAAAGACACATCTCCATTTCCATCAAACACTTTGGATCTTGTTTTCTCCTGCAGCCAGACATCTGGGGACGGGCATACGCACTGCTCAGCTGCTGCCAGGGCTCACTCACTGATGGTCAGAAACATTGAGGGTCGCTTGCTGTGCCAACGGAGGTCACCTTAAGTGTGACTCTCCAGCCAATGTTGTGGTGCCCGGTGCCAGCTGGCAGCCTCGTGCATGATACTAACAGGCCCTACATCATTGTGCTGTATCAGCCATGGCCTAAAACATGCTTATTTTTAGAGCTGAGTACCAGGACGAGACCTCTTGGAAGGGATACACAAATCTCTCAACGAGTCCATTATAAAACCCATCAAAGAGGAAACAAATTGACTCCTTGGAGGCGGATTAGCTCAGTCAGGTGTTAACAGCCTCACCCATCACAGCGCCTGATCAGTAATCATAATGATACACGCATAATGTCCCTATCACTACGTACCTAACAAAACTATTTATTTCTCCATTCGGCCCCTTTCCTGTTTTTCCCACAAGTTTTTCACTTTTTCCATTGACAGAGCTTATATGAGGGCTTGTTTTCTGTGGGACAAACTCTACTTCTTGGTGGCACAATTTAATATTCTTTGCCATGTAGTGGGAAGCAGGAAAAAAAATTAATCCAGATGGTGGAAATAAAAACAAAAAACAATTTTAATACTACTATGAAAAGAGAGAACTGTGTTAGGTCAAACCTGTGCACAATACGCAATGGGGGAGAGTCAATATGCCTTCTCCGCCAGTTTTCTGGCTTCTCCAACCCGTAAACTTTGGGCGTGTCGAGGAGTGGGGTGGATGGGGGGCAGAGGGACCTGAACAGCCCGACTCACCAGATTACTGGGAAAAAAAAAAAACTACTAGTTCAGACCCGGTCTCAGGACTGAACTGGCGGTGCCAGTGGGGGGAATTTTAAGGTCTTAAAGGACATCTACCGTGGTAGTGTGTGGTATTGCAACTAAACTCCAATCTCAATACAGCTGAGCTGCGATACCGGCACAAACCACGGCCAGGTGTGGCGTTGTTTTTGCAAGTAGGCAGCCATGTTTTCCAACCTCTGAACAACCCCTTTAATTTTAATTTTTCTTTCCATGCAAGTAAAAGTGAGTCCTCACATGCATCAATCTAAAGGAACGGATCGCTGTTCGTCATAAGGAGCTCCTCAGGGGACCCTCTTGTCACGCATAAGCACGCAAACCAACATAAGATGTGTATCCACTATCCCGTGAATGATAAACCCCTTTAAACATAGACTATTACTTGATCAACAAGAATACACTATATTGCGTTATACACGTGGCTATATTACGGTTCAGCAGGAGGTGAATGCTGCCATACTACAGAACCAGGGAAAAAGTCTGACCAAGCAATGTTTCATCACATGCGGGTACTTCTATTGGCATCAGATTCTGTACTAGAAAGGGATTAGAAACACAGATTATAAAATGACACTGCATGAAGACACCATATGGTGGTATGCAGGGCACATAGTGATAGAACAATGGCCTTCCCCTCATAAAGGTTTGGCAGAAAACAGCACAGACAGTGGCTGTTAAAGGACATCTACCACCAGGGCTGTATGCAAATGAGTCTGAGGGGCTCCAGGCTCCATAGGTGTTAATGGAACCCGGAGCCCCTCAGGCTCATTTGCATACAATCCTTCATCCTCGTGGTAGATGTCCGCAGCATCTTAGCCATGGAGATGTAAGGGTTCTGCCATGTATACTGCCATTAAAAGTCTTAAATGTGCAAAAACCATACAGATTATGCCATGGCAGGACCCATCAGTATGGAACATAAATAAGTGGATAAAATTCAGATCATTGGCATTAAAGGGGGTTTTCTGAGCATAGTAGTCTTTACGCTGCGAGTCCTGGCTGTGTAGTAACAGTGGAGATGCGGGTTGGAGACCGCTGCGCTGTAGGATTTATGACCTGCTGACAGGACGTGTCAGAAGACCATGATTGGTGGGTCTCTGGCAGCCCGGCTCGTCTTGGAGCGGCGTATATAGTAATACATTACCTGCCACAGCGTGGCGACACAGTCTGAATTTCATTTCCCCAACAATAGAACAGGGCTTTTATATGTAGGAAAATACATATATCAATAGGATATTGCTGCAGATTCAAGATCTGCTGCATAATGGAAAAAAATAAATCCGTACATAAAACATGGTTGGGTCCAGCAGCTGGCGCAGTCACATAGTCGTCATGGCCTGGAGCCTGGGCTACCCGAAGCTGAAAATGTATGTGTGCCGAGTCATCAGAAATAATGATGACATAGAGGAGCCGGGGAAAGGGGATTCCGGCCCCCTATGTATTTATACTGATGACTTAGTCATTGGATAGAGCATCAGCACTAGATTGTTTGGGGGCCGGATACAATAGAAGAAGAACAAAACCATGAGAACTGTGTGATTTGTATGGGCGGCAAAGTGTCGATTTGGACATTTGGGCCTTATTTTCCATTATGGGGTTAACCGTATAGGCTACTTATTTTAATATTTTGAAAGATAAAACGTTTTCGAATTTGAGCATACCTAAATATTTTATCATTCTATATCTATATATCTCTCTCCATATATCTATATATCTCTCTGTATCTCTCTGTCTATGTATATATCTATGTAGATATCTATATACATATATATTTCTGGGATATATAGTTCTACGATGGCTGATGTGAATTTGCATTTTTACTTTGTTTTAGTTACTGTCGAACCTTTGGAGACCAAGTGTCCAGTGTCCACTTATTAATTGCACAGTGCCAACATGGCAATTTCAGCACTAACTTACTGCTTCCTGCTCTTTTAAAGCTTGCAAGTGTATCAGCGTCCTGAGGACACCAATACAATAGGGGAAATTTGGCGCTTCATTTTCGCTTCCCTCCAAGCTGCCTGGTCTGAAACAAAAGCTCTAATGATAATCCAGCTCTGTCCACATCCTTGGGGAGGAATAATATGTAACGGCATAGTACTGGTCTACCTCGGACTGCGTGAGGAGGCCTTGAGTCCGGTTTGGTAAAATATGCTGGGGTACACACAGAGAGGGCTCTAAGTGCTACCTCTGACACACATGCCATAGGTTTGCGGTAGTGCCTTTGTCTGCCAGTCATCCATACCTTCCCACTCTCCTTTTATCTGGTCTCGGACATTCAGGTTAATAGTGATGTCGGCTCGTACACGGGTCGGCCAGTTCTCTCCGATATTTGGCTTTGCCACTTCCACCACAGAGAAAGCGACGATGGGTTGGGCCATGCGTGCCCATCCTCCAAAAACCGTCCCGCCATATTCGGACTGCCTGTAGGGAAGATCACACACGATTACATAGATGTATGTATACTTATTACATTCTGATAAAGATATGTGTAATGAATGACAATATTTCGGTATGAGGGGGGCAGCAGGAATGTCAGGTCTGGAGGTGGACTAGTACATGCCCTCCATGCTTAGAATAGCAGATCGGAGCTGGGGAAGGAGCACATCAAAAGAGCAGCAAGCTCAGCACCCTGAAATAGCCGTGTAACATGACACGACACAGAGGCTCAGCTTCCAGGAGTCCTTCCTCCACATTAGCCAGAGCCACCGAGGGAATTTGTACTGTCGGGAGCGGACAGAATTAACCATTTACAGTCCAGCATCAGGTAACGGAGGGATTCCCAATGCTGACACTCACTCATGGTTATCATATAGGTTGTAGAAAAACTGACATTTCCACATCGCAAAATGCTGGTGCAGCTGTGTATGACTGGATGCGTTTTGCAGTAATTATCATGTAATCCTCTATAACCCGAGCAATTGACACCATGTTGTACTAGGTTGTTTAACTGGACACAAAGCCACAACAATGCATCATCATTTCGGTGGTGTGAGAGAGGGAAGGAAATAGCATCACAACCACATTATGGTAAACACTCCTTATGATGTGACAAAGGGTATTCCCAAAGGGACACTGACATTTAATTCATATGCCATATATACACATTTAATTCATCTGATATATATATATATATATCAATTTTTTCAATTGTATGTTATAAAGAAAATTTGTGTGAAGATGTAGCCATGTTGTTCCTTTAGAAACAATATTGATGACCTCGGATACAACCACCTCTGCTGGAGTGATTGCATAAAGAAACAAATGGCTTTTGCAAATAAAATGGACAGTAGGCACTGCATGTCCCACAGCTGTCCTGTGATAATGAACTGTGGTAAATCAAGGTGGTTGGGTGCCATAATAGTGCATGTGTGGCCGCCGCCACCACCAGAGTACAGGGTGGTTGTATCCATAGACAGCTATATTGTAGTGACAACACTGCTACATTTATAGGAAGGTATCTATATATATATATCTATATCTATATATCTCTATATCTCTCTCTATATATATATATATATGAGAGAGAGAGAGAGAGAGAGAGATATATAGAGATAGATATATATATATAGATACCTTCCTATAAATGTAGCAGTGTTGTCACTACAATATAGCTGTCTATGGATACAACCACCCTGTACTCTGGTGGTGGCGGCGGCCACACATGCACTATTATGGCACCCAACCACCTTGATTTACCACAGTTCATTATCACAGGACAGCTGTGGGACATGCAGTGCCTACTGTCCATTTTATTTGCAAAAGCCATTTGTTTCTTTATGCAATCACTCCAGCAGAGGTGGTTGTATCCAAGGACATCAATATTGTTTCTAAAGGAACAACATGGCTACATCTTCACACAAATTTTCTTTATAACATACAATTGAAAAAAAAAAAATATATATATATATATATATATATATTTGGCAGGCAAATTAAATCTCAATGCTAAGATAAGAGTAACACTTTAAGCTATAGATGGCTTATTCTTAAGGACACAAAAATGAAGCATTGCAAGCCAAGCATACTTACATACTGGTGTGTGTCCCCCCTCCAGCAGGATCCTTGTCCTTAAAATCAAGGACATAAAAAGCTAATAAAAAAGCAGATCCTGCCAGAGGAGGCACACACCAGCCATGTCAGTGTACTTGGTTTACAATCCTTCATCCTAGTGGTAGATTTTCTTTAATAAAGCCCCCTCAATGCCACATTTACAAGGGCTCTGAATTTTATTACCCCCTCGCCACAACTAGTGGAAGTCTGTTTCCGTCAACCAAACGCTGCACCAGGAGTATGGATACTACAAGAAGAATTGTTATCTATCATGATACAAGTCCCCGAGATATGTCCTATACCGAAACCTTCATAACTGTAGGATCAGGTCTATGCAGAGGCTTGCAGACTCATAGATGACTACCACATTTGAACTCCTGGGGCAGAGTTTATACCATTAAATATAACTACCATGTGGTTTGTACAATTGTGTGAATTAGCCCTCATAAGAGAAAACCATCTTTTAGAATTATTAAAGTGAGCCTCAGGGGCTCCTGTCAATGTCACAAAGTCCCCAAGGTCCATTGTTTGCTAATTATGCACGCCTCCATTCAGCGTTTTAGCTCGAGAGATGAAAAGAGGAGTGAATAATTAGCTGATGACAGAACCAGAAGGAGATTTGGTGACTTAACCAAGAAACCCCGAGGCTCATTTTCATAATTTTAAGAAAAAGTTTTCTCAAAAACAGAAGCAAAAAGAAGAACAGATTCCGATTCAGGCGGCACACACCAGAATGTAAGTGAGCTTGGCTTACAAGTTCTGCATTCTTGTGATTTACTTTAACACTACATGCGGTCCCTGACTTAAGGACATCCGACCCCTACAGACAGACCTCTCTGCCCCTGTGTCCTCTGGTGAAAGCTCTCTGGATGTTGCTTTGGTCCCAGACTGCAATGCTCAACTGTAAGGTGTTTGTAATGAATGTTTATTAATAATCCTAGTTTCCATAAATGCACAATATTTGGACAAATAGGCCGGGAGCTACAAGTATAAAATATACCTGTTTCAACTTAAGAACAAACATAAAGAACTCATCCTGTCCGTAACACGGGGACTGCCTGAATATAAAATAATGTGGATCATTGACATGAATAGCTCCAAAAACCTGATGCTTACCAGGGCTTCAGTCGGCACACCACGTCTTCAATATCCTGGCGGATCTCATAGGTAGACTCCAAGCGGAAGAGGTTGAAGTTGCGAAGAAGGTAGTCATGAAGAGTGAGAAACTGCAGATTCAATTTCGGCAATGCCAGGCAGCCTAAAAAACAGGAAAACCAAAGTTTTTTAGAAGTGTCTGAGATCAGAACTGTTGTAGTTTCCCACAATCAGAGCTCAGCATTAATTTTTCACAGCGGTTTATAAAATCAGACACTTCTGATAAATCTCAACCCATGTGCCTAAAAGACTTGGGGCACAGGAAATTCAACTTCCTCAGCCTCTTTCCTTTAGGGTATCTGCACTGCGGATTACGTGCAGATACTCTACAAAGATTATGATGCAGAAACTCATTTTGATTATGTGTTTAAGATGTGTTTTTCTTCATTCTTCTGCATCAAAAATGCACTATATATCACAAAAATCCCAGTGGAAAAAGTTACAAAAATGTAAGTGTATTTCATGTGGATTTGCAAGCAGATTTTCCTGATGACAACCACAATGTGTGCAATGTTTGGCAACTTAGGACACTGTGGGGCTCATATACTAAGGGCTCCGCGGCCGCACTTTCATTGTGTTTCCCGAATTTTTCTGTTTTGCGCCGATTTCTGCCGGGATTTTGGTGCACGCGATCAGATTTTGGTGCAATCATGCCAGGTTTCACGCGACAGAAATTGGGGGCGTGGCCTTCGGACAACCCGACGGATTCGGAAAAACTGCAGAATTTAAAAACTGAAATGTGTCGCAAGATCAGCACTCACATGCACCAGGAAGAAGCAGGTGAACTCTGGCGGGCTGCGGCGCAGCAGCGACACCTACTGGATATCGGCGCACGACCTTAGTGAATCCCGGCAGAACCCGAATCCATGTCGGACAACGCGCCTCAGGATCGCGACAGGACTGGGTAAGTAAATGAACCCCAGTGTTGTGACTGAGGGTGCAGGATCTCTTTAGTACTGCAGCATTAATCCAGCCCTTGCCTGCATCGTGCAATGATTTGCCTACACTATCGGTAGGAGACATCCACAGGACCTAGAGTTGGCGTGTCAGTGCAAGACGCTAAGCAAGTAGCGGAGGGCGTCCAAATTTACCCCAACTTTAATTTTGTAAGCATTAGAAATCAGCCGAAATTATTTTTTTTGCTGCAGCAGTTGATGGACATGCTGCAGATCGCGCACACACATTTCCGCAGTGTCTTTATGGGATTTCCATAAATCTTGCACACTACTTTGCTACCGTATAAGGCTGCGTTCACACGATGGTGCGATTTCTCCAGTCCCTTATTTCTGTGCCGCAGGAGACCGAATATACGTGATGTTTATCATCCGTATGCAGCACATATTTAACCCATATTTATACCACATATACTTCTAAGCGCATACGGAACTAAAATAAGTGCAAACAAATAGGACATGCTCTATTTTTATAAACGGATTGTATACATTACAATGTAAACAATGGCAATGTAAATGGTTAGGTGTATTGTCCATTAAAATAAATGTAGCCTATGTATCCCGTAAAAAAACGTTACGGTAAACATACGGCCATTTTCATAGATTCGTGTGAATGCAGCCTAAGGCTGCGTTAACACAGGGCATTTACATTGCAAAACAGCGGCCAATTAGGAAATTTGCCTAAAGTACAGATGTTAATATTTCCATTTACAAAATACACTTTTAACTCCATATGTTAACTGCACATTAACATTGTGATAAAAAAAAAAAACTAAAATGTTAACGACACCCAACATTGGATTAACACTGCAACGTAATTAGGCAAATCTCCTCTCCTCAGCTGTTGTATTTTAAACGCAATGTACGTGCCACGTGTGAACGCAGCCTTTGGCCGACTGAAAGCGAACATGTGCAGCTCACAGAAACAGTCCTATAGATCGGCCCAATCCCAGGGGCTGCACACCCTGCGAAGGATGGGGAGTCCTTGCATTATACTGACGTATGATGCAAGGACACGTCATCTGTAATTGCCATCCCCTGTATTAACTGCAACCAATCAGAGCTCACCATTAATTTTCCACAGCGGTTTATTTTCCCACAATTTGGGGGATCTAAATAGAAAATATCAAATCAAAATAGACAAGGAATGAATTCCTCATATTTACAACCAATGTCGCCTGAAGAGTAAGCCCTGTGTCTAAAGGCTGACTCTGGTGGCTGAAGTGTTAAAGTGCTAAGTACTCGAAGTGCTAAAAGTCACATCCGTGTAATCCGTTCCAGGCAGCATGGGTAAAACCGGATTATATTTCAAAGCTCGAGTTATATTGGTGGTTTTCACGATATTAGAGCTTATTAGGGGCGAGTAAAACGCGGCTTGAAGATCAGTTTACAGCCTCACCTTCCCCAGAATAGTACTCAGTGGGCACAATGTTCTCATCCCAAATGATCTTCTCGGTGGGATACAAGGGCATCTGGTTCAGCTGCTGGATTTGGGAGATACGTCGCTCATGACGGGATACCTGCAGAGCGTGAAAACAAACCAGGATCACATGGCAGCGATGTACAGAGCATTATCATGTCTGCAGGACAACAGAAGGAAATATCTCTACATGGACAGAATCCCATCTACTTCCCAAAGGTCTTCTTTATCACCTTTATGATTCTTGTATGAACTATGTCATATTTTTTACACAGATCTGCGGTTTTCAAGCACATCTACAATCTAGAAGTATTGTGTACAGATCTTAACAGGTCTTAACTACATAGGTTACTTTTTGTACACGACATATCATTACAATGGGATCCCAATCCCGGCTGTCATAAAGACTATAACTCCCAGCATGTCCTGAAGGTCAAGAATTGTAGTTTCACATTAGCAAAATCATCAAACATTGTTGTAGTGAGCCAATATACAGGCAGTCCCCGGGTTACGTACAAGATGGGTTCTGTAGGTTTGTTCTTAAGTTGAATTTGTATGCAAGTCGGAACTGTATATTTTATTATTGTAACTCCAGATAAATTTTTTTTTGGTCTCTGTGACAATTGGATTTTAAAAATGTTGGATTGTCATAAGAACCAGGAGTAACAATAAATCTTAATTGCAGACACCTGTGATAACTGTTATAGCTGATTATTGTAGCCTATGGATAAAGTACAGCAAGTTACCAATCACCAGAGGTCCGTTTGTAACTAGGGGTTGTCTGTAAGTTCTTAAGTAGGGGATCGCCTGTATATCAACAAAGTTTTCGGGATCATTTTACTTTTGTTCATATTTCTAAAATCCTCTGTGCTCCAGGACATAAACGAATGAAGGTTGGAGTGACATCTGGTGGACAAACTGAAAACTGCACTTATTATGTATTTGGTTTCCCAAATTTTTTGTTTGTTTTAAAAGTACATCTACCATCAAGATCAAGGATTATAAAGCAAGCACACTGACATACTAGTGTGTGCCCCCTCTGGCAGGATCTGCTCTTCTATTAGCTTCTTATGCGCTTGTATTTATAAAGGAAAATGCTTAAAAAAGAATTATCAGCCTGAGAGACTCTGGGCTGCATAGATGTTAATGGAACCTGGAGCTCTTCAGGATTTTTTTCATAATTTATAAAGCCTTTCTTTGTAAAAACAAAAAAACAAAGGCATAAGAAGGTAAAGAAGAGCAGATCCTGCCAGAGGCGGTACACACCAGTATGTACATGTGCTTGGTGTACAATCCTTCATCCTGGTGATAGATGTCCTTTAATACAAGCACTGTAATAACATGCTTGATGGGACATTGTTGCATTATGTATCTTATGTATGCATTATTCAACTGTCTGTGAATACAATCATTTGACAATTAAGTGTCAAGCAATCGTATTATAAAAGTAGGACAGGAGCTTGTAACACATCCAGCATGTTTGACAAATACACCATATACATGAAAATTAGGTTTATGTCCCAAATGTTGAGCATCTCCAACATCCTAAAGAAGTGAATGGACAGGAATGTACATCAAGGCTCCATTTACACAGGGGTCTTATTCTAATGTGATATCCATCCTGTAGAGCGGCTAAATGTTATCACGGGGGGAAACCACATTGTATTATTACATTACTAGACAGTAACATCCACTGTTAGGAACCAACCAGCAACTCCAGGAGTAACACTTTATCATATGTAGTATCTTCTCCGTCAGCCAAAGCTGGCAACAAACAGAGGTAGGAGGCCACTTGGTGGAGTGTATTGGGGCTGCAAAATACAAAAAAAATGTATATGTTTATATATACTCTGTGCAGCGCTTCGTAATCCGTATATATATATATCACACTTCATCCATGAGACAAGGAAAACTCAATTTCTATCTCATAGGAAACACACAATTTATAGTACAATCCATTAGGAACGGCGTAGTGTAGCGCATAATTTACATTGCTGTAAATCAGATACATTATAACAGATAAGTGGGACATAGCAGAGCAGATAGTGAGAATGAAATTAAAGCAAATCCAGGAATTAGTAGTAAAGTCGAATGTGCAGCACCTGTTCACTTACCTTAGAGATCCAAAGCACTTCACAAGGGATTCCCGAGTATCCACAGCCGCCACATTGGAAAGAGCAAAATTGTAGAGTTCTGGAAAATGAGCGAAAGCTGCCCTCTGTGTGGAGAGAATGAGAATGAAGAAGAAGAGCAAGGTCGTTACTTTCATAACACTCTGTAAACTGGTTGTACATATCTATTGTGCATGGATCCCACACAATCAGAGGGGTACATTAAATCTTCCTGATCTTTCTGTTCTAAATGAGGAAGTTGGAGCCGCATCCTATCTGAGACAACAGCTATGTTTATAGTCCAGGTATTTATTTTTTTAATATAAGGCCGGTGAAGTTTTGAAATGTAGAGAATATACACATCCACGCCGGTCACTGCTGTGACTTTGCACACAGAGGCCATCAGTGCCGTCCCGATCATTGCTACAAACTGTTCTAGCAGGCGTGCGGCTGTGGTCAGGGCAGGAGTCACAGCCTCTATGTATTAACCCATTACGAGTTTGTATAACAGCTTGTATCCTTGGTCATGTGGTGCCACATTGTAAAAAGCCGTGCACCTGTGTGACATCACATGACCAGGGATATAATGAGCCGTGCACCTGTGTGTCATCACATGACCAGGGATATAATGAGCCGTGCACCTGTGTGACATCACATGACCAGGGATATAATGAGCCGTGCACCTGTGTGACATCACATGACCAGGGATATAATGAGCCGTGCACCTGTGTGACATCACATGACCAGGGATATGAGCCGTGCACCTGTGTGACATCACATGACCAGGGATATAATGAGCCGTGCACCTGTGTGACATCACATGACCAGGGATATAATGAGCCGTGCACCTGTGTGACATCACATGACCAGGGATATAACAAGCCGTGCACCTGTGTGACATCACATGACCAGGGATATAATGAGCCGTGCACCTGTGTGACCTCACATGACCAGGGATATAATGAGCCATGCACCTGTGTGTCATCACATGACCAGGGATATAATGAGCCGTGCACCTGTGTGACATCACATGACCAGGGATATAATGAGCCGTGCACCTGTGTGACATCACATGACCAGGGATATAATGAGCCATGCACCTGTGTGTCATCACATGACCAGGGATATAATGAGCCGTGCACCTGTGTGACATCACATGACCAGGGATATAATGAGCCGTGCACCTGTGTGACATCACATGACCAGGGATATAATGAGCCGTGCACCTGTGTGACATCACATGACCAGGGATATAATGAGCCGTGCACCTGTGTGACATCACATGACCAGGGATATAATGAGCCGTGCACCTGTGTGACATCACATGACCAGGGATATAACAAGCCGTGCACCTGTGTGACATCACATGACCAGGGATATAATGAGACGTGCACCTGTGTGACATCACATGACCAGGGATATAATGAGCCGTGCACCCGTGTGACATCACATGACCAGGGATATAACTAGACCATGGACAGATTTCTATCCACTGGAAGTAAACCTAAAAGCTTCCAATGTAAAGACAACAAGCAGAGATTTAGGAAACCGTGAGGAATTGATACAGAAAGTATATTGGTAAATTGTAAAACTTTTCATTGCATAAATATCATTATTTGCTGACAGTGGACAACCCCTTCAAGGTGGCAGACAAATCCTTTACGTCTTTGATGGGGGATCTGACAACCTCCACAAATCTAATATTAAAGGGCTGTCGTGAAGCACAATAAACATGACTGGTCCAATAATTATTAATTACTTCCTAATTTATTTCCTTTAGCAAAGATGCCCTGATGGTTGAAATGGAAGGCTGCTCCCAAAATTATTACTCATAGTTCTGTGATGTGTTATCAAGGTGACACACGATAGGAGTCTGACATTTTGATTCAACCAAGAAAAAATTTTGCAAAAGGATCTGAACAGCTTAATGCAGAAGCGTTAAGAACAGAGAGAAAAGAGGAGGATTCTGGTAGCAGTGATGTAAAGCTCTTTGACAACCTCTTCCTCAAGCCACTTCTTTTTATATAAGTTCATCAAAAGTTTACATCAAAAGGGCAATGCCCATGCTTCCAGACAAATCATTTAATTATAACAAACCTAATATAACTCAACTAAAAAAAAACAAAAACAAGCAAGAATGACACTCTCCAAAACAGATTCAGAACGAACGTAGTTAACTTGCAATCAAACACATAGGGCTTATTTACGGAGGGTCCGTGGCCGCACTTTCGTAGTTTTTTCCAACGTTTTCGGGATTTATGCCTCCGTGACAGGTATTCAACTGGGGATTGTGTTAGGGGGCGTGCCGTCGGATGATCTGACTGATTCGGACTAAGTGCAGGATTTAACTTTCAAATTGTGTCGCAAAATCAAGCACTTACATAGACCTGGAAGAAGAAGGTGAACTCCGGCGGACCTGAGCGGGGAAGCGAAACATGCAGGATATGGGGTGCACGATCTTAGTGAACCGTGTCAGAGTGCATTATCGTCGGACAATGCACTTTCGTGAACTCCGCGGGACCGGGTAAGTAAATGTGCCCCATAAGGCGAACCTCTATTGGGACACGACACAACACAATGATACAAATTCCAGACACTGAGATGCAGTAAAGGAACCAGTGGCACTAAGCCCCTAATAGAAATAAAAACCTATAGAATACACCGCAGAACCAAAAGTTACCAGGTTAAAAAGTTGTGTTATGTTCTCTTTAGAATGTTTTCAGAGCTACTGACAAAACAATTGTATGACATCTCGAAACACTGTCACGTAACTATAAATGTACAACAGCTTTTGAGAAGTCGACTATGAAAGTAACCAGCCATATCGCTTTATAGGAATCTAATTTTAAATGTACTGGATCACATGACTATATTTCTGTTCCTTTGGAAATTGTAACATGTACAATGCTTTTGTTACCAATAAACAGATAATGCACAAGAGGGCTCAAAAAAAAAAAAAAATTTTTTCGCAGGGACACCAAGTTGCCTAACTCCCTGTGAAGGCCCAGTACCTCACCACTAGATAATATAGTGATAAGCAAAGTGAATCAGTAAAACTTAACTTTTACTCAAGTATAAATAAAAGCTGACGTGTCAATAATTCCAATATATAAAATCATAAACAAAAACAAACTGCTGCCACAGTAGTAGGCCAGTCAATCACTGTACCACCAATAAACAGTTTAAAAAAAAAACCCTACCTGAAGTGAGGTGATCCGATCATAATGGATGGTAGTCATCTCATTCTCGGTGAGAGCGTTTCCGGTCTGGTCATTGATTTCAAAGCCAGTGTAAAACTTCAACATGTCCAGGAGCTAGAAAAGGAAAAGGTTAGAATTAAAACAAGTTTACAAATCTATATACAGGCAGTCTCCGGGTTACGTACAAGATAGGTTCTGTAGGTTTGTTTTTAAGTTGGATTTGTATGTAAGTCGGAACTATATATTTTATAATTTTAGATCCAGCCAAATTCTGGTCTCTGTGACAATTGGATTTTAAAAATGTTGGGTTGTCATCAGAACCAGGAGTAACAATAAAGCTTCATTACAGACTCATGTGATAACTGTTACAGCTGATTATTGTAGCCTAGGACTAAAGTACAGTAAATTACCAATATCCAGAGGTCCGTTTGTAACTAGGGGTCGTCTGTTAGTCGGGTGTTCTTAAGTAGGGGACTGCGTGTATCTATATATCTATTTCACTTGTATCCATCCATCGATAGATCAGACTCAGAGGTAGTCATCTACTGTATCTATGTGGACATATCAATCTATATTTCGTACAAAGCACAGGGTACCTGAGAAAACAAGTGTCCTTCTTGCTCTCTGACGCAGAGACTGGATAAGTAGCAGTGGACAACAAGGTGGGAGTCATCCAGCACTGTATTAAACCAGCGACGTGTGGGAAGTAAAGCCTATGGGATGAAAATTCAAATAAGTCACTACTGAAAAGTTAGAACATACATTAACACTGCAGCGGAAATTGCAGTGTAGCGTAGATTTGCACCAGGGTTTTTGGAAAACCCTTTGAAAATAAAATGTAATTCTACCATAATGACAAGGGTAAAGAAAAAAAAAAAAGTTTACAAGATCATCTATGATACACAACATGGTATAGATCCCAATTATTAAAAAAAATGATGGCACTGTACCTCAAGGTCAATCATGAGTTCTATGAAGCGCTCACAGTAATGTACTTTCTCCATGGAGACGGGACCTGAAGATAGAGCAGAAATCAGATCTTATCATATCTCAGCCTTAAACAACATAAATAAAATACTGTAACAAAATAATAATAAAATGTTGTACACGTAATTTCTGGATATAATGATTGGCAAATTCATAGAGGGAGTGAAGAGGCTGCATCATTCAGAAAGACAGATGTAGACACGTACCTGTTGGTGGGATTGACTGAAGCACAGACAGGAACCTCTGTATAAGGTGCCATAAAAATTTCCTTTCCTGGGTGGCTCTGCAATGTTAATGGCAAAACAGGGCACAGTGAGTAACACATGACTAAAACAAGAACAGCTTTTCATTGGGAGACACAGAAGATTGTGAGAAACAGAATATCAAAAGAGAATGAGGAAAACGTCCAGTTATCTCCAGGTCAATGAGACACACAATATCATAGAACCTCCCAAAGTAATCCCAGAGGGTGGGAACAAAGAGCAAGTCCACCACTTGATTTCTACATGTAAAAGATTATGAACAGAAAGACAATTGGGGAGCAAACTTGTGTATCCTGAGGCGCATAGAAAGAGTGGATCTCCCACGCTATGGCTAAAAAAAAAAAAAAGTATCCAACTAGCTTGTGGTCATCTTGATCTACCTAGTAAATTATATCGCAGATGCCATCTGAGATAGTAAAGAGGGAGATGCTGGTGAACAGACACTAAAGTGTAAGTTAAAAAGAGCTGTCCCAAGTTTAGAAGTTATCCACTATGCACAGGGCAGGGATAACATGGCTGATCGGTGAGGATCTGACTGCTGGGAGCCCCACTTATCACAAGAGTGGGAACTACATCCTCTAGATTGCTCACTAAATGATGGAGCGGCATGACAAGCATGCACCTTGCTACTCCATTCACTAACTACTGCAGCACAGCACTCAGCTAACTCCAGCACTCCCATAGAATAGAATGGAGCAGCATTAGATAAGCTAAACATGGCACTCCACCCATTAGTAAGAATGGGATCCCTATTCTGTGGATCACTTGCATCCTAGCATTTGGACCCATGCGTTTTCATTGCGTTAACAAACACATGTGTTAACCGCGATGTTAACGCATTCATTAACAATGCATTAACAGTTGCATTTTGTGAACACACGTGTTAACAGCTGTTTAATTAAGCAGTTCACTCTTCAGCTATTCCAATGCGTTTTTAAACGCATGCGTTAAGCGCGACGTGTGATTGCACCCTCACAGATCACCTTGTTATCCCCTATCCTGTGGATAAGTTATAACTTCTAAACTTAGAACAACCCCTTGGTGTTGCACAAGGAATGAAAGAAGCCACCCAACTATTTTTAGTGGCATCAGCTATACCCAATGTTGCTCGGTGCCTCAGGGGAACACAAGTGGAAAAATAAGCCATAATCTTCTATGTTCTACGAACATTAACACTAAACTAGCATAAGTGAAAAAGTATATAGCAATCCCAAACAAGAACATCATGATTTAGTTATTTCCCAGTCATACTGAATTAGACACGCACTGTTCTCGTGACTTTTGGTCCATTTTTTCATCTGTTTTCTTAATAAGGTTCCAGAACTTTTTCAACTTTGGGGTTTTTTTCAATTCCTTCTCCAGCCGAGCCTACAGATGTAAGAAGTTGTTAGCACACCAGGACATTATTAGAGATATCGTCCATGCAGAATATAAGAATCTAAAACGTAGTGTACAGGACTGGACCTAACACTTACAGGCTGAAGGCAGATCCACATAGGTAGGGATATCAGCTGCTGGATCTGTCCACGGATTAAATCAACTTCCTGCAACAACAAAAAATACCCCATCAGATTAGGAAGTATTTAACAATATTAGAATGGATATGTCAAAAATTGGACTGCATGGTACATGGTCTATAGTAGAATTTTACATTTCAGATGCGGTGATCATATTTGGTGTTACTGTAGATTCATCCTTTATGCCTATACAGTGGCAAAAAGTATGAGGTATACATTTTAGAAATGAAACCTCTGATCATAACGTGTGACTGTGTAGGGACATACACCCTAAAGGTAACCTCCAGTTGTACAATTATTAATAAACTTCATGGAGAAATAATGGAGGAAAGGAATAAACCAATACAATCCACTACATGTCATGGAAGCTGCCAGGGCTCTGCCGATGCTGCAGTCTGAACGTGACTCCAGATTAGCCAAACCCGAATAATGTGCAATATCTAGGAAATTACTGAGCATTATGCCAATACATTATGTAATGAAACAACCAAAAAGCACAACATTCATTTTAAATAGGTTATTCCAAGAAACTAGTAATAAATGTCAAATGACTGGGGATCTGTCCAAAAGGACCCATATTAATCAAAAGAAGAGTAATCCTGTGTCCATGTTTGAATAAAGCAGTACAGTACATGAACCCTAGGGGGTCTGACCACAATATACTGAAACACGAATAATCGCCTGCCAATATGGTGGTGCTGATTAGGTGACGTTCTTAGGTTTGAATGGGCACCTAAAAGGAGAACTGCCATGACTGCTTCCAGCATGGATCACGGCCGATAGCAGCAAGTGTCTGCTGTATAATACAGCTGCCACCCAATGTGTATGGCTCAGTCTGTGAGTCCTCTCCATACACCTCTTCTTAAAGCGGGTCCTCAGGCGCCCTACACTTGACCATATGTACTAATAGAACATATAAATGTAAAGCAGCAGCTTTATGTTTAAAAGCAGGGTTGCAGTAAGTGATTATGGCTACTGTCAAGTAAAAATATTGATGACCTGGCCTAATAAGTCATCAATACTTTATAAGTGGAGCCCCCCTTTAAAGACATAGTAAGACACTACTAAGGTGGATGCCGTCTTGAGTACAATGTGACTGTACACATTACCAGACTGTTGAAGCAGTGATCCAAGAACAAAAGCAAAATGGTGCGTTCATGCAGCGAAAAGTCATTCCCCGATTCTTCAGCCACAGACGCCTCTCTGATGCACTTAAAGAAATGGGGGAAATGTTCTGGTTTCTTTTTGAAGGTCTGAAAATTATAGATAACATATTTGTTAGACAAAGCAAAAGAATAGTTACAACCACCATACTGTATAAGCACCACATGTTATAAAACGCAATTTACTAAGAAAATGAAAAGTTTTAACAATGACTTGGTATTGATTTCTAGGCATATTTTAGATCATTTACTTGCAGAACAAGAAGAAAAAAAACCTGGTTATTACTCACCTCACCTTCTCAATCCCCTGCCCATCCCATGCCAATATTTCCTGTGTCCACTACCAGCGCTGGAAATATTGACACAAGTTCAGATATAAGAGTCAAAATCTCACAGATGGCGCGATCACAGGCTGTAGGCGAACCAAAAAGAGTCAGTGGCGGAAACTAGGGGATTGGCGGGTTGGTATTGAAATGTACAGAGCCATATCTGGTTGTGGAGTGTTGTGTCCCCTTCAAGCAGATAATAGTGGGGATAATCGGATTCAAAATAAATAAGAAGTTCCTGTGACCCTGCCTATACCTGCTACTGAAACTTGGAGCCCCCATGGGGATTTTCAGGAGTCCTAGAAAACTCATTTATTTTTTGGAAAACTTTAGAATTCTTACCTCCCAGGCGGGAACATTCTCACGGAATTTCTCATTAACCATACAGCAGATGGACATAAGGTACGCTTTGCTGGATACTTCAGGGGCATAATTTAACCACAGATAGTTTTCCAAGTACTGACTGTTTAAAACACAAAAAAAACACTTTAGGATTCCATCTATACAAAAGCTAAAACTGCTTTAACTGCTCACAAACGTTTCAATAGTACAAAATAAAACAACAAACTTTGTATCTTATTTATATCTGCCTTATGGCCCTATTCATTCCCCCTCATTCCCTGCTGATCATTCGGAAATCTCTGTTAAATACCATCGTGCAAGCAGAATGGACAGGTGAGTAAAAGCGGCTCAAAAAAGTCTCAACTGACCAATCAAGGGAAAATTAGAATGAGAGGCTGAGGGTGATGTCACACGCTAGCATTTTTAGTCCGGTTTTAAGCATGCGTTTTCAGTACGTTAAAAAATGCATGCGGTTTTGAAAAAGCATCCGTTTTTGTCAGTTTCTCCAATTATCTTAAGATAATTGGGAAAAACGGGTAAAAACGCATGCTTAAAAACTGACTAAAAACGCTAACGTGTGACATCACCCTATGCAAAGTGCAGAATCAAGTCACATAATGGTCAGAAATAGATTTTTTTTTTCCCCAGGTAAAACACTGTACTATCGAGAAATGTAAATACTGATGATGTAAATACTTGAATTTACATAATGTGAGAGACTAAATACTGTAGTGGGAATTCTTCTATAATGTAGGTTGCATTCATGTTGCAGTCATATTGGTTCTCACCTGAACTCCAGAAGCATTATCTTCCTTATAGCAAATCTGTAGTAAGAAATGTAGAAGAGCCAAGAATTACTCACATTGTAAGCACAGACATCAAGCACAGAAGATATACATTCTGCTCCGCTCCTCCTATGACTTTCTTTGGTATAACATATGCTGTGTACCTGTGGGTCCATAACTCAGGAATAGAGCTGACGGCTGCAGGCTAGGAAAGCTCTTGAGTTCACGTAACAAGAACGTAGCAATGAAAACCAGGCTGACAACTCATAGACACCATATAACTTTGGTATTAGGGTTTCAGAGAAATTATTATTCACTTTACTACTACTGATCACAGATGCGCTTCTTTCGGAATGCATGCGACCACTAACTTATATTGTTTAAATGCAAGACAGCAAAGAAGAACAATAGGGTCGTTACCATGAAATTGTCAGGTTCAGCCATTGTTTCTCTTAAAGGGAACCTGTCACCAGAGACCCTTTTTTTGAAATCCCCTTGTTCCCACAGACACTAAACATCATATCCCCAAACTGTTTTTATAACATTTCTGCCATTTATTGTTAGGAAGATAACTTAGATCAAAGGTTTACCTGGCTCCCTGCCAGCAGGTTTCCTGTGTCCCCAGGGTATGTCTCGAGCAAGGAGCAGGTTCCCACCCCTCTCCAGAAAACACAGACTGCATTTAAAGAAAAAACCCTTTCTTTCTGTACTCACTGACCACAGCACGAAAAACTCTTGCATGGTCAGCACCTTTTCTTGCACACGATACACAGAAAGACAGTGGAGACAGCCAGGAAGCCTTCACTGCTATCTGCACATGCGCCACAACCCCTTGCTGCTAGGCATTGAGCTGTGTAAACGACTCACTACGGTACATGTGCTAAAAACAGTGAAGACGGTCCGCTGTCTGAACCCTATCTGCGCTGTGCTGACCATGTGAGTACAGAGAGAGGAGGAGGAGGAGGAGAAGGGGGGGTGCAAGGTGTGAAAGGGAGGAAAAAGGGTTTTGTTTTTTAAATGCAGTGTGACAATCGTTTTCTGGACTCTGATTCTTGCTCAAAACACGACCCAGGAAACATGCAGCCAAGGAACCCGGTAAAACTTTCATCCAATTTATCTTTTCAACAGTAAATGGCAGAAATTTTATTAAAAAAAAACATATTGGGGAATATGATGTTTAGTATCTACATGGACATGAGAATTCAAACAAAGGGTCTCTGGTGACAGGTTCCCTTACAGCTAGGGAGACTTTAAACTAATGAAACAGAAAAATTTGACTTACCGAGACTTGAGCATTTCTTTGATATATACATCTTCAATAACCTATGGAATTAAAGGAAAAGATGTGAAAGCGGGAAAAAAAAAGTAAAATTCACACTCATACACTTTCATATTTCTGTCAATGCAGCTGCAGGGACATTAAGTACATGGTATATATATATTATATATATATATATATATATTATATACTGTATATGGCAATACATGTAGGGGCCTAACAAACGTGATGATTCAAAATACAACCCAATCCATGTTCACATTGGAGTCATAAGACAGGAATAGTCTGTCTGCTCAGTGACTTCATCTTTTCCAAAAAAATACTCATGCAGATGCTATAATAAATAGTAAAAAATATATACACATATTATAAATATAGTAATCTTGTATCCAGAGTCACTTATCGAAAGGACAACAAACCATCTGCGTCACTCTCCGTCCACTGAGAGGTCCGGGCACCTGTTCTTGTAATTGATGGGGGTCACACCCCCATTGATCTTATTGTTATGGGCTATCCCTTCAGTAACAATTAAACTCTAATAAAGATTTTCCAATCTCACATCACGTATATCTACAAGTGTCTGATCAGCGAGGGTATAACCACTGGGGTGTTCACCAATCACAGGTTTTTGGTGATCACGTGAAACTTTGCTCAAAGAAATTTGTCGCCAACTCATCTGCCGGAACTCTGCTCACATGAACATTACACTGAATACTCCATGTTTTATTGCTTGTGTGAAGTGATGTGTACAAGTTATACCTCATCAAGTTTATAAACAGAGTGAAGGACCAGGACTGAGATTCCCAAGAAGTTGCTTTAGACCCCCAACAACATAAGATGCTTTTATTTAGGGCCCCAAACCAGGTTCTAGCTCCGATGGCCAGTCATGTCCTGATACAGATAAGTACAGATAACTTTACCTTATAATCAAAGGGAAGCTTCTTCTTGGAATGTGGCGCCCAGTAGGATTTGGCCAACTGTAGGAACAAGAAATACATATATTATTACTCTGTCTGCTCTAAGTAAACTCGTTCCAAAATCTCTTTAAAGTTTCTATAAACCTACCAATGTTCACATATCGATTATAATTTTTAAAAATGTTCTTTAAAGGGCATCTACCAGCAGGATTACGGACTGTATGCAAATGAATCTGAGGGGCTCCAGGCTCCACAGGTGTTAATAGAGCTTGGACCCATTCAGAATAATTTACATACAGTCTTTAATCTTGGTGGTAGATGTCCTTTAACCCCTTAAGGACGGAGGGTTTTTCGGCTCATTTCTCGCTCTCCAACTTCCAAAATCCATAACTTTTTTTATTTTTACGTGTATAGACCTGTGTGAGGGCTTATTTTGTGCGTAACAAATTTTACTTTCCCGTAATGTTATTTATTTTAACATGCCGTGTACTGCGAAGCTGAAAAAAAATTCCAAATGTGGAAAAATTGAAAAAAAAACCCGCACGTTCTTGTGGGCTCAGTTTTTTCGACTTTGACTCTGCACTCAAAATAACACGCCTACTTTATTCTTTGGTTCGGTGCGATCGCGGTGATACCAAATTTATATAGGTTTTATTGTGTTTTAATACATTTTCAAAAATTAAACGAATGTGTACAAAAAAGAAAAAAAATTTTTCCCATCTTCTGACGCTAATAACTTTTTCATACTTTGGCGCACGGAGCTGTGTGAGGTGTTATTTTTTGCGAAATGAGGCGACGTTTTCATTGCTACCATTCTGAGGTCTGTGCGACATTTTGATCATTTTTTATGTAATGTAAAAAGGTGTAAAAATCGCATATCGGACATTTGGGCGCCATTTCCCGTCTCGGAGGTCACCGCCGGCCGTAACCGTTTTTATATTTTGATAGATTGGGCATTTTGGGACGCGGCGATACCTAATATGTTTGTGATTTTTACTGTTTATTATGTTTTATATCCGTTCTAGGGAAAGGGGGGTGATTTGAACTTTTAATATTTTATTAATTTTTTCAACTTTTTTTTCACTATTTTTTAGACCATCTAGGGTACAGTAACCCTAGATGGTCAGATCGCTCCTACCATATACTGCAATTCTTCTGTATTGCAATATATGGCATTTTTGCAGCACATTCATTACAATAAGCCACTGGCTCATTGTAACGAAACTGCAGAAGCCATGTAGCCTCGTGTCAAAAGACCCGAGGCTACCATGGCAACCGTTCAGGGGCGCGGCGATTGCAATAAAGATGCCGGCGGCAATGACATGGTTAATAGCCCGTGAGCGCTCTTCATACATCCCTTATACCTCTGCGCCGTAGAGCTACGGCGCAGAGCGTTAAGGGGTTAAAGCTAATATTTGGCAACCATTTTTTATGGACCGATTCATGTCCATCTGTGTTCTGACACTGCAAAGTACAACTCACCAAAACTTATGTTGCAATGAGTAGAGAAATGACAACTTGGGCTCGACTACCAGTCAGTCCTCAGTCTATTCTAATCACCGAAACGAGTCCTCAGTAATGATAATAATGATTCTTTATTTATACAGCGCACACAGATTACGCAGCGCTGCACAGAGTTTGCCAAATCAGTTCCTGTCCCCATGGGGCTCACAATCTAATCAACCTACCAGTATAATCTGGAGTGTGAGAGGAAATCAGAGGACCAGGAGGAAAAACCACACAAACACGGAGAGAACATACAGATACATGCAGATTTTGACCTAGCGACTTGAACCCAGGTGCCCAGCGCTGCAAGGCTGTAATGCTAACCACAAAGCCACAATGCTGCCATAAGTCTAGTGTAATCCCCGCCACCAGTCGGTCCTCAGTCTAGTGTAATCCCCGCCACCAGTCGGTCCTCAGTCTAGTGTAATCACCGCCACCAGTCGGTCCTCAGTCTAGTGTAATCACCGAAACGAGTCCTCAGTAATGATAATAATGATTCTTTATTTATACAGCGCACACAGATTACACAGCGCTGCACAGAGTTTGCCAAATCAGTTCCTGTCCCCATGGGGCTCGCAATCTAATCAACCTACCAGTATAATCTGGAGTGTGAGAGGAAATCAGAGGACCAGGAGGAAAAACCACACAAACACGGAGAGAACATACAGATACATGCAGATTTTGACCTAGCGACTTGAACCCAGGTGCCCAGCGCTGCAAGGCTGTAATGCTAACCACAAAGCCACAATGCTGCCATAAGTCTAGTGTAATCCCCGCCACCAGTCGGTCCTCAGTCTAGTGTAATCCCCGCCACCAGTCGGTCCTCAGTCTAGTGTAATCCCCGCCAGCAGTCGGTCCTCAGTCTAGTGTAATCACCGTCACCAGTCAGTCCTCAGTCTAGTGTAATCACCGCCACCAGTCGGTCCTCAGTCTAGTGTAATCACCGCCAGCAGTCGGTCCTCAGTCTAGTGTAATCACCGCCACCAGTCGGTCCTCAGTCTAGTGTAATCACCGCCACCAGTCGGTCCTCAGTCTAGTGTAATCACCGCCACCAGTCAGTCCTCAGTCTGATGTAATCCCTCTCACCAGTCAGTCCTCAGTCTGATGTAATCCCTCTCACCAGTCAGTCCTCAGTCTGATGTAATCCCTCTCACCAGTCAGTCCTCAGTCTGATGTAATCCCTCTCACCAGTCAGTCCTCAGTCTGATGTAATCCCTCTCACCAGTCAGTCCTCAGTCTGATGTAATCCCTCTCACCAGTCAGTCCTCAGTCTGATGTAATCCCTCTCACCAGTCAGTCCTCAGTCTGATGTAATCCCTCTCACCAGTCAGTCCTCAGTCTGATGTAATCCCTCTCACCAGTCAGTCCTCAGTCTGATGTAATCCCTCTCACCAGTCAGTCCTCAGTCTGATGTAATCCCTCTCACCAGTCAGTCCTCAGTCTGATGTAATCCCTCTCACCAGTCAGTCCTCAGTCTGATGTAATCCCTCTCACCAGTCAGTCCTCAGTCTGATGTAATCCCTCTCACCAGTCAGTCCTCAGTCTGATGTAATCCCTCTCACCAGTCAGTCCTCAGTCTGATGTAATCCCTCTCACCAGTCAGTCCTCAGTCTGATGTAATCCCTCTCACCAGTCAGTCCTCAGTCTGATGTAATCCCTCTCACCAGTCAGTCCTCAGTCTGATGTAATCCCTCTCACCAGTCAGTCCTCAGTCTGATGTAATCCCTCTCACCAGTCAGTCCTCAGTCTGATGTAATCCCTCTCACCAGTCAGTCAGTCCTCAGTCTGATGTAATCCCTCTCACCAGTCAGTCCTCAGTCTGATGTAATCCCTCTCACCAGTCAGTCCTCAGTCTGATGTAATCCCTCTCACCAGTCAGTCCTCAGTCTGATGTAATCCCTCTCACCAGTCAGTCCTCAGTCTGATGTAATCCCTCTCACCAGTCAGTCCTCAGTCTGATGTAATCCCTCTCACCAGTCAGTCCTCAGTCTGATGTAATCCCTCTCACCAGTCAGTCCTCAGTCTGATGTAATCCCTCTCACCAGTCAGTCCTCAGTCTGATGTAATCCCTCTCACCAGTCAGTCCCCAGTCTGATGTAATCCCTCTCACCAGTCAGTCCTCAGTCTGATGTAATCCCTCTCACCAGTCAGTCCTCAGTCTGATGTAATCCCTCTCACCAGTCAGTCCTCAGTCTGATGTAATCCCTCTCACCAGTCAGTCCTCAGTCTGATGTAATCCCTCTCACCAGTCAGTCCTCAGTCTGATGTAATCCCTCTCACCAGTCAGTCCTCAGTCTGATGTAATCCCTCTCACCAGTCAGTCCTCAGTCTGATGTAATCCCTCTCACCAGTCAGTCCTCAGTCTGATGTAATCCCTCTCACCAGTCAGTCCTCAGTCTGATGTAATCCCTCTCACCAGTCAGTCCTCAGTCTGATGTAATCCCTCTCACCAGTCAGTCCTCAGTCTAGTGTAACCACTACCATCTGTCGGTCCTCAGTAATAATAATTCTTCATTTTATATAGCACACACAGATTCCGCAGCGCTACACAGAGCTTGCCCAATCAGTCCCTGTCCCCTTGGGGCTCTCAATCTAATAAACTTACCAGTATGTTTTGGAGTGTGGGAGAAGCCGGAGGACCTGGTGGAAACTCACCCAAACACGTTGCAGAATTTGACCCTGTGACTTGAACCATGGCCCCAGTGCTGCAAGGCTGTAGTGCTCACCACTAAGCAACGTGCTGTCCGCAGTCTAGTGTAATCACTGCCACCCATATGGAGTTTACCCTGGTAAAGTTTTTCCTTCTGTATGTGCGAGCAGAAGAACATCACTCCATGTCCTTGTCTCCAATGGTTGGAGGGTCATGCACCCGTGTCAGAGGAGAGGTGCTCACAGAGGGGACATATGGTACATGTTACCTGCAGCTCATACTGACAGAAGGAGAACATTCACCAAGGAAAGTACAATATGAGTGATCCTATTAGACTACCGTACTAACCCTGGTACACTTTCTCATTTGTGGTCCTTCCCTTTAAAGGAAACCTACCATTTCAAATCGTCGGTGTAAGCTGTAATCACCGAGCACCAGCTCAGGGTGAGCCGGCGCCGGTGCTTAGTTTCGTTAGTGTTATAAACCGCGGTATCGCTGTTTTAACACTTTTTAAACTTTATAGCAGAAACTACTTCGGCGCTGCGTGCACACGATCGCGCGCGCGCCTACATAGGAAATGCCGCAGGCGTTGCGCGCGCACGGTCGCGCGCAGCGCCGTAGCGGCTTCTGCTATAAAGTTTAAAAAGTGTTAAAACCGCGATACCGCGGTTTATAACACTAACGAAACTAAGCACCGGCACCAGCTCACCCTGAGCTGGTGCTCGGTGTTTACAGCTTACACCGACGATCTGAAATGGTAGGTTTCCTTTAAGCAGTAACTTATTGCTCCCGGACCTGTCAGAGATTTCACTCCTATCAGGGTCCTGAGGACACCAAACCAGTTAAGAAGAATGTTATGATTGCAGATTCCATCCAGGCTTCTAATATGGAAGAATAATGAGGCCCGAGCAGGTTTATAAATAATACTCCAGCCCAGGAGAATTATACAGCAAAATAATCACCTGGGTGACAAACTCCGCGTTCATCTGGGTCACTGTGGGGGTCGCCATTTTCCGGCCGGGGGGCTGCGGCGTTGCTGTTCGGGTTTCCATGGTAACTGCTCAGAAACCCGAACCTCGTGTGTTACAGAATTGAACGTTCCCACTTCATCCACACCGGAAGAGGTGAGCGTGTGTGATGGTGGTCGCCGCGATGTGACGTCACCGGCGAGCGACAAAATGTGATTCCCCTAGAGCGGCGGATGTCGGCGGGCGCGGCCATGTTGTTGAAGTCCAAGTCTAGCGCTGACTACACGGGCCCAAGGAGCTGCTTTATTCTACACATAATAACAGAATTGTCATAAAACAGAATCACTGGGCTTCATAAAGTCTGAGGAGATTTATTAAAGCTACTTAAGTTTTATAAGTTTTTGTTTCTAAAATAAACCCCTGAATCCACTATAAAAATGACAGTATCCATCTGTACTAATGTTTGGTGTTATTTATAGATTATGGTGAAATATGGAGGTCTTATTTTCCACTGCAGAATTTTTCACTTTTTTGTGTCGCAAAAACTGCAATCTGTAAAATCATTGCAATCAATCCACTTCTGCTTCACATAAATGTTGGATCACTGTGCATTTGTGTAAATCTTGTCTATTTTGCTGTTATAGTAAAGCACAATTTTGTAGCAGAAAATCCAAACAGCATATATTCTAGGAATATACCAGGAATGTAGATTTTCTGCAGCGACCAACTATGTGAGCCGCTATGGAACTATGTGAGCCGCTATAAAAGTTAGAGAACTGCACCCTCCCTGTCCACCACTTGGTGTGCCACAGTGCTGCCCTGGGTCAGCTCCAGGTTTCAGTAGGCCTCTGGGCAACAGAGCCTCAGTGGGCCCCTTTGCAGTGAACTCACGTTGCGGCAATCAAAATTCATAAACTACAAGATTCTATTATACCAAACAGTTCCCTTTAGGGTTATTTTATATAAAGCCCCTTAACCCCCTATGGATTCATTAAATACAGCCCCCTTCACCATCATGGATTCCTTATGTACAGCCTTATTTGGGCCGCCCAGCAGCTCTGGGCCCCGGCCCTTGCCCAGATATGTCCAGTGCTGGCGCCAGCCTTGGTGCTGCCCAACACTGCCAACTATCCTCCTCCTCTCTGTCTAGTTTCTTTCCAATAGCTTAGAGCTTGAACATTGTGCTGATAAATAGTTACAATATTATTTAGCAACTGTTTCATGTTAACAGTACGTCGCACAATGTATGTCCACCCTTATGACACCTGCACACTATGAGATTTTCAGGACATATGTCTAATCCCCCCTCCGTTGGGGAATGTCATGGTGCGGCAAGGGGTTAAAGGAATATACTAGTTGACGACTCGTCATTCTTTCCATGCCGATAGGGGAAAAGCTCCCAGTTTTCTATTTAGCCAAAAAAAATGCTATTTTAAGTGTTACAAATGAGAAAGAAGTACTTTAGAGGGTGTGTGTATGGTACCGATAGGGGAAAGTGTGTAGATTTAATCGTAGCATCATCTTTAGACAGGTCATACATATTTGGCAGCTGAATGCTTGTTCTCTCAAGTGCTATTCCTCACATGCCCCATCCCCCTTTGACAGGTTGTACGTAATTGAGTATGTTCCAACAAACTTGTTCCATGCGCATGCGAAAGTCACTGGACCAAACCTATAACTGAACCCAACATATGGGTTCGGTTCAGTTAATATAGTTTGCAATCCCATAAGGGCATTGAATGAGTGTGTCAGAACAAACTTGCTCAATAGAGAAGGGAATAAACTATTGCCAGACATTTTCTCTCTTGAAAACTCAAAGATGGGGCATGTTAAAAATCAATGGGGCACATTTACAAAACAACAGTGCATAAATGCAGTTTGCCTGTGTAGTGTGCAGGAGGCACCAGATTCAGGATTTCTGGCGTCCATTCTTCATGAATCTGCACTTCCCCCGACAGAGTGCATCACTTTTTTTTTTTTTTTTTTTTGGTGCACCTTTAACATAGGGCGTGCAACACACTTCTGTTGGACTTTGCATGTAAATCTGGTGCACGCTGCGAATGAGCACCACAAAGCCCCTAATTTGTGTCGAATGATGCCTAGAGCAGCCGTACCCCAAAAAAAGGCAGTTTACACCTAAAAGAATGTGCAAAGTCCGACAGAAAACTGGCACAAAGCCCTTAGTAAACGTGCCCCAATATGCTTTCTATACGCATGTTTTATTGGGGCAAATTTTCGAAAAAACATCATATGTAAGTGGAAAAGTTGAGGTATGTCCCCAAAAGCCTTAGCACCTCTATCAAAAAAGATTTTTGACTCAAAAGATCTTTTAAAAAGATACTTTATATTAGACTTGCAGAGGCTACATCTAAACAAAATACAGAACGTTTATAAGTTACATTAATAAAATAGAGCAATTTCCTTATAGAGAAATGAAAATCACAGCTTCTTCAAGGCCGGCGATACATGACGACTTGATTTGGCAACGTGAACATTGCAAGGTGATGCCGGTAAAATCAAATTTTTTTTCTTTGTGTAATGAAAACTTATACACCTTTCCAATATACTTTCTGTATCAATTCCTCGTGGTTTTCTAAATCTCTGCTTGCTGTAATTCTATAGGAAGCTTTATTGTTGGATGTAATTACAGCAATGTGAATGCACTCTATTTAGGCCTAGGACTATGTGACAACTTTGGCCATTCAACGTGAAGCTTCTAAATCTCCAGTAATGAAGTAGTGAATGTGGTCACCTTGCATCTGTGATAAGAAAATCCAAACCTGCCGGATATAACAGGGACTTCTTAACTGACGTTAAAGTGTTTGTCTTCTTTCAGCAATTAATTGTTTGTGTAATGAAAATGTACTTTCAGTATAAATGCCTCAGTTTTCTAGATCTCTGCTTGCTGTCATTCTATTGGGAGCTTCATTGTTTACTTTCTGTGGATAAAAGCAGGTCTCTGGTCATGTAATGTGTGCACCTGTATGACATCACATGAGGAGGGATATAACGAGCCGTGCACCTGTGTGACATCACATGAGGAGGGATATAACGAGCCGTGCACCTGTGTGACATCACATGACCAGGGACCGGTTTTTATCCACAAAAAGTAAACAAAGCTTCATATAGAATGACAGCAAGCAGAGATCTAGAAAACTGAGAGGCATTGATACAGAAAGTATATTGGAAAAGGTTATTAATTTTCATTACACAATCAACTGTGGAAATAAGACCACCCATTTAACATCAGTGATAATGGTCCTGTTATATCCGGCAGGTTTGGATTTTCCTATCACAGATGCAAAGTGACCACATTCACTACTTCATTACTGGAGATTAAGCAGCTTTACGTTGGAAAGGCCAAAGTTGTCACATAGTCCTCAGCATAAATATAGAGAGCATTCACATTGCTGTAATTACGTCCAGTACACGCCATGCTAAATACACAGCCCTGTCCTGGCAGAGAGGACCCCAAATGAAGCATCATGATCTGTACAGCCATGTGAAGGCCCTCAGAAACTCCATTGTTCATAATAAGCGTCCATATGTTTTGAAAGTATGTAAAATAATCCAACCATGTTAAAGATAAGGTCAATGAAACATCATAAAGAATCTAAGCAGCACACAAAGTAACTCATCAAATAATACTTTTACAGAAATAAATAGCCATTGTTATTTTTTTTGTATGCTATTGCTATATAACCAGTGAGTAGACCAACACATACCATGGACCTCATCCATTAAAACTGACAATTAAAGGGGTTTGTCTGAGATGCATGAACTTCTGGCCCCTAGCAGGAGTATCTAGCGCACTTCTGGTCTCCTCTGTTCCCGGCCTATACTCGTACACAGGGGATGCAATGGTGACATCACACCAACGTGACATCACCGCTGCAACCTTTACCAAAAAAGCCAGATATCAGGAGTGACAGAAAGAAGTAGACTATTAGCTAATTTTTCGCTTTACAGACTCCCCTCTGGGTAGGCGGCTCATAACCCCAAATTCTTCATCCTGGACATCCCCTTTAGGCTTTGTTATTCTTAGCACTTCATAAAAATTACTTTTCCTATTATACAGTTTTGATAAACTTGTCCACAACTTTTTGTCTTTATATACAATATATCCACAGGTTAGCGGGTAAGTGGGGGTACAGACGTGTACAATCTGGTGTCCCTTAGAACCCCTATGTGAATGGCTACCATCCCGCTCAGCCATCTCAATGAATAGAGAAGTGGCTCAGTGGTTATGACGTCACTACATTCATATGGGGCACTTGTAGGCACCTGCACACTTTCTCTTGTAGATATAGATTAACTTTATGGGAAAACAAAAAATGAGTAAAAACGGTTGCACACAACAAACTTAATCCAACTGTGTGCAAGATTTACCGGACTGAACCAAGAACCTCTGCACTGACCGGCGATGCTGAGCTCAAGGTTCAGTCCAGTAAATTCCTTAAAGAAACCTTTCAGTCACAGCTGATTCATTGGATTATACCTTGTACAGGAGACTCCAGTTCTAGGAATACAATGACAATGAGTCCTGCTCCTCCCCTGAGGTCCTACACCATGCATTATTCAACGGATTAGCTTTGCCTGGAGTGTTCCATTAAAGGAAATCTACCATCAAAATCAAGCACGAATAAACCAGGGGCACATACTAATAGATCCAGGCACTGGGACTGTGGTAATCTACTAATGTTTGTTATCCAGGGCCCGCTTCCATTTAAAATCAACTTCAAAAAAATAATAATAATGAACCAGAAGGGCTCTGTAAAGGCATGACCAGAGCCCTTCTGTGATGTAGGTTCACAGGTTGTTGCAATGTGAAGGACCCCTCCTCCCTCCCACTGCGTGAGATTACATCAGGTTGAGGAAGGAGGCAAGTGCTCAGGGTGCAGAGGGGCAACACCTGGGAAGTTTCCGCAGGCAGAGGCTTTGCTAATGTTGCCCAGAGCCCATCTGGCTCCCAAATATATTTTTAAAAGTTGATTTTAGAAGAAAGCCCTTTGTGTTTGTGCTGGGCTTTGTTACACTTCAGCAGCAGATCTGTCTCCCCCTCTCTCCTGCACTTCCTGTTATCTTGGCAGTAGTGAGCACAGAGTGGGAGGGGGATGTGCTCCTTCAGAGTGTAACAGCCAGTGAAGCTAAAGCACAGATGCCAAGGCCATCAATAACAAATATAAGAGAATTACCACTGTCACAGTGTCTGGATCTGTAAGTTCATGGTTTGTCATGATGGATTTTGAAGATAGATTTCCTTTAAATAAAGTCTGGATTAGCAACTCTCCAGGAAAAATAAAAATCACAAGGACCTCCGCTCTATATATAAAAAAAAAACATCCTCGGTTTACTTCTTAACTCTATCATGTGTCATCATGTGCCGTTTCAGGTGAGGATCCTGGCGGAAAGATTTCCCGCACTCTGAACACTGAAAGGGTTTCTTCCCCGCGTGCATGAGATTGTGACGCTCAAGCTTGGAAGGTGTGAAGAAGATTTTGGAGCACTCGTTGCACTTGTAGCTCTTAGGGACGACTGGAGTCCTCGGTGGGCGCTCCCGATGGCATTTCGCACTGCGTCCATGAGAAACACCTACCCTGCTCTTCTTAGGCGTCCCTTGTTTTTGGCTCACAGAAGACAAGTCCGTTGATTCACTTTCTACTTTTATTTCCGGTACCAATATAGGGATTTCTTTGTCTTCAGACTTTAATGTTGCGTCATAGCAATGCTGGGACAGGGTGAGGTTTGTGGCCGGCTCCTGGCAGAACGTAGAATGATAACCGTCCAGCGCATCCTGTGACCTGAGTGCGGTAACTTTTTGTACGTGTGTTACCAGATGGCGTTTTAAGTGAGCGGATTGGCGAAACGTCTTCCTACATTCCCCACAGGTGAACGGCTTTTGGCCAGTGTGGATGAGGTAATGTCTGCGTAACTTGGACATGGTAGAGAACATTTTGTTGCACTGGTCACATTTCACCACTTTTCTTAGGGCAACGCCCTGTGCCCCTTGAAGAAACTGGTGAAGCGAGTGACTCTCCACCCCATGTTGACGTTGGTCATAAGTATGATAGGTACCGCCGATGGTTACTCCATTGTTATGTTCCAGCAGTCCTTGAAAATTCATCCCAAGCTGCTGGTGCTGCAAATATCCTTCAATCTTCATCTGAGTCTCCATCTGTCCGATGCCGTTCTTCTTCTGAAACAGATTCTTGGAGACATCAAGTCGTTGGGTTTCTTCTTCCATGGTGTCCACTTGACCCGATTCATCTACAGGCTCCACCTTAAGTAACTTCCCAAATGGAGCGGGCACATCCTGGGGAATCTCATCACCTAGTACTTGAGTATTCGTGACAATTTCGCTATTATAAGTTGTCCTCGTTGATGTCACTGGAGTTTGTACTAAACAATGATGGTTGTCCAAGTTTTCCTGCTTCTCAAAATACTGTCCACAAGACGAGCAGTGGAAAGGGATAATAACTACAGTGTATCCCTCGTCCGCCTCCTGCTTTACCTGCAGAGGTTCACATTTGGGGTGTATCTCCACATTACGGGCTTTGGGTGGTCTTGTGTGTGTCTGTTGGTGTCTAAGAAGTTTCTCCGGCAACTTGAAGGACTTGGGACACTGGGCGCACTGGAAGGGCTTCTCCTGAGAGTGGGTCAGCTGGTGGATCTTCAGATGTGTCTTCTGTCTGAAGGCTTTCCCACAGAGCGCACAGGCGAAGGGTCTTTGATCCGTGTGACTCATTAGGTGCCTCTCCAGCTTGGAGCGAGTAGGAAACACCTTGTCACACAAGTCACAGCCCCACGATTGGGGTATTCGGACCGCTCTCACGTTCATGAAGTTGCATCGATGGTGTAATCGCTTTTCTTCACTTAAAAAAGTTTTCTGGCAGCCGAAGCAATGGAGCGGTAAGGAGAAGACGCTCCTCCGAGAAGACTTCTTGGACCTCACCTCCTTGACGGGTTTGGGGCGATGCAGCTTCTGGTGCTTGGTAAACGTTTCAGAGTTTTTAAAGTGTCGGTGACAAATATTGCATTCAAAAGGGAGCGTGTGGGTCACGGCGTGACGCTCCAGGTGCACCAGCTGCCGGAACGTCTTGCCGCAGTCCGGGCAGGGGAAGGGCTTCTGCCCGGTGTGGCTCAGGCAGTGTCTCGCCAGCTTCGAGGGCGTTTCAAATTGCTTGAGGCAAGTATCGCAGCAGTATGGCCGCCGCCTGGGGGCCTTCATATGATTTCTGTACTGCTGGCTTCTTAACATCTTCTCTGGGATGGAAGGCATTGCGGAATCTCTGCTCCTGGGTGCTGTCTCTGTATATGCCCAGGGTGAGTCTCTCAGGGTGCTGTCTCTGTGTAGGCTGAGGCTCTCAGGGTGCTGTCTCTATGTAGGCTGAGGCTCCCAGGGTGCAGTCTCTATGTAGGCTGAGGCTCCCAGGGTGCAGTCTCTATGTAGGCTGAGGCTCCCAGGGTGCAGTCTCTATGTAGGCTGAGGCTCCCAGGGTGCAGTCTCTATGTAGGCTGAGGCTCCCAGGGTGCAGTCTCTGTGTAGGCTGAGGCTCCCAGGGTGCTGTTTCTATGTAGGCTGAGGCTCCCAGGGTGCCGTCTCTATGTATGCCCAGGCTGAGGCTCCCGGGTGCTGTCTCTGTGTATGCCCAGGCTCCTGGGTGCTGTCTCTATGTAGGCTGAGGCTTCCAGGGTGCTGTCTCTATGTAGGCTGAGGCTTCCTGGGTGCTGTCTCTATGTAGGCTGAGGCTTCCTGGGTGCTGTCTCTATGTAGGCTGAGGCTCCCAGGGTGCCGTCTCTATGTATGCCCAGGCTGAGGCTCCCGGGTGCTGTCTCTGTGTATGCCCAGGCTCCTGGGTGCTGTCTCTATGTAGGCTGAGGCTTCCAGGGTGCTGTCTCTATGTAGGCTGAGGCTTCCTGGGTGCTGTCTCTATGTAGGCTGAGGCTTCCTGGGTGCTGTCTCTATGTAGGCTGAGGCTTCCTGGGTGCTGTCTCTATGTATTCCCAGGCTGAGGCTCCCGGGTGCTGTCTCTGTGTATGCCCAATCTGAGGCTCCCGGGTGCTGTCTCTATGTATGCCCAGGCTGAAGCTTTCTGGGTGCTGTCTCTGTGTATGCTCAGGCTGAGGCTTCCTGGGTGCTGTCTCTGTGTATGCCCAGGCTTCCTGGGTGCTGTCTCTATGTAGGCTGAGGCTTCCTGGGTGCTGTCTCTATGTAGGCTGAGGCTTCCTGGGTGCTGTCTCTATGTAGGCTGAGGCTTCCTGGGTGCTGTCTCTGTGTATGCCCGGGCTGAGGCTTCCTGGGTGCTGTCTCTGTGTATTCCCAGGCTGAGGCTCCCGGGTGCTGTCTCTGTGTATGCCCAGGCTTCCTGGGTGCTGTCTCTATGTAGGCTGAGGCTCCTGGGTGCTGTCTCTGTGTATGCCCAGGCTGAGGCTTCCTGGGTGCTGTCTCTATGTAGGCTGAGGCTTCCTGGGTGCTGTCTCTGTGTATGCCCGGGCTGAGGCTTCCTGGGTGCTGTCTCTGTGTATGCCCAGGCTGAGGCTTCCTGGGTGCTGTCTCTGTGTATGCCCGGGCTGAGACTTCCTGGGTGCTGTCTCTGTGTATGCCCGGGCTGCACTGCTGCCTCCTATGTGGATCTCCCTCGGACACTGCTCTGCAGACCCCCGGCGGCCATACACAGCCTCGTCACCCCTGACCTGCGGGGGAGCTACGGAGCTTCCAGCACCTGCACCCGGAACTACATGCGACCACCAAGAGGCTCCAGGACCTTACTCAACGTCATAGTCATGTGACGACCCCTGTGGGAGGAGCAAAAAAAGAGAAACGTTTCGATGTGTAACAGAGGCGGAGCAAAGGGAAGAGGGGGCGGGGAAGTGTGTGACTGACAGGGACAGGTGTGAGGGGCGGGCTGTGGGAGGAGCTAGGCGGCACATGGCCTGGAGGATGTGTAAGAAGAGGGGACATGGTGCGGGGGATGTGTAAGAAGAGGGGACATGGTGCGGGGGGATGTGTAAGAAGAGGGGACATGGTGCGGGGGATGTGTAAGAAGAGAGGACATGGTGCGGGGGATGTGTAAGAAGAGAGGACATGGTGCGGGGGATGTGTAAGAAGAGGGGACATGGTGCGGGGGATGTGTAAGAAGAGAGGACATGGTGCAGGGGGATGTGTAAGAAGAGAGGACATGGTGCAGGGGATGTGTAAGAAGAGAGGACATGGTGCGGTGATGTGTAAGAAGAGGGGACATGGTGCGGGGGGATGTGTAAGAAGAGGGGACATGGTGCGGGGGGATGTGTAAGAAGAGAGGACATGGTGCGGGGGATGTGTAAGAAGAGGGGACATGGTGCGGGGGATGTGTAAGAAGAGAGGACATGGTGCAGGGGGATGTGTAAGAAGAGAGGACATGGTGCAGGGGATGTGTAAGAAGAGAGGACATGGTGCGGTGATGTGTAAGAAGAGGGGACATGGTGCGGGGGGATGTGTAAGAAGAGGGGACATGGTGCGGGGGGATGTGTAAGAAGAGGGGACATGGTGCGGGGGGATGTGTAAGAAGAGAGGACATGGTGCGGGGGATGTGTAAGAAGAGAGGACATGGTGCGGGGGATGTGTAAGAAGAGGGGACATGGTGCGGGGGGATGTGTAAGAAGAGAGGACATGGTGCGGGGGATGTGTAAGAAGAGAGGACATGGTGCGGGGGATGTGTAAGAAGAGGGGACATGGTGCGGGGGGATGTGTAAGAAGAGGGGACATGGTTCGGGGGATGTGTAAGAAGAGAAGACATGGTGCGGGGATGTGTAAGAAGAGAGGACATGGTGCGGGGATGTGTAAGAAGAGAGGACATGGTGCGGGGGATGTGTAAGAAGAGAGGACATGGTGCGGGGGATGTGTAAGAAGAGAGGACATGGTGCAGGGGATGTGTAAGAAGAGAGGACATGGTGCGGGGGATGTGTAAGAAGAGGGGACATGGTGCGGGGATGTGTAAGAAGAGAGGACATGGTGCGGGGGATGTGTAAGAAGAGGGGACATGGTGCGGGGGATGTGTAAGAAGAGGGGACATGGTGCGGGGGATGTGTAAGAAGAGAGGACATGGTGCGGGGGGATGTGTAAGAAGAGAGGACATGGTGCGGGGGATGTGTAAGAAGAGGGGACATGGTGCGGGGATGTGTAAGAAGAGAGGACATGGTGCGGGTGATGTGTAAGAAGAGGGGACATGGTGCGGGGGATGGATAAGAAGAGAGGACATGGTGCGGGGGATGTGTAAGAAGAGGGGACATGGTGCGGGGGATGTGTAAGAAGAGAGGACATGGTGCGGGGGATGTGTAAGAAGAGAGGACATGGTGCGGGGGATGTGTAAGAAGAGGGGACATGGTGCGGGGGGATGTGTAAGAAGAGGGGACATGGTGCGGTGATGTGTAAGAAGAGGGGACATGGTGCGGTGATGTGTAAGAAGAGGGGACATGGTGCGGGGGATGTGTAAGAAGAGAGGACATGGTGCGGGGGATGTGTAAGAAGAGAGGACATGGTGCAGGGGATGTGTAAGAAGAGAGGACATGGTGCAGGGGATGTGTAAGAAGAGAGGACATGGTGCGGGGGGATGTGTAAGAAGAGAGGACATGGTGCGGGGGATGTGTAAGAAGAGAGGACATGGTGCGGGGGGATGTGTAAGAAGAGAGGACATGGTGCGGGGGATGTGTAAGAAGAGAGGACATGGTGCGGGGGATGTGTAAGAAGAGGGGACATGGTGCGGGGGATGTGTAAGAAGAGAGGACGTGGTGCGGGGGATGTGTAAGAAGAGAGGACGTGGTGCAGGGGATGTGTAAGAAGAGGGGACATGGTGCGGGGGATGTGTAAGAAGAGAGGACGTGGTGCGGGGGATGTGTAAGAAGAGAGGACGTGGTGCGGGGGATGTGTAAGAAGAGAGGACATGGTGCAGGGGATGTGTAAGAATAGGGGACATGGTGCGGGGGATGTGTAAGAAGAGGGGACATGGTGCGGGGGGTGTGTAAGAAGAGAGGACATGGTGCGGGGGATGTGTAAGAAGAGAGGACGTGGTGCGGGGGATGTGTAAGAAGAGAGGACATGGTGCAGGGGATGTGTAAGAAGAGGGGACATGGTGCGGGGGGATGTGTAAGAAGAGAGGACATGGTGCGGGGGATGTGTAAGAAGAGGGGACATGGTGCGGGGGGATGTGTAAGAAGAGAGGACATGGTGCGGGGGGATGTGTAAGAAGAGGGGACATGGTGCGGGGGGATGTGTAAGAAGAGAGGACATGGTGCGGGGATGTGTAAGAAGAGAGGACATGGTGCGGGGATGTGTAAGAAGAGAGGACATGGTGCGGTGATGTGTAAGAAGAGAGGACATGGTGCGGGGGATGTGTAAGAAGAGAGGACATGGTGCGGGGGATGTGTAAGAAGAGAGGATATGGTGCGGGGGATGTGTAAGAAGAGAGGACATGGTGCGGGGGGATGTGTAAGAAGAGAGGACATGGTGCGGTGATGTGTAAGAAGAGGGGACATGGTGCGGGGATGTGTAAGAAGAGAGGACATGGTGCGGGGGATGTGTAAGAAGAGAGGACATGGTGCGGTGATGTGTAAGAAGAGGGGACATGGTGCGGGGATGTGTAAGAAGAGAGGACATGGTGCGGTGATGTGTAAGAAGAGGGGACATGGTGCGGTGATGTGTAAGAAGAGGGGACATGGTGCGGGGGATGTGTAAGAAGAGAGGACATGGTGCGGGGGGATGTGTAAGAAGAGAGGACATGGTGCAGGGGATGTGTAAGAAGAGGGGACATGGTGCGGGGGATGTGTAAGAAGAGAGGACATGGTGCGGGGGATGTGTAAGAAGAGAGGACATGGTGCAGGGGATGTGTAAGAAGAGGGGACATGGTGCGGTGATGTGTAAGAAGAGGGGACATGGTGCAGGGGATGTGTAAGAAGAGGGGACATGGTGCAGGGGATGTGTAAGAAGAGAGGACATGGTGAGGGGGATGTGTAAGAAGAGAGGACATGGTGCGGTGATGTGTAAGAAGAGGGGACATGGTGCGGGGATGTGTAAGAAGAGAGGACCTGGTGCGGGGGATGTGTAAGAAGAGAGGACATGGTGCGGGGATGTGTAAGAAGAGGGGACATGGTGCGGGGGGATGTGTAAGAAGAGAGGACATGGTGCGGGGGGATGTGTAAGAAGAAAGGACATGGTGCAGGGGATGTGTAAGAAGAGAGGACCTGGTGCGGGGGATGTGTAAGAAGAGAGGACATGGTGCGGGGGATGTGTAAGAAGAGGGGACATGGTGCGGGGGGATGTGTAAGAAGAGGGGACCTGGTGCGGGGGATGTGTAAGAAGAGGGGGACACGGTGCGGGGGCTACGTGAGAAGAAGGGAACTTGGTGCGGGGGTTGTGCATCCTCCACACTGACCTTAAAGGAAACCTACCACTTAAAAGTGGTAGGTTTATACACATATACATGGCACCAGCTCAGGGTGAGCTGGTGCCAGAGCATATTTTTGTTAGGGGAACAAAGCCCCTATCACAGAATTATAAGTTATATTAACTTATAACTCGGCGCACCGCACTTGTGCACGGCGCACCATGCCCACGTGTGCCGGAGAGCTCGGTGACGTCACCGGCTCTCCAGCACTTTAGAATCCGGCGCACGCACGGGCGCTCACATCCCGATCTAGATCCTTCCTGCCCAAGAGGTGTGAGTAGAAGGATCTGACGACCTCCAGAATCCCTGATCTAGACCTTTTCAGGGATCCCGTACTGTCAACTAGTCCTGTGACAACTTTACCACTCACTGACATCTTGCAGTTTCTGTAAGGGTCGGGCGAGCGGTATTTCCCGTAGTCCCTCTCAAAAACCAAAGATGCTTGTCTGTAGTACTGACACCTCTTCAGCAAAGACTTCACTCTGGTGATGTCCTCACGACTACCTCCAGTTGAGAAGAGATGGTCGAGTTTCCTCCTCAGGCCCTGATACAGGCAGTACTTGTCCAGCCTCCTGTGGCTCGAGAGCTGGCGGAAGAATCTTGCCACCCTTTTCTTGAGCATCTCCCACCACTCTGACTTACTGCTACAAAGGCCCAGCAATGGTACCTGGCTCTGAAGAAAGTCCTCAAAGGATTGTCTGATCTCCGCCTCTTCCTGGAGAAACCAATTGAGCTTCCAGTAGCCTCTTCCCATCCAGGGGGTCTCTGTAACATTCATAGAAAACTAGTCGGAGAACTCCACCTCAACAACGGACACTGCTGAAGAAATGGCTTCCTCCTTTAAAAAAACCTATGTATTCTAGACCTGCAGCTACCCCTATAATAGATGAATCCCGTGTGGCCTGGGGTGTGCTGAATGTGGACATCCACCAGGCGAGCCTCACTAGCTATGCTATTAAGAGCGATGCTATCATAAGTCAGCTTGTCTCTGCAACGTCCCCTATCTTGGGACCTCATGACAGCATTGAAGTCCCCTCCAAAGACCACCTGCCGACTTGTAAAAAGGTAGGGCTTGATCCTCATAAAGAGACACTTCCTGTCCCACTTGGACTGAGGACCGTAGATGTTAATTAGATTAAGATCTTGCGCCTTCATGAGGACATCCAGGATCAGGCACCTCCCCATTTCTAACTCAATAACTCATCAGCATTCTACCGGTGCGGTAAAAGGCCGCAAGAGACCAATAGGAAGGCTCGTTTCTCCATTCCCTCTTACCTTTAAACATGACCGCCAAATCTGGCAGCCTGGTCTCCTGCAAAAATAAAATGTCGGCTCCAACGCGGACTTAATGCTGGCGAAATTAATGGACGCCAGTGTCAACGGAGTGGGTGCCGCCATCATAAGTGATTGAGTTAAACGGCTTTCTTTTTCCCACCGCCCTTCTCCCCAGTTTTGGAAGAGGACCCTTTCCCTCTCTTTTTTCAAACTGTAGTGTCCAGTTTCATCCTCGTCTCCAGACTCCAGGTCATTCTCTCATTCTGAGGACGCCATTCTCCCGCCCTCTCCGATACATCAATCTCTGAAGCAGAGACATTGTTAAGGGCTTGGAACCCGTTGGAAAGACCAACCAGAGGGGAATCAGTTTTACCTTCCTTAGGCTTCTGAGTCAGGGTGAGAGAAGATTGTAAATCTCCCTTTTTCCTTGCACCCTTTTCCTGTAGCCACGCCCTATTATCCTCATCCATACTCTCATAATGGGAGGATTCTGAGAGCATGGCCGTTTCCTCCCTCTGGATCCTCCTGACCTCCTCATCCAACTCATCATTCCTCTGGGCCTCAGCAACAAGATTGGGCTGAAGGATAGGGCCGGGGGCTGTGACCCACGACTCCCCCACCTCCCTGTCCCTTTGGCACCTCTCCTGACGCCTCTGTCGTGATGGCGTCACTTTCTTGTCATTTTTCCCTGGCCCCTCAGTTCCTCCGCCTCTGCTAGTCCCCTCCCCAGCAGATTCGGCCTCATGGCCTTCACTCATCGGAGCCAGAACCGCATTAGCAAAAGAATTAGGACAACAGCTGACCTTAGTCACCACACAGGTGACACCGAATCTGCTTACAGGATGTGGTGAGATGGCCGACATTCCCACACAATGCGCACTTCTGCACGGTGCAGTTTGCACTGAAATGTGTAGGTTCACTGCACCTGTGGCACAGCTTCGGCTGACCCTGGTAGAAGATCTGGATGCGATCCCTCCCCAGGAAGGCTGATGAAGGGATGTGGGCAACCAAGTTACCTGAAACCTTTAACTTCATCATAAAGGTCCAGGCCCCTGACCAGATACCATGCTTGTCCTGATTTTTCCTTGGCATCTCTAATACTTCACCATATCGCCGACGCCAAGTCATGATATCATAGCAAGATTCATTATGGGTTAAAACGGTCACCTTCTTGACCTGATTTTGTCGAGATACTGCCTGAACAGCAAAGTCTCACCAAGTTCATGTTTTTTTTCCAGCTCATAATTTCCCCCAGAAGAGCTCAAGTCCCTCTGGGCGAACAAAATTGACATCGAACTCAAATGTGCCATAAGAATGAATCAAGGCAAAGATGTCTATCACCTTGAAGCCCATCTCTAGGAGGAGCTCAAACACCTTAGTTCTAGGAGGACACACATCACTGCCCAAGATGGATCACATTCCTGCGAGGACACACATCTAAGACGGACAACATTTCTATGGGCGCCACCTGGCCCGGCTGTCGGGAGGGACCATGCAGTCCCCCTCTCCCCTCTATTTTCTTGGAAGGCTCCAAGGCCATGCCTCTCTATCCAGAAAGACAGATCAACCTCTCCACCCTCTGCAGTGATTGATCGTTCCCCTTTTCTCGGAGCCTACAGAAGACGCTGCTGCAAAATATTGCCCCTAGGGCCCGAAGATGAGGATGCGAAATAACTTCTCCCAGGAGTCGCCACCGCTGGGGGCACAACAGGACCAGATCCCACCATATCCCTACTCCGAACAGCCCCCTTATTACCTGCAAAACTTCCCGCAACATCATCACAAGTCCCAGCAACACCTCCAGCCACACCAGTATCTCTGCTCACATGTACCTCCCCAGTTACAGCAACACCTCCCATCACAGCAGCACCGCTAGTCACAGCAATACCTCTCTCCATACCACCATCTCCACTCACAGCAGCCCCCCCATTCACAACGGCCCCCTCATTCACAGAACCACCATCACCTGTATTTTCTCCCCCTGATAATGACCCTTCAGCCACAGCACCATTCACACTTGCTGGACCAGCAGTAACGACGGATGGCAGGACAGCCTCAGCATCTTTGGCCAAAGGGGCAGAGGCCACCTCCACAGAACCAATTCCCCCGGCCTGCATGGTCTGTCCAGAGCTGACCCCAACCCCAGATTGACTTTTACCCTCCACTTCTTCGCCGTCAGATGTCAGTTTGCGTGTAGTTGCCGTCTGTCTTTCACCAGTCTCTACAGGATGTCTCTTTTCAGCATTACTAGTTCCAATACAGAACATGACTTTTTTTATCCAAGGAGAAATCGCCACCGCTGGGAGGATTGGGACCCGGAACCACCGCCGATACCAGGCTGCCCCCCTCCCCCTGGGGAGCAGGCCACAGTGCCGGTGCTAGATGGAAAGCCCCCCGTGGGGCATCACACGGTGTTTGGCCTTTCAGCCGATGCTTTCCCTGCCCCATCTCCACTGCTACAAGCAGAGATGGAGCCTTGTGCCTCGCCACCTGGCTTTGTAATCTCCCTGCTCCCTTTCACCGGGTCCACAGCAGAACTCGGGGGGGGGGGGGCGGGGAGGGGTTGTGTAGCAGGGCTTGCACAGTGAGCTGACCCTGTGCTTTGCCCGGGGGGTTTTACAGGGAGGGGGGTAAAGATGATGAATAGGGTGACACGGTGGCTGAGTGAGTAGCACTTCTGCCTTGCAGCACTGGGGTTCTGGGTTCGAATCCCACCCAGGTCAACATCTGCAAAGAGTTTGTATGTTCTCTCCGTGTTTGCGTGGGTTTCCTCCGGGTACTCCGGTTTCCTCCCACACTCCAAAACATACTGTTAGGTTGTTTAGATTGTGAGCCCCATGGGGACAGGGACCAATTTGTCATGCTTGTGCAGCGCTGCGTAATCTGTAGGCGCTATATAAATAAAGAATTATTATTAATTATTATTATTTACCTCTTCTTGCTTCTTTGGCCTGGTCTTCTTTGCCTTCCTCCGACTGCTCTCCCCAGCTGCTTCCTCTGGGAGCTCACCACCAAAAGAAAAGTTCTCCGTGCACACTGGGGACTCCAGCAGCCGGATCTCTGCACTGAGCGCCCCTCCCTGGCTGCCGGTGTCACTGTCCTCCCCCGAGCGAGGTGTTACTGCTGGCTGTCCTGCAGGGGGCCCACTGCACAAGGCCTGCTGATCTTACTGCAGGCCACCAGGTGAGTCCAGCTATTCGTTGTCATCATCATCAATCTCCTCCACCTGGCTCACAGGCTGCAACCCCATCAGCCTTTGCTTTCTGTTATCAGCCATGTCTGCAAATCTGTTGTCATTTAATAATTTTTCTTTGAATGGACCGTCGTTCTTACAAATAAATGTTTTTCTTACGAGAAGCTTTTCAATGTCTGATTTTAGTCTTTTAATCTCACCAGTTATTTCTGACCTTTGTTTTCCCATCGCTGTATTCACCCTGGCGCGGGCACATCGCAGCACCTCCCGGAGCCTCCTGATGGTCTTAGTCGCCTCTTCATACTCAAAGAGGTGGCTCTGGACCCGGGAGGCATAGGTGGACAAAGACTCCCGGGGTCCCTGCAGCGCCCAGCCTCCCCCTGCATGGTCAGCCTTACCTCTGCGAGCACTCTGCTTCACAAGTCCAGCCCCGGAAGGACCGCTCTCACCTGCACCAACTTGGGCACCCAGCTTCTGGGTTCTCCGCTTCTCAGGGGAGAAGCAGACGCATTGCTCCTCCATAGCGCTGGCCGGTTGCTGTCCTCTCCTGTCTCCCGCCGGCCTAGACCGTAAAGCAGGAGCCTGGGATTTGGCTCCCTCACTCATCTCCAGAACCTAACTCCCTCCCTGGGAGAGGAGAGAGCAGGCCCTGGGTGGATAGATCTTCCTCCAATAGCTCAGGAGCACAATCACACAGCAGCTCCACACACAGCCACACCCTCTGCTAACGAGATAACGATCTCCAGAGATGCACGCATTACTCTGTTGCCCTTCTAGCTTATTAGCATAATTTTAAAACTTTATTTTAGAAAGGTGGAAGCCATGGATAACAAATATAAGAAGAATACCACAGTCACAGTGCCTGAAACTATCAGTAAGTGTCCCTGCAATTCATAGGCTTTGTGGAGGAGCTTTTCCCGATCCCAGATGCGTTCACATTGTGATTGGGAGTGAGGCCACATGTGTCTGTAGCTGCAGGTGAACATGACCTCAAGCTGTATTCACACAGTTGTGGTCAGATGGTATGTTATATACTGCAAACACATCATAGTCATCTTTTCCGGTGGAAGGCCCTGCCTCCCGTGGGACTACAACCCCTCAGTGGTATCACGTTATCAAAACAGGGCTGTCCCACAGGTCGGAGGGACTGCTGGCCTCATAGATGACCCTGAGTCCAGACATACATCCGGTATATTAATAATTCTATATACTTGTGTGAATGGGGCTTAAGTCTGAAATGAGGCACAGGGTTAAATGCTCTGTATGACACTACAATGATTCCCTCCTGCCATTTACTCTTCTACCACTAGGGGTCAGCAGAGGTGCACAAGACTGAATAGTGCAAAGTGCAAAACCTACACAACCCAAAACTCTGTGACATATAAAGTATATGCTGCTGATCCCCATCGCTTGTGAACAACCCATCGACCCTTCCTAGATGATTTTTGCAGGCCTCATTATGATTGCACCAGAGAACATGTCACGGATAATTCCATGGACATCCACCTCTTCTAACGTTACATTTCTCTGTTCTGTATTCACAAACTGGACCCGGAGCAGGGGAGAGGTCACCGGCGCAGTCATTTCTTCCTACAGTCTGATTCCGGTGCAGTGACCTTTTCTCTCTGCTCCTGAGATGCTTTGAATCAGAACCATGAATAATGTGGACAGTCCTGCAGGTGTTGACTAGACGCCATATTGAGACATTTGTGGAGTAGCCACCGGGTAACACAGGTAACTAGTGCCCTGCAGGAGGTGTATGATATATACAGCACTGACCTATACCAGGCTCAGCAATACCGCTATAACTATAGGCAGAGTTCTTGATAGCGCGGGTCTAATTATCATCAAAAAATAAGAGGGTGACATCATTTATACCAAGAAATTCTAAGGGCTTCAGAGATTTATGCAGATCAGCCATGTATATCCTCACTGCTGCCATGTTAGTGTTACCTTAAAGGAAATCTACCATCAGTATCCATCATGATAAACCAGGGACACTTACTCATAGATCCAGGCACCGTGACTGTGGTTATCTTTCTTCTAAAATCAACTTGTGCTACTGAGTCGGAAGGTCTCCTGGGTGTGTTACCACAACCCCTTTGTGCTGTTGCTTCACAGGCTGTTACACTCTGCAGTATCTTTTTCCCCCTCCCACTCTGCGAGATTATAGCCTGTGAAACTGCAGCACAAAGAGGCTCTGGTAATATCCCTCAGAGCCCTTCAGGCTCTTTAGCATAATTGTAGATTAGTTGATTGTAGAAGGAAGGAGGCCATGAATAACAAATATAATTAGATTACCACAGTCACGGTGCCTGGATCTATGAGTAAGGCCCGTTCTCCACTGGCGTTTTTCACGCGCGAGTTCTGCGCGTGCATTTGACGCTCAGAACTCGCATTGCACTCTGTCCCATTGTATTCAATGGGTCTTTCTCCATTAGCGTGGTTTTGAACGCGCGTGCTTGCGTTCGTTTGCACGCGCGTCAAAATCGCAGCATGCTCTATTTTTGCGAGTCACGCGCAATTTTCACGCCCCATTCAAGTCTATGGAGATGCATCAAGAACGCATTGCACTCGCAATCATTGCAAGTGCAATGCGAGTGCAATGCGTTTTAAACGTAAGGGTTGCTAGGTGACCAGAATAACATTATTTCCCCTGCTCGCGAACGATCATTTAATTAATAAAACACAGTGAAGAACAGTGAAGAATAGAATAAAAACAGTGAACACAGTGACCACAGGATCATTTAAGATAAAAACACAGTGCAGAACACAGTGCAGAATAGATTACAGATGTTCGGCACATCTGCTTACTTGTCGGGAGATACGCGCGGAACGGCGCGAACAAAATAGCATGTGAAGAACAATATATATGTGTGAAGAACACATTGCAGATGTATTTAAACATCTGCAATGTGTTCTTCACACACATATATATTGTTCTTCACATGCTATTTTGTTCGCGGCGTTCCGCGCGTATCTCCCGACAAGTAAGCAGATGTGCCGAACATCTGTAATCTATTCTGCACTGTGTTTTGCACTGTGTTTTTATCTTAAATGATCCTGTGTTCACTGTGTTCACTGTGTACAATGATTTTATTCTATTCTTCACTGTTCTTCACATCTGCTAAATTGTCGGGAGATAATATACACGCGGAACAGTGAAGAATAGATCGCAGATGTTTGCAAATTATCAGAAGACATTATTTTTCAATTAAATAACACATTTTAATCCCAAACCATGGTCCCTTTGAAAACTGCTCGAGTCTCCCATTGAAATGCGCGTCAAAAATGCGCAGAAAACGCAAAAACAACGCTAACAACACGCGCGTGAAAAACGCAAAAACGCAAATTACTCCAAGGAAAAATGGAACAAAAACGCAGCCAAAACGTCAGTTTTTCACGCATTGCACCCTGACGTGAAACGCAACGCTAGTGTGCAAGAGGCCTAAGTGTCCCTGGTTTATCAGGCTGGATTTTGATGATAGATTTCCTTTAAAGGACATCTATCACCACTTCAGTGTCCTATAACTCATGATTGTACCTGGCTTCTTTCAGCTTGTTTCCAGGCTCCAGAATCACTAATAAAATGACATTATAAAATTAGGAAATAGTACTGGAGGTGCTCCGGGTCGCATTATCTGAGCTCCTCCCCTCAGTAATTTATGCACGCTCCTGGCTAATTGACGTGCATAACTCCTCTCTGTCGCAGTTCTCCGGCCTCCAGTGACGTCATCCAGCTTGTAAGAAATCTTGCGAAGTCGATAGAACTTGTCCCTTGCGCAGCTTGCGCGGTCACCAGTCCGGCTAAAGTGATGATAGATGTCCTTTATGGTGACACTCAATAAGACACACTAACACGGCAGCGTTGAGGAGACCTTTAAAGAGTAACTTAAACTTTGAATCAATATTTTGTGTATTGCAGGGATGAGTAGAACAGGTAACAATGGTCAACTTTTTAATATACTTTAATAAGTTCAATAGCTTCTCTCTGCTATCTCCTCCGCTTCTCCTTTCTCCTGAAGTGAGCAGTGTATGGGAAAGCCTGTACAAAATACAGTGGCAGCAGGTCTCATCCATGACTTTGGTGTAAAGTAATATTGTCAGGAGGAGATAGAGAACAAGACATCTAACTTGTATAGTGGCAGATTTTTTTTTTGGCTTGTGTGCTCCAGTATGTAAAATTTAGTACACATTTTACCATATAGTTTATTATTATTCTGGCTAACTTTCCAAAAGGTAAGCTCCTTGCACATGAACATATGGTGGAGCATACAGCTGCGCGCAGGAGAGTAATACTGGAAAATATTTCTGTCCTATATTTTTCCGTGATCAGTCGCTGTTCTCTGTTCATTACTCCATGTATGTTCCCTTCTTCATACTGTTTGATGGCATAGAGCTCACATAAGAAGGATTGTATACCAGCTTGAGTGTCGTGATAACAGGACGGCACATCTGTCATCATGACACATACAATTGGAGTATCCTTACTATTACTTGATATGATGCAGCATCCTGTACTGACCTGCAATGTACAATACATTCACATGGAACACAACTCACATACAAGGCTCCACTCACTGCTGCCCTCATGTGGTGAAATAGAAGATGACTACTTCAGCATTGGAAATACTAGGTACAGGAAGTAAAAGCTCTCCTTACGTTGCCAATTAAGGCACTACAAGGGCATATAGAATCCACTTGTGCCAGTGGAGCCGCTGCTCTACGGTCTGTGTGATAGTAGATACTTTGCAGGCAACATGTGATAACGCATCCACCTGTGCTGGGTCAAAGGCTACGGTGATCTATGGCCAAAGATGGTCAGGCACAGGGTGGCGGGTGATGTCATGTGACGCAGATCCGGAAAAAGGCAGCAAAAGCAGAGGAGCAGGGTAAGAATTTTTTTTCCACATATGCTACTTGGGAATCACCATGAATACTGGGGACATTCTTGTGACTACTTGTTACTGTGGGGCATCACTGGCACTACTGGAATCATCCCTGTGACTGCTGGCTACTGAGGGAATTCCTGCGACTACTGGGGTTATCACTGTGACCACTGTCTACTTTGGGCATCACTGTGACTACCGGCTTCTGGGGGCAGGCGCTCTGGCTACTGATGGCATCACTTTGACTACTGGGGGCAGGCGCTCTGGCTACTGATGGCATCACTTTGACTACTGGGGGCAGGTGCTCTGGCTACTGATGGCATCACTTTGACTACTGGGGGCAGGCGCTCTGGCTACTGATGGCATCACTTTGACTACTGGGGGCAGGTGCTCTGGCTACTGATGGCATCACTTTGACTACTGTGGGCATCATTGTGACTACTGGCAGCAGGCACCGTGATAATATGGGGCATCACAGTGACTGCTGGCTCACAACAACATGAGGAACAGTTTTAAAGGGTTACGGCATTAGGAAGGATGGGAAACACTGCTATAGGTGGTTCTTTGCAAAATACAGATTGAAAATGACAGCTAAGAAATTTCAAGCACTCATACATAGTGAGATCATGGAAAAGGCTTCACAGAATCTGAATATTGTAACAGAGAGAAGACAAGAAATGTCTAGAATTTATTTCCTGCTCAGCGTTTTTGAAAATGAAGGAAACCTTCAGCATATAAAGCCTGGGTAGTGCCCCGCTGGTGACGCACCATACAGGATATCATCATAAATCATTTTTCCTTGGGATATTTGACATAAGATTCTCCACCTGCACTCGTTGAAATGACCTCCCCGTCCACTGTACATACATAATACATAGTTACAATTCCTGCTGTTCCCCAAATTCCAAATCCCCTCCACTGATATGTGGGGGTGCTGGGTGTTGACCTCCACCAATCTGACAATCGAATAGGTCATAGAAATCCCCCTTAAAGGGGTTGGTCACTTTACTTCATCTATATGAGGTAATTTACCAATATACATCTATAATTAGTTCTGCTCCGCTTTCTTGATATGTAAAGTGAAGCCTCCTGTCTTTTACCTCATCAGCCAGAGATTCCTGTAGATAAAATGGCCGCAGATGGAGGGTCATGTGATCTTAACTGTCCATGAACAATCGCCCTGTCAAGACCTTGATTTTATATTCATATATACTATCATAAGGTCCTGGCAGGGTGATTGTCCATGAAAGAAAGTTCTCAAATTTTAACCCCCTAGTGATGTTTATATTATAAACATAAATTGTAAGCACTTACTGTATAATTTTACTCAGTTTTATTGCTGATTTAGCTCCTATCACTCAGTGATGGTCAGTGTAAGAAGATCCCAGGCTGTTACCAGGGGCTCTCTAAGCATATCCTTCATGATTTCTCTGTGCTATGAGATGCTGTGTGCTGACAATGTGCTAAGATTATCAGGGTACTTGGTTTATCTACACTTTTATTTAGCTTCTCAACATTTTACTAGTATCTGACACATACAAAGAGAGATGACAGACCTGAGATGCATGACACAATGACACTCTCCAACTCCGCTAACTTAAAGGGGTTGTCCCATTTCAGCAAATTAATGTTATTATTTGCATTATAAAAACGTATACAATTTTCCAATATGCTTTCGGTTTCAATTCTGCTGTCATTCTATAGAAAGCTTCGATGTTTGCTACCAGTGCACAGAATCTGACCATGGTCACACAGGTGCACAACTCGTTACAGAGAGTAATCAGAGCTGTGTGATATAACGAGCCGTGCACCTGTGTGACCATGTTCAGATTTCAGTCCACTGGAAGGAGACATAGAAACTTTCTATAAAATTACAGCAAGCAGAGATCTAGAAAACTGTGAGGAATTGATACAGAAGTTATATAGGGAACTTGTATTACTTTTTATAATACAAACAATAATATTGATTTGCTGAAATGGGAATACCCCTTTAACTATATCACACATTCAGCTCTGCTGTACCTCCTTCCCCTGATATAAAGATCTTATCTTGCTTGTAGATTTACTCTCCTCACTTGTTGTTTGCCAGAAGCAAGTGTGAGAGTCTGTTTGTGTGAGCTTGTCTTGGAATGCAGCAGGAGACACACTGTAGGGAGCAGACAGGAGAAGCTATTCATGAGGAAAATCTGTCCTGCCCGACCCATAAAGGGGTATTCCCACAAAGACAAGATTCTCAAATATACTCAGGATAACACATATATAACACTCTCTAACTCACGGTTAACAAAAATACAGCATTTCACAGATATAATTCCAACCTGTCTCTATCAGTCCTGGTGTACACAATTTGGGTTGCCCCAGGATCTGACTGTAAATCTTCTGATTTTTATGATTGGGCAGGGCAGATACTTCTTATGAATAGCTTCTCCTATCTGCTCAATACAGTGTGATCTCTGCTCCTCCCCCCTGCATTACAAGACAAGCTCACACACAGACACTTTCTACATGTAAGCAGCAGTGTGCACAGACATAATGTACTAGCTACAGGCAAGATGATGTCTTTATAGCAGGGGGGCACTCTGTGTGTGTGTATTATAGCTCATATGTAACAGTGCTAAAGTGTGGCATTGGGGTCACTTATTTTATCTCTGGTTGTTTTGGCTATTTTTTGCCTTTGATAAATTATCAAAGTAGCAGATGCAAAAAAGACAATCTCACTTTTTCCTTGTGTTAAATGTATGTTGTTGTTTTTTTAAAAACTCTTTTTGAGACATTTGTTACAAATGTCTCAAAAATGTGGCACAAATGTATTAAGTTCAGTATGGTTTTGTCTGGAGTTTTTTTGCGACAAAAATATTGCAAATTTTAGACAACATGGAAAGATAAATGTCCGACAGACATAGCAAAATGTCCCCAAAATGGTGCAAAAATTGAAAAAAAAAGTCTCAAAAAAGATTGAAAAAAACTCGATGAAAAATAAAGATAAGTGATCCCCATTATGTGTTATAAGCATCTCTTGGATCTCATTATCTCTGATCTGTCTCCTCTCCCTTTCTCTGTGTCAGATACTAGAAGAATCTTCAGAAGCTAAATTGAAGTGCATATAAACCCTTTACCCTGATAATCTAAACACACTGTCAGCTCAAAGCACTAGAGGGATCATGCTGAGAGTCCCCACCCACATTCTGATGAGAGTCCCCGCCCATGAACTATGACTTCAGCTGCTTGCCGACATCATTCTGTGTGTGCCAGCAGCGTGGACCCAAAGATGGGGCCAAGAGCCCCAGAAGCAAGAGGAGGACTTGCATGGGGCATCGGTAAGGTGAGTACGGAGTTAATTATTTTAATAGACTCGAGTATAAGCCGCGGTTGGGGTTTTAAGCATATTTTTTAGTGCTGAAAAACTCGACTTATACTTGAGTATACAGGCGGTCCCCTACTTAAGAACACCTGACTTACAGATGACCCCTAATTACAAACGGACCTTTGGATGTTGGTAAGTTACTGTACTTTAGTCCTAGGCTACAAAAAACAGCTATAACATCTATCACAGGTGTCTGTAATGAAGCTTTATTGTTACTCCTGGTTCTTAGGACAATCCAACATTTTCAAAATCCAATTGTCACAGAGGCCAAAAAAATTCTGGCTGGGGTTACAATGATAAAATATACAGTTCTGACTTACATACAAATTCAACTTAAGAACAAACCTACAGACCCTATCTTGTATGTACCGTATATACTCGAGTATAAGCCGACCCGAGTATAAGCTGAGGCCCCTAATTTTACCACAAAATACTGGGAAAACCTATTGACTCGAGTATAAGCCGAGGGTGGGAAATGCATTGGTCACAGCCTCCCCAGTGTATATAGCCTGCCAGACCCTGCCCCAGTGTATATAGCCTGCCAGCCCCTGCCCCAGTGTATATAGTCTGCCAGCCCCTGCCCCAGTGTATATAGCCTGCCAGCCCCTGCCCCAGTGTATATAGCCTGCCAGCCCCTGCCCCAGTGTATATAGCCTGCCAGCCCCTGCCCCAGTGTATATAGCCTGCCGGACCCTGCCCCAGTGTATATAGCCTGCCGCCACTGCCGGACAGATCGCACAGAAGATATACAGGGGTCGCCGGAAAGGTGAGTTTAGATATATTTAAACTGTGCTGGGGTTTTCAGCACATTTTTTGTGCTGAAAAACTAGGCTTATACTCGAGTATATAAGGTAACCCGGGGACTGCCTGTATATGGTAGTTATAGGGGGTGCACAAGCGGCAGTGTATGATGGATTCCTTGCCCCTCTGGCACCGCCGGATACATGAGACGGCTCCGGCCTCCTGAAGCATCCAGTCAGGCAGCTGCGGCAGGTCCTGCAAACTTTCATTTGTGTAACAAGTGTGCGGGCGCAGGACAAAAAGGCCCATTCCAGCCCAATTTGCCAGCAGCTTTGCTCCAGTTACGCCCCCTTGGCGTGGAGGTGGCATAAAGGGGGAAATAATGAATAATTACTGGTGATTTGCCGGTAACTGCGATTACTTCAGGGCCTGTATGCCAGAAAGTCCTGATAATATCCTTCATAGACTTTACCAGCACCTTACTAAGTATAGCAGAAGCAGTACCACATGTTAGAAATGACTCTTAAAGCAGGAAAGAGAGAAAGCACGAAAAAAAAAATCATTATTTTATTACATATAGTGCATGTTTCTTATATCCACATGTAGTATTCATTTATGGCCGCCTGTTTAATATTGGAGCTGCCCCCCAATTTCAGATGCTCCACAGTGTAGAAGGAAATGTATATGTTCTGTGCAACCAGATTTAGTTTTCATGATCACTGGGAGATATATATATATATAATAAAGCCCATGAGTGCAGAGTAACCGGGTGATGAATGATCCCCTCCATTCCGTTGTACAGGGGTTTCCTGCCCGGTCCGATGCTGTAAACACTTCTGTCATAAGTCCATAAGATCAAGAGCTGAGCCACATAGACAGGTGCAGACGTTCTGATATACCCAGTGCTACTACAGGCACCAAGACCAGGCACGGAGCATTGTCACCCCAAACTTCTCGCAGAATCTCTGGCAAATCTGAAAAAATAACAAAAAGACGACATTGGGGTGAATACAAACTGCCACATTACCTGGAAATCTAACTTCACAGCTACAAAGTGTCCTATCTGCAGGCAGCATGTTAAAGTGCAGGAGGAGCTGAGCAGATTGTATATAATGTCCTTTCTGCAGGCAGCATGTTATACAGCAGGAGTAGCTGAGCAGATTGTACATAGTGTCCTATCTGCAGGCAGCATGTTATAGAGCAGGAGGAGCTGAGCTGATTGTACATCGTGTCCTATCTGCAGGCAGCATGTTATAGAGCAGGAGGAGCTGAACTGATTGTACATGGTGTCCTTTCTGCAGGCAGCATGTTATAGAGCAGGAGGAGCTGAGCAGATTGTAAATAGTGTGCTATCTGCAGGCAGCATGTTATAGAGCAGGAGGAGCTGAGCTGATTGTACATGGTGTCCTTTCTGCAGGCAGCATGTTATAGAGCAGGAGGAGCTGAGCAGATTGTACATAGTGTCATATCTGCAGGCGGCATGTTATAGAGCAGGAGGAGCTGAGCTGATTGTACATGGTGTCCTTTCTGCAGGCAGCATGTTATAGAGCAGGAGGAGCTGAGCAGATTGTAAATAGTGTGCTATCTGCAGGCAGCATGTTATAGAGCAGGAGGAGCTGTGCAGATTGTATATAGTGTCCTATCTGCAGGCAGCATGTTATAGAGCAGGAGAAGCTGAGCAGATTGTACAAAGTGTCCTATCTGCAGGCAGCATGTTATAGAGCAGGAGGAGCTGACCAGATTGTACAAAGTGTCCTATCTGTAGGCAGCATGTTATAGAGCAGGAGGAGCTGAGAAGATTGTACATAGTGTCCTATCTGCAGGCAGCATGTTATAGAGCAGGAGGAGCTGAGCAGATTGTAAATAGTGTCCTATCTGCAGGCAGCATGTTATAGAGCAGGGGGCGCTGAGCAGATTTTAAACAGTGTCCTATACATGGACAAAAGGTTATATAGCAGGAAGAACGGGGTAGATTGTACCTTCTGCTCTAGAATGTGCAGCCTGCAGATAGGACACTTATTACAGGTTTCTTTTAATTATATTTATCTCCATTAGGGGAATCCATGTTTACTAGCAAATACTCATCCGACTAAAGAGCAGCCCCACATCCATTCTCAGCGCTGAAAAGCAGTAGGGCATAGCATGGACGACATAGAAGTACATCGCCGCTGGGTCCAGGAAGGGAAATATAAAGGGATTGAAGTTGCTCACAATTTCCCACCATATGGCTTTTTGAAGCATGGGACTAGTAACATATTCCTGAGCTGCCCAAAAAAAGCCTCAAAAATGTAACCACGGCCCAGGAGAAGCCCCGCAGAGGGGAGCGCTGCCATCACTGGCTCCATACAAGTTGTGGGGAGCGTCGCAGGCTCGCTGTGTAATGATAATCTCCTTAGGAAGAGGATTTTTGTGTTGTGCTTTATTAATTCAGGGCCTGATGGGGATATTAGCAGCTCTCGAAATTGGAAAAGCCGGGAGCGCTGCAATTTGCTGAATCCCAAAATGTTCCAAATGAGCAGATAAACAGCAGCAATAATTGGGCTTTATTAAATCAAGGAGTCGTTCATTACAAGTTCCCCAGCTGTACCGGGGAGGGGGGCCAGGAGCTAAACGCACGCACGCACGTGATGGAAATGTACATGTGAATGAGACCCCTTACAGGATACTACTAGTCCCTGGTGCCCAGAGGGGAGGGGGACGCTGGGGAATCACTAAAACTGCCCATAGACTACATGGCAGCAGCCTCCATTTATCCAATAAAAGTTACGAGCCCTGGGCTCCCGTCGGGACCCGCGCAACTCCCATAACTCTGTGCCCCCGTCGCGACCCTGCAGCCCCCGTCGCAACCATGTAACTCCCATAACTCTGTGCTCCCACGGGGACCATGTAACTCCCATCTGATCATTGCAGTCTGGGACTATAGTAAAGCATCCAGAGAGCTTCACCAGAGGTCACAGTGGGCAAAAGGGTCCATTTGTAACTAGGGGTCGTTTGTAAGTCGGGTGTCCTTAAGTAGGAGACCATCTGTATTTGTTATCCATGGCCGTCTTCCGTCTAAAATCAGCTTTTAAAAATATGCTTATGAGCCTGAAGGGCTCTGGGCGGGTGCTACCAGAGCCTCATTAGCGATGTCGTTACACTGCAGCAGCACTCCCACAGCCTTTCTGGCTCATTAGCATAATTTTAAAGGTTGCTTTTATAAGGAAAGGTGGCCATGGGTAACAAATATAAGATTATCATAGTCCCGGTGCCTGGATCTATGAGTAAGTGCCCATGGTTTATCATGATGGGCTTTAATGGTAGATTTTTCTTAACTTTTAACCCTTTCTGTACAGCAAGTTTAAAAACCCAGCAAAACTGAAGTCTTCTGGATTTATCCTAGATAACTTACAACAATACCAAAATTTATTGGGGCTTTTTTTGTATTTGTATTGACCTTCATTTGCATAATGAAATCCTTTTTTTGGGGGCTGTGGTGTCCATAGGATCAGAGCTACTCTGATCCCGGTGGTGGTTAGTGCTAGTGCTGGGCTGTGATAATGTGCAGCCTTGTTGGAACCGATGAAAAGTTCAAAGAACTACCCTCAAGAACCAGCATAAAAACCTGATGCGATGGCCGGAAATCTACCATCCAGATAATACTTACTAAAGCATCTCCAGTTGCAAATAAGCCTCAATTGCTCTGGAAGGGGTGTGGGGGGTGAAGTCACTAGCAATTATCCACTCCTCGGAATCCATGCAGTAGATTTCCTTTAACCCCTTAAGGACGGAGGGTTTTTCGGCTAATTTCTCGCTCTCCAACTTCAAAAATCCATAACTTTTTCATTTTTACGTGTACAGACCTGTGTGAGGGCTTATTTTGTGCGTAACAAATTTTACTTTCCCGTAATGTTATTTATTTTAACATGCCGTGTACTGCGAAGCTGAAAAAAAATTCCAAATGTGGAAAAATTGAAAAAAAAACGCACGTGCGTCACGTTCTTGTGGACTCAGTTTTTACGACTTTCACTCTTCGCTCCAAATAACACGCCTACTTTATTCTTTGGTTCGGTGCGATCGCGGTGATACCAAATTTATATAGGTTTTATTGTGTTTTAATACATTTTCAAAAATTAAACGAATGTGTACAAAAAAGAAAAAAAATTTTTTGCCATCTTCTGACGCTAATAACTTTTTCATACTTTGGCGCACGGAAATGTGTGAGGGGTCATTTTTTGCGAAATGAGGCGACGTTTTCATTGCTACCATTTTGAGGTCTGTGCGACATTTTGATCATTTTTTATTTCATTTTTTATGTTATGTAAAAAGGTGTAAAAGTCGCATTTCGGACATTTGGGCGCCATTTCCCGCCTCGGAGGTCACCGCCGGCCGTAACCGTTTTTATATTTTGATAGATCGGGCATTTTGGGACGCGGCGATACCTAATATGTCTGTGATTTTTACTGTTTGTTATGTTTTATATCCGTTCTAGGGAAAGGGGGGTGATTTGAACTTTTAATATTTTATTAATTTTTTTTATTTTTTAAACTTTTTTTTTTCTTTTTTTTTTCACTATTTTTTAGACCATCTAGGGTACATTAACCCTAGATGGTCAGATCGCTCCTACCATATACTGCAATACTACAGTATTGCAATATATGGCGTTTTTGCAGGTCTTACATTACAATGAGCCACTGGCTCATTGTAACGAACCTGCATAAACCATGTAGCCTCGTGTCAAAAGAAGACCCGAGGCTACCATGGTAACCGATCGCCGCCCCCCGATGACGTTCGGGGGCGTGGCGATCGAAAAAAAGATGGCGGCGCCCGCGCGCCGCCGTCTTTTAAACGCCGCCCGCGACTTTGCGGGCGGCGTTTAGAGGGTTAATAGCCGCGATCGGTGCTAGCACCGACCGCGGTTATTAGCGGTGGGGGTTTTGTGCATAATGCAAAAACCCCCACCTCTGTATGAAGAGGACTCAGCCCGTGAGCCCTCTTCATACATCCCTTATACCTCTGCGCCGTAGAGCTACGGCGCAGAGCGTTAAGGGGTTAAAGGATTAAAGGAAATCTACCATTTGATTTTATAAATTATGAACCAAACATACCTTGAGAATGCTGTTGCTGCACTGATGCAGAAACATGTCTTGTTTAATCCCTGATCAGAGTGGTCTAGCTGAAAAAACTATTATGATAATGAGGCTCTGTCACTCCTGTGGCTGTCTCGGCATTTGCTCCGGAGAATGATGTAATCACTGTGTTGTCCCTGACAGGCAGAAGTAATCAATCGCTGCACCATCTCCCAGCTGCTGTGAATGAGTCATCCAGCTCAGGTTGATTAGTCCTAACTGGACAGTTCAGGCAGCTCTTTTATGTAAGGAAGCCAGTCTGCACTCAGCTTTCCCAAGGTCCTGAATTTTATAATTGTTTTTTGAGGAAACCCACTCGGTTCAGGGATTAAAAAAGATATGCTTCTGCATCAGCGTAGCTACAGCACTCTTATGGTATGTTTGCTTCACAATGCATAAAAACGAATGGTAGATTTCCTTTAAGGGTATTCACATAACAAAATTGTATTCTCGAATGTTGTTTTTCTTTCAGTGAAGCACTGCACGAAAACAAATGAGTCGGTTTTATGCTATTGTTGGCTCCAGCCATGAAGCTACTGTAAAGCAAATCACTAAAATGCTGTAAATAGGAAATGGAAGCTGGAAGCCCCTATTATTGTGTTAATGACAAAAAAGGAGAAACAAATTCTTGTTTTAATAAGTAAAAACAGAAAACTGGTGATACGCTCCCTTTTAAAGAGTTAATATTGTGCATCGTTCGATTTATAGGAATACATCTGCAGTTTGTCAGAAGAGGTAATGGACGCACCTCAGTAGCCGGCACCAAATAATTATCAGCCTTCCCCTAGACAATATGAAGTACTGCTGAAAGCTATACTAATGACATCTCATCCACTTACAGGTTTCCTCCTGTCTTCAGGGAAGTCTCTGGCACCAGTGACATCAGCAAAAAGTACATACACCATCCACACCCGGATCAGCCGGATGGGCACCGCCGTGAGGTCACATAGTGGAGTCAGCGCCCTCCAGCTAATACTAGTAACACCAGGCTGGCACGGTGAGGGACTGTGATAGCTTAAAGGGGTTTTCCACGAACACAAGTTAAGGCCCTATCCTGTCTTACTGAACAGTGGAGGTCTCAGTGAGGAGACCGCCACAGATCACGAAAACAAGGGGTCCGGATGGGGTCCCACGTACCTCCGTTGGACCCTCCTTGCTTTGTCAGACTAATGGAGCAGACGGCCATGCATGACCATTCTGCTCCATTAATCTCTACGGAGCTGACGGCGCTCAGTAATTTCCGTCACCTCCATTGAGATGTGTGGAGCAGAATGGTCATGCGTGTCCGTCTGCTCCATTAATCTCCTGGAGCAGTGAGGGGTCCGACTGAGGTACGTGAAGACCCCATCAGACCCCTTGTTTTTGTGATCTATGTGGGTCTCATCACTGAGATCCCCACCGATCAGTAAGCTAGGCCCTATCCTGTAGATAGGACCTAACTTGTGTTCGTGGTAAAAACCCTTTAATGCAGAATCTGCTACCATTGAAGAACATAGATGAAAATATGCAATATATCCACCTATCGGGGTCCTCCCCTACACTTTTCTGAGATTCATTCTAAAATCCCAACTTTTTTCTAGAGTAAACTTGAAAAGTATTTTTTTTTATCTCATCCCCAAGTGCCTTGTTCATATTAATACAGGTCAGTAATTCTCTATCATTTCCATGTCTCCCTAAGAAGATGATAAGAAGATTCTTGTCTTCTCTCTATGTGCAGCTGGTCTCCACACGCCAGCAGAACGCAAAGGGTATAAGTGATTAAAAAATGGCCGCAAATGATATTACCCCTCATGTACACACACTGTACCCATTACACTTTGTCAAGTATGTGTCTTTGTTTTCACAGATATGTTGGAAAGGTAGGTACACTTTAATTTTGTTGGTTAAAATCTCACTGTTACAGGAAAATATTACAGAAATATCAGCAGCACAAATTTCCACAATGTTGTAAGTAGCACGTCTGAGCGGTCACCTACCTGCTGTGAGGCTCTGTAATTCTACATCATCGCTCCGGCGGAAAACCCTGCAGCACACGGGTATAAGAGAGGAATTTTTCGGAAGTTGAACAGAAGCTTTCTGGAGAACAGTCTTCACAATTTGGCTAACGTTACTGTGGTCCAAGGAGTCCGGCTGAGGTGCTGACAATGAGAGGGACAGTACAAGGGACGCACAGGTCTCACAGCTGGATGTAGAGCCATTCAGTGTCACCTGGAAGCCGAGACCTTTCTCAGTGACGGATATGTTCCTCCTTCCATCCGGATCACTCACAGCAGCCATGACATGCCACTCTACCAGCGCCCCACGGGGGAGCCTGGGAACTACCGCCACTGTAAGGGCAGGGGGGCTATCCTAAAAGTAACAAAAAATGTGCCACTAGAAGTACAGAATGAACAACTTGATACAACTTAAAGGAAATCTAACATTTGCTTTTATGCATTGTGAACCAAACATACCTTGAGAATGCTGGAGCTACACTGATGCAGAAACATATCTTGTTTAGTCCCTGAAAGGGTTTTTTGTTTAAAAAAACAATTATGAAATTCAGGACCTTGGGAAAGCTGGGTGCAGACTGGCTTCCGTAAATGAAAGAGCTGCTTGAACAGTCCAGACAGGACTAATCAACCTGCCTGTCAGGAACAACACAGTGATGATTTATGCTATGCTTATGCAGGGCAGGGCAAGGCCGGAGCACTGCATAATTAGGGTAAGAGGAGAGAGCCAGGGCAGCTACAGGAGCAACATAGCCTCGTTATCATAATTTTATAATATAATTTTATAATTTTCAGCAAAACCACTCAGTTCAGGGATTAAACAAGATATGTTCCTGCATCAGTACAGCTACAGCATTCTCAAGGTATATTTGCTTTATAATGCATCACATCAAATGGTAGATTTCCACCAATGTGAACATTATTACTAATATTTGTTAGCAAAATACGTCAACTAATAACAACTTTCTTTACCTGATTTTCGGCGGTGGCCTCCCATTCTTTTACAGCGCAGTGTATATAGGAGCTATGTGTCACATAGCAATGGGCAAGCATGACGTGACTTCTAGAAGTACCAGGGCTGATGGCATCCAATACTCTATCAACATGACGTAGGGACAGTCTGCTCTCGGCCACGATTCCACCACAAATAAGCTGCATGGTGCATGGTATCAGCGCAATCTGTCCTGCACAAAATATGGCGCCACCAACCTGAAAAAGAAGATATAATGATACATAGTAAAATATGTGACCAATGCATTTCCCACCCTCGGCTTATGCTCGAGTCAATAGGTTTTTCCAGTTTTTTTGTGTCAAAATTAGGGGTCTCGGCTTATACTCGAGTATATACGGTATTAACCTAAAAATATTAATCTGTATACTCCGTATTAATTATAAAATTCTCACTATCAAGAAGGTTTTTGGTACAGGCAACTCCTCTTACAAGTAGACATTTAGGAAATTTAGGCCTAACCCTAGAAGTGCACAATAATTGATGATCGCATGATCTCCACTGTCAGCTGTTTTACTCCCCTGTTCAATGTATAAATAATAATATTAATTTGCATAAGTGAGACAATCCCTTTCACCTGAATCGTATTCTTTGTGCAATAAAAAATGCTGCAAATTTTTCATCTAATGTACCTGTCCCCACCTCAGCCTCACGCAACGTGCATATTGGAGAGAGATGAATGTCACGGTCACACACAGGTAACGGCCATAGTTTGGGGTTCGGTCTGTGGTTGTGATCTTCAGGTGCCCACAGGTCACTTGGACACTATCCTATGGTAAAATATTTGTATATTCTGATGTATAGAGGATGAAACTATACAATAATGACTAACCATTACAGGACTGCTAACACCTAGACCCTGCAGGAGCCCGTCCTGTATTAATCACCCCACTAGTGTCTAATGAATTACTGGAATCTAGTTCTATAGACTATTAACTCTACAGCTAGAGGGAAGACACAACATTGATCTGCGATTCCGGGATATACCAATAGGCAACAAAGAAAACAATCTTTAGCTTCTTCTTTCTGCATACTGACCCCCAAACCAGAACATTCTGCTTGTATCTAGATAAGAAAGGAGTCCACTTACCCAAAATTAAGGGCAACCTGTGACAGTAAACATGATGTGCACACAGCATGTTACAGAGCAGGAGGAGCTGAGCATATAGTACATAGTGTCCTTTCTGCAGGCAGAATGTTATACAGCAGGAGGAGCTGAGTAGATTGTACATCGTGTCCTATCTGCAGGCAGCATGTTAAAAAGAAGGAGGAACTGAGCAAATAGTACATGGTGCCCTACCTGCAGGCAGCATGTTATAGAGCAGGAGGAGCCAAGAAGATTGTACACAATGTTCTATATGCAGGCAGCATATTATAGAGCAGGAGGAGCTGAGCAGGTTGTACATAGTGCCCTATCTGTAGGCAGCATGTTATAGAGCAGGAACAGCCAAGAAGATTGTACACAATGGGGGTCATTTACTAAGGGCCCGATTCGCGTTTTCCCGACGTGTTACCCGAATATTTCCGATTTGCGCCGATTGTACCTGAATTGCCCCGGGATTGTGGCGCACGCGATCGGATTGTGGCGCATCGGCGCCGGCATGCGCGCGGCGGAAATCGGGGGGCTTGGCCGAACAAAAACCCGACGTATTCAGAAAAACCGCCGCATTTAAAAACCGAAAAAGTGTCGCTTGGGGAGCTCTTACCTTCACCTGGTCCGAGGTGGTGCATTCCGGCGCGATGAGATGACTTTCAGCGCAGCAGCGCCACCTGGTGGACGGCGGAGGAACTACCTTCTTAAATCCCGGCCGGACCCGAATCCAGAGCAGAGAACGGGCCGCTGGATCGCGAATGGGCCGGGTAAGTAAATTTGCCCCACTGTCCTATCTGCAGGCAGTATGTTATAGAGCAGGAGGAGCTGAGCAGATTGTACATAGTTTCCTATCTGCAGACAGCATGTTATAAAGCAGGAGGAGCGGAGAAGATTTCAGGATAACTTTAAAGCATACATTGTATTTAATTCAGTTAAATTCTAGATTTCTTGTCTGCTAGGACGCCAACTGAAATCCCTATTCAGTGATAGACAGCCTCTCAGCATACACCTAGTAGCCATCTATTGGACTCCTAACCATAGAGAGCATATGGATAAAATAAAAGTCATTCTGAATCTTCTCCCACAAAACTATAAACCTATGACACAGGAAAGAAATCCTTGTGCATCCAGGAAACTTCTGTAAAGGCTATGGAACAAATGTTACTGTCTTCTGTATTTTTTGCATATAGTTCTATAGTTTGTATATACTATACATTGGTTCTGTATGGAGTAGTGGACTATATACACGTCTCTGTCCTGCTCCCTGACCTGGGTAAGATATCTTCAGGCATTCTTAATATAAATTCCTATCCAGATCTATAAACGGCCTTAAATGTTAATAAAAGCTTCCTTCTCCATCAATAAACAAGGCACATCCATGGATCCGGAACTAGATTTGCATAAGTTTCTAATGAACGCAGTCCCCTGCACCACAGCCGGGATTACTGATAGGACATGTCTGTCCCCTGTTAGAACAGAAATCCTCTAATTTCTTCCTCTTTGTGACCCCACATAGATCGGCTGTCTGTAACTAACGCGGCCTCCCATCAATACCCAATAACCCGAATCCAGCTGATAAATGCAGCGCAGCGCCTGAAGAGCTCGCTCTTATCCCGGGGTCAGAGGTCAGCCGATACTCAATAGGGAAACCAGCGTTTTGCCTTCATCTCCCACTGCGAGGCAGGATTGTGCATCTCTGTGCATACTGAGTGATATACAGAGCGTCCTCCCGTCAGGATAGAGGATGGAGATGATGAGAGTCATGGGCCAGACGCAGATACCTACAACACATCCGGATCAGTAAGATACCGCCATACGGGCTTAATACCTACATCCCCGCAGAAAATGATCTGTGTAAATATCCATGATGAGGTGGGGGCAGCATGTAAGTGGCTCCCCCTGGAGATCTAACCTCTGGCCTTGGCTCCAACCCAAATCAATAAAAGATGTAACCTGCCGCATCAGATCCCTAACGGGATTAGGGACCTTCTCGTCTCGCAGTGTGTGATAATCCTGCCAGTAATTAGACTAATAGAAGCCGTCCCTGCAGGGAGCACAACACACAGCAAGATGTATCCCCACACTGCATACCCTGTATATACCACGTATCCTAACGTGTCATCACCTCCTCATATCAATGGGAAACTTCATTACACTTGTCTTTCTATATAAATAGTTATTACAGCAATGAATAAACTATCTACGGGGTAGAAAAGTATGAGAAAGTTAGGGTATCCATATGGATAGATAGATAGATAGATATAAGATAGATAGATACAAAAAAAGATTTCCTTAGCGGCACTGCAATAAAATAAGGGATAGGTGCACGTTACCACCGGACAGCCACATCCTTCCAAATGTAGAAAAACGAACGGCACTCCAAAGTAGTGGAATAATTCAAGTGGTGTTTATTCCGAAGCAGCACTTGAATTATTCCACTACTTTGGAGTGCCGTTCGTTTTTATTTTTCTATAGAGAGATACATAGAGAGGAAGAGAGAGAGATACATAGAGAGGAAGAGAGAGAGATACATAGAGAGGAAGAGAGAGAGATACATAGAGAGGAAGAGAGAGAGATACATAGAGAGGAAGAGAGAGAGATACATAGAGAGGAAGAGAGAGAGATACATAGAGAGGAAGAGAGAGAGATACATAGAGAGGAAGAGAGAGAGGAAGAGAGAGAGGAAGAGAGAGAGGAAGAGAGAGAGGAAGAGAGAGAGGAAGAGAGAGAGGAAGAGAGAGAGGAAGAGAGAGAGGAAGAGAGAGAGGAAGAGAGAGAGGAAGAGAGAGAGGAAGAGAGAGAGGAAGAGAGAGAGGAAGAGAGAGAGGAAGAGAGAGAGGAAGAGAGAGAGGAAGAGAGAGAGGAAGAGAGACAGACAGGAGATGATAGAGATAGATACAAAGTTCTAGCAGCACAACAAGTATCACATTTTTTTAATGGTGGGTGCACTCTATAAAGGATCTCCCTATTGCTCCCATTCTGAATAAGGTTTTTTTCACCTTATTTTTTGGTCTACTGCTTTTATTTTTGATATTAGATGAGAGAAGATGGATAGATATGAGAAATTATACATAGGAGAATTGTATGCTATTAATAAAAAGATTGATAAGGATGAGAAGGATAGATAGAGATAGAATTGAGAGATGATAAAGATAAATAAAAGAATGGATGAATAAATAGATATATAATAGAGATTAGATCAATAGAACCAAGAGATTAGACAGATCAAATACATTCATATAGATATTATAGAGAGATTAGGTAGACATGAGAAAGATATATAGACTAGATAGATAGATATATAGACTAGATAGATAGATAGATAGATAGATAGATAGATAGATAGATAGATAGATAGATAGATAGAAGAGATAGAAGAGATAGAGAGATACGAGATAGATAGGAGCTAGACAGACATTTTACAAAGGAGAGAATTATGAAATACATGGAAATTATCCATAGGAAATGTATGGACTAGAATAGATATGTGAAAGAAAGATCAGAGTGATATGAGACAAGCAGATAAGATAGGGTACATATGGATAGGTATATAGATGTACATATACATGTATGCATTTGGCTGGCACCCATTTTTTCTATATTGTTTTCAGTGCCGCTGTGGATTATTTGTTAAGTGCAGATGTATGTTTGTGTATATATATATAACATTTGAAAAGTCCAGCAGCACCAGAATTGCCAAGTAATTTTGTGGGTGCAAACCCCAATATCCTGGTCTTGACACACCAGACAAATATATCCAAGAAAAAAATGAGACTGCACTCCAAGGTAAAATGTGAAAAAAACGGATGGGAGCTTTATTAGCCCAAGTGCAACATTTCAGACCCTGTTCAGGATCCTTTTTCAAGGCTTAAAAAAGGATCCTGAACAGGGTCTGAAATGTTGCACTTGGGCTAATAAAGCTCCCATCCGTTTTTTTCACATTTTACCTTGGAATGCAGTCTCATGTTTTTCTTATATATATATATATATATATATATATATATATATATATATATATATATATGAATGTATGTATGTATGTATGTGTACGTATGTATATAAATATACACACACACACGTAAATCACAGTCACCCAACTTATGTAAGTTATATAATAATCTGTCATAGAAGTTTTTGTAGAATGGTTCCTGTCCCATATATAAAATATAATGTGAGGACATTTGTGGATTTGGGGGCTGCTCAGGTGGAAGTAAGCCCTCGCTGTGTGTGCGCTGTTGGGTGGTGCTGCGTCTTGCTGTGTTTGCCTGTCTGAATGCTGTATGCCCCCGTCCTGGATGTGCTGTGCAGGGCAGGCAGCGCTGTCACCTCCGCTTTGTCCACGCCGCGCTGATTACCCTCTTTTTTTTCTGCCGAGATTCGCTTTGCGAATGCTATCAAGGTCAGGAGCAGTCGCTCAGAAAATACAAAATGAGCCCTCCCCACCCTTCCTCGGCATGCCTCCCTCCCCTGCAGTGCTTCACTGGGTGCAGGAGAAAGGAGCAGTATTACCTTATACAAGCTGTAATGTATTAATACCCCTGGAGTGCTGCTTCCCCTGCAGAGGATCCTCCCAAATTCTTATAGGCACCTGAATGGTAAATAATCATATCCAGGGGCCTTGGCACATACACACGCTCCACCAGGACCTCATATTAAACTGCCTTCCCTTTAATTACACATAAGCAATTATTTCATTGTTCCATTAAATTACAGAGTAAAGTTTATAGGCCTTGGCTACCTCACCTACACCTAGAGATTGAAGGCTGCAGAGTCAATGTGCCACCTCGCTCCACCCATAGGGAGTCAATGCGTGCGACCACCGCCCCACCCATAGGGAGTCAATGCGTGCGACCACCGCCCCACCCATAGGGAGTCAATGCGTGCGACCACCGCCCCACCCATAGGGAGTCAATGCGTGCGACCACCGCCCCACCCATAGGGAGTCAATGCGTGCCACCACCGCCCCACCCATAGGGAGTCAATGCGTGCCACCACCGCCCCACCCATAGGGAGTCAATGCGTGCCACCACCGCCCCACCCATAGGGAGTCAATGCGTGCCACCACCGCCCCACCCATAGGGAGTCAATGCGTGCCACCACCGCCCCACCCATAGGGAGTCAATGCGTGCGACCACCGCCCCACCCATAGGGAGTCAATGCGTGCGACCACCGCCCCACCCATAGGGAGTCAATGCGTGCGACCACCGCCCCACCCATAGGGAGTCAATGCGTGCGACCACCGCCCCACCCATAGGGAGTCAATGCGTGCGACCACCGCCCCACCCATAGGGAGTCAATGCGTGCGACCACCGCCCCACCCATAGGGAGTCAATGCGTGCGACCACCACCCCACCCATAGGGAGTCAATGCGTGCGACCACCGCCCCACCCATAGGGAGTCAATGCGTGCGACCACCGCCCCACCCATAGGGAGTCAATGCGTGCGACCACCGCCCCACCCATAGGGAGTCAATGCGTGCGACCACCGCCCCGCCCATAGGGAGTCAATGCGTGCGACCACCGCCCCGCCCATAGGGAGTCAATGCGTGCGACCACCGCCCCGCCCATAGGGAGTCAATGCGTGCGACCACCGCCCCGCCCATAGGGAGTCAATGCGTGCGACCACCGCCCCGCCCATAGGGAGTCAATGCGTGCGACCACCGCCCCGCCCATAGGGAGTCAATGCGTGCGACCACCGCCCCACTCATAGGGAGTCAATGCGTGCGACCACCGCCCCACTCATAGGGAGTCAATGCGTGCGACCACCGCCCCCACTCACAGGGAGTCAATGCGTGCGACCACCGCCCCCACTCACAGGGAGTCAATGCGTGCGACCACCGCCCCCACTCACAGGGAGTCAATGTGCGACCACCGCCCCCACTCACAGGGAGTCAATGTGCGACCACCGCCCCCACTCACAGGGAGTCAATGTGCGACCACCGCCCCCACTCACAGGGAGTCAATGTGCGACCACCGCCCCCACTCACAGGGAGTCAATGTGCGACCACCGCCCCCACTCACAGGGAGTCAATGTGCGACCACCGCCCCCACTCACAGGGAGTCAATGTGCGACCACCGCCCCCACTCACAGGGAGTCAATGTGCGACCACAGGCCCACTCATAGGGAGTCAATGTGTGACCACCGGCCCACTCATAGGGAGTCAATTTTTCATTAGAAACTGTGCACCTAAATATCTTAAGGGACAGCTCGGTTTTTATCATATGGAAAGAGTTAAATAGCGGCAGAGTCACAGTCTTGAAAGATACAAAACCCAAAACTACAAATATTCCTGCCGTCTGACATTTTGGCTACACTTGTCACAGTCTTAACATAAGGACGGCTCCTACATTGCTCCTGGTGTTCTGAATATTACAATCTTCTTCGTTTCCTTCAAGGAGGTGGAGGGGGGGGGGGGGTTTAGAAGGGGACATTATTTCTGCCAAGGTGCCTCCTGTGACCTGCCCGCCGGGGGTCTCCTTCCAGGACACTGGAAATACTGACAAACCCCATCACCCCGCATTAAGCGCCTTCACTCTAATACCCCTCATTCCAAGGAGTTGCAAGACCGTCAGCTAAAGGGCACAGTGTCTGAGTGACTGATGCTGAAGGGACAGTCTCTACCCAAGGCTGTCACATCCTACAGACCTTCTTCCAATCTATCCAGCCGACGTGACGTGTAACTGATGTATATGGACACTAGGTGGCAGTGTGACCCTGCTGCATGCACTGCATAAAACTCAATCTGCCAACACAATAAACAAAACATAAAGCATTTGTCACTGCTGCGCCTCCGTCTACGATAAGGGAAGCCACCAGACGCGGCTTCTACACAGACGCTCAACTCCCTGATCTCTGCATGCAAGAGGGACTTACTAAAAGTTGTGCAAAGCTGTCGCCCCCCCAACCCCGATTTTTGGAACCTTAATACTCCCCTATATACATGTATGCGATATTACAGGACTACATCTATTCTCCAGCCGCTTTGGTCAAGTGAGTGACAAGATCTCGTAAGCAGTGACCTGGATAAAGCGGCACCCTCTCACACACAGACACTCGGCTATCTCCAGGATTTCAATATTAATAATGTTCAAAGAGGATTTCAATAATCGGAAAAGACGCACGTTTTCATCCCACGCCACGTGATTAGCAAAGGAAATTCCCCCGGGGGACAGAAATGTGTCACACTACATTGCACTACCTCTGCTGCCCTGCCATGTCAGGGAATATTATTAGTACCGCGGCACGGACCAGATTAATCAAGGTGCTAAGTGACACTAAGCGTCTAATGACGCCACATCGCACGCCTGATCCACATTGCTGCTCACCCGCACGGCTTGGCTGTAGGGTCCAATGTTCGCAGGGGCCCAGTGGGAAATGCTCTGTACATGCATGGCTATCTTCTCTGGGGGGCAGTCTTCATCGCAGATGACAGGCAGCCACCGCCAAAAGAGAACATCCATCTTCAAGAGGGTATCCTGGGGTAGACAGCACTGCACACAGACCCTGAAAATCCATGGAGAAAGTGATAAAAAGATCAGACAATTGCGAAAACACGCTAAATGTCAGCAGCTGAGATAGGGGGCGCCGTTTGCATCGTCCCCAATACACCTTAATATTGCGCAGGGGAAAAGGTTCTGCTGCTCTTATGATCAGGCATATTGAATCCAACAGCCCAATCATTTGAGAGGCTAACCCCATAAACATAAGTCTGTCGTTCTTTATGGTTGATATTTATCTAATGTGTATATCAATGATGGTCATTTTCATTGTACTGGTTTTTAGGATGATATAATAGTAAATGCAGATAGCTTTCATTGCCTTTAACTGTTAAATACCTTCCCTTTAACAAATTTGTCTTATTTTTTTATTTTATCTTTCCAAATGACAGCGCTAATAATAGAGCTAAGCCCCGTTTACTTGAACAGAGCCAAGATGCCATACCAGACGTCACTTGTGGACAACTATTCCTGGAAAATATTTTAAAGGGGTTGTCCCCTCTCAGCAGATAGTTGAGGTTTGTGTAACAAAAAGTTAACAATTTTCCAAAATACTTTCTGTATCAATCCCTAAAACCTTTCTATATTTCTGCTTGCTGTCATTCTATAGGAAGCTTTATTACTTACTACCTGTGGATAAACAACGGTTGCTGGTCATGTGATGTCACATAGGTGCACAGCTCGTTATATCCCGGGTCATGTGATGTCACACAGGCGCACGGTTCGTTATATCCCTGGTTATGTGATGTCACACAGGCGCACGGTTCGTTATATCCCTGGTCATGTGATGTCACACAGGTGCACGGCTTGTTATATCCCTGGTTATGTGATGTCACACAGGTGCACGGCTCGTTATATATCCCTGGTCATGTGATGTTGCACAGGTTCATGGCTCGTTATATCCCTGGTCATGTGATGCCACAGGTGCATGGCTCGTTATATCCCTAATCATGCGATGTCACATAGGTGGATGGCTTGTTATATCCCTAGTCATGTGATGTCAAACAGGTGCACATGTCATTATATCCCTCATCATGTTAAGTCACAGCTCATTATATCCCACGGCGAGTTCTGTCACACAGGTACTGAGCTCATATTTCTCTCACACACACAGCTTTGATTACTCTCTCTGATGTCACACAGGTGCAAGGCACGTTATATCACAGACAGTAATCAAAGCTGTGTGTGTGAGAGAAATGTGAGCTCAGTACCTGTGTGACAGAACTCGCCATGGGATATAATGAGCTGTGACTTCACTCGATGAGGGATATAATGATATGTGCACCTGTGTGACATCACATGACTGGGGATATAACAAGCCGTGTACCTGTGTGCCATCACATGACCAGGGAAATAACGAGCCGTGTACCTGTGTGACATCACATGACCAGGGATATAACAAGCCGTGTACCTGTGTGACATCACATGACCAGGGATATAACGAGCCGTGTACCTGTGTGACATCACATGACCAGGGATATAACGAGCCGTGTACCTGTGTGCCATCACATGACCAGGGATATAACAAGCCGTGTACCTGTGTGCCATCACATGATCAGGGACCAGTTTTTATCCACTGGAATTAAAAAAAAAAAAAAGCTTATTGAACCTATAGAATAACAGCAAGCAGAGATCTAGAAAACTGTTAGGGGAACTTATATGCTCCCAACTAAAGACACAGTGGCAACAGGTGAAAAGTTCACAAAAAGTTATTGTTACCGAGATGGAGGAGCTGAAGGAAAGCGGGTGGCATATTCAGCGTTGATGTAGGTGAAGTCATCCATGTTTCGTACGTACAGGTGAACCAGCACAGCGTCGCTCATCTGCAGGCCCGACTCTTGTGCTTGTGCTGCAAAGGAGAAGAGCAAAGATATGTTCATTGGACATTATAGTCTACATCTACACATCCATGTTAGGCCGTGGTCACACGTTCTGCTAGCGTTGTGTTCATAATGCGACACTAGCGCACAGGCAGTGGGCTTCGGCCTGATCAGAATATGCGTTTCGAGGGAAACGCATGCGATCGGTAACCAGGCCCCGGTGTCCTGTATTGGCCCCCTGTGTGCTAGCGTCGCATTATGAACCCAACGCTAGCGGAACGTGTTACCGCAGCCTTACAATCTGTAACTGCCCTTCTAGAATATGTGAAGCACAGATCCAGTGCTCGTCTCTCTGGAAATGTCCGGTTTATTAAATCATTGTATTTCACCTAAAATAACAAATTTCTTCTATGTTGTTCCTTGGCTATTCCTGCTAAAGATAGATAAATCCATTGATTCCTGGAGGCATCTTGCTTGAAAATGAATATACTCTGAAGATAACCAATCCTTAATAATTTATCACATTTTTTAATTCATTTATTTCATTTGTACACTCTAGGAGAAAAATACTGAATATTCGCCCACTATTAGCCAACTCGAATGACAGGAGAGATCTAGAATATTCTTACTGTCCCCAATGTGCAGACGATGGGAGTTCCCTTGCCTCGTAAATACAAAGCTGTCCACAGCTAAACCTTGACTCACAACACCATGAAAACCCCACGGCCGCCATAGTGTTAACATCCATCTGTCACGAGTTACTAACGCTACACCTCGAGAGGCGTGTTACGAAATCTGACAATTAATCCCTCGGCAGCGCAGAATGTTCTCATTGTCTTTAATATTCTTAGGACAGGCACACGCCCGGATTATCGTATTATAACCATTACTCTGCTTCCCCCGTCACATTGATTGTCTCACCAAGAGCCAATTCCCAAACCCATGAGACCAGATGACACATATCTGGATAGACTTAGGTCTTGCTCTCCCCATCTCTGTAATGTTCTGGTAGCCTAATAGGGTACTACATGGACAACTTACTGATCCGAGAGGGGGATATGGGGGATCAAAGTCTCAACGATCTGATATTGATGACCACCCCCAATCCTGAGAATAAAGGGGCCCCAAAGCTAGATCGCTGCTACGTCCCCTCCAGCACGACCCCATCTAAGAATCCTAAATACCTAAACAAGATGATGGTATTTTTTTTTGCAAAATGCAATATTTACAACTCCAGTTTCCCTTTATAGGGAAAGTCTGACCAAAAATTATTTGCCACCAAAAAATTAAAACAATTCTTACGTCTCATTGGACCGTAGATTTTTGGTATTCTATTCCATGTCAACCGTTAAGGGAGCCGCCATCTTGCCTTGGGTTTCTCTATTAATAGCTGCTACATGGTCACAGAAAGGACTTGATGAATGTCATCTGGTAAATCATAATTTACCTTTACATTTTTATACAAAGTTTTTGCGGCTGAATAATTTTTATTATTTTAGGAAACTTAAGCATTTGGCAGGACATGCAGTACAGGCATATTAAATGGGGATCACTTATCAAAGGTCAGCCAAAAGATATCTCCATAAGCAGAGGACAGCGGGGCTGTCACAATGTGTCAGTGCCAGCACAACATCCCCTCCACTCATCCCCTATGGATAGGATACAACATCCCCTATGGATTTAATACAACACCCCCTTTACTCATCCCCTATGGATAGGATAAAACATCCCCTTTACTCATCCCCTATGAAAAGGATACAACATTCCCTTTACTCACCCCCTATGGAAAGGATACAACATCCCCTATGGATAGAATACAACATCCCCTATGTATTTTATACAACTTCCCCTATCCTTATAGATAGAATACATGTAATTTCCTATGGATAGGAAACAACATCCCCCTCCACACATCCACTATGGATAGGATACAACAACCACTCCACTCATCCCCTATGGATAAAATACAACATCCCCTATGGATAGGATATAGCATCTCCTTCACTCATCCCCCATGGATAGAATACAACACCCCCTCCACTCATCCCCTATGGATAGAATACAACAACCACTCCACTCATCCCCTATGGATAAAATACAACATCCCCTATGGATAGGATATAGCATCTCCTTCACTCATCCCCCATGGATAGAATACAACACCCCCTCCACTCATCCCCCATGGATAGAATACAACACCCCCTCCACTCATCCCCTATGGATATGATACAACAACCCCTCTACTCATCCCCTATGGATAGAATACAACACCCCCTCCACTCATCCCCTATGGATAGGATATAGCATCTCCTTCACTCATCCCCCATGGATAGAATACAACACCCCCTCCACTCATCCCCTATGGATAGAATACAACACCCCCTCCACTCATCCCCTATGGATAGAATACAACACCCCCTCCACTCATCCCCTATGGATATGATACAACAACCCCTCTACTCATCCCCTATGGATATGATACAACAACCCCTCTACTCATCCCCTATGGATAGAATACAACATCCCCTATGGATAGAATACAACACCCCCTCCACTCATCCCCCATGGATATGATACAACAACCCCTATGGATAGGATACAACACCCCCTATGGATAGGATACAACACCCCCTATGGATAGGATACAACACCCCCTCCACTCATCCCCTATGGATAGTATACAACATCTGGATAAAGGCACAGTATGGTACCCATGTAGTAATCCTTGCCTTGCAATGAGAAGAGTGCAGTGTGAACGGCCTCCTGGACATCACTTCCCCGGGCTGTTACCTCACTGATCCATCGGAATCCACACGATGATTGGGACGACTGCTGTACTGCGATACCTGCATACAAGGAACCATGATGTTAGGTTAAGATTATTAAGATTATATAATACTTTGCACAAGAGTGTACAGTATGAGGGCAAGTTAGCCACAACGCCCCCTACAGGTCAATAACATACACTGCCTCATATAAAATCTTGTCCGGCCACATCAAGGTTTTCTCCTATTCACAGGATACCATGTAACCAGCCCTGTGCACAATCGTATATGTAAAAATCTGTCAAGAGAAACTGCACATTTTATAACACCCTGTCCACTAGTAAAATGTAGTTCCCATCAGCATGACCTGTGGTTGCAGGACACGGGTCAAAATCCCATCATTGTAACTGATGTTACATATATCTGCAGTGTGCGACGCTCCTACACATCTACCAATAAACAGAATTTTGTATGTCCCCGAGTATTTACCTGAAGGCCATGCCTGGGGGAGATGAGGAACAGGTTTCTTTACCACCTCACTGGATGCTGAGGTCTCATCTGGAAGAAGACTTTGGATATCACAGGGACAAGGTCCTGCTGCCACCAGAGGACATCCGACCTGCTAAGGGGAGGCAAATGGTGAGAGGCATCACTGCGGTATATAGGGGCCAAGGTGCAGCGTTTTTGTAGATCAAATCTGTAGGTCAAAGATCAATGAGCCAGGAATATAGTAATACTGTGTCCTTTTGTCATGTCTGGCCCAGTATGCCTTCCAAATATTGTACAGTAAGTTTATTTCAAAGGTTTAAGGAAATCTAAAATCCATCATAATGAACCAGGGACATTACTCATAGATCCAGGCACCGTGACTGTGGTAATAGTCTTATATTTGTTATACATGGTCTCCTTCCTTCTAATAGCAACTTTTAAAATTATGCAAATCAAGCAGAAAGGTTCCGAGGGGTGATACAGAGTCCGTCTGTACTCTCTCCCCCCCCCCCCCTGCTCCCTCAACACTTCCCCCCTCCTTTTTCCTGCTGTAATCGCACACAGTGGGAGGAGGAATGGTTTCTGCACAGTGTAACAACTTGTGAATCTGCAGCATGGAGGGGCTCTGATAACACCCCAGAATCCCTTCAGACTCATTAGCATAATTTAAAAAGTAGATACTAGAAGGAAGGAGGCCATGGATAACAAATAAAAGAAGATTACCACATTGCCTTGATCTATCAGTAAGTGCTTATGGTATATCAGGCTTTATTTTGATGGTAGATTTCATTTAAAGGGAATCTGTCACCAGGGACCTCATATTCACTAAAGACAGGTTGTAGAAGCCCATCACACCTGCAGTGCAAATATGTCTTTCTGCTTTCTCTAAGCATTTGCATTACAATATAATTGTGTGTTATTACTTACCTTGCACCCTGACAGAATCCTTTATGCAGTCCCAGAGGTTGGGCTTTGGTTTAGATGCATTTTAAAAAACAACATGTGACTTCTCTGTGCTGCACACGCCTCAGCTCTCTGACATCAGTGGAGGAAGGAGGAGCTGAACAGGAACACAGAGGTGGGGGCTGAGAGCTGCAGAGTGAGTAGCACAGACAAGTCTCATGTTAAAACACACACAATTATATTGTAATGAAAATGCTTAGAAAAGGCAGAAATACATACCCACAATGCAGCTGTAATTGACTTCTACAACCTGTCTGTAGTGAAAATAAGGTCTCGGGTGACAGGTTCCCCATTAAAGTACAACTATAAAATATAAAAACCTTTGCACTTAGCAAACATAGGCTATTCTCAAATTCAGTCTAATCAGCTATCTGCAGGTGTTTGTACAGCACAGCTGGAGGGTGGGCAAAGCTTGTTGGGAGGGGAGGAGTGCACTCGCCGCTTGCTATGTGCAGAAGAATAGCAGTTCCCACTAAGTAAACAGGACCTTGAGTGATGTCTCATCACATGCTTCATATCGTCCAATTACAAACATGCTGTTCTGATTCAGGTGGATGCCCTCAGTGCTCTGGCCTCAGTGCCCTTAGTGGATGTCACAACTAGAAAGTGCCACCCACTTCAGGAATAGTTGAATATGATTTTTTAAGGGCGGCAGACGGATATACCAGGATGAATCTCAGGCTAGGAAGAAGCCAGCAGCATGTTATAGGTACCGTTGGAATAGTTATCAAAGTCTCTCTCCAGCTGCGCTAAAACTTTTTTTTGTCAGTAACTTTACAGTTTCTCTTTAAAGTATTTATAGTCCAAAAGGGAAATGCACCAGAAAATCCACACCAAATCACATCAATTTTTTTTGCAGCTTTTCTGAAGTATATTTCAAAAGCTCATCTCAAAAAAAGAAATATTTCCAAACTTTTTTGTCCTATATAATATATTGGGATGGTGGTAGTAGTAGTGTAAATCTGCCTCCTAAACTTGAGCATATCAAGATCTATGTGTCACCCATCGCATTCATCAGATGTTCTTGTATGATGGGTTAAACCATACTAGTTCTTCACAGCAGGATACAAACTCTTATCATAGTTAGTCTGAATAATTAGACAGGTTCCAGTCACACAGTAACAGAATATCATTTAAAACTGTGTGGAAGGAACCGATTACTAGCTAAGCCTCCCTGACTGTATACTTATAGCACAAAGAATATGTATTGAGACTATAGTCACAGTGCACTCCGAGCTAGCAGAAATGGCTCAGTCTCTGAAAACATATGATAGTAGAGACCACTATAGGAAATTAATAATCACTTCACCCTCAGTAGGAAGGAGCGACATCCTTCGAAACGTCACAAGCCATGACGTCTGGCGTCTCAGTGAGCGAGGAGGATTCAGTGTGGACCGATTTTATATTTATGGACTTTATAAAGTGATGTAATTGTAATTAAGTGACTGTGGTGATGTAATTGAATATTTTTCCATTTGTATAAAGATGAAGTGAACATTAATTTCCTATAGTTGTCTCTACTATCATTTAAATAGGTGTTTGGTGACTTTGAAGACTAAGGGATCTTCTGCATGATAGACCACAGTCCACACTGATATAATTCATTTTAATGTTCATGTACTCAGTCTCTTAATAGTCAATGTAATGTTGTGCTGAGGCATCAAGAGATTGACAGCAAAGCAGAAAGGAAGATCAAAAAAATCATAATAATGTGTGTACCGTATGCATAAAATAAGTGCATAGTGTGACCTGACATACCAGAATAAGAGAGTGTAGAGGCTGCGAAGGAGGGATCTGCCTACGTGTTACTCACTTTATCCTCCAGATGAAGCTTTGACACTCGGAGATAAGCCACAGGAGCAAAGGCATCATTAGAATGCATCACCACCTCGGAGGAATCACTGTAGCAAAGAAAGAACGCAGGGTCACATACCCTGGCGGACAGAGCAGCGGCATCACAGGACACACAAGAATGCAATGTGACAATCAGGAGCACAGGAACATACCCTGCCCAGAATCACACAACAATTCACAATTTCTCTGAATGAACTTGAACCAAATCAGAATAATAATTGTGTGTAACAAATTCACAGCCCGACTTCTGCAGAGACCCAACACATTGACACATCTCAGGAGTTCATGCCAGAAGTTTAGAATATAAAACCAAGCCCCATATATCTAAATGAGGGATGGCTAGGCAGGCAGCTAGTACTGGAAGCATAGGATGACCTCACAGGGCTGTCGCCTGCAGCTATGATGGGAGCCGGCTAATAGTGCAGCTATAATTACCGGCAGGCAGAGATATGGAGAACTCACAGATAACAGGCTATAATTAGCTCCAGGAACTCAGCAAATTATAAGAAACCAAACCCTCCCAAAAAACTGGAGTAAAAACTGCTTCCTTGTATTACTTCAGGGCAAGTCCAATGGTAGAGTAACCTTGAAGGAGCCTATGAGAACAGATGCGGTGCCCAATCCCTGGGCGATTAATGGGGAATTGGTTACAATACGGACACAAAACAAAAAAAAAAAAGAGATGATCCCAACTCATTATGTAAAAACAAGTGTAAAAACAAATGTGAGAAAATGCAGTCATGCCCATAGTTGTTCATTGACATACTCGCCAAAATTTGGTATATCCCCAAGTCATTCCCTTTATGGGGCAGATAGGTTGGAAAGACAAGACGATCATATGCTGCACCACAATGCAGAATATACAGCAGGTGTATTTTAGTGCTACGTGCAAACGGCCGTACGAGGGGCTGTGAGCTACACATACAAATTTCCATTAGGTGATGGCTCCCATAGAGGTCTATTCTGCGCACGGTACGGTAAACCCACAGTGTCTCACAGCACCATGACGGTGCTGTGTCGGTCAACTTATCTCCTATGTAGATGGGAAAGGTGAGCAGCAGTGACCCCTCCAATCTCCACCCGGCCGAAACGCCAATTACCTCCATTATGTCCCATTTATGCACACAGTAGACTAAGTGTGCACGTAGACTAATGTCTGGCCATTCCACCAGTACAAAGTTGCCAAAATATTGATCTATTTGCATAATTTTGACACATGCCCCTTTTCCTGCAAATCCTTAACCTTTTTGATACAAATTAAAGGGATCGTAAGTTTCATATGCACAGTTTAAGAGAATAACAAACTGATCGCTGATCCATATCCTAAAACACCCACCGATCCAACCCACGAAAGCTGCAGAATGGGGATCCTGTTTTCACTATTGGATGGAGCGTCTTTCTATGGATTGCTGGAGGTCTCATTCTCGTGATTTCAGCATGCGGACCCTCACCAATCAAATTGTTGTCCCCAATGATGTGGATAGGGGATACCTTGCAAACTAGGTAGCAGCCCTTTAAGAAAGATACTATCCTAGATACTATTAACCATTTCCAGGTTAGTGATATTGGTGACCTATCCCAGATCAGGACAGGGTCAGACATTGCCACCATCGTGATCGGCCACAATGAACAGCGCAATTTGACGACCTCTATGAACAGGTGATTGGTGGGAGTGCCAGGTGTCGGACCCCCAGAGATCAGATATTTACTGTAAAATGTAATTGCGAAGAAAAATGTGGATTTCCACATCAGTCAATACAGCCAGCAGCAGGGGATCTAACAGCACAAATAGCGAAGTAGCAAATGTGCAGCAGTTTTATAGGCACCCGGACACCCGTAACCCTTACTGATGTATGCAAATACACATTTGTCAAAAATTTGATAAAATTATACTCCTGAGCACATCAAAGTGGCCTCTGTCCAGGATCTAAGTCCCAGTCACTTTCGGTGACACATCATAGCTTCAATGCGTCCTGCATAGTTATTTTAGTCTCCGTGAACAAGAGATGAAAATAGCAAAATGTTCCTAATGTCAAGAACACGTTCTAACTCTCGGGACAGTACAGGCCGCCCTCATGAGGGAGACTAATCCCTGTCAGGAAAGAATTATGAGCTATGATTACAGGGATTTTAATGTGAAAAAAAAAAAGTGAAAGCTCTCAATGAAGGGAAACAATTGCGGCTTCTAAGTGTCGGAGTCGCCACACTTTACCGTAACCGTTTTACACAAAAAAGTTGTCGCTCTGGCTGATTTCTTCCCAGCGAGGATGTCCGTCACTGAACGTCTGGGAACACTGCTGTGCCATTAAGGCAAATCACAGCATTCAGATACCTTTTGGGGTGGGCGGCGCGATATGAAACGGGCTGCCAGAACCGTGAGCACGGATGGCACATTCTGCTTGCTTCTGGACAGTCTCATGGGCTCACAAATAGTTGAAAAAGTTGTTGAATATTTTTAATCATTACGGTCTTCAAAACAACCTACGGTGAAACGGGGATAGTGTCTCTCATTGAGGAGACAGGCAAAGCTTCATGGGAAAACAGTATGCAAATTAGCTCTCCTTTATTATCATATACGAGGGAAACCAGAACCAAGCGTTATGCATTTACCCATGTGGGACCGGTATATGAAGGAACACATACTTATCCCTGGGTCGCTCCACTATTTATAGCCTTGAGCCCCACATCCGTCTGGAAGTTCATGGTGGTCAGGGGACCGGCTTCCTCCATTGACTGGCTACCTTGGAACAACACAGGAAGTCCACTGGAAAACAAAACGTTTCCATTGGATTAAGGTGGTCCCATAACCCCCAGAACTTCCTTTTGGGCGCAGTGCACGATAACCGAAAGTAGAACCAAGAACCAGGAGAGGGATACGTAAGCGATTCTTCTTTTTTCCTTAATATCCAATATTCATGGATAACCCCTTCATCCAGTGAATTTATAGATTCTAGAACATTCCCCAAAGGCAAAAGCATTGGAAATATAATTCTGGCTTTTCTCAGATATTACCTTTAAGAGCCGCTTATGCAATTACAACTACCAATACATAACGGCAGCTTAGTCTCATGGTAGGAACACTGCTCCTTGAAAAAGATTTTTTTTTTAAAATTATTTTTCTTTTGTTTCATTTAGCTCCTTTACAATAATAAAGCCTGGGTTTTCATAGCCTGTAATAAAGTAGACAGTCGCTGAGATTACAAGGAGCAGAACATTTTGTCATCACCTCCTCCCAAAATCCCTGTACTGGCATAGGCTCAGTTCTTTTTTCCTCTCTAATGACTAAGGATGGGGCATGCTGAAATCGGTCATGCCCCATCCTAGGCCTCTAGTAAATTGACACCCACATGAAAAAGATAGCAAACGAGCCCTCCCGAAAATTCATCTAATACGCAAGGTCACCAGCTGATTATTTCAATAAACAAATTTAGATTGTAGTTGTCCATGGCAACCAATCACAGCTCAGCTTTAATTTCATACAGCTGTGGGAAAAATAAAAAAACGGAGCTGTGATTCGTTGCAATCAGCAAATCTTTCCCTATATTAGACTATTGTGTCTAATAGATGTGATCTGGTAACAGGTGGGTCATAGAGAGATTTGAAGATTCAACATGGAGAAAACGGGGGCAGAGAGATAGGAGGGAAGCCTGAAGAGATGGGATAGGAAAATACAGATTGAAAATCCATAAAAATTTAGCTTGGAAAACAAAAATAGACAATTAAGTTTTTGCCCTATTTATAATATTGTAGAAAAGTATGAAGCAACTAAACTTACACCACTAGCTTCTTCTTGAAGAGAGGACAATCCAAGGTAAGAGTCTCATATTCTCCTCCTTCTCCGCACACATGGACCCCATATCGAGCCGCCAGCTGAAACAAAGGCAGACAATCCCTCAAATCACACTGTGGCTCCATGTTTAATATAATGTTCAAAATAATAGTCACATGCCATGGGTGATAGGGGGACACTCCACACTCCATGTACAAACTTTGTATAATTTAGTCTATGGAGACCCCATTGGGAACCCATTACAAGATCCATCCTGTATAACGGACTATACCACCCGTATCCTCCACAGAGACACAGAAACTTCTATCATTACTACACACAGTTATAAATGAGTGGCTCACAGTTCAGCCTCTCTGACTGTATACTTATGAGGATATAGAAAAAGGAGGAATAACACAGTGCACCCCGGGCTTGCAAAGATGCTTCTTTCTATCTCTATGGATAGCTAAGTGATGGTGTGCTGAGGAATCATGGGATTGAGAGCAAATAAGGAGAGCAGGAAAGGAGAAGTTGGATGGAGTATATTTTTTAGCATAGTTGAGGCTGTACTGCAAAAAAATTAGTGCAGGTGTTATAATAAGTGCAGAATGTGATGTGTCTGGTGGGGGTATAGGAAGAGAGTTGTGCTTAGACTTTAATGGAAACCTACCATGAGATATCGACCTGACTGCTCCGAGGATGCAGAATCAGTGAGGCAGCATGTCGGGGGATGAGTAGGTAGGCAAGGACAGCAGAGGCTACTGGGGCGTGGAGTAGCCTTAGCTCCCGCTCCACGGAGTGGCTATTCCACGCCCCAGTAGCCTCACCATAAATTAGCATATTAGTTTGATGAACTGTAGTTTAGTTTATATTAGTAGTTTAGTATTAGCTAAAGATAGATTAGCGAGGTGGCAAACTACCATCAGATCTACCGTAATAGGTAGAAAGCTGATGGTAAGTTTCCTTTAAAGGGAACCTGTCACCAGGAATGTCATTTTTAGAGGGAGACAGATTCCAATAGCCCATGCTGTGCCTTTGTCAGCATTCTGAATCCTTTGAGTAGTTGATAATAGTTTGATTCACATTGCCTGGCTCCCTGCCAGCAGCGTGTGGCGAGTCCCAGTGGAGGCGGCAGCTGCCGCCTGTGTCAGTCTCTTCTCCTCCACACTCATCCAGCTCCCTCCTTACATCCTACACATCATGTGCATTGAGCAGGCAGGGGAGGGGGATGCTCTAGAGAGGAAGATTACATGAGGGGAGACTGGTTGCAGCTGCCCCTCTTTAGGGACTCACCACACGCTGCTGGCAGGGAGCCAGGTAATGTAAATCAAACTATTATCAAACTACTGAAATCATTCAGAATGCTGACAAATCAGAACAACATAGGTTTTTTGGAACCTGTCAGAAGCTAAAAATCACATTCCTGGTGACACGTTTGTTTAAAGTGGTTATACCAAGTTTGCAAGTTATCCCCATTCACAGTATATGAAATAACAAGTTCATTGGCAAAGGTCCAACTGCTGGGACCCTGATCTATAACAAGAATGGGGTCCACTATCCGTAGAACTAAGAGAAGGAGCAGCAGATCGAGCATGGGTCCTGCCACTCCATTAAATTACTACTTGAGTGTCAGAGGGTCACTCGGCTGTCTCCGGCACTAATTTAGACCGTAAATGACTGCACTCTGCTCTGCAATTTCCAACACTCCCATAGAATCTAGCAGCAGGATTGTCTTGCTCCTCCAACCATTAGTGAGTGCAGGACCTTCGTCCGCTGGGTTGTTGGGGGCTGCGTCCCAGTGATCATGAAAGTCCCAGCAGTGGGACAATCACTAAGCAGCTTAGTATCCCCGGTCCACAGGACTATGACTTTCAAACTTGGAACAACCTCTTTGTTCTTAAGAAAGCCCAGGTTCTTCCACAGCCCAGAAGAATAGCTCCAATATCCTGCTAATTAGTCATACTGCTGCTTCCTTGCTAAACGTCTACTACAGGAGGTAAACGCTGCCTGCTGATAGTGGCTGCTATTAACTTGGCAGCAAGTAAATCAGAACTAGATGATTATTTCCTAGAAGAGGCAAAAAAATAAAGTAAAAGGATTTATTCCGATGATGTTTAGTGAAATATTTGATGGGTCAGCAGAATGTACAGTAAATCCGCAATCCTGCCAAATGTGGCATCATAACTAATCTGTGGCGAGAGATGAGTAACAGACAATATAGCTTAGAAAAAATCAAGTCTGGATCCCAACAATGAATATATAGAAGTTTGTACCCAATCTAACACTTACATTATATTCTATGGCACCACTCCTTGAAATTTAGTTTTCTCATAATTAGATACATAATGGATTGTACACAAACCCATTACAGTCAATGTGGTTATTCACACATCTGATGCAGTGTGTACACGTTTAAGACGCTTGGTCTTACACTCAACCATTCACTTCGATAAGGAAAAAGAAAAAATTGGAATGCGAATGATACAACCTATTTCGGACCCAATCCATTGATAACAGTAGGGGTTGTTGCATTGATAAAAATTACAATGAACCCAACAGACCTGATTCAGGTGAGGTCTCATTTCTTCTAATGATTTTCCAAGGTGTTTATCAGGGTCCAAGCCTAAAATGCAAAAGAAAAAGTTCTCAACCGTAGATGAGCTTTGGAAAAGTCAGACAGACCATCTGACGAATTAAGTCTCCTAGACTAGCCACAAAGGTAAAGGCTCTTTAGAGTGCTTAAAGGGAATCTGTCAGGAGAAATGACAATTGTAGCTGGTGACAGGTTCCAATGACTTATGCTATGCCAGTTTTAAAAATGCCTTTGTCAGCATTCTGAATCATTTTAGTAGTTTATAAAACTTTGTTTCACATTACCTGGCTCCCTGCCAGCAGCATGTGGTGAGTCCCGGTGAACTGCAGCCTGTGTGTGTCTGTTTAATCATGTATCCTCCCTCTACTCCACACCATCACCCTCCCTGCTCAATGGACATGACAGGAAGTGGGGAGGGAGCAGCATGAGTGGGGAGTAGAGGAGACTGATACAGGCACACATAGGCTGCTGCTGCTCCTCCTCCCCCAGGACTAACCACACAAAACTAGTTATGTTACAGCAAATAATTGTATCCTACCCCTAAAGGGAATCTACCAGCAGTCTTGTCCATACAAAGCTACAGATATTGTTTGGCCCAAGAGATATGTGTAACCATCTCTTTCTGCGCTTTTAGTAGCAGAACTGTGAAAAATGTATCTATATTCCAGGATTGTAGTTAGTCTTGGATCACTCTGGTGCACTGGTGTGTGGGATCTCTAATAGTAGGAGCAGTAGCATACCCCACTGTACTCCACTGTTGCTTCAAGTCCATCAAGAATCCTGGAATATAAATAATTTTTTTCACAGTCCTGCTGCTATTAACAATACACACAGATGTATGGCTACACAGCTCTCCAGGGACAATACCTAACATCGTCTTCAGCATTGTATGATCAAAACTCCTGGCAGACTCACTTCATATCTGGAGCACCTTTTCTTAAAAGTTTGCACGGTGGCATGCTATTATTCCTCCCGAAAATGTATGAATAAATGTAGCCCTCCACCAAGAATGAAATACACCATGCCGCTTCCCCCAGTAATGAAATGCCCTGCAGCAGCCTCCTACAGTAATGAAATACACCATGCCGCTTCCCCCAGTAATGAAATGCCCTGCAGCAACCTCCCCCAGTAATGTAAATGCCCATGCAGCAGCCTCCTCCAGTAATGAAATGCCCTGCAGCAACCTCCCCCGGTAATGTAAATACCCATGCAGCAGCCTCCTCCGGTAATGTAAATACCCATGCAGCAGCCTCCTCCGGTAATGTAAATACCCATGCAGCAGCCTCCTCCGGTAATGTAAATACCCATGCAGCAGCCTCCTCCGGTAATGTAAATACCCATGCAGCAACCTCCTCCAGTAATGAAATGCCCTGCAGCAACCTCCCCCGGTAATGTAAATACCCATGCAGCAGGCTCCTCCAGTAATGAAACGTCCCAGGGAGCCCCCTCTTCTTCATTCTCCTTTACACACGTAGAGTAACGAACAGCCAGCGCACACACTAAGACCCTGCAGGGTTCCCCAGTGGTAACGTCATAGTGTGTGCCTGGGCAGAGTGCATGGAGGAATCTCTGCCCATTCTACGGGTGAAGTGGAGAAGGAGAGAAGATGCAAGGAGAGTGGGAAAGTAAGTATTTAAGTTTAGATTTTTTTTTTCTACACTCCTGTATAAACCGAGTTGGGTTTTTTCAGTTTTTGTGCTGAAAATCTCGACTCATACACAAGTACAGTATTTTTCGGACTATAAGGTGCACCGGAGTATAAGGCGCACCATCAATAAATGCCTGCTAAAATGTCTAGGTTCATTTATAAGGTGCACTGGACTATAAGGTGCACCTGATTATAAGGATGAATGACCAGCAGGTGGCAGACCTGTGCACAATTCAAGGCGGCTGTTGTCTGTAAGTACGGTTCATATATAAGGCGCACTGGACTATAAGAATCAAAAGGATTTTTTGTGCGCCTTATAGTCCGAAAAATACGGTATATATACTTACATGTATTTACTTAAGCATAAACCTTTAAAATCAAAAAGATGTTTTTATTACTAAACTTAACATAACTTTATAAAGTACTATAAAAAAAAAGTTTTCTTTGATATACGACAGGTTGGAAAGATGGTTTCCACCACCGGAAAAGCCAGCCATGAAGACATGACACGTGCTGCTGAGGTGGCAAGATTAAAGTTGGATGTGGCCATTAGAGGTTGCTGGAGGGATGACTACATTTACAGACTAATGGGGGCACATGACTACCTGCCTAACAATGACTCCAAGTCTGACAATGTGCCATGCGGATCCTAGGTCTCTAGCCCTCTGCGATGCTGGGCTGAAATGTGTGACATGTCTGTGACACTCCTCGGCTATTACCATCCATAGACCTTATGTATAATAAGACCAGGGGTGTTAAAGGGGTTGTACTAAGTTTTTAACTAATAACCTTCCCTGCAGGAAGTGGAATATATGGCACTGGGCTATCTTCTGCAGTGCCACAGAGGAGGATAAAGGGGCAAGGATCCACTCATATAGGTGGACACAGGACCCGATTTCTTATGATCACAAGAGATCCTTGTGGATAAGTGATAAGTTCTAATCTTGGAACTCTGTTCATATCCTTTTATTGGAACGTACAGACTTAAAGGGGTTGTACCAATTATTTAAAGGGGGTTCCACTTTAAGCACAATAACAACAGTTAATATTGTTTTTACAACTAAAAGTTACTCAATTGTCCAATATACTTTCAGTTTTAAGTGCTGGCTGTTTTCTAGATCTCTGTTTGCTGTCATTTCATAGGAAGCTTCATTGTTTACTTACTGTAGATAAACATCGGTCCATGGTCATGTGATGCTACGGGGGTGGGCTCATTAGCATCACACAGCAATGATTACACTGTGCTTAAACAAACTGTGCGTGACATCACATGACCAGGGATGTAACAAGCCCTGCACCTGTGTGACATCACATGACCAGGAATATAACAAGCCGTGCACCTGTGTGACATCACATGACCAGGGATATAACAAGCCGTGCACCTGTGTGACATCACATGACCGGGATATAACAAGCCGTGCACCTGTGTGACATCACGTGACCAGGGATATATCAAGCCGTGCACCTGTGTGACATCACGTGACCAGGGATATAACAAGCTGTGCACCTGTGTGACATCACATGACCAGGGACATAACAAGCCGTGCACCTGTATGACATCACATGACCAGGGACATAACAAGCCGTGCACCTGTATGACATCACATGACCAGGGACATAACAAGCCGTGCACCTGTATGACATCACATGACCAGGGACATAACAAGCCGTGCACCTGTGTGACATCACATGACCAGGGATATAACAAGCTGTGCACCTGTGAGACATCACATGACCAGGGATATAACAAGCCGTGCACCTGTGAGACATCACATGACCAGGGATATAACAAGCCGTGCACCTGTGAGACATCACATGACCAGGGATATAACAAGCCATGCACCTGTGTGACATCACATGACCAGGGATATAACAAGCCATGCACCTGTGTGACATCACATGACCAGGGATCGGTGCTTATCTACAAGAAGTAAACAATGATGCTTCCTATAGAATGACAGCAAGCAGAGATAAAGAAAACAGTGAGGAATTGATACAGAAATAAAAATACAAATATTTGCTGAAATGTGCCCAAAGTTGACAACCCCTTTTCAGTTATCATCTTTCCAAAGTATAAGGGATAACAAGATGATTGGCGAGGGTCCGACTGCTGGGACTGCCACCAATCATGAGATGGGACTGCCACCCTCACCAATCCAGCTTGGTGTCCCTTATCCTGTGGAAATGTGTTCGCTTAAATAGTTGGAACAACCCATTTCATATTGTGGGTCTCCCCCTTTATGGGCCATCACCAAGACAGTTGTAAGAGATACATAATGATGGACATAAAACATTGATACAACCACTATCTCATATGACTTTCCTCAACCCAATACACATATGGCCAGGGGTGCGTGTGTTCTCAACAAACAGAAGGGAGTAACCACTGCCAGAATCTTCTGAAAGAAACTGGAATGGGAATGAAGGATCTGGTATGTTACAAGCTTCTGTGATTAGAGTCAAACACTGGACAGTCAACCTACCCACAACTTGGCCTCTTACATATTGGAGCTAAGTGCAACCTGTGAACAACGTACAGATTTTTATAGTCACTTTGAACCTATTTGGTGCATACAGTAGCTAAGGATCTACCATAACTTCAGCACAGAGACTTTAGCCCTTATGTCCAGCTCCTATAGTGGTCCCTCTTACCATACGCAGCGACCTTGATGAGGACGGCCTGCAAGCCGCTGTCTATCATTTCATTCAGCAGATCCTCTTGTTTTCGGCGCCAGAGGAAAGCGAGAGGCTGAAGACAGAGTCGCTGACACCTAAATAGGACATAAACTTTTCAGCTTGTATAAAGTGTATTTGTCAATGGAATCACTAATGGGATTACACCTCCACCTTGAAAAAAGGTCTGGAAGTAGAGGTAAGTACACATTAGGACTTACACGTTTTCCACTCGTACACGCTGGTAGTCAGACAGGATCGCCCCAACCGATACCGAATCTATGTCTTCCTTTTCCTAAACAGAAAGTTGGGATGAGAAGTGAGTTCAATGTGTAAGTAGAGTATCTAAAAACTGGAAGCGGTGGTTAATTATATATTATACATAGGGGATGCATTGTTAAACTAGAACATCCCTTTAAAATCAGGGAGAGAGCCACAATTTTAGCAACATATTTTTTTTTATAGGAAATTACATTTTTTAAATAATTTTTCAAGATTGTTTTTTATATCAACGAAAATACAAAATTATATTTTACACATTTTTGTTTGTCCGGTCAATATACAGGGTGACTGTAACATGAAAATTTTTATTTTTTTTAATGTTTGAAATAAATATTTAATTTGTTGTCATTGGTGTAATCCTCTCTTGGACCAATTTTAGGTTGTTGTTCATCTAGCAATACTATGGTAGCCGATTTTTTTTCTCTTATATACAGGCAGTCATATAAGATAGGTTCCATAGGTTTGTTCCGAAGTTGAATTTGTATGCAAGTCAAAACTGTATATTTTATAATTGTAGATCCAGACAAATTTAGTTTTTGTCCCAGTGACAATAGGGATTTCAAATGTTTTTGCTGTAATGGGACCAAGGATTATCAATAAAGCTTCAGTACAGACACCTTACAGCTGATCAGTGCAGTCTGGGACTATAGTAACATCCAGAGAACTTCACCAGAGGTCACAGTGGGCAGAGGGGTCTGTCTGTAACTAGGGGTCATCTGTAAGACAGGTGTCCTTAAAGGGCACCTACCACCACAAATCTACCTATAAAGGTAGATTGGGTGGTAGGTGAATCAATGGGACGTGAGGATAGCCCTTTTAAGGGCTAATCCTCACGTCCCCGCACTTTTTTGTAAACTTTTATTACCCTAATATGTTAATTTTGTTATGCGGCTACTTGGGCGTGGAGTAGCCGCATCTGAGATTACACGAGGCGGCTACTCCACGCCCCGGTAGCCACTTTACCCCTCCTACTCACCATGTTCGGCGCGCAGCAGCTCGTAGCTGCGCGCCCTCGTCCGCCGATCCTGCCGTCTGCGCATGCGCAGAACAGCAGGCCCGCGCCTGTGCAGCCCCGGCTTCGGAGCAGTGACCGCACAGGCGCGGGCCTGCTGTTCTGCGCATGCGCAGACGGCAGGATCAGCGGACGAGGGCGCGCAGCTATGAGCTGCTGCGCGCCGAACATGGTGAGTAAGAGGGGTAAAGTGGCTACCGGGGCGTGGAGTAGCCGCCTCGTGTAATCTCAGATGCGGCTACTCCACGCCCAAGTAGCCACATAACAAAATTAACATATTAGGGTAATAAAAGTTTACAAAAAAGTGCGGGGACGTGAGGATTAGCCCTTAAAAGGGCTATCCTCACGTCCCATTGATTCACCTACCACCCAATCTACCTTTATAGGTAGATTTGTGGTGGTAGGTTTCCTTTAAGTAGGGGACCACCTGTATATTTTTAATTGACTGTCACTCAAAGGCCAGAATAAACTAAAGGGGAACATCAGTCCCTTTTATTACCATAACTTTATTAATGAATTCATTAATACTTTTCATGTATTACATATTAAAATGTATTATTTACTATTTCTTATTGATTTCATTATTATTCATTATCATTAATTTTTTATTTAGATTACCCTAATACTTATTTTATTTTCATTATTAACTATTTTATTATAAACATGCTTGTAATTTATTTTTATTAACATTTTATTTATTATTACCCGACCTATTTTTATTAAAATGTATTAATCCTTACACATTTTTATACACGTTACCTTTCCACCGTAACTGGGACGTCTCTGCTTAAAGTAACACTTTTCACTTTTTGGTCTGGTTTTACTTAGACCCAGCAGCAGAATTGTAGCATCATTTGATCATATTCTGGTGATCATGTGATTAATCACATGACCAGCAGGAGCGCCGATCACCATCCATTTACATAAGGTACTTGGAGGCATGTGTTAGCCCCTTTTTTTTAGGATCATTGCAGGATTTCGATGGTGGGATCCCCAATGATTAGTCACTTATACTGCAGATAGGGGGATAAATGTAGTTCAGTAAAGAGCCCTTTAATTGTAATTCCGAGCTAAAATCTTCTGGAGGAATTCTTATCAGATGTACAGTATAAGGTCACATGTACACGGATGTTGTTTTTGTTTATGTGTCATGTTTTTTTGACACACGGACACATTCATTTCAATGGATCAATGCGCATGAACATGTTTTTTTTATGGATCCGTGTGCAGACAGTAGAAAACTCAGAGCAGCTCCAACTCCTGCTCATGTTTGAGGCTTGAGTTTTCCCATAGGAGTCTAGGGAAATATTAAAAACAATGGATGCCAGACAGTTGGCATCTTTGTGGCATCCGTATTTGAGGAAAGCACCACCATGTGACCACTGAATGGTTGGGACAAGCTAGTGACATCATTTGCCTACCTTCAACAAAAACAGATGACATATGGATGAACGTTTCTGCTCAAAAACAGACCATTGGGATCTATGGAATTCCATAACTATGATCCAGGATCTACGGAACACATCCCTAATAACACCATCATTTACAGAAGTTCTCTATGTACCCTATCTGTTCAGGATGACCAGGAGATGCCAAAAATATTTTAACCCCTACAATATCATCCCAATTTCCCGGTATCCTCTACATTGTCACCCAATCCTTGGCAATGCTGCAACAATGTAACAATTTACGAGACAGTTTAATAGGAAAACCTAGCAATGCAATTATAAAGATCGAGGCGCCACTCCCCAATTACGTGTCCCTCTAATTCCGCGCTCGCGCCCAACCATGAAATCGTCCAGGGGAGAAATTAGCTGCAACACTTTAGCGTTTAATTGGCAAATAACACAACCTGTAATTATAGGCAGAAATGTAATATTAATGAGAAAAAAAAAAAAAAAAAAAAAAACTTTTTAACAGTAAATTACCTTGGAGCTATTATCCATTTCCTTAAACTGTGAGGTCCTTAGGAGAAACTCCTTTCCCCCCCCTGCGGAGATGTAGGTAATTTTTCTCTGCCTGATAAACACGACCATTAAACGTGGCGTGTATCACAAACCTCGCCACTTCCCTTTCAATGAAAAACGTTGCGTAGCCTCGGGGGGCCTCTGTCTGACTTGATCCCAATGTGTCAGTTAATCAGATAAAAAAATAAATAAATGAAATAATCATCAAGTCAGAACCACAAACAGCCTGAGGGAGGCGGGAAGGAGGGGAGGGGGGAGACTTATTAAGATTTGGAAGCTGCAAACAAAACAAGACATCCGGATGATGTTACAGCATGTGTAAAGGTTACCGAGCGGCTGGGGACCAAACTGGCGACCCTCCTGCCTGCATACCATCCACCGGGGCTGCACCTCTTACTACCCCTAGTAGGGGTTATGCAAACACATTAACCTTTACACTGCTGGTCAAGTCTCGGTAAGTAAGACTTTCAGCCTATCCGGACAAGATACCGCGTAGGGCTTTACTTCCAGTTTTTTTTAAAAAAGGAGAATCTAGAAAACATTTACGGACGACCCCCGAGTTTATTTTGTTATAAAACACTTTAAATGGGACTTGTTTACACAAAAACACTCGATTTGTGTCCATGTATTGTAATCATTCAACTGTATGAATGTCTGTATGGCATCCACGTATCCAGGTGTTTTCCCATCTGTTCCACTGAAATGACTTTTCCATGTCCTATAATATATATTATACATACCTACATTTATATATAATTTTATTTTTTGTTAGGATACTTTTCCTTTAAACATTAAATCTCTGTGTAACAATCGCCAAAACACTATGTACAATATTAGTTACCCCCAGGGGATCAATAAGTTTGTATCATAAATCCACCATGATTAACCAGGGACATTACTCATAGATCCAGGCACTGTGACTGAGGTATCCTCTTATATTTGTTATCCATGGCCTCCATCCTTCTAAAATCAACTTCTAAAATTAGGATAATAAGCCTTAGGGGCTCTACCTCACCCTCCTCCTGGTGTAATCACACAGTTGGACGCGAGAAAATTTTGGAAAAAATCTAGAGGTGTTACCAGAGCCCCTCCATTATGTAGCTTCACAGGCTGTAACACAGTGAAGGAGCAATTTCCTCTCCTACGGTGTACTGAGACTTCCTTTGCTGCCGGGAAATTACAGAAGGAAGAGGGAGGTTTTGACCCTTCAGGTAACTGGATCTACACAATCCTTTTTTTCTTTTCTTACCTTGCCCCCATCCAGGTAAATAAAAATAATAATTCCTTTATTTCTATAGCACCTACAGATTACACAGCGCTACACAGAGCTTGTCAAATGGGTCCATGTCCCCAATGAAAACAAACATTTTAATTTTTTTTTGCACATATTGATTAATTATTTAAGATAATTGACACATCTCTTCTCATCTGTAAACTGCAAACATGGTATGTCATATGACATACCTTGCAATCTGATCATCTGAATCCTACAACAATGTATTTCTTTCCATGACTTTAGGCCTCACGTGTAGACTGCTACAATGTGGAGAATGATTTGTCCACAAACTGTTTCAATCTAAATTCAGGATTCTAACAATTTTGGAAGAAGGAGTTTTCTCCAACTATAACTATAGTGTAGAGACTCTGCTCCAGACAAGTAGTATGTCAGAGAGAGTGACTGAGCATGCCTGTCCACCACCACTAGGGTCGTGCACATTGCTATACACTTTGAACATCAGGTGGCGCCATTCTTAGTAAGTAAATGTTACAAGTCTTCACCGAATCATATTTATAATGGGCCTGAATACAGAATGGATTACAATTTGGGTTTTTACTTCTTCAGGGTTTTGCTTGGATTTTTTTTTTTTAAAGGAAGCATGTACGCTAATAGAGCATTTCCTGTAAGTGTCAAGAGAGAAGACGGTCCACGGCCTGCTGCTCAATTCTTGTAATTATAGTCTGTCCCCAGCCAGAGAGTGGCTGTATTTTACTGTCTGTGTTCCATGCAATCTGCATTCATCACTATTTTAATTAAAGCAGACTTTAATTTAGTGATTTCATCCCAAAGAGTAAGAAGGGAGGGGGGGGGGTGAGAAAAAAAGGGAGGAGGAAGGAACAGAGTGAGAATGTAATGAGAGAGGGAAAAGGACAGAAAAGAAATGAAGGGACAAAATTAGACTCTGGGAAGGGGCTAAGAAATAATTAAGAGTGAGAGAGGATATAGAAGAAAATGAGGATATAGAAATGGCCGGACCTGGATCCTGCGGCATATCTGGGGACAGCACAGAATTGTCTAAGCCTTATGTCACGTACACCCGCAGCAATGTGATGTCACCTATATCTGACACTTGTCCGATAAGGTTTTATTTAGGTCACTTAAAAGGGCGACAAAACGGCACAAAAATGTAGCGCTATGACATCTCATCACCGACACTTCTTTTATATGACTATATATATGGTGTATAACAAATTTATACTATTGTTAAAACCTGATCAAAAAATTTTTCAAAAATCTGCAAAATAAACAAACAAAAAAAAGTTTCGCAACAATGTCCCCAACGGAATTCAATATAATTGTATACTGTTTATCGGGTACCAGCCATACCCTTTATGTGATGGATCCGACTCACAATTGTTGGTTGCTTGTGTCAACCAGAGCAGTGGTCAGCTGCTATCTGAGAAATGTGCATTAGACACCAGCAGGGGGCGCTCCTGCATAACGTTTGATGAAGAACCGATGAAGTAAAGGACGGCGACTTATAGCCAGGCTACGGGTAAAGCTTAACTCCTACAATGCTTGGATGATAGGAGATTACAGATTTCTCATGTAAAGGTGGGGAAACACTTCTACTGTCTGATTAAAGGTCATGTAACATAAAAGAACAGAACAAGAAATAGGCAGCCACCTAGATGGGACATAAGGATGGCGCGTGCCTTTGTTTTCTATACGGAGGAGGCAAGGGTCTGTGCTAAGAAAGATTCAAGCTTTATGCAGGGCGTTTGTAGGCAGTTTTGACTTATAAGCATCAAAAAGAGAAAAGTGAGAGCCGTGCAATCATGCCTTTGGTGGCATAACAGAGAAATACACGGTTTAAAGGGGATGTCCAGACTTGTACTTTAATGGCCCAATAGCTAAGAGAGTTCTAAAACAAAAGAAGACCTTTTATCCTGTCACATAGGCCACAGCTGCGTATTACTGGCCTGAGTGTTGCAGTGGAAAAACTCTTAAAATCCTAGACAACCCCTTGAAGACCCGTCAGAATTTCACCCCTCACACCAACAATACCTGCTGGTAAAGGGTTAAAAGTCCTTCCCATATCAAAAAATTATCCGCCACTCGGCACAGTATCTTAATCACAGCCATTTTTCTGATATGCAAATGAGTAGACATGAATCAAGTACTGTAGAGAAGAGTCATGTTTAGTCAGGCTACCAGTGAACCACACCTCCTTTTAATTTACAGCTCAGCATCACTTCAACGCTCTGCCTGAGCACAGAGGAAGTCCTCTCCCTGCCCTTATCAGAATGCTGATCCCCTCACTGCATGATAAATTTAGCAGTGAGCACTGTGTGGGAAACTACAGATCTTCTCACCATTTAATGCACCCTGCAATGGGGGAAGATTTAAGATGGGACACCTGCACTGCACTTTTCAACAAAGGCACAGCCGGGGGTTGTATAAGTTTTACTGTGCCTGTTCTTGATGACAGGTTCCCTTTAAAGGCCTGATGATCAGAACTGGGCACCTTCGATTGTACTAAACTCTACCAGACTCCTATTTTCTTCCTGGAGGTGACAGCTAAAGCGTCCAACTGGCAACACAGAGCTCCATATACTGCACATTAGAAGAGGCGCCTCTAAGGACACTTGAACATGTAGTGCCAGGTGTACTTAGAGTAACTAATCCTTTGAAGCCATTTTTCTGCTTCTTTATCCTGTACTTAGCAGCGTGAATTTTAAAGGGAACCTGTCACCAGTGCGTTCTTTTTCAAAGGTGACAGGTTCCAATAGAGAAAGAAAAGTCCTTATCACACATCTTTTTACATCATCCCTAAGTTACTTTTGTAAAAATTACCTAGCTCCCTGCCAGCTCGTGCATCAAAGTCCTGGAGGCTGGGAATTTCATATTGCAACAGGTGCTTGTTCATTTGAATCTGCGCTCCGCTCTTCTCCTACTCCCGCCCCTGATGTGGGCTTATCGCACAAGCAAACCCCACCCTTGCACTAACTGGGCAGGGGTCACTTTGTACTCCGACTTTTTAGACACTGTAGAAGGTATGCACTACACAGTTTGAGTATGTCCTTGGTGCCTATAAAGCCAGGGTATGAAGCGCCGCATGCGCAGTTTTAGCGAGCAACGGCGAGCCACCTCACTGTTCACATCAAAGTTATATGGTTCGCTGCGCAAGTTAGAGGTTTGCTTGTGCGGTCATGGGTGCGAGGGGGAATAGAGGGAGGACGTGGGAGGGGGTATGGTGTGAAAACTAATGAGTGGGTGGATGAGCAGAGTGAAAATTCGAACGACATGAAAGACATATGGAATATGAAAGACAACCCTCAGGACCTCGATGCGCAAGCTGGCAAGGAGCAAGGTAAATTTTATAATCTGATATTACTAAAATTAAGTAACTTAGAGATGATGTGAAAACATGCATGATAAGAACTTTATTGGTTCCATACCAAGAGCATATTTCACTTGTTGATTTAGTTTTCTAAGGAGATTAGATTATCCAGGGACTGTCTGTAATGAATGGGGTATAGAAAGTGGCAAGGAAGGACAGGGGGAAAGCGCTAATAGTGTGACATCTTAGGGGGTAACAGATGGACATAAAGCTGTAGATTGTGCTCACCGTTTTAGGTTATGCTGCAGATAGGCACAACACTATTGTAGGCTTTGTGGTGATAATTTTTGTCTGGTGCTGCCTTTAGAGGATAATCTCCTAAATGGAGTTGCCAAACTCTATAGGATGTGGTGAAAGTGGTCTATTGTTGGGGTCCAAAAGGATGGCGCACACAGAGGCGAGTATACTAAAATTTTTTATTCAAGGTTTTAAAGACCTTGAATAAAAAATTTTAGTATACTCACCTCTGTGTGCGCCATCCTTTTGGACCCCAACAATAGACCACTGTCTGTAATGAATGACACAGGACAGGAAGCTACACAAACTGCATAAATAAGGGAGAAAGGCAGAGGGAAAAGAAGGACACAGGACAGATTTCTTTAATAATTAAATACTGCAAAGTTTTATTTTATCATCTAAACTATTCCTTTATAAAATTTTGATGATAGTCTAGTTTCGGTTTGACTGTGTTTTTGTTAGTCGTGCAGGCTGCATGACCTCAACGGTATCCTTCAACCGTCTGCTATATATTGGTGTCAGTTGTTTTGAGGGTCAAGCCTGCTGACAGGCTCCCTTTTTACTTATGCAGAGAAAAAAAAAATAATACACCAAAAATAGTGCTAAAGCTGATAACTGTTTTGTTGTTTATGGCTAAAATCGAATTGGCTAAGAAAGTGTAAGTAATGTGTCCAGACCTGGCTGCCTTTGATGCCTGTGCCTAGCAATGTATGAGAACTGAGACCATGTGCTGCTCACTCTCAACAAGCAACTAACCGCTTCAAATTTGGACCACATCCTTTATGGAAGGGATTAGTGGTCATTACTGTTAATTAGCTCTCATTAGGCTCTCATTTGGGTTAGTGGTTCTGACCCTGGGGAGAAAAATGGAGTCTCTGATGTTTCGGTCACTTAATGTGTGCAATGCTGATGCAGCAAAATGTAGGAAAGCACTTGCAGCCGGTGACTATGTATATGATGTAAGCGCCTGGACACTACAGCATCAATGGCATCTGAGGGCACAGCTTTCAGAGGGGACCGGTCTGGGAGTTTTTGAAGCCTTTTAATTATATACAGGAAGTCCCTGGGTTACGTACAAAATAGGTTCTCTAGGTTTGTACTTAAGTTAAATCTGTATTTAAGTTGGAATTGGTATATTTTATAATTGTAACTCCAGGAAAACTGTTCTTTTTGGTCCGGTGACAATTGAATTTTCAAAATTTTGTGCGGTCGTGGGAAGAAGGATTATCAATAAAACTTCATTACAGCTGAGCATTGCATCCTGGGACTAAAGTAACATCCAGAGAGCTCCACCAGAGGTCACAGTGGGCAGAGGGGTCCGTCTGTAACTAGGGGTTGTCTGTAATTACCGTAGATTTCTCTAAAATACCTTCATTAGTGGATCCAATAATCTATGCACAACCTATGGCAGATTTTCTAAATTTTTAACAATAATTGAAATAATATTCTTGTTAAAGGAAATCTCTCAAAAGTTCTGAACATTGACATGATGCGGGATATATTGGTTTGGTTTAAACCTCAAGTCATGTCATTAGGCTTCCTGAAAGTCAGGCTTGGTGTTAAGAGGGGTCTGCCTTACAAGGTAGCAAAAGAGGTGACGTTTTCCTTTTTGCATATTTTCCCAAAATCCCCCAGTGTAGCGTCAATGGTTTTCAAGTCTCCACACGCCTACCCGGTGGCCTTAGTTGGCAAAGTCTCTGTAAAGAGAACTCTTACTTCCTGACCCTAGTCAAAAGCCTCTCACTCAGCCAAACCAGTTCCCTACACTGTGCTGAAGAGATGCAACCACATTGAAACAGTGCTGTCTACAGTTGGGAATTTGTTCCTTCTGGAATAGATATACTGGTTTGGTATTAATCCTGCATCACATAATTAGGCTTCCTGAAGGTCATGCTTGGTGTTAAGGCAACTGCCCTCCAAGGTAGCTAAGAGGCACGATTTTCCTTATCCCATCCTGGAAAACTTATTTGCATATTCTCCTATAAAGACAAGGTGTAAGATATAATACTTGCCTTAACTAATTTTAGCAAGCGGTATAAATCTTCAACCTCATCTCCCTCTTGTGGTGTATAACCTCGTCCTGTGTTTAAACTGGAGCCACTAAGGGTGGCGCGGTACAGCGGCAACCCCATGGCTTCTGCATAGAGATCCAACGCCTGGTAGCCAACTGTCTGGTACATGTAGCTGTCCAATTCATCCACTGCAGACATACAAGTGACAAGAGTGAAAATTAAGACCCTTTCGATTGTTAGCACCTAAATTATTATGTACTCTGAGTGGTGATTGAATAGAAGGCTGAGACAAGAGTAAAATACAAACAAAATTGTCCTCCTCTAGCTCCTAATTCCTGCACCACAGCTCCTGTTTCCTCTGCTTACAGTCCCAGCTGTACTGGAACTGGTTAGAAGCAGCCAATCAAAGGCCTCAACGGTCACATGAGCATGTTCTTACCACTCCCACTGTTCTTAGTCATGTGACCAATGAGGCCAGTTATTCCCTGCAGATACATGGATTTCTTAACAGTCTCAGTCCAGCTGGGAGTGTAAACAAGGGCAGGGATGTGCCACAGGGTAATGGAAGAAGGACAGTAACTTTAATTTGACCCCTACACCAGACAACTAGGAAACTTCTGTTAAGACTAACAAACCCCTTTAACTAACTTAACTTTGCATGTAACAACATAGCAGATACCCCACAGTAATGGTAACTTGTACCATCAGCCATTAAAACACAGATGAAGCAGTCAATGATGACCGCGGCATCTTAGAGGTTAGAAAAAGAGTTAATTCTCCTGGAGATGTGTGTTGTCATAAACATCACCCTACTGATCAGTAGCTACTGTAGCAAATCCCCTGTGTATTTATAAACAGTGTAGAAGGTTTCCTTCTTACCTGCACTCTCCGGGGGTTTCAGATTAGCCAGAGCCACAACCTGATGACCGGCCATGACACATTGCATCATGTTGTAGCAGCTGTCCTTCCCACCGCTATATTAAAAAATAAAAAATATTTAGTCAAAAGCAATGAGAGACTCCTATTGTGCAGATTTATCTTTATTACTCTGTGTGAATATAATAATAAAGTTTCCCAAAACCAAACTATTGATGACCTGCCCTTAAGATATGAAACTGGTGTGGCGTAAAACATAGCGCCCCCTCCTGCTGCTTGAAGAGGCTGCAGCTTTTGGAGAAATATTTAGACGAAATTACCATCAGAATCCTTCACGATGGGTCACTTACTCCTAAATCCAGGCACCGTGGCTGTGGTAATCTTCTAATATTGGTCATCCATGGCCTCCTGCCTTCTAAAATCAACTTTTATAATTATGCTAATAAGTGTGAGGGGCTCTGGTGGGTGTTTTCAGAGCCCCTCGGTGCAGCAGATTTATATGCTGTTACTATGAGCAGAGCACCGCTCCCTCCTATTGCAGGGGGAGGGGAGACCTGCTGTGCTCATTGTAACAGCCTGTGAATAGACGTCACTGAGGAGCTCTGAAACGGGCATAAAATATAAAAGTTGATTTTAGAAGGAAGGAGGACATGGGTAACACTTATAAAAAGATTACAACAGTCACGGTGCCTGGATCTATGGGTAAGTGTCCCTGATTTATCATGATGGATATTGATGGTAGACTTTCATTAATGCTATGTGCAGCCCCATACACATTACAGTGGCTATGATTAGCATTGCAACTCACTTAACTGGGCAGCACCCTGGTCAAGTGACCAATGCATGTGACATCACAGGTCTGGGAAGTAAAAGCTGAACCAGATCAAGCTTTAACATATTAGAATTTGTTACCAAGTACAAGTCACTCCTAAATCTTCATTTAGTTGATTTTTATGTGACTTGCACTCCAAAAAATTTAACCCAAAGCAAGGTTATTTATTTATTTAAATCCTGGACAATCCCTTTAAGCCTCAGATTTCTGCAGCGAATTCTGCTGCGGAAAAGTAAAAGCTGAACTCGGCGCACATCCAGAGAGACTGTACTCAGGAATTGTTACCAGAGCAATTATCATATACAGATGCTGGGAAAATAAGAGGTGAATACTAAACCTTCCCTACATCAGAGATGACCTCATGTGTCACAAGGAGTAATGAGGTTATGCACCTATCTAATCAACCATAATGAACTACAAGTCCCAGCAGGTAAGAGCTCACACACACACAGCTTCCTGCACCCTCCATGGAACAAGTATGACTGTGATACTAGCACAGTGCACGCCTCAGGTGCCCGCAGGGTATGCCGGGATTTGTAGTTCCCTAGCCGGTAACAGCCGGTTATAGCTGTAAGTGCTCTACAATGGAGAAGGAGTCACCTAATCAGCGCCACCGCCCTCATCGTGGACCCCAGCGGCGGGTACACACTGCCCGGCTCTACACGTGTCCGCACATGTGTCTCCCGGAGCTGCGCGCAGCTTCCATCCGCACTAGAAGGGCCTGGCAGACGTCACGGTCACATGACCCTGATGTCTGAGTACCACGTGACCGCAGACCGTAGAATCTAAATACGGAGCGCGGGAGGCTCAAACCGAGAGAACGCCTGTAGGTATGCGATGCATACTGATAAATCTGTACACATATTACACCTATATACTTGCAAATATTCCACACCCTGGGGGAGAATTGTCAGAAGTGTCTGGGATAAAACTGTTCTAGTTGCTCATGACAACCAATTAGAGCTCAGCTTTCATTTTCCAACAGCTGTTTATAAAATGAAAGCTGGGCTCTGATTGGTTTTTCATGGACAACTAGAACAGTTTTAGCCCAGACACTTACATACCTCCCAACTTTTGGACAAGAGAAAGAGGGACACAAAGCCCCTCCCCCTTTTTTCTAAACCACGCCCATTGTCCCACCCACAGGCATAGTATAACATCGAACTTGAAGGTCCCCACATGGTACAACGCCCCTTAATTTGGTCCTCCCTTCCCGTGGACCAATATAATAACCCCTTATGCAACTCTGCAATATATAAAACATATAAAACCCCTTCTTTAATTTTATCCTCCCTTTACATTTGGTTTTCAGCTTTTATTTTTCTCCCCAAACTTAAACATAATCCTATCTGTACTCCTACCCCCACCCCTCCTCACATGGTGTGGTCCCAGTTCTCTATCCTCCTCATAATGTATCCTCCTGTCCTCCATCCTCCTCCTGTCCTCCATCCTCCTCCTGTAGCCTCCTGTCCTCCAGCCTCCTCCTGTATCCCCCTGTCCTCCAGCCTCTTCCTATAGCCTCGTGTCCTCCAGCCTCCTCCTGTCCTCCAGCCTCCTCCTGTATCCCCCTGTCCTCCAGCCTCTTCCTGTAGCCTCCTCCTGTCCTCCAGCCTCCTCCTGTATCTCCTGTCCTCCAGCCTCCTCCTGTAGCCTCCTGTCCTCCAGCCTCCTCCTGTAGCCTCCTGTCCTCCAGCCTCCTCCTGTATCCCCTTGTCCTCCAGCCTCCTCCTGTCCTCCAGCATACTCCTCCTGTCCTCCAGCCTCCTCCTGTAGCCCCCCTGTCCTCCAGCCTCCTCCTGTAGCCCCCTGTCCTCCAGCCTCCTCCTGTAGCCTCCTGTCCTCCAGCCTCCTCCTGTAGCCTCCTGTCCTCCAGCCTCCTCCTGTCCTCCATCCTCCTCCTGTAGTCTCCTGTCCTCCAGCCTCCTCCTGTAGTCTCCTGTCCTCCAGCCTCCTCCTGTAGCCTCCTGTAGTCTCCTGTCCTCCAGCCTCCTCCTGTAGTCTCCTGTCCTCCAGCCTCCTCCTGTAGTCTCCTGTCCTCCAGCCTCCTCCTGTAGTCTCCTGTCCTCCAGCCTCCTCCTGTAGTCTCCTGTCCTCCAGCCTCCTCCTGTAGCCTCCTGCAGTTTCCTGTCCTCCAGCCTCCTCCTGTCCTCCAGCCTCCTCCTGTAGCCTCCAGTCCTCCAGCCTCCTCCTGTAGCCCCCTGTCCTCCATCCTCCTCCTGTAGTCTCCTGTCCTCCAGCCTCCTCCTGTAGCCTCCTGTCCTGCAGCCTCCTCCTGTAGCCCCCTGTCCTCCAGCCTCCTCCTGTAGCCCCCTGTCCTCCAGCCTCCTCCTGTAGCCCCCTGTCCTCCAGCCTCCTCCTGTAGCCCCCTGTCCTCCAGCCTCCTCCTGTAGCCCCCTGTCCTCCAGCCTCCTCCTGTAGCCTCCTGTCCTCCAGCCTCCTCCTGTAGCCTCCTGTCCTCCAGCGTCCTCCTGTAGCCTCCTGTCCTCAATCCTCCTCCTATCCTCCTCCTGTAGCCTCCTGTCCTCCTCCTGTAGCCTCCTGTCCTCAATCCTCCTCCTATCCTCCTCCTGTAGCCTCCTGTCCTCCTCCTGTAGCCTCCTGTCCTCAATCCTCCTCCTATCCTCCTCCTGTAGCCTCCTGTCCTCCTCCTGTCCTCAATCCTCCTCCTGTAGCCTCCTGTCCTCCTCCTGTCCTCAATCCTCCTCCTATCCTCCTCCTGTAGCCTCCTGTCCTCCTCCTGTAGCCTCCTGTCCTCCTCCTGTAGCCTCCTGTCCTCCTCCTGTAGCCTCCTGTCCAATAGCAAATATGTGGAAGGGTTTTGTGTTTTTGTGTGTTTTATACTTTATTAAGTGTTTTTATGGGAAAGTGACATTTTAGGGGCTTGTATTTTTATGTATTTTTTATTTATTCTAATGTGTAAACGTTAGTATTTATACATGCTTTTACTTTTCCATACCTGAACCAGTGATGCTCGGATGGTTCACTGGTTCAAGTCCAATACACTGCTCTACAATACAATACATTGTAGAGCAGTGTAAACTGTCTGAGCGTGCAGACGCATGCGCAGACAGTTTACGGTCAGACCCAGAAGGGGTCTGACTTCCAGGGAGATTGGGCAGCTCCGGGGCACATGGCAGTCCTCAGGGCTGCCCAGAAGAGGAACACCCTTACACGCCTCAGTCATGCTTGACCGCGGCATGTAAGGGGTTAACACCCGCAATTGGAGTTGGCTCCGATCGTGGGTGTTACAGCGCGGTGTCAGCTGTGATAGACAGCTGACAACCGCTACTTCTGGTGCCGGCTCCGTTCGTGAGCCGGTGCCAGAAGCGGGACGCTATACTACGCCCCGGTGCGCTAAGTATCTAGCCGCAGGGACGTAGTATAACGTCCAGGTGCGTCTAGAGGTTAATAGCTCATAATTATTTCAGGGCTTGTATGTCACAATGCTGCCATACAAGTCCTGATAGAGGTCTCCTGTCACACACTGACCTGTAGCTGTGCATGTCTTTGACTGGCCTACCTCATGATGGTAGATGCTCCTAATAGAGGTCTGTAGCTGCTGGAGGGGGGGGGGCACATCCCACAAGCTGCTGCTATCTCTTCTCTGCGATGCCCCCTCTCCCTGCACAGCTTCAGGAGAAGGAGCAGAGGAGTCTCCAAATCCATGGCCGGGTCACACAGCAGCACCCCCCATGATGATTCCTCCTCACACAGGGCGAGGAGAGGGGCTCTGCTGTTCTGTGCTGTGCCGTGCAGAGCTGGGAGCTCAGACAGCAGCCGCTCTCCAGGTGACCCCCCCCCCTGATGATTCCTCCTCACACACACACAGCTCTGCTGTTCTGTGCTGTGCCGTGCAGAGCTGGGAGCTCAGACAGCAGCCACTCTCCAGGTGACCCCCCCTGATGATACCTCCTCACACATCGCGGCAGCACACACAGGGGGAGGAGGGGCGGCCCGGGGGAGGAGGAGGAGGGGCTGTGCTGGGAGCAGAGCTCGCGTTATCTCCTGTCTCTGCAGTCAGTGTCCCGGGACCAGGAGACGGGACAAAGTCTCTTGGTCCGGGAAAAAGCGTGACAAATCGTGATAACCTCTCAACCTCCCGGGGCAGCGGGACAGGGCTAAAAAATCGTGAAAGTCCCGCCGAAACCGGGACGGTTGGGAGGTATGCACTTATGATATATAAAGTCACATCTGTTATACATTACATTGTATTTATCAATACATAAAATACATTTATGTGCATTACATACAGATATACAACTTTTACACGGATGCAGCTCACTCCATAGTACTCCTAAACACCCCTCATACTGTGGCCTGTAGCGGACTCCCTGCGGACCCAATAAAATTGTGGGTGATGTTGCCCGCCAAAATATAATGCCCACTACCCTTTCCGGAGCCCCTGTATTTAATGTCCCCTTTACCATTATTTCCCTAATTAGGCTAAATTCACACTACAATACACTCCGTTAGAAAAAGGTAAAGAATGGAGGTTTAACCTATCAATTAAAAAACCCATTGACATCAATGTAAATTTTATGGCATCTGTTATGTTCCATTTAAGCATGTATCGGTTATCCTTGCCATTTTTTTAAACAGAGGAAAAGTCACCGTCATCTTTTTCCGTCCAAAATACACAAGGATAATGGATCCCTGCCGAAGCCGAACAAAACGGATCAATTTGCATTGATGTTAATGGAATTTTTAAATGATATGTTACACTTCCTTTCTTTAACATTGTTAACACTATAATATTTTAATATTCATGTTTTTTTCCAGTTTACTGTTTGCTGATGTAATCCTGTCACAAGCAGGAATTCTAATCAGCTGCCACTCAGAAACTTTAAAAATGGGGATTCAAATTTAAAGGAAACCTACCATCAGGGATCTACATAACAAGGAAGATCCAATGGTAGGTTCCTACTTTCGGTCTCATTCAGAGGTGTAACTAAAAATGACAGGGCCCCATAGCAAATATTGTTATAGGGGCCCCCTCCCCTCCCTACGTAGGAATATAAACTAGAATGGATCAAACCACATAATAATTCATTATTAGCTGATGTGGGTGGGTATGCAATTCAATCCCTGAAAGCAGAGCATGGGAATTGGGGAATAAACTTTAACTCCTTAAAGACCAGGCACTTTTACATATATTTATGTAATACATAAAAATTTTAAACCTGAAATACCAATAAAATTTCTTCGTTTTCCCATCACTTTTTCAAACTTCGGTGTACGGTGCTGTATGAAGTGTCATTTTTTTTTTCGAGATGATTTGATTTTTTTCTTTGCTACCATTTTGAGGACTGTGCAACCTTTTGGCGGATACGCCAATGCCTAACATGTTTATGATTTTTACTGTTTATTTCTTTTTATATCAGTTTTAGGGAAAAGGACTGATTTCAATTTTTTGTTTTTAATTTTTTTTAACTTCTTTTTAATTTTTTTTTACTATTTTTCAGATTCCCTAAGGTACTTTAACCCTTGGTTGTTTGATCCTACCATATACTCCCATACTACAGTATATAGGGATATTATACATCATCTATTAAAATGTGCCACTGTAATAGATCTATTGAATATACACAACCTTGTGTCTTAGAAAGACCCAAGGCTGTCATGGTAACATATTGCTGCTCCCTGATGATGTCACAGGGAGAGACAATCTCCCAAGCGCCGCCAGCTTTTGACTGCCGTCAGCAGCGATCAAAGGGTTAACACCTGCGATCTGAGCTAGCACTGGTCACCAGTGGGTGTTTGCTGAAAAATGCCTGTGAGCCCTCTCCATACACCCCCAGCCGACATGTGACGTATAGAAACGTCACATGTCGGTAAGGGATTAAAAGTACAAGACAGTTAGAGCAGATGGAGGTAGGAGGGGCATACAGTGGGTAAATGGTGGCATGGAGAAAGTGGATACAGAAAGTGGCTTAGGAGTATAAGTGGGTGATAGAGTAGCTGCGCTGTGGAGCGGAAGGAATGGTTACACCACACCCCTGTAGCCGCGGCCGATCCTGCCCATCAGTGCGTCCCTGCTGCGTCCTGCACTAGCATGATCTGCGCATGTGCCAAACTCCGGCTTCACAATGAGCCAAAATGAAGATAGGAGACAGCAGGGACGCGGTGATGGGCAGGGTCGCCCGTGGCTACAGAGTAGCCAGGGGTGAGTAGCCACGGCCCAACATTTGAGACTTTTGTGCGACTTTTCAGACAAAGTCTCAAAAAACTAACAGACCCATATGCCTCATATATCAACCACTAATGAATCAAGCAAACCAAAAACCTTACAAAACTTCCCCAAACCTGGACACGTTTCCAGATAAATGCCCCCTTGTGCATTGAGAGAGTAATGGAGAGAAAGAGAGACAGCCATCTCTGCAGAGCTGCAGCAGCCTGGTCGAGCCCCAGATTCAAGGAGATATTTTGTGTGCTACTGCATCCAGGGCAGAACAAAAGTTTGTATACATCCAGTTATACCACAGCCCAGCCTGTGCAGCACCCAGATTAGGGGTGGCCCCATTTTATGTTACCATTTAGCACAACAACAATAATAAAGCATTTCCCCATAGACTTACATTGTGTCTCCATAATATGGCAGCAATATTCTAAAATAGTAAAAGACTTCCAGACACCATCTCTCATACTTAAGGTCAGGCTGTCTGGTAAACAAGTCTGTTTTTCTTCTGCAAAACAATCTCTTGTCACGCACTGGGGTACAGGAAGAGTCTCAGGGGCTAAAGTCTGTGGACTCCCTGGACCACCACGGGGAATAACGATACTAGCCGCATGCCGGGAGCACAGTCTAAGTGGACTCCTGGCCTTCGCGAGGTCGCTCCGCGGGTACGACTAGGTCCGCAGTGGCAGCCAAGGTAGGGACACAGGTAGGAAGGACCACGGGAAGGCAGGACCATGGGAAGACAGGACCACGGGAAGGCAGGACCTCGGGATGGCCGGACCTCGGGAGGACGGCTGACAGGATAACAGGACTGCCGCAGGATTACAGGACAGCCACAGGATTACAGGACCACCACAGGATTACAGGACCGCCACAGGATACACCAAGGAAACACCACGGGAACACCACAGGAACACGGGAACATCATAGGAACACGGGAACACCACAGGAATACGGAGGCGCCTGGAAACGCTCAGGAATCACGGAGGCTTTCTCTTCAGTAGAATGACCTGAAGATCCGGCAGGGGATGCTGGGAGTCGCCAGGCTATATAGCTGAGTCGGGTGCACTCGCCCTAGAGTGTGGGGGCGCGTGTGGCCTAGTCCGCGAGCAGGAGCGGGAACGGAGCCAGGGACCGGAGCCATGAGTCAGGAACCCGGAGAGGTAAGCTGCGGGTCCGAGAAAGGGGGCGCACATATCGGAGCACGGGTGCACCCGCGATCAGAACATGGATCACGTGGGCACTGGGGACCGGGCCGGGGTCGCGTCACAGGAGGGAACACGGGAGCACCCGCAATCCGATACATGGATCGCGGGATCACCCGTGACAGTACCCCCCCTTAGGGCCCTCTTCTTCTTCAGCCTGCTGTTCTTCCTTCGCCTCCTCCAATTCTTCTTAGTGATGAGGCACCTTAGGAGAAGAGCAGGCACTGAGAAGACTGGACAAACCATGTGGCGCTTGGACCTGGCATGGAACAAGCCAAGGGCATCTTGAGGACGTTTTGAACGTCTTTTGGCCGCAGGCTGGAGCAACTCTTGGGAAGCTGCAGGCTGGAGCGACTCTTGGGAAGTTGCAGGCTGGAGCGACTCTTGGGAAACCGCAGGCTGGAGCAACTCTTGGGAAGCCGCAGGCTGAAGCGACTCTTGGGGAGCCGCGGGCTGGAGCGACTCTTGGGAAGCACCGGGAAGCTGTGGAGGCACATGAACGGCTTGTGGGGAAGCCGGAGCAGCTCTGGGAAGCTGCGGAGACACTGGAGTGGCTTGTGGGGAAGCCGGAGCAGCCCTGGAAAGCTGTGGAGACACTGGAGCAGCTTGTGGGGAAGCCGGAGCAGCTCTGGGAAGCTGCGGAGGCTGAGGCACCGCTGGAGCAGCTCTGGGAAGCTGCGGAGGCTGGGGCGCCGCTGGAGCAGCTCTGGGAAGCTGCGGAGGCTGGGGTGCTGCTGGAGCAGCTCTGGGAGGCTGCGGAGGCTTGGGCGCCGCTGGAGCAGCTCTGGGAAGCTGCGGAGGCTGGGGCGCTGGTGGAGAATTTCTGGGAGGCTGGGGCGCCGCTGGAGCAGCTCTGGGAGGCTGCAGAGGCTGAGGCGCCGCTGGAGCAGCTCTGGGAAGCTGCGGAGGCTGGGGCGCCGCTGGAGCAGCTCTGGGAGGCTGCGGAGACACTGGGGACAAGCAGGACAGGCTAGGTAGCCGAACGTGAGGTGGTTCCAACCTGGACCGGATTTTTGCCAGGAACTTGGTATGGGTAACCATGTCCAGCTCACCACTATCCCATAGAGGAGTAGCCCAGGCCAGGGCCTCTCCAGAGAGCAAACAGTAGACGAATGCCATCTTAGAGCGTTTGGTGGGGAACTGGGAGGACATCAGTTTAAGGTGCTGCGAGCACTGGGAAATGAATCTCCTGCATAATTTGGGGTTGCCATCAAATTTGTCAGGCAAAAAAATTTTGGGTCCAGACTCTACTGCTGGAAAACATAGCGGGGTGACTTGAGCAACAGGAGGTAGAGTCGCGGGAGCCTGCTGCTGGGAGGCAATCATCCAGCGAAGGCTGGCAGCGTGTTTGTCCAGAAGTTCTTTTTGGGTAGCAATCTCTTGAGATTGCTGGGCAATATGGCTGGGAAGATCACTCAGTAGCTGGCTTTAGCAGGATACAAGACCTTGGCGGAGTCCATGGCCGGATCTTACTGTCACTATCACGCACTGGGGTGCGGGAAGAGTCTCTGGGGCTAAAGTCTGTGGACTCCCTGGACCACCACTGGGAATAACGATGTTAGCCGCAACCCGGGGGCGGAGTCTAAGTGGACTCCTGGTCTTCGCCAGAGCCCGCCGCAAAGCGGGATGGTCTTGCTGCGGCGAGAAGCCACCAGGTTGCTCCGCGGGTGCGACCAGGCCCGCAGTGGCAGCCAAGGTAGGGACACAAGTAGGCAGGAACATGGGAAGGCAGGACCACAGGAAGGCAGGACCACGGGAAGGCAGGACCTCGGGATGGCAGGACCTTGGGATGCAGGACCTCGGTAGGACGGCTGGCAGGACCTCGGAAGACCACTGGGATACAGGACCGTCACAGTATAACAGGACCGCCACAGGATTACAGGACCGCCACAGGTTTACAGGACCACCACAGGATACACCACGGGAACACCACAGGAACACGGGAAACCCACAGGAACACAGGATCACCACAGAAACACGGGAACACCACAGGAACGCGGAGGCATCTGGAAACGCTCAGGAAACTCGGAGGCGTCTGGAAACGCTCAGGAATCACGTGGACTTTCTCTTCAGTAGAATGACCTGAAGATCTGGCAGGGGATGCTGGGAGACGCCAGGCTATATAGCTGAGCCGGAAATGCCAGCACCAATAAGGAGGACGCTGGCCCTTTAAATTCTTGAAAGCGGGGGCGCGTGCGGCCTAGTCCGCGATCAGGAGCGGGAACGGAGCCAGGGACCGGAGCCAGGAGTCAGGAACCCGGAGAGGTAAGCTCCAGGGAGATCCTTACTGCTGCGCTGCCCACCCTATTACAGTGTCCCTGACAGCCCCAAAACCTCAACCTCGGTTTATACATGAGTCAATAAAAAATAAACTAACATACTCACCTTCCGATGCTCGGCGCGGTTCCCTGTGGCTCCTCTTTTGTCTTCTCCGTGATGCTCCCATCCCCCTGGCTCCTCTTCTTTCTTCTGTCTGCTGTAACAGCCTGCAGAGCCGCAGTCATGCGCTTTGCCGGCCGGCACACTCTATGATGGGGCGGTGTCGCTGCTGCTGAGCCCCATGTGTCAATGACAGTGATGGCTAACCTTTTAGCGGCCGAGTGCCCAAACTGAACCCAAAACCCCTTATTTATCATGACGTGCCAACCAAAAATTAAAGCAGTAACTTATTGCTCCCTGTTTAGCAACTTCATATTTGCCTCCTGAGGACATCAACACAGAATACATTTTAGCTTATTTCCAGTGTCCCTCTGTACACAGACAATCGTGGGGCCAACAGAAGGTCCTCCAAAGATGATTCGGTCCTGTCTATTCATTCTCCCTCTTTCTACAGTCCCAAGGAGTGAAGTAAGTATCAAAATATGACTGAAAGCAGCATATTTTGAGTTGCTTGGAACTGCAGGAAGATTCTTAGAGTCCTGTCTGGGGTGCTGGGGCGACAGCCTGGGTGCCCACAGAAAGGCCTCTGGGTGCCGCCTCTGGCACCCGTGCCATACGTTCGCCACCACTGGTCTATGAGGAAGAAGTAGTATAAGGACACTACCACTTCATTCATACAGAGCAATTCTGAACCCAATATCAGACATAAATAATAACTATGTATGTAAACATGCCAGATCTGCTATCAGCATATCTGCGCTGTAAATTTTTTTTTGCACCTTCACAATAGTTCAAAGGCTTTTAGGAATGTTGGGGACGCTATTTCGCCTTCTTCTCAGGCAGCAGTAAGGCTAGACGCACTCCTGATTATGTGCAACACTGACTTCACAGTTTACAGCGCACCTCTCCATATAAGACGGCACTGCTGTATCCCCATCTTTCCTCAATTAAAGCTGTGATCACGTTCCTACCTGTAGGGCACATTACTCCCTCCCAGTGCGGCCCTACATTTGGTAACTAATACCGGCAATTAGCCTCATCTGCTATGTAAATGAGTGTAATTGCAATTAAAGAGTAAAAGACTTTAGTGGGCCCGAAGGAAAAACATGCAATTATTAGGAAGACAGCAGCGGATAGAGGTGGGGTGTGAACAAGGGTCTCTCGCTCCCCACTGGCAATGTAGAAACCTGGAAGCCAATCAGCAGATGGCTAGGAAGAGGCCAGGTCTAAGGCGTTTAGAGTCGAGTGTGACTACACATTCCCTATTTATCCTTGTTTGTTTTATGGAGTTGTTTATTCACAAGTGCATATCAATAGAGCTTAAAATACCTGCCTGGCGCTTTTATCGTACACAGCGGAGTTTGGAGTGTGCAGAAGGCTGAGAAGTAGTAGGCAGTGCTCATCCAGAGCAGCCCGCTATACTGTACAAATCATTATGATAACTAAGATGGATTGACTTCCTCTTTTAATAGGTTCAAAAGACACTAAAATCATAAGTGCCTGTGAAGAAGTTCTCTTTATCCATGGTAACCAATTACAGCTCAGCTTTCATTTTATAAAAGTTGAGCTCTGATTGGTTACCATGAGCAACTGGAACAGTACTTTTACATATGCAACATCCCCCACCGGGGCCCGGGCCTTTTCTTGGGGCCTGGAGGAAGCCAGGGCCTAGAATACCGGAGTGGCTGACAGTTACAGCATAGGCACACTAGTGTCACGGTGCTTGGTATGGGGACCGGAGGGCTGTCCTACAACCTGGCAGGTCTCCAGCAGGTGGTGTGGGCAAGAAATATGGAGGGAGAGGCTGATGTACTGGTTTCTCCCTGGGGCAACCCCTGAGGTGTCTGTAGGATGAGTCCCTGGGTTATGGATGGAAAAGCCTATGGTGGAAACAGCCGTATCCAGGGATCAGACGGAGGCAACATTGTGCAAATCAACTTACAGTTCTTTATTGAACAGCAGGAAATGGCCAGACGATAAACAGCAGATTCAGCAAAGCCAGTGAGAGAAAGCTGATCCACAGGAAGGTTACTCTCAGCCTGGTAGGAACTGCGGGCTGGGCTGCTGCAGATGGAGCTGAGTCCAGATGGGGACCTCTGCTCCGGGACTTAGGTCTCCTGACTTGCCCTCAGTTATCAGGCAGTGGTCTGAGATACCTCTTCTTCCTGGTAGTGGGTCTAAAGGGTGGCTCTGCAGGGAGTTGCACACTGGAGCTGCTCCTCCATCTATTGACTGGATTCCAAGACCATGTGCTCCCACCCACCAGGGGTTTATTTACTCCCTTGGTCAGATGGTAGCACTTCTCCAATCAGCTTCCAGCTGGCTTTACAAGAACATAATTGGACAATAGGATTAAGTATTGTTAACTGTTGCCTTACCAGGCAGTGGCTACAGCTGAAATCACTAAGTCCTCCAGTGCTTAGAGACTTCGTAGAGAGGTGATCAGTCTCCCTAACAGCTCCTGACATGGAGAGGGCGCTATTTGCAACTACCACCTTGCCGTTGGCAGGGGTGTTGCAGATACTTCTCCCCATAGAGTATATGAGCATTCCCTGATCACCTTCCTTTCAGAATTTAACAGAATTTATCCATACCCAGATAAACCTACGTGACATAAACACATTTATAAAAATAATAGTAGAGCTTGGAAACCCTCTTTATATAAAGCTATTAGAAGAATGCACACAGCTGTACTTCTAATCTTTTTGTCTGTTGTTTATTCCAGAGGTGAAGGTCCTGAGAGTTTGTTCTTAAAGGAAATCTACCATTTGATTTCATGAAAACATACAAACATACTTTGAGACTGCTGTAGCTACACTGATGCAGAAACATATCTTGTTTATTCCCTGAGCTGAGTGGTTTTTCTGAAAAAACAATTATATGATTCCGGACCTTGGGAAAGCTGGGTGCCTACATAAATACTGAGCTTCCAGAACTATCCAGACAGGACTAATCAACCTGAGCTGGGTCACTCATACACAGCAGCTGGGGGATGGTGCACCATTGGATTAATTCTGCCGGTCAGGCACAATACAGTGATTACATCATTCTCTTAAGCAGTAAATACTTAATGTGAGAGGAGACACGCCGAGCGCCAGCATAGATCCAACAGAGCTTCATTATCATAATTTTATAATTGCTTTTTCAGCAAAACCACTTAGCACAGGGAATAAACAAGATATGTTCCTTCATCTGTGTAGCGACAGCATTCTCAATGTATGTTTGGTTCATAATGCATGAAATCAATGGTAGGTTTAAAAAGTGTCATGTTACAGGAAACCTACCACTGCTTGCATGATGAAATCATGCAAGCAGACCACCCTGTAGGCTACTTAATGCTGACGCCGGCACATAGTTTAGTTAGGCTCGGCGAACTTTAGTTGAGCTTAAAAAAACGATTTTCTTACATATGTAAATGAGCCCTCCGGTGCTACCCTACGTCACCTTCGGGCTGGCGATGGCTTCCGATGTTTAATTATTCCAGCCAACTTCAAATTACCCTCCTCCTTCAGGTGCCGAGAGCCGTGACGTCACCAAGCTCTCGGCACTTATCGCGCATGCGCAAACACTAAGTCTCGGACAGCCGACCGGCGATAGGTGCCGAGAGCTTGGTGACGTCACGGCTCTCGGCACGGTTCGCGAGCCTAACTAAACTATGTGCCGGCATCAGCATTAAGTAGCCTACAGGGTGGTCTGCTTGCATGATTTCATCATGCAAGCAGTGGTAGGTTTCCTTTAAAGGGGTATTTTCAGATTTAATTTGTATGACATATCCTCAGCCATTATCTTCTGAAACATAGCACCTGGTTCAGTTGATGAAAACAAAGAATTCCCTCTTTAACCCCCTAAGGCTCCGCGCCGTAGCTCTACGGAGCAGAGGTATAGGGAATGTATGAAGAGGGCTCAAGGGCTGAGTCCTCTTCATACAAAGGTGGGGGTTGTTGCATATTGCAGCAAACCCCCACCGCTAATAACCGCGGTCGGTGCTTGCGCCGATCGCGGCTATTAACCCGTCCGGCGCGTGGGCGCCGCCATCTTTATTCCGATCGCTGCGCCCCCGAATGTCATTGGGGGGCGGCGATTGGTTGCCATGGTAGCCTCGGGTCTTCTTTTGACCCGAGGCTTAATGGCTTCTGCAGATTCGTTACAATGAGCCAGTGGCTCATTGTAATGAATGAGCTTCAAAAATGCCATATATTGCAATACAGAAGTATTGCAGTATATGGTAGGTGCGATCTGACTATCTAGGGTTAATGTACCCTAGATGGTCTAAGATATGGCGAAAAAAAAAGGTTAAAAAAAGTTTAAAAAATTTGTAAAAAATTATAAAATATTAAAAATTCAAATCACCCCCTTTCGCTAGAACTGATATAAAACATAATTAACAGTAAAAATCACAGACACATTAGGTATCGCCGCGTCCCAAAATGCCCGATCTATCAAAATATAAAAACGGTTACGGGCGGCGGTGACCTCCGAGACGGGAAATGGCGCCCAAATGTCCGAAATGCGACTTTTACACCTTTTTACATCACATAAAAAATTATCAAAATGTCGCACAGACCTCAAAATGGTAGCAATGAAAACATTGGCTCATTTCGCAAAAAATGACACCTCACACAGCTCTGTGCGCCAAAGTATGAAAATGTTATTAGCGTCAGAAGATGGCAAAAATTTTTTTTTCTTTTTTGTACACATTCGTTTAATTTTTGAAAATGTATTAAAATGCAATAAAACCTATATAAATTTGGTATCACTGCGATCGCACCGAACCAAAGAATAAAGCTGAGGTGTTATTTGGAGCGCAGAGTGAAAGTCGTAAAAACTTAGCCCACAAGAACGTGACGCACGTGCCGTTTTTTTTTCAATTTTTCCACATTTGGAATTTTTTTTCAGCTTTGCAGTACATGGCATGTTAAAATAAATAACATTACAGGAAAGCAAAATTTGTTACGCACAAAATAAGCCCTCACACAGGTCTGTACACGTAAAAATGAAAAAGTTATGGATTTTTGAAGATGGAGAGCGAGAAATGAGCGAAAAAACCCTGCGTCCTTAAGGGGTTAATATCACACAAGGATTCTAGGTGCCACAGACATAGCCACAGTTAAAGTTACAGTCTGGAATGGGAACTCTTTATGAAAATCACACTCCTGACTGTTAATTTAAAGGGGTTTTCCCACTAAACTTGTTGACTGGTTTCAGTGATGGGACCCCAACAGATCACTAGAACGAGGGGTACAATGGGGTCCCAGTCAGACCCCTCGTCGCTTCCTGCGCATGTCCTGGCTGTTCCATTCACCTCAATGGCTATATGGACATCACAGAGATTGACGAAGATGGTGCTCTGCTCATCTCGGGGGTAGACGAGGGGTCTGACTGGGGTACATCGTTCTTGTGATCTGTGGGGGTCTCATCAATGAGACCCCCATCATCAGCGAGTTAGGATATGGCCTAACTTGATTTGTAGAAAAACCCCTTTAACAGGGAGTGTCTCTGGTTTTGTGGCACCTAGAAAAACAACTCTTATGTGACAGTAAAGGAGAGATACCCATATTTAAAATGACACCAGAACTGTGTCATTTCTGATGTCAGTTTGGCCAATTCAGCCTTTTGTAACTAAGGAATATTTTGAAAGTAGAGCTTATTTTTGGAGAAACTACCGGTATATATGCCTCCATGACCATCAATAAATTATATCCAGGCTAGAGGCGATCGAATTCTTGAGCCTTCATTCAATTGTACACTTTTCTCCAATAAACTCCTAATTTTTCTATAGTATTGTAATCACTTACATAAATCAATGTCACATGTCATTCCATTGCAAAATGGCTATGGGTATATAACATATCTTTCTAAAATGTACAGAATACAATGTTTTCTTTATGGAAGGTTGAGTAAATTTTCCTGGTAATGTGATCTACACATGCCCCGATAACACTGCTTCTTGATAATAGCAGACACATGGCACATAGTGGGTTAATGATCCTGAGCGTAGTCTTTAAGAGGTTAATGCGCTGTCCTTTTTTTCCTGTTCTGTTCCCTGAGTGAAGGTCAATGGAGAACCATGTTCTCTAAACCAAATAAACAGTGGATCAGGTTGCAGTCAGATCTTTCTCATAATTAGGTCATCAGGCCTTGATGAAAAGGTACCATTATGGTACAACTTCCCTTTCCCAGTCTCTGTTGGGAAATGTACAGACCGGTAATGTGTTTCACCAGTTTTTCAATAACCTACATGTCCCTTTTTCCCTGGAGGGGGAGGACGTCCTGGTCTCGGGAGTCCCCGTGAGACTGAGAAATGAAGTGGACGGCAAGGGTTAATGGTAACATGATTAAACAAGGTCATCCATGTAATCTGTTCCATCCAAGGTCCTATATATTGTTACTAAATGCTGAATATTAGAAGTAGTGATGGGACGTGCGGCTATTAACTTCCATCCCTGTGACGCACGCAGACTGGACTTCTGGGATATGGAGGCTCAGGGAGAGAGACTTATGTCTGGGATGAAAGTGATAAAAAATCGTGTGATTACACACAGTGGAGCTGCGCTGTTCGGAGCTTCGCTTTGACACCAAAAAAAATCAATATACAAAATATAAGTCAATTCCACGGTGGTGTGATATAATAAAACAAGAGACGGATACACAGAACAAATCCTGGGCTTAGACTCGCCATACACAGTGCAAAAGTCTGGCCAAATACAGTGGAATGATTAATGAGACATCCGGCAATGCCCGATACAGCGCGGACACATGATGGATGCTTACCTTGTGATATTACGGACATGTTCCATGGACCTGGCACCGTGGATCCCAAAAAATTTCCTGTTTCTCTATTATATTGTGGTACCAGGTTGAATGCATTGTAATTTACACCACATGGCCCTCAACCCAGTATGCAGAATAATGGCTATAGAAACTAAGACATGTGGACATCAGCGCTTATACGTCAGTTTTCTGTTGTATAAATCTTAAAATGATAAAAAATGAACCACCCGGAATTGAGATTATGTTCTCCTTTACACCATCTCTAAGTCAAGTAGGGAGCATGGCCGGGGGCGGAGTGGGCTGCACTCAGGGTTGGCTCCAGGTTTCCCTAGGCCTCTGGGCGACATAGCCTCTGTAGGCCCCTTTGCAGTGATCTCACGTGGCAGCATAAAAAAATTCAGAAACTAAAACAGTCGCCTGATCCCTAAAATATTCCTTAGTTTACCATCCCAAACAGCCCCCCATGGTTATTTTTATATACAACGCCTCATGGTTATATACCCTTACCTCCTATGGATTCATTATATAAATCCCTATGTGGGCCCCCCCCCCAGGAGCATTGGCCCCTGGCACTTGCCCGGATATGCCCAGTGCTGGCACCAGCCCTGGCTACGCTGCACCTGCATACTCGGTATAAAACTCCATGTTGCGTGGAATAGTGCTATTCTAGAATTGTACGCCCACGCAGCTGGACACTGAATACAACAGGAGGCTCAAAGCTCCAGCCCATGATAAATCTCCCCTAATTTGAGTATATCAGCCTATGATGTTGATGCTTAGGCCTCGTGCACATGAATGCGTGCTTTTCTCCAGTGGATCATCCAACTCTGAGCCTAAGTGGCTGCAAAAATTGTCCATTTTTATGGACAACCTGAAAAGGCTGGCAAATGGTGTCACTAGTTTGTCCCAAATTCTTGATGTTACCTACATGATTGTGTTACCCAGCCTCACATCTGTAAATGCTGTGTTTGCATTCCTATAGACTTCTATGGGAAGATCCAAGCTGCAACTACAACCAGGAAGAAGCCCATGGGCTGCATGAAAATTGTGGGCCCTGGCCACTGCACAAGTGAAATATTTAAAATGTTATTGACATCCTTAATATGGTACCAGAATCAAGCTACTTGGGAAAAGAGCAGGGTCAGTTCTGCCCACTTTCAGTTCTGCAGATTGAGGACCTTAGGAGGAGCTTCAATGGTCTTTAAAGGACCCTAGTGTACATGTGTGTTAAAGGGAACCTACCACCGCGATTCTACCTATAAAGGTAGAACGGGTGGTAGGTGGATGAATGGGACTTGAAGATAGCCCTTTTTTGGGCTAATCCTCACGTCCCGGGTGTCTTTTAGAAAACTTTATTGCAGGAATATGTAAATATTTTATGCGGCTACTGGGGTGTGGAGTAGCCGGACATGAGGCTATTAGTCGCGGCTACTCCACGCCCCAGTAGCCACGTTACTCCGCTTACCATTTAATCTTCGGCGCGCAGCTCCTTGTAGCTGCGCGCCCTTGTCCTGGTCCCCTGCGTTCTGCGCATGCGCAGAACGCAGGCCCTCGGCTGCTCGGCCGCGGCTCAGGGGCCAGAGCTACTGCGCATGCGCAGAAGGCCGCAGATGCCGGGGGACTCGGACGAGTCCCCGTAGCTGCGCGCCGAAGATTAAATGGTAGGCGGAGTAACGTGGCTACTGGGGCATGAAAGGCACCCGGGGCGTGAGGATAGCCCATTCATCCACCTACCACCCGATCTACCTTTATAGGTAGAATCGGGGTGGTAGGTGCCCTTTAAGAGAAGGAACACATATATGCGGATTTCATGGATAAAGGTCCTTCTCTTTATTATTGCTATGACAAGGGCCTCTAACTCCATACCAGTCATAATAATAGTACTTCATGTGGAAGGAATCGGATGCTCAAGCTCTATTCATGTAGCTACCACAGTCAATAGCATCTGCTTCTTTAAAACAGTTGTAGTGCAAGTGTGATGCAGCCAGGAGATTTCCCCAACACATGTCACACTCTAATCCTAAATGAGAGGCCACATGATAATGACATCACACTACAACATGTCAGTACAACCTCTAACTTATTAGAAGTACTGTACAGTACTTTTGTTACATCTGTGCCTGTATCATCCTCTGTCCAATAAAGTATGGATGAGGATATGCTGATAAGTGTCAGTTTGTTTCATGTCTTTTGCTAGTCTGAACACTGGTGTATTTCCTTTTGTAGCACCCTTTATTGATTTTAACCACAACCATCTGTCTCCTGCAAACTTTGATCTGGTTCATAACCAGTTAATCTGCTGTGATTGACAGAATCTCTCCCCACTGTCACTACTGCCCTGCTTGTCAGAGAACTAATCAAATCACTTTCTGGACCCGGGCTCTGGCATTTCATATAAAGTCTTTTTGACCAGTGCTATAGTCTTCTACTTAGAAAGCAAGCAGTTTTTTTCTGTCATCTGTATCTGCAGGTATCTTTTTGCCTCTATGCCTGACTATCCAATGATTTTGTACTTCATTGTCCTCCTGGTTTTGACCCGTATTTAGCTACTATCCATCTCTGATTGTATTGTTTTGTCTTTGTCTCTGTGTTTGCACTTTGGTGCAGGAAGGGAACATTGACAAGTTTTTTACTACCACTTAGGGCAGATAAGCTAATTAGGCATGGACAGCTGGGGAGGGGTTAAGTCTTGGGGCTTTGTCCGTCTGCATAACAATTAATTATTCAAGGGCTATAGTATATATTGTAATATATTGAGGGATTGTAATGGGGGGATATTTGGGGTAAGTTATGCTGTGGTAGTGGATAAATATTATTTTCAAGGACATATTTTCCCTCCATCTGACATCTTACTGTAAGTGACTGTGGTATCTTTTGGTGCACAGTGTGTAGATGTGCTGCAAGAAGCCAAATACATTTTGAACATTCTGGAGCAATACTGTTTGAAGGTGAGAAGTCCTCATCCAATTACAGATAATCATTTGTAAGTTACAAAATCCCACTTCAAACTGGTTCTTATCAGTATCATAGTCACAGGCCATCTAGATTGTGAGACAACTCTCAGTACATATAGCATCAGTCACAGGGTGTCAGCGACCAAGGGCAGTCCTCTGAATGGGGTGTGGAGTTATGGTCATCAGTTAATATATTGTAATTGGTAACATTGGTGCTGACAAACCCTTAAAATAAATCTATCATCAATTTTGCAGATGATAAACCAGCATCACTTATGTTTTCAGCCGAGCATCGTGGTCATTCACCCAAAAATAAAGTTTTAAAATATGTAAATGAGCCAGATGTGCTCTGGGAGTCATCACTAAAGCTCCTCCTGCCATCAGCTTCAAAGGTTTATACAAGCTGAGCCCTCTCCATGCAGTCCAGGTTTGCTGCATATTGGAGCACAAATCCACTGCCAAAACCTGCACTGAATGCGAATGATGACTGTAGTATGGGACCACCTGTAATGGACCATTATGTCACCCCCTCATACTCATAACCTGTAAGCTCTTGTACCACCCCCCTCATCCTCATAGGATGAGGGTGTGACACAAGAGCTTACAGTCTATGAGGATGAGGGGGAGACACAAGAGCTTACAGTCTATGAGGATGAAGGGGTGACACAAGAGCTTACAGTCTATGAGGATGAGGGGGTGACACAAGAGCTTACAGTCTATGAGGATGAGGGGGTGACACAAGAGCTTACAGTCTATGAGGATGAGGGGGAGACACAACAGCTTACAGTCTATGAGGATGAAGGGGTGACACAAGAGCTTACAGTCTATGAGGATGAGGGGGAGACACAAGATCTTACAGTCTATGAGGATGAGGGGGTGACACAAGAACTTACAGTCTATGAGGATGAGGGGTGACACAAGAGCTTACAGTCTATGAGGATGAGGGGGAGACACAAGAGCTTACAGTCTATGAGGATGAAGGGGTGACACAAGAGCTTACAGTCTATGAGGATGAGGGGGTGACACAAGAGCTTACAGTCTATGAGGATGAGGGGGTGACACAAGAGCTTACAGTCTATGAGGATGAGGGGGAGACACAACAGCTTACAGTCTATGAGGATGAAGGGGTGACACAAGAGCTTACAGTCTATGAGAATGAAAGGGGTGACACAGGAGCTTACAGTCTATGAGGATAAGGGGGGACACAAGAGCTTACAGTCTATGAGGATGAGGTGGTGACACAAGAGCTTACAGTCTATGAGGATGAGGGGGTGACACAAGAGCTTACAGTGTATGAGGATGAGGGGGTGACACAAGAGCTTACAGTCTATGAGGATGAGGGGTGACACAAGAGCTTACAGTCTATGAGGATGAGGGGTGACACAAGAGATTATCTATGAGGATGAAGGGGGTGACGCAAGAGCTTACGGTCTATGAGGATGAGGGGGTGATGCAAGAGCTTACAGTCTATGAGGATGAGGGGGTGACACAAGAGCTTACAGTCTATGAGGATGAAGGGGAGACACAAGAGCTTACAGTCTATGAGGATGAAGGGGAGACACAAGAGTTTACAGTCTATGAGGATGAGGGGGTGGCACAAGAGCTTACAGTCTATGAGGATGAGGGGGGGACACAAGAGCTTACAGTCTATGAGAATGAAAGGGGTGACACAGGAGCTTACAGTCTGAGGATAAGGGGGGACACAAGAGCTTACAGTCTATGAGGATGAGGGGGGGACACAATAGCTTACAGTCTATGAGGATGAAGGGTTGACACAAGAGCTTACAGTCTATGAGGATGAAAGGGATAACACAGGAGCTTACAGTGTATGAGGATGAGGGGTGACACAAGAGCTTACAGTCTATGAGGATGAGGGGTGACACAAGAGATTATCTATGAGGATGAAGGGGGTGACGCAAGAGCTTACAGTCTATGAGGATGAGGGGGTGATGCAAGAGTTTACAGTCTATGAGGATGAGGGGGTGACACAAACGCTTACAGTATGTGAGGATGAGAGTTTGACACACGAGATTACACAGACTGTAAGCTTCTGTGTCACTCCCTCATCCTCATAGACTGTAAGCTCTTGTGTCACTCCCTCATCCTCATAGACTGTAAGCTCTTGTGTCATCCCCTTATTCTCATAGACTGTAAGCTCTTGTGTCATCCCTCATCCTCATAGACTGTAAGCTCTTGCGTCACCCCCTTTATCCTCATAGACTGTAAACTCTTGTGTCACCCCCTCATTCTCATAGACTATTAGCTGTTGAGACTACGGCCCTAACTCCTATTGTTCCATATGACTTTGTACTCTGTAATGTATTATTTTATTGGGATATGTGGCCTATGATTTAATATGGTGTAATACAGGAGAATTGCAGTATATAGTATGAGCAATTAGACCCCCAAAGGTTCAGATACCCTAAGGGGCCTAAAAAATGCTAAAAAAATAAATGACAAAATTAAAAATAAAAAAAAGTTAAAATCTCCCCCTTCCCTATACAGGTGATCCCCTACTTAAAGACGACCCATAGATAAAGACAGACCACTTTTCCCATTGTGACGTCTGGTGAAGCTGTCTGGAAGCTTTACTATAGTCCAAGGCTGCAATGATCAGCTGTAAGGTGTCTGTAATGAAGTTATTTTGATAATCTCAAATACAGCAAAAAATTTTCAATCTCCAATTGTCACTGGGGCAAAAAAAATGTTGTCTGGAGCTAGAATGATAAAATAAACAGTTTTGACTTACATACAAATTAAACTTGAGAACAAACCTATGGACCCTATCTTGTATGTAACCCGGGGACTGCCTGTATTAGAAATAACAATAAATAAACAAATAAAATTATATACATGTATATCGGCAAGTCCCATAAGTCCCGATCTATTAAAATATAAAAATTATTATTCCCAGTGGAAAACAAAAAGATTATGGACTTTTGAAGAGGACTCAAGAGGTGAAAGTCACTTCCATAAAGACCCAACTGGCCTAATATTGAAATCAATAACTGGGAAAATCTGTGCCAACATCTGCAGTGTGAACATCTCCTAAATGTTAGTCTTAAGAACTAGAGCCATTAGAAAGTACGACTACGTTTTCAATGATACATTACTTATTACCTAACGATGAAGGTAATTTGATACCAACACTACAAAGGTGGGGAAATCCATTTAAAAACAAAAAAAAAATTCATAGGAAAAAAAAACATGTCTCTGGACTTTCTTGACCTCTCCGCCCTCCCTCATTTGTTTAAAAGGCTTTTCTAAAGATCTGAAGAACTATGGAGCCAGACCCAAGGAGAATGTGGCAAGCCCGATTCTCTAAATAAAATGTCTGGTTAATCAATGCCACTCGCCCCTCGGCTCCCCCCGACTCTTGTTTGTTTTAAGCCCTTTTTTTCTGTACGAGAATTGACATAAAGTGCAGGAAATTCTCCATAAAGGTGACTTCTTAAAACTTAAACCGATAAAGGTCACTGCCCATTCATTTCAGGACCTAGGAAGGTCCTTTAAGTGATTTCTATGAAAAAAAATGTAACTTATAAATGTGAAATTTAAAGGTTTCGCTTACAATTGGATCAGATTGTTGCTGCCATTGTCTTGATAGACTACGGGAAAAAAACTTCACAGTCTTAGATTGAAGGAACATTAGTGTAGTTTTCCTACTAATAATATATTATACAACATATTAAATATTATTATTTATTTTAGTAAATAGTGGATGATTATAGATACACTATCCCTCTATGGATAAGACGTATGTCTAAGACTTTATAGCCTCTCTTTCTCTGCTCCGACCAATCAATGGAGGCTTCAAGTGAGAAATCATAATATTTGATTTGAAAACACAGGTTTCCTAAAATGCCCAATGTTTTGTAATTCGAGGAGCGGGTGAAAGTGTGTAGTAAGGAATAGATGACATATGGCAGGAGCAATAGCAGAACTGTTAGAAGTAGTCAACCTGGACTTGATGGAGACTCCTTCCCCCTCTCTGTGTAAATAAACAGATATGTGTCTGCGGCTCTCCCTTCAGGTCCCTTGGCCTTTTAATCATGGACTAGGACAAGCAATAGATCTTATCTGCGACAGGTCAATGGTTTGTACTGTCAGCTCCCATATTAAAGTTCTGCTTCAATGAATCTCTGGCTGTTGTAGCAAATTTGGGGGGTTATCCTTTGACACTGTTTAGCTGCCAGAGCATGGAAGAGTCTGATATTACTTCAATTATCCACAACCCGGTGGTGACACCTAGATGATGACATTGATTGAAGTGACCACCCATGACTTCGGAGACTGGGATGATGACTTGTTTAGACTCTTTAGACGTATTAAATATTGACAGAAAATTTATAAGAAGTTAAAAATATTACTGAACAACACTGCCTCTTAAAACCCTATCTCCTTACCAGCAAAATTGGGAGGTCCCTTTACAAATTAAATGGCCGCGCAGTCCCACCAAAATCACTAGGCTTGGCTGATTTACAATACTGATCATTCAAATGAATGGTTGACCATGTAAAGCTGGGATCAGACAGTAGGTGTTCTCCTTAAGGAGACAATGCCAATTAAGGCCACCTTAAAGGCATGTGGAGACTTAAAAATGCTCCACTAGGGAATTCTGGGAAGAATGCAAATAAGTTTTCCAAGGTGTTAAATGGAGAACAATACCTCCTTTTGCTACCTTGAAAGGCAGCCCCCTTAACATCAAGTATGACCTACAAGAAGTCTAAAAACATGATGTGGGATTAAGCCAAACCAGTATATCTATTCCATAATATATGGAATATATATGGAATAGATATACTGGTTTGGCTTAATCCCACATCATGTTTTTAGACTTCTTGTAGGTCATACTTGATGTTAAGGAGGCTGCCTTTCAAGGTAGCAAAAGGAGGTATTGTTCTCCATTTAACACCTTGGAAAACTTATTTCCATGTAAAGCTGGGGCAGACATCGGAGCAGCCGGAGTAGCTAAACAGGTATAAGGAAAGGAAGGAGAACCCCTCTAACCTAAATTATGGTGCTTCTGAATCCAGAGGGTTAGAAGAAAACTCCGCCCATGTCAACAGAGTGAACCAGTTGTCCAGATGGGCAGAAAAAAAATGACGGAGATAGCAGCCCAAAGTCTGGTTAACTCTTTCCACTTTGCCATTAGACTGTGGATGATAGGCGGAAGAAAAGTCCAATTTCACTTGAAACTGGTACACATGGATCGCCAAAATCTAGAAACAAACTGAAACCCCCGATCAGACACGATGTGCCAGGGAAGTCCATTGTGCCGGAAGGTGTGATTGAAGAACAGACTGGCAATGCGTGGAGCAGATGGCAGACCTGGCAGAGGGGCTAAGTGGGACATTTTGGAAAAACGGTTGAGTACCACCCAGATGATGGTATTGCCAGAGGAAGGCGGGAGGTCCGTGATAAAGTCCATAGCCATGTGAGTCCACGAGCAGCTGGGTATCGGCAAAGGCAGAGGAAGACCAGCAAGTTTAAAACTAGATCGCTTATTTCGGGCACAGGAAGCGCAGGAGCCCACAAAATCCTGTACATTTCTGACCAGATCTGGTCACCAGTAGAAATGTGAAATGAGGGCAACAGAGCGCTGCACCCCAGGGTGCCCAGCCACACATGAGCAATGTCCCCAAGTCAGAATCCTCTTCCATACAGCAGGTCGGACGTAAGTCTTGCCAGGAGGTAGCTGTCGAAGGTCCACTAGAGCGGCCATAACCAGTTGCTCAGGAGGGATGACATGCCTAGGAGCCAGTTGCTCCCCAATGACAACCAAGGCAAGAGAGAGAGCATTAGCTTTGATGTTCTTTTCAGCTGGAAGGAAGTGGATAGGGAAATTGAAACAGAAAAAGAAGAGTGACCAGCGAGCTTGTCGTGGATTTAGTCGCTGTGCAGTCTGGAGATAGAGGAGATTCTTGTGATCTTTGTATATGCAGACCGGAAAATGAGCTCCCTCCAGGAGATAACACCACTCTTCTAAGGCAAGTTTAATTGCCAACAGTTCTCGGTCCTCTATGGAGTAATTCCTCTCTGCGGAGGAGAAAGTCTTTGAGAAAAAAACGCAAGTGAGAGTTCAGCCTTTGGGCTAAACTGCCATTAGTAATTTGCACAGCCCAGGAATTTCTGAATCTCTGTGTCTCCTACTGGACATGGCCACTGAAGAACTGCAGACAACTTGGCAGGATCTATCTGTAGACTAGGAAGAGAAGACTCTTCTGATGGAACTGGAACTTCTCAAGTTTGGCATATAGGCGATTGGCTCTTAGACGAGTGAGGACTTGGTGTACGTGGGACCAATGGGATTCAAGGTCCATAGAGAACAAGGCGATATTGTCAAGATAGACCACGACAAAGGTATATAGCAAGTCTCTGAAGATGTCGATGATGAGTTCCTGAAAGACGGCTAGTACGTTACAGAGTCCGAACGGCATAACCAGGTACTCGAAGTGTCCATCCCGAGTATTAAAGGCGCTCTTCTTCTACTTGTCACCTTTGCAGATTTGGATGAGTTTGTAGGCCCCATGAAGGTCCAGTTTGGAGAAACCTTGGCTCCACGAAGGGGGTCGAACAGTTAGTGGATACACCGGACCCCGTGGGGGAGACGTGCCTGGCAACAGGTCAACAGGGCAGTCATAGGGACGGTGGCAAAGTCTCTGCTTGCTTCTTTGAAAAGACACCTGCAGAGTCATGGTAGGAAGCTGAGAGACCCTCTAGGGCTTGGCAACTATGGAAGAGACCATGACAGGTACTGGATGAGGAACCACCATACAGCAAGACTGGCAATCAGGTCTCCAACAAAGAATTTCCCCCATCTTCCAGTTAAGCACCGGTGCGTGGAGCTGCAACCACGGAAGACCCAAAAGGAGGGAAGATGTGGACCGAGGTTTCACATAGAAAGACAGTCTCTATGTAGTGCTCCGACTTGCAGTTACAAAGGGTCAGTGCGGTATCGGATCGGAGAGGATTTGGCCACTGACAGAGGAGAAGACCAGGGGCTCTCGAGGTGGACCAAAGGGAAATGATGCTGGCAGACCAGAGCAGCATCCACAAAGTTTCCTGCAGAACCGGAGTCCAAGAAGGCAGAAACCTGAAACTGGCTACCTGTTCCAGAGCATAGCAGAACGCAAATGTTCAAGCGTGAAGAAGCTTTGTTCTCACCTAGGGACCCTAGGTGCATGCGCTTCGCGGACATTGAGGACAGACAGGGCAAGTACCAAGAAAGTGCTCCAGGCTGGCACAATAAATACAGAGGTTCTCCTGTCTTTGTGTGGAACGCACCTGGATGGTCAGACGAGATCTGTCCATCGATTCCTCTGGAGTAGACACGGAAGGTGGTAGGCACGGTCTTTGAAAAATAGGAGCCAGGTGGGACAAACTTCAAGCCCTGACTTGTAGTCGTTCCAGACACTGCTTCTCAGAACACTCAGCAAAGCATACATAAATCTGAGTTGCCAGAGTGACAAGAGCACTCAGCGTAGATGGCAGGTCACGTGCAGCCAGTGTGTCTTTAATCGTCCCAGAAAGCCCTTTTTTGAACATTGCGATCAACGCTGCTTCATTCCAGGACAGTTCAGAAGCCAGAACAGAGAACGGAACTGTACAGCAAAATCACCGACAGACAAGTCCCCTTGCCGCAAGTTCAGCAGTGTGGTTTCTACAGAAGACGGCCGTGCAGACTCTTCGAAGACAGACAGGAACTCAGTGAAGAAGGAAGTGATCGTGGCTGTGACCGGGTCTTTTCTGTCCCAGAGGGGAGTAGCCCATGCTAGGGCCTTCCCGGAGAGGAGGCTGATGATGAATGCCTCCTTAGATCATTCCGTGATGAACTGTGTTGGCATAAGCTCAATGTGCAGGGAGCACTGGGTGATAAAGCCCCTGCACAACTTGGGGTCCCCAGCAAACTTTGATGGCATGGAAACTCTCAGCCTAGGTTCAGTGGAAGGCAGGCAAACCAGAGTAGCAGGAAAAGCCACAGGAACCTGGTGCTGTTGCTGAGACACCATCAATTGATGCAACATGACGGTGACTTGACCAAGCTGTACACCTTGCGTGGCAATCTGTTGGTACTGCTGAACCTGGTAAGATCAGTCAGTTTCTGTAGCAGAAACTTGGCGGGATCCATGGTTGGATCTTACAGTCAGGTTCCAGGGGTAGTGGACCGACTGGACCACTGTAGACGATGACGTAAGCCGCCACCTGTTCCGGAATCTAAGTGGCACCTGGTTTTCACCAGAGCCTGCCGCAAAACAGGTTGGACTTGTTGCGGCGTGGTACCACCAGGTCATTCCACAGGTGCGACTTTGTCCATGGTGGCAGCCAAGGCGAGGTACAGAGACGTTGAGCAGGATCGTGGTTAGGGACAGGCAGGAGGTCAAGACAGGCAGCACAGGATCTGAGTCGGGGAATCAGCGGAAGGTCAGGACAGGCAGCACGGGATCATGGTCAATAACGGAACCGGGGTCACAACAGGAAATCGTAATAACAACGCAGGGCGTAGGAACAACGCTTTCTATAAGGCAGGGAGAGGCTGGTTTATAAGGGATTCTGGGAAATGGCTAGCACCAATTACCGTTGTACTGGCCCTTCAAATCTTCTGAAGCCGGTGCGCACGCGCCCTAGGAGATGGGGACGTGCACACAGCCAATGGACTAGAGACAGGAGCAGGGACGGGTAAGTTAGAGCTGTGGGACGCTGGGGCACGGCTGAGCCCGTGACCTGAGACATGGGTTCCAGGAGCACCCATGAAATTCGTGACAGAAATTAGTGGCGCCTCTGATGTGTATGTTATTAGTGGCACCTCTTATGTGTATATTAGTGGCCCCTGTGATGTGTATGATATTAGTGGCGTCTCTGATGTGCATGATATTAGTCAGGTGCCTCTGATGTGTCACTTAATATACACTAGACCCCAGTCACAATCATTGCTATGTTACAATGTGCCATTGGTAATTTATTGGTAAATTGCCTAATATCCTACCTCCCACACTTACACACATATTACAAAAAACATGACATAAAGTGGTCAACCCCTTTAATTTCATGCAGATAATGGCGCCGTATAGCCCTCTCCATATAGTGATAATGGCGCCGTATAGCCCTCTCCATATAGTGACTATTATTTATTCACACTTGCTTTGCCAGCCTTGCTCTAGCGTACCATGTAATAACACTGTCATCATGCATGCTTTCCATATGACGGCCAGGAAAGGAAATGAGGCAGCTACTGAAGCTCATGCATGACTGGTTTGTCAGCGAGGCTTTGTATGAATGAGTTAATGTACATATATTATCTCTTATCCATGCATCAAGCTAAAAAACGATAAAATGGTCAATTCTGCAGCTACATACATCATTCCTAAAATAGACTAAAATATCCAAAGGAGAAGCATCTATTCCTATAATGTAAACAATAAAATAGTGTTAAATATATACAATGTAAGCAGTCCTGGGAGACATTGGCTTCTCAAATTTACAAACAGACCTCCCAATAGATACAAATCTGGACAACCCAAATGTATAACCAGAGTTCCAGTTCTAGTTTTCAAAAAAAAAATCTAAAAAATAAAAAAATGATTGTTTTCATACTGTTTTGGATAATAGTCTTTTGGAAAAAGTACATTATGAAAGTACATGGTGCGGGGCATATATCTCACTCTGGCACATGGTGAACCAATTCTTGATGTAAACCCCGCCCCATCGGATATACATCTGAGGGGCGGCGTGTAGTCGGGTAAATTTGTGTTAGGTCCTGCCTGGCGTATAATTGGGCTTCTATATAGCAAGTGTGTTTGTGCGTTCTGTGGACCTGGATGGCACTTTTAACATACTGCCACAGGCCTGTTATATATGATGTTAAATGTATGTTGAAAAATTTAATAAAATGTGTTTAAAAAAAAAAAACATACCACCACGCCCACTTGGCATGAAGTTAAACCCTGCCCCCTCTAATATATCTGACGGACGGTGTGCAGCCAGGCAATCCTATGCCAGGTCCTGCCAGGCGTAGAATTGTGCTATAACTATGCAAGTGCAAGCTGTAGCCAAAGACTACCCACTTCACCTCCCACTATTCCCACTTGGCAAGGAGGTGTTGTAAATGGGGGAATAGTCCCAATTCCTGAATCTGAGCCAGAAATTGTAACTATTTCTAGGCTTTGATAAATTCCCAGCTATGTGTGCCAAGAAGAAGCTAAAGGCAAGCGCAGAAAAATCAAAGTCTACATCATCAGTTATGGCTCATGTTAGCCTTAAACACCTTCCTTTTTGATGAGTTATACTTGGCCAATGGTTCAGGTGATGAGTCCAATGACTAAAAACTTTTTTAATCATTGGGGTACATGTATCGTAAGTCAAGCTTTGTCCATCTGTGTTTTGGGACTTTTCTTGCATGAAATGCCAACTCTCTTTACTTGCCCCTCCAGTGTCCTCCTCCCATCTGTTATACAGCAACCATCAGATACCAAGCTCCAGGCGTCCCATTCAACTTGGACTTTGTATATAGGATGGCGGCTGATGGATGGTTCAAGCAGCAGAACTTTTATTTATTAAATTATTTAATTCTGTTCCCTAAGCTCTTGTGTCACCCCCTCATCCTCATAGACTGTAAGCTCTTGTGTCACCTCCTCATCCTCATAGACTGTAAGCTCTTGTGTCACCCCCCTCATCCTCATAGACTGTAAGCTCTTGTGTCACCCCCCTCATCCTCATAGACTGTAAGCTCTTGTGTCACCCCCTCATCCTCATAGACTGTAAGCTCTTGTGTCCCCCTCATCCTCATAGACTGTAAGCTCTTGTGTCACCCCCTCATCCTCATAGACTGTAAGCTCTTGTGTCCCCCTCATCCTCATAGACTGTAAGCTCTTGTGTCACCCCCTCATCCTCATAGACTGTAAGCTCTTGTGTCCCCCTCATCCTCATAGACTGTAAGCTCTTGTGTCACCCCCTCATCCTCATAGATTGTAAGCTCTTGTGTCACCCCCTCATCCTCATAGACTGTAAGCTCTTGTGTCACCCCCTCATCCTCATACACTGTAAGCTCCTGTGTCACTCCCTCATCCTCATAGACTGTAATCTCTTGTGTCACCCCCTCATCCTCATAGACTGTAAGCTCTTGTGTCACCCCCTCATCCTCATAGTCTGTAAGTTCTTGTGTCACCCCTCATCCTCATAGACTGTAATCTCTTGTGTCACCCCCTCATCCTCATAGACTGTAAGCTCTTGTGTCACCCCCTCATCCTCATAGACTGTAAGCTCTTGTGTCACCCCCTCATCCTCATACACTGTAAGCTCTTGTGTCACTCCCTCATCCTCATAGACTGTAATCTCTTGTGTCACCCCCTCATCCTCATAGACTGTAAGCTCTTGTGTCACCCCCTCATACTCATAGACTGTAAGCTCTTGTGTCACCCCCCTCATCCTCAAAGACTGTAAGCTCCTGTGTCACCCCTTATCCTTATAGACAGTAACCTCTTGTGTCACCTCCTCATCCTCATACACTGTAAGCTCTTGTGTCACCCCCTCATCCTCATAGACTGTAAGCTCTTGTGTCACCCCCTCATCCTCATAGACTGTAAGCTCTTGTGTCACCCCCTCATCCTCATAGACTGTGAGCTCTTGTGTCACCCCTCATCCTCATAGACTGTAAGCTCTTGTGTCACGCCTCATCCTCATAGACTGTAAGCTCTGGTGTCACCCCCTCATCCTCATAGACTGTAAGCTCTTGTGTCACCCCTCATCCTCATAGACTGTAAGCTCTTGTGATCAGGGCCCTCACTCCGATATGACTGTTTGTACTCTGTAATGTAATATTATATTTGTATATGTCCCCTATGATTTGTAAAGCTCTACGGAATCTGATGGCGCTGTATATATAAGGATAATTTATATTATTTTCTAGGCTTATCTTAGATATTTTTCCTTATTGATACATGTGGCGTTTGGTCTTTAGTGAATTTGAGACTTTTTAAAATAATAGTTGCAAAAAGTCTTTTAAATCGCAATCAGTTCTAAGCTAATTTGTTAGATTAGCGGCAATTTTTTTGGTTAAAAAATGTTGCAACTTTCACCTGTGGATTCAGGTGATAACTCAGGGAGCACTGCAGAAAACTAGACAATGGCGAACTTCGTAAGGAGACTGTCTTAGGCTACATTCACAGGAACGTATGGGGGACGTATAGACATCCCCCATACACTTCTATGGCCTCACGGCCCTGTACGGGAGCGGTACGTTGCAGCACGCGTTCCGTAGCCCATAGAAAGATAGGACGTGTCCTATCTCTCTACGGAAAACGGCGCAGTGCGCTGTGTATTCCTATGGAGAGGGGCGGGGAAGAGCAGCGCTCATCCCCTGTTTCTCTCCCCGACGCCGATGTATGCCCGCCGTACTACGGTATGGTGGGCATACATCGTGTTAATGAAGCATGAACAGTCTCAAAAATTATACAAAAAGGCAAACCAAATGTTTGATGAGAGAGATAGAGAGAAAGATCTTCCCCCTTGAATATTTATGTATATATTATTACAGCGTTCTTTGTGTATTGTCCATTATTTTTTATTTATTTTTATGATTTATCTGATTTACTAGAAACAAAACAACTCCCCATTGTTCCAGTCTTCTTTTTGGAGCTACGCTAATCCCGGAGCGGTGGATTGCGTTCCCTTTCCGACTCCTCGTGCAATTTTCTAACTCACTTTCCTCTATCCTCTTTTATTTGTTGAGTTTGTTTGCATACATTATCCGGCTCCGTCCTGTCATCCAGAGATTGCTGCTCCGTCACAGATGGTAAATAATTCGAATACCTCATCTTCTTATTGTGCTGCTGTCCAGTACAGGGAAAATCACCCAGGACTTAAGCAGATGTGTCAGCGCTGGCAGAGTCATGCATCATCATCAAAACCCTGCTTAAAATGAAATTGGATTCCCAGTGACAGTTCATGCAGCGATTCAGTGTAATTCCATTAGGATAGATAAACTTCAGCATAGCCTGGGACATGGGCTAGTATTCACAAATGCTGCATAAGCTTGCCAATATACCTAGGGTAATTCTAGAGTGCCATGGTCCTTTCAGACGGCGCTGCCCAAGTCAGATATACACAAGGAGCCTGCAAGGTTATGTTTATTGGGTTTTAGAGATATCTGCTTTTATCCATGTCCTCGGTCAAATAGTTTACAATGTGAGACAAGGAGATTACCAATTTTTTTTCCAGTACTATTTGGAATTTCAAATTCTATAGATTGAAGATAATATTTTTTATGGGTTAATCCTAAAATGAATTATAATTTTGTTACTTGTGTTTCATCAAAATTTACTGTCAAGGAAAGGCTGACTATATAGACCACCGGTTACCGTACAAGGTAGCCCTCCAACTAGTTACCGCTTTATATACCTTATGGAGGCACTGGATTTCATATATGGAGAGTGGAATCTTCTTTACAAAGTTTTATGTGGTAATAACAAAAAAATGTACGGTATGTATCAGGTATGAGCAGGCATAAGGTTAATTTTTAGTGAATTATAGTAAAAAGGTCAGGCCCTAAGAGGCTTCACCCCTCAAACTACAACTGCTTTCCTCATAACTTAAAAAGTAATAGGAGAATCACCAAAAAATCACCAAGATTTGGTGTAAATGTTACCGATTAAATCTCCCTCCATTGTATGTAGTTGTAAATGTTTAGTGCGTCTTGGTCAACCATAAACTCTGCTTTACTCCATCGTTCTTCTTCTGTATAACAGTCGATACATGTTACATTTCTGGCTTCGGAGAATATTATTGCACCCAAACACCCTTCATAATGAAGCACGTTCAGCTAAGCCAATTATGCATGTGGTAAGTGGGGCGAGTAGAATAAGCCTCGGGTATACACTCTGGGCATGTTTGGAATTCGCCTTCCTTATTCTTCTATTTTATTGTCAGCATGAATCAGGAGACCTCCATAAACATTCGATAATTGGCCAATAATGATGAATTAGCATTTGGATGGCAAAAGAAAAGAATTCATACCTACCGTGCTCCAGCTCCAGGTTCCCTTGTTGCTCCGATACAGATTTCAGCCCCGCACTTGCTAGGAAGTTCTGGGAGGTCATATGACTCATTACATCCAATAAGTGACTTCATGTTGTCAGAGGCAGTGTTGTCCCGTGGTCAGAGGAGGCCAATCATTTGCCTAAACTGGTCCAATGAACTTCTGGCCAGGTGGAGGGCCATAAACCTGGAAATACAGGAGCATTGCAGGAAGAGTGTCAGTAGGCATTCTTTAGGTATCCTGAAATTTCTGAAAAACTGCCTTTTTTGGGTGCTATACTTGTATGTTTGGTCCTTCTAAATCCTGCCCCCACAAATACAGTTTCATCTGTCAATAGCTCAGATGCAAAAAAATCACACAGCCAGACTTTTTTTTCAAAATCTTAAAAATATAGCGGATTATACCTTTATAATAAAAGGTTGTCAACAAAATGTTGGCATACAGTTGATCTGGCCACATTTGGCAGATGACATATATACATTGGCCTAGATTTATTAAAGCCCCTGTGCCAGTTTTCTGTCTGACTTTGCACGTCCTTTTCAGTGCGAACTGCTTGTACATGTATTTAAGCAGTGCAAACTGCTTGGGGGATATGTATCATACTCGTGCGCCAGCGTATGATAGCCCCGCCGCTGCAAATTCGCAGCCCGATACATGAAGAGGCTTCTGCCTCTTCATGTATCGGGCTGCCAGTTGCGTAGCGTTTATCCTACGCCAGGCCCTGCCTGGCGTAGAAAAAAACGCAACCGGCGACTTTTCACGTATGAAAAGTCGCCGGCAGCAGCGAGTGCGCAGGCGCGGGGACAGTAACGCCCCGCGCCGGCCCACTCCCGTCCGGCTGCGCCCCCCGCTCGGCCGGCCGCGCCCCCCCCCCTTCACGCCCCTTCACGCCCCACTGGCGTGAAGGTGGCGGATTGGGGAAAATAATCGCAAAAGCTAGCAATAAGCTAGCATTTGTGATTATTTCAGAGCCTCTGCGCCAGTGGCGGTGCGCAGAGGTCCTGATAAATATGCCCCCATATGTTAAAGGAAAACTACCATTTGATTTCATGCATTATGAAGAAAACATACCTTGAGACTGCTGTAGCTACACTGATGCAGAAACATATCTTGGGTAATCCCTGAGCTGAGTGGTTTGGCTGAAAAAACAATTATAGCATTCAGGACTTTGGGAAAGCTGGGTCAGCATGGCTGCCTCAATCAACACATTAGACACTGAGCTTGTAATTACAAATGGAGGTTCGTCAGGCTTGACTAATCACCCTGAGCTGGATCGCTCATACACAGCAGCTGGAAGATGGTGCAGCAATTGATTATTCTGTCTGGCAAGGAGAACAGTGATTGTATCATCCTCTCCTGCAGAGAAAAACTCACGTGCTAGGAGAAGTGCAGAAGCAAGTGCTGAAGGAGCCACAGAAGGGACAGAGCTTTATTATCATAATGTTATATCTGTTTATGAGCAAAACCACTCAGCTCAGGAATTATTCAAGATATGATACTGCATCAGTGTAGCTACAGCATTCTCAAGGTATGTTTGCTTCATACTGCATCAAATCAAATGGTAGGTTTCCTTTAAAGGTGCACCAAAAAAAGTTGTCGCACTCTGTCGGAGCAGTGCAGGGGGCGCCAGATTCATGAAGAACGGGCGCCACAATTTATGAATCTGTTTACACTATTTTTAATAAATGTTGGCCATTGGGTGCATTTCCAGACCTACAGCTAAACATAACCCAAACACAAAACTTTAGGTATAAGGTTTCTGGCACAAAATTTTTTTGTTTTAACTTGGTTTTGAGTTCAATAATACGCCATATACGATTGATGATACTGTCTATGGATACAATCCATTTCCAGTAGTGTCATCTCCAAAAAAAAAGTAGAAATTAGTATTTCACAAAATTAAATCCTATAGGAATAAATTGGAACTGCCTTGTTTCAGTCAACGATGGAACCTTCATCTCCTACTATTGTCTGTGATATACACAGCAAAGTTTTTGGTTCTGTCTAGACCTTCTGCATTGGCATCACTAGTCCATATAGAATATGTATCATACAACAGGACCATTGCATAGTGAACAACTTTGGGTTTTTTCCAGTCGTCTTATTTGAGCATTGACATCAATGTTTGTTCTTGTGTTTCTGCTGATTATTCCCACAATATATGATTCTTGCCTTCAGCAACATTTTACTTTGTGGCCTCATTTGCAAAAGTAATTTACAACTGTACTGCCCAGACCTCATGTTCTGGGATCACAATATATCAGACACTGGGAGATGGAACGGCTTTTTTGCTCCGGGTATAATATTTATATATATGTGTATATATTTTTTTCAGCCGCTGCACTTAGCTATAAAACATCCTGGCACAATATATACTGGAGCAAATATGGAAATGTTGTCAGTCTCAATTTCCCTCTGGCTTGTCCCATTGTATCTACATCAATAGGCTTATTGCAGCTATGTAAATCTAACCAGTATGTAATGGAGTTGTTAATCCTATCATGGCTCTGCCAGGGGATTCGGATGGAGGAAATGTTGTACGATAGGAAAAAAAAAAAAGAACAAGGCAAGAAAAATCCACTATCTTATTGTTCAATACAATCTCTGGAGGAAACATCGCAGCAACAAGGGATCGGTTAGTAGTGATATAAGTTCGCTATATACCATTAGCGTGATAAGGATGACGTTCTATAAAGTTCAACCAGAATTCCCTTCAAAATTCCCCAAATTTAGTATGATAATTGTTACGATTCTGCTGTTTGTTTTCCACACTAGGACAGCAAAGACTTAGCTACGTTCAATATAGAAGTATCTTTTACATTTAGAAAATTCACTTTATAAATAAATGGGACAGAATCAGGGGAAGGACAGACATGACTGTAGGGAATGCAACCCAAGTGTGGGTTTAGTTATACTACACATTAGAGGAACCTTACATTTCGCAGCTTGCTAACAATTTATAAAATATGACAATTAATGGTTTTAAAGGAAATCTACCATAAAAAATGGATAAACCAGGGACATTACTCCTAGATCCAGGCACCATGACTGTGGTTATTTTCTTATATTTGTTATCCATGGCCTCCTTCCTTCTAAAATCAACTTTTAAAATTATGCTAGAAGGGCTCTGAGGGGGCATTATCAAAGCCCCTCTGTACTGTTATACTTTCCTTTCCCACTGTGTAAGATTACAGCAGACAAAGGAAGAGGTGAAGTGCTGCAGGAACAGGGGGGAGAGGGAGACAGTGTAACAGCCTTTGAGGACAGAGCTCTTCTGTCTCATTAGCATAATTATAAAACTTTATTTTAGAAGAAAGGAGGCCATGGATAACAAATATAAGAAGATTACCACAGTCACAATGCCTGGATCTATGGGTAATGTCCCTGGATTATCATGATGGATTTTGATGGTAGATCAGGATAGTGAATAAATGTCTAAATAGTGGAAGTACGACCTCTGGAATAAATAAGCCCCTCTCATAATAGGATTTCCACAGCAGACACTCTTGTAAGACATCCTAGAAGTCCCTAAATGGTGCGTTTAAACGTTGAGTTTTTCAGAAGCAGTTTTCAAAGCCAAAAGCAGGTGTGGATCATAATGAGCATGAACATAATGGGGGTCATTTACTAAGGGCCCAATTCGCTTTTTCCCGACGTGTTACCCGAATATTTCCGATTTGCGCCGATTTCCCCTGAATTGCCCCGGGATTTTGGCGCACGCGATCGGATTGTGGCACATCGGCGCTGGCATGCACGCGACGGAAATCAGGGGTGTAGCCGAACGAAAACCTGATGGATTCGGAAAAAACGCTGCATTTTTTAAAAAAAATCTGTCGCGGAGCTTGTACTTACCATCAGGGCCGGCTCCAGGATTCGGTAGGCCCCTGGGCGACAGAGCCTCAGCGGGCCCCTTTGCATTGAATATACAGGCGGTCCCCTACTTAAGGACAACTGACTTACAGACGACCCCTAGTTAAAGACGGACCCCTCTGCCCACTGAGACCTCTGGTGAAGCTCTCTGGATGTTACTATAGTCCCAGGCTGCAATAATCAGCTGTAAGGTGTTTGTAATGAAGCTTTATTGATAATCCTTGGTCCCATTACAGCAAAAAATTTTGAAACTACAATTGTCACTGGGGCAAAAACAAAATTGCCTTGAACTACAATTATAAAATATACAGGTTCGACTTACATACAAATTCAACATGGGAACAAACCTTCGGAACCTATCTTGTACGTAACCCGGGGACTGCCTGTATATAGTCCCTCAGTTTTATAAATGAATGTGGCCAGTAAATAACAAATAATGAAAATTACTTCCCCTCATGCAGGTCCAAGGCTCTCACTATCCTCATCACCTATTCTGCTATAAGCTTCGAAGTGCATATTCTGTGCGGCGCACGCCAGCCAGCATCCTGCAAAGTGTACAGAGACACTAATACAGTTTATAAAAATGTATACAGTTGTCTAAGTAATGCCCTTTGTTAAAACTGCAGTATTTTTTATAGAACACTGAAGTAGAAGTCCAGCTTAGTTTATCTGCTGGCCAGTCAGCTATTCTTTAAAAACAGTATAACCCACAGACTCGCAGCGATGTGTTTTATGACCCTGTTTCTCTGATTTAACCTCTGATCTTCCGCTGTCTTTCCCGGAAGATCTATTACACTGACACTTCTGCAGGACGGCACAAGGTAGCGTGGGGTGTTCAGCTCTGCTGCTTGTAAGCTATGCTGCTTTCTGTAGTGCTCCGAGCCCGCGCTGTGCCGTAGAGCAGTACAGCTGATTGAGTGCTCGGCTGTGGAATTTCACGACCCTGACTGCATGTATTGAAGCTCCAGCAGTACACTGATCTCACCTCACCGATGTTTGCCGGTGAATGAACTCTTTCCCTGAAGTGAGTAGCTGTCGCCCCAGTCCGGCCCTTTCACTGAGCAACCCCCTCGCTCTGCAGAGTCACCTGCCGAGCAGCCCAGTTGAGAAGCGACAGTGAGAAAAGTGCCGTGGGCCCTTCTGGAAGCTGTGGGCCCCGGCACTTGCCCGGGTATGCCGGGTGCTGACGCCGGCCCTGCTTACCATCACTCAGCCCAGCCCGGTGAACTCCAGCGGGATCCGATGCTTTTCAGAGCAGCAGCGCCACCTGGTGGACGGCGGAGGAACTACCTTAAAGGGGTATTCTCATCTTGGCATTCTCATTCAGTTTCATTCATCTTCCATATATAAACATTTCTTCAATTAGATGTTATTAAAAAAAATGTTCCTGTGTGAAGATAATTTCTCATAAATGTAGTCATGTTGTCCCTTAGAAACGAGATAGCTTCCTCGGATACGGCCACCTCTGCTGTAGTGAGTGCACAAAGAAACATAAGGTTATTGTATATAAAATGTCCGGGAGTTACTGTGTGTCCCACAGCCACCCTGTGGTAATGATTGCTGAATCCTGGTGGTCCGGCAGGACTCTATAGCGCAAGTCTGGCCACCGCTGCCAGAGTGTGACGTGGTCGAATCCGAGGAAGTTATCTGGTTTCTAAGGGACAACATGACTACATTTATGGGAAATTATCTTCACACAGGAACAATTTTTTTATTAACATCCAATTGAAGAAATGTTTACATATAGCAAATGCGGACCCGAATCCTCCGCAGAGCAGAGAATGCACCTCTGGATTGCGAATGGACCGGGTAAGTAAATCTGCCCCAATGGGGCTCATTTACTAAGGGCTCTGCGGCCGCACTTTCCGTTATGCGCCAAATTCCACCGCAAAATCAAGCACTTACATCCACCGGGGAGACGATGGTGAACTCCTCGGCGCAGCAGTGACACCTGCAGGAAGTTGGATGCAGAAGCTTGCTGAATCGCCGGAACACCCGAATCCTCATCGGAGAACGCGCCGCCGGATCGCGGCAGGACCGGGTAAGTAAATGTGCCCCAATATATCATATCATCCTCCTATTTTATGGTTTGTACATCGGAAACTGCATCTGAAAACTGAATGTGTGAACGCACCCTAAAAGAACTCAATTAAACACAGGACATTCACCTGGTTTGCTGATCAGCAAGGGTTCGAGATGCCAGACGCCCTCCTTTGCCTGGTTGTCTCGAAGTTTAAGTAGGCCCCTGAAACTAAAACAGTCTCCTGTTCCCTAAAATATTCCTAAGTTTATCATTCCAAACAGCCCCCTCATGGTTATGGATTCATTAGATACAGCCCCCCTCACTGCCATAGAGTCCTCATGTACAACCTTATGTGGGCCCCTCCAGCAGCCCTGGGCCCCGGCACTTGCCCTGGTATGCCCAGTGCTGGTGCCGGCCCTGATTCTATGGATAGGGGATAAATGTCTATAAGCAGGCCAAATTTGTATAGAATAATTCGCTATTTTAAGTATATTTTGATGAGTATAACAATATGTTATATCATGTTTCCAATAGACAAGAAAGAATTAGCAAACAGATAAAGGGAGGACGATTACAGGATCAGACTACAATCAAGGTTGTTTGTTGTCTGTTACCATGGAGACATAGATCTGCACTGGACATATAGAAAGAAAAGAAACATTACGGTAAATTGTATTTGATATTTTTTATCATTTTTAATTTTTAACACAGCACAGTACAGGCAGTTGAATTTGTATGTAAGTCGGAACTGTATATTTTATCATTGTAATCCCAGCCAGAACTTTTTTGGTCTCTGTGACAATTGGATTTTAAAAATGTTGGATTGTCATAAGGACCACAATTAACAATAAAGCTTCATTACAGACACCGGTGATAACTGTTATAGCTGATTATTGTAGCCTAGGGATAAAGTACAGTAAATTACCAATATCCAGAGGTCCGATTGTAACTAGGGGTCGTATGTAAGTCGAGTGTTCTTAAGTAGGGGACCGCCTGTAATAGAATACATTTGTTACACTTGTGTACATAGTGACTGCTTTATTTGTTTCGTCTTATAACATGTACTGCATTGTAAGGGGGCGGAATCACAATCCTTCTAGATTAAATAGTATTGTTTTTTTTTTCTTTAGTGATTCAGGAAAAACTATGGCAAAAGGCCAATGTTAAAAGGAAAGTGTTACCACTTATCCTCCAGCGGCTTGACTGCTCTTCAAAAGGAGAGTATAATGTAGCGGGACCCATGGTCTTTTTTAGTCAGGTTGACAGCTGGAATCCATAGTTATAGCTTATAAAGGGCTGAAACATAAAATAGCACAGATTTGATAAATGTACTGTAAAAATAAATACTTTATGACATATAGCACATTGACAATGAATCCATCAGGAATGGTCAGGTAGAGAAGGTGTTTAAAGACCTTGAACATTTTCAACATTTTTTTCAGTTAAAAAATTTAATTAAAAAAATTAAGCAAAATGTTTTTATTAACCCCTAGGGGACACAGCCTATTTTGGCCTTAAGGACGCGGCCCCATTCTTCAAATCTGACCTGTGTCACTATAAGTGGTTATAGCTTTGGAACGCTATGAGATATCCAGGGGATTTTGAGATTGTTTTCTCGTGACACATTGTACTTCAAATTAGTTTAAAAATTTTGATGATATCTTTTGTGTTTAGTTATGAAAAAAAACTAAATTTGGCAAAAATTTGGAAAAATTCTTTATTTTCAATGTTCTAAATTCTCTACTTTTGATGCAGATAGTCATAGCACCCAAATAAATTCATAACTTACATTTCCCAAATGTCTGCTTTATGTTGGATGGTTTTTTAAGATTCCACATATTTTACTAGAATGTTATGAGGCTCAGAATTTAGGTATCATATTTCAAATGATATATTTTTTTTGTAAAATCACCAAAACCTGTATTTAGATGGACCTGCTCAACTTCTAATTGACACTGAGAGGCCTAAATAATAGTGGGACTCGTAAAATACCCCATTGTGGAAACTACACACCTCAACGTATGAAAAACCACTTTTAAGAAGTTTGTTAACGCTTTACGTGTTTTATAGGGGTTAAAACAAAATGGAGGTGCAGTCTGCAAATTGTAATATTTTCTCACAATACACTCATTTTGGGTGGAAAATTAAATATTTACAATGGATTACATGAATAAAGGCTCCACAAAGTTTGTTACCCAATTTCTCCCGAGTACACGGATACCCCATATGTGGTGGTAACCTGCTGTATGGGCGCACGGCCGGGCATAGAAGGGAAGGAGGCGCCATCCAGATCAGATTTTCTATGTCACATTGTACAGGCTATAATTTTTTTCTTTTTTTAATGTGGACCTATAGGGGCTTATTTCTTTTGCCACATGAGATGCACTTTTCTGGTACGTAATTTGGGGGAATCTATAGGCTAATTGGTGAGATTTTATTAACTCTTTGTTGGTGGGGGGAAATGAAAATCATCACTTTTCAGGAAGATTTTTATGGGTTTTTTTTTTTGCCCGTTTACCATACCATAAAAATAGTATATTATTTTTATTCTATGGGTCGCTACGATTACAAAAAGACCTCATTTATATAGATTTTTTATTTTTTCCCCATTTTTAGTGCATAAAAAGTAATTTGGCAAAAATGTTGTTACTTTTAGCATCACCGTCTTTCATATGCATAACTTTTTTATTTTTCGCCTCACAAATCTGTTTAAGGGCTTATTTTTTGCGAGAAGGATTGTTCTTTTTAGTGGTCTTATTTTAGAGTGCATAACATTTTTTAAATCCCTTTTTAGAGCATTTTTATAGGGTATTAATTGAAAATGATCTTTTTTCTGGAGCTTTTTTTTGTTTTTTACGGGGTTAACTTTGCGGATCTAATAACGATTCTGTTTTATTATGCAGATTGTTACGGACGCAGGGATACCAAATATGTGGGGGTTTTGTGTATTTTATTCAATTGTACTGAATAAAAACCAATTTGGAGAAAATCTTGTTCATTTTAGCATCATCATCTTTTCATATGCATAACTTTTTTATTTTTCGGCTGACAAATCTAGTTAGGGGCTTATTTTTTGCGAGAAGAGTTGTTCTTTTTAGTGGGCTTATTTTGGAGTGCATAACATTTTTTAAATTACTTTTTAGAGCATTTTTTTATAGGGTATTAATTAAAAATTATCTTTTTTCGGAACGTTTTGCGTTTTTTTTTTCTACGGCGTGTACTGTGCGGGTCCAGTAACAATTCTGTTTTATTATACAGATTTTTACGGACACGGCAATACCAAATATGTGGGGTTTTTTGTGTTTTTGTGTTTTTTATACTTTATTAAGTGTTTTTATGGGAAAGTGACATTTTAGGGGCTTATATTTTTATGTATTTATTTTTTATTTATTATAATGTGTAGTGTTAACTGTTTTTTCATATTTCTACTTCTACATACTTGAACTTAAACCAGTGATGCTCTGATCACTGGTTTAAGTCCAATACAGCTGACAGCCGCTGCTTCTGGTACCGGCTCCGTTCGTGAGCCGGTGCCAGAAGCAGGACGTTATAGAACGTCCCCGTGCGCTAAGCATCTAGCCCCGGGGACGTACTATAACGTCCTGGTGCGCCTAGGGGTTAAAAAAAAAAACCCTGTTTAGTTTGTAGAACTTATATGCCACCATATGTAGAAGCTATGTATAAGTTATTATTCTGCACATTTCCACTCTTCCCCAAACTTAAAGGGTTATTCCCACAAAGACAAGATACTCAGGATAACAAAATAACACATGGGGGCAGATTTATCAAGCTGTCTAAAAGTCAAAATGTTCTTAATTGCCCATGGCAACCAATCACAGCTGAGCTGTTATTGGTTGCCATGGGCAATTAAGAACATTCTGGGGCAGATTTACTTACCCGGTCCTGTCGCGATCCCACGGTGCTTTGTCCGACGAGGAGTCGGGTCAGCATCCGTCACTGCTGCGCTGAGGTCCACCGGAGTTCACCTGCTTCTTCCCAGTGCTTGTAAGTGTGTGTCTTGCGACACAGTTCTAAATGTTAAATCTTCCACGTTGTCCGAATCCGTCGGGTTGTCCGACGGCCACGGCCCCCGATTGTGCCAAAATCCCGGGGCAATTCCGCGCAAAATCGTCGGGAAACGCAAAAAATGCGGTCCGCAGACCCTTAGTAAATGAGTCCCTCTGACTTTTAGACAGCTTGATAAATCTGCCCCATTCTTTGATTCACTGTTAATAACAAAAATACAGCATTAAACAGATATAATTCCAACCTGTCTCTATCAGTCCTGGTGTTTACAATTTTGGTTGCCCCGGGATCTGACCGTAAATTTTCAGATTTTTATGGTCGGGTAGGACAGATTCTTGTCATGAATAGCTCCTCATTGTGCTCCTTCCCCTCCATTACAAAATGAGCGCACACATAGACAGTTACAGACACTTCCTGCCAGCAAGCAGCATGCACAGACTTTACAAGCTACAGATAAAATCTTTATAGCAGGAGAAGGACGCATGTAGCAGAGCTGACTGTGTGTGTTATAGGTGAGTTAGCAGGGTGTCATTGTATGTTATATCCATCTCATGGATGTCATCATCTCCGATCTATGTGTCATCTCTCTTAGAAGAATGTTCAGAAGTTAAATAAAAGTGTAGATAAACCTGGACCCTGATAATCTAAGCACATTGTCAGCTAACTGTATCTCACAGCACTATATGGCTTATAATGTGTCTGCTTAGAGCGTCCCCGTCCACACTCTGGAATTTAACACTGTCCATCACTGAGCTAAAACAGCAATAAAACTGCGTAAAAATTGTAAAGTAAGGTGATTAAATGATCTTTATTGTGTAAAGATGAATGGGTTATAATTTGAGACATTTCTTTCATTATGTGCCTGTTTAAATATATTGATATGCCTTCTCCTTCAGTTTTCTGGTGGAGAAAGCAAATGAATCTCCCCTTCCCCAACAGTTTTTGAGCTTTTCCAAACCACACATTGGAGAGGTGCGTGAGCCCTCGGCCTGCCACATTTACTATAGTCTCTGCCGGTTTAGCAAATAACTCCGGCAGTCCAGACCTGATCTACATGGTTGGAACTGGCATTGTTTGCGGCCATATCTAATAAGAGTCTTGAGTCTCTTAATGAGTACGAGTGTGAGTGCCCGGCCCACCACATTTACTATAGTCTCCACCACTTTAGCAAATAACCCCGCCAGACCTGGTCTACAAGCTCTGAACTGGTAGAGTTTGCAGCCTTATCCAATAGATAAGGCTTGCCCGCTAGCGGAGGGAATTTTACCGGACTGGATGGTGACATTTTTCGGATTCTCAGATACTCATACATCTTAAACCCCCCATTTATCTATTAACACTCACTGCAGGCTCTTTCATGAACGGGAGGCTGCACTTGCCAAGGAAAGCAATGCCTCTTTAATATTTAGTTATTGTATTATACCCATTCAGTTTCACCCCCAATATTTTTCCAGCAGTCTCCTTATCAATACAGGTGCACCCTCCCTGTCTCATCCCCCCCTTTGCCTTCCATGGCTCACACATCCTCGTGTGAATCAGAACCATTGATTTCTGCACTAGCAGCAGAGCTCAGAGCACCTATAAATAAAATATAGTTCCATAAAGAAGCTGTAAACCTCACTCTCTCATGTGTGAGAATTATGGATATTTATATTACTGTTGTCAAAAATGCACTTTCTAGAATTGAGAAACAGTCACTGGCCGGGGGGAGATTTTACCAGCTAATATCAAACGGAAGTAAAGCTATGAGAAACTCAAAGTGGATTAGAGATGTGATCTTGTATTCATTATTCTATGTGCCGCTATTTCTGTGTTTTATACCATTTACACAGGACTCTATGTCTGTGTCAACATGTGATGGTAAGGTATAGATTGTCATCTATCTTCAAAAAGTTCTATGTATCCGGCACACGTAGAAGTCCATGTATAACCTGATGTGTTTTTGGATGTGGACGGTTTGAACAACTGGTCGTAGCGCGTAGCAGTTAGGTGGTGGTGGGGGGTTAAGGAATTGGGGGGCCTTTTGTGGTGGTCTTTAGTGCTGAAGATGCTGACTCTTGGGTTCCGGTCTTGGACGAGTAACCTTTGGCGTCAGTTGGATGTATAAACTTTATTGTATGCACATTTTGGTGAATATATTAATAAACTAATTTTACTGGTACAGAAAAAATGTTGCAGGAGCTGCGGCACTTCCATAATACATCAAGACTTCATTTTCAAAATGGTCACCCTGGACTAGATCTACGTGTTGAAAACCGGCTGATTCTTATTCATGGCATAAAAAACATCAAACAGCTACATTTTATTTGTACATTGGTTCTGTCTTTCTGCCCAACTCCTTATAGGACATGCATGAAAGTGTAGCGTTTTCTGAATTTAGACTGGTTTTGGACTAGACCGGACATACTGGAAATAGACTAAGGGCTAAAACAGAACGCTTTGAATCAGGGTCCTGTAGTGGCCAAATTTCATGGCCTGACCACTGTGCATCATAGTAATATATGATACAAGGTGTCTGTCAGGATTCGGGATGTGTGAATCCACTGGACCACCGTGGGAGGTGGTACTAGCCGACACCTGGGACCGTAGTCTAAGTGCCACCTGGTCTTCACCAGAGCTGCTGCAGGGTACCACCAGGTCGTTTCACAGGTCGTTTTCACCGCGACTAGCCCGCGGTGGCAGCTGAGGTCTAGGTACCTTAACGGAAGACAATCTCGTGGTCAGGTCCAGGCACAGGGTCGGGATAGGCGGCAGAGATGCAGAGTCAAATCCAATCTGGGGTCAGCAACGGGAGCTGCTGGGAACGGGAACACAGGCACACAGGACACAGCAACACAGAGGAACTCTGGTAACACAGCAACACAGCATTCAGGAGCAGGAACACACAGGAACGCAGGAATACACAGGAACGCAGCCTTTCTCTCAGGCTGTGAGGCACAAAGATCCGGCAAGGGTCACAGGAAGGGGCAGAAACTTATGGCAGGCCAGCGCCAATTAGAGAGGCCGCCGCTGGAGCCAGGGGAGGTAAGTTCTGTCAGGCTCCAGGGGCACACGCAGGGGCACGGGTGCATCCGCGATCCGAGACAGGGATTGCGGGAGCACCCATGACAGTGTCCCTACTTTCCTGCAAAACAGCATTTCAGAAATGCTATGTAATCGCTGCTGTCAGGGGCAGTATTCACCCCCTATCATAACCTTCTACACATGTTCCTATACATAGAGGGTATAATACAGTATTGCAGGGATTATGGTCTTAAAGGCTCAAAGGACCAAATTAGTAAATATATAGAAGTAAGTAAACTAAATTTAAAAAAAATCCAAAGTGCATATAAATGCCAACAAACAGCATAAAACCAACAATTCTCTCCTTGAATATAGCATACATTACATCACAATATAAAGAACATATGGAGGAACCTGACTACACGACTACGCGGTGAATACACCATAGTTTGGTGTCCAATCAAGTCACTCTACAGCCCTTCACATTTTAGTCAATATTGGCCATACATGTTTAATGACACCAGATAAAGGCAGAGCAATCTTTTTATGTAGATATTTTGGGACAATTTCAAATCATTATTTCATGGAATTATTATGAAAAATTGCAGAAAGAAAAGGAGGAAAAATATAGACCAAAGATTATCCTTTAGTATTGAATTATATTAATGTATATTATAAAGTTTAGTATTATTGCCCGTACTACTGAGTCTAGAAATGGTTTAAAACGTTTAGCTATGCATTAAAGGAAATCTACCATTTGATTTCATGCATTCTAAACCAAACATACCTTGAGAATGCTGTAGCTACACTGGTGCAGAAACATATCTTGTTTAATCCCTGAACTGAGTGGTTTTGCTGAAAAAACTATTATAAAATTATGATAATGAGGCTCTGTCGCTCCTGTGGCTGCTCCAGTGCTTCTCCTCTTACCCTAATTATGCACTATTCTACCTTTGTCCTGCCAAGCAAAAGCCGAGAATACGTCATCACTGTGGTGTCCCTGACAGGCAGAAGTAATCAATTGCTTCACCATCCCCCAGCTGCTGTGTATGAGTCATTCAGCTCAGGTTGAATAGTTCTGTCTGGACAGTTCAGGAAGCTCCATGAAACACAGCAGCCATTATTCACCCAGCTTTCCCAAGGTACTGAGTTTCATAATTGTTTATTGATGGAACAGAGATTAAACAAGATATGTTTCTGCTTCAGTGTAGCTACAGCATTCTCAAGATATGTTAGATTCACAATGCATAAAAACAAATTGTAGATTTCCTTTAAAGGAAATCTACCATCTAAATCCATCATGATGAACCAGGGACACTTACTCATAGATCCAGGCACCGTGACTGCGGTATCTTCTTATATTTGTTATCCATGGCCTCCTTCCTTCTAAAATCAACTGTGTGAGATTACAGCAGACAAAGGAAGAGGTAAAGTGCTGCAAAAGCAGGGGAGAAGGGAGACAGTGTAACAGCCTTTGAACACAGAGCATGAAGGGGCCCTGGTAATCCCCCCAGAGCTATTCTGTCTTATTAGCATAATTATAAAACTTTTTTTAGAAGGAAGGACACTATGGATATAAAATATAAAAGATTACCACAGTCACTGTGCCTGGATCTAGGAGTTTATCATGCTCGAGTTTGATGGTAGATTAAAATTAGTAAGTAAAATTGGAAAGAATTCTTAATAAATCTTGCTTAGTATTTGTCATTTTCTGATGATACATTTCCTTAACAATGTGCATTATGATGATGGGGAGAGTAAAATAGATGTATTTGCAGTGAAATAATTTTTGCCCAAATTATAAGGATTATAACCATATGTCAAAAATGATTTCCATATGCAAACAAAGGGTCTTGGCATTGCTCCTCACAGATGCAATGACATCACATCTCCCTCTATTATATGACAATTTCTTCTGTGCTATTATATTATAATGAGATAAGCAAATCAGATCCTCTCGCCTCCATTGATTTTTTCTTCTGGCCTTTACAAATTTCCAACCGCACAATTTATTTCCCCGTTTCCAATTATAAAAAAAGGATCATTTTTTAAAAAAAAGTACAGTTCTACTGTACCCATTCACACATCGGACCAGAACCTATAAAAAAACAGGATATGGATTCTGGCCCATTAAAATGCATTGAAATGAGAAGAGGGAAGATGTGACAGCTCCGGGGACCCCCTCCTGGTCTTCTGCATAGAACTTGCAGAGCAGCTGTTCCTGAGGACGCAACGATTAGCGGGCTGGTAATAAGGATGCAGCAGCTTGCAGGCATCCAGCGATGGATGTGGGTAATTATAAAGATCCCCCGGGAAAATAATGACACCAGACAGACACATTTCTGCAAACCGCAGGGGCTTAATTAAAGCAGTGGGGGCATTTTATAATGAGGGGGGTAAAGATGGGGGAGATATGACACATATATGAGGCTGACATAAGGTCGATAAGAGAAAAAGTGATGGCATCCGCTACATCGGATACATAAAGTACTGTCACTTTAAGTTCCGGACGGCAAGGGATATCAAAAGCCATAGTTATTAGTCGTGTGCCTATGTGCCTTATTATTGTGCATTGAAACCTGTTTGAGGAGACCCAAAATTGCATAAAAAGCGTGTGTGTGGTGTGGGGTGACGGGGATCTTCTCATAGAAGAAATCACAAAAAATCCGGTCTGAATAACGGGTCTTCAAGAGAAGTTTCACTACAGCTTCCAAAAAATTGCTTAAAGAGCACCTGTTACCCACTAGGAGCTGCTTACTAGTGCTTAAACAAACGCCGCAGTGTTAGAATGATAGCGTTACTGGAAATCTCCGATAACGCTATATAACACTGTGGCGGGGTACAGTGTAATCATCGGACCGCTTGCAAAGTGGTCCGATGTATTCATGAGGGGGTGGTCCGAGACGATGCCTATTCCCGGACCGCCACGCTCACTCCATAGGCCGGCGGTGACTGCCATGCGTCATGAGACAGTCACCGCCCCTAACCATGCCCCAACTCCGCCCCCTCATGAATACATCGGAACGCTTTGCATTACATTGTACCCCTCCGCAGTGTTAGATAGCGTTACCCGAGGTTTCCTGTAATGCTATCCTTCTAACACTGAGGTGTTTGTTCAAGCACTAGGAGCTGCTTACTTTAGCCGAAATTTTAGGTGACAGGTCCTCTTTAAAAATTCCAAACTTTTCCAACTACGCTTGCTGGCTCCTGTCCATCTCTTACAGAACATCCAGTAAGGACATTCACATGTTTTCACGGTCAGCAGGGGCTTTCAGCACCGCTTATTGAGTATGCTGTGAACAGCTGGAGAGCAGATGATAAATCATCTACAGCGCCACTGTATATGTATATGTCATAACGGGGTATGGGACAGCGTCCAACATGGTCTGGCCTCAATGGAATGACAGGAGTGTGGCGTCTCGTGGTGAGACAGACTACTCCATGCTCTTGTGACTGCTCGGTATTAGGAAAGTACACCCCTAGGCAATGTTAATTCCTATGTAATGAACAGTGACCTTGTGACCGCGCTAGAGCAATACAATGATAGCTTAATCTTTATGTGATGTACAATAAATACAGATTGCTAATATGGGCTTTGTACAGGTTATCTATGCATCGGCTTCATTTGCATCAAAATAATGTGGAATAACTATGTAGTTAATAAAATAAATCTGAGAGTCTTAGACATTATCCTGGTCTTGCATTGTAAAATGCTCATTTACACCAGACGGAAACATTTGCTGTATTTCTATCAGTCTTCTACTCACTAAACTCTCTCCTCTACAATCTATTCTTAATGCAGTAGCCAGGCTCATCTTTCAGACCAAACGGTACATGGATGCCTCCAGTTTGTGCTGGTTGCCGTCTCCTTCCAAAATCAGCTTAAATTAATCACCCTCATCCACAAAGCTCTGCATAATGCTGCAGCTCCCTAACTCTCCTTTTATCTGAGTGTATCACCCACCCCGTGCTCTTCGGTCTGCCAGTGATATAAGATTAATCTCTACCTTAATTAGAACCTCTCACTCACATCTCCAGGACTTCTCCCGAGCTGCACCAATTCTAATAGACTAATACTCATCCACCAAAGCTTCAAATGTGCTCTTAAAACCCATTTATTTAGGCAGGCCTTTTCACACTTGCTAACTGCATGCAACTTTAGCTCTCTATTTAGCAACCATTTCTGAGTACTCCCCCTGTCTGTTATCCGGAAATTACCAGGTACTAAGCTCCAGGCTTCTCTGCATTCTCATTGACTTTGTATATAAGATGGTGGTTGATGACTGGTTCAAGCAGCAGAATTTTCATTTATTAAATGGAACCTGTGATCAGGGACCTCATTTGCACTAAAGACAGGTTGCAGAAGCCCATCACACCTGCATTGCAAATCTGCCTTTCTGCTTTCTCTAAGCATTTGCATTAGAATGCTCTGTGTAGTCCTAGGGGTTGGGCTTTGGTTTGGCTGCATTTCAAAAAACAACACATGACTTATCTGTGCTGTAGACTGCTCAACTCTCAGTCCCCACCTTTGTGCTCCTATACAGCTCCTCCCTCCTGCTCCTTCGCAGAGCTCCCAGCCTGGTGACATCAGTGGGGGTGGGAGTAGTTGTACAGGAGAACAAAGGTGGGGGCTGAGAGTTGATGTGACACGTCACATGTTTTTTGAAATGCAGCCAAACCAAAGCCCAACCCCTGGGACTTAACAGAGGATTCTATCAGGGTGCAAGGTAAGTTATAACAGACAATTATATTGTCTTTATTGTCGCTTGTGACAGGTTCCCTTTAAATTATTTTTATTCCATTCCATTATTTAAATGGCTGGATCATTATACAAGCTCTTATTTCTCTTGTGTCACCCCCTCATAGACTGTTACTCTGTAATGTTTTACCTTATATACTCGAGTATAAGCCATATTGAATATAAGCTGAAGCTCCTACCTTTACCACAAAAAACTTGGAAAACATTTTTACTTGAGTATAAGCCTAGGGTGGGAAATGCATTGGTCACAGCCCACCCCAGTATATAGCTATTCAGCCCCTACAATATAGACAGCCAGCATTCCCCAGTATATAGCCAGCCCTCTGTCACATTATATAGCCACCCAGCATTCCCCCAGTATATAGCCACCCCCCTGCCCCAGTTTGCATCCAGCGTCCTGCCCCTGTATGCATCCTGCCCTCTGCCCCTGTATGCAGCCAGCTCTACCCCTCTATAAAGCCAGCCCTTTGTCTCTGTATATAGTCAGCCACATGCCCCAGAATAAAGCCAGCCCCAGTTTGCCCAATTTATAATAAAAGAAAGTCAATACTCACCTTTCCGGCACCACCCGCAGGTCTTCTCTTCGATCCCTCCGACAGCGGCAGGTCCGTGCGGCACAATGGCTGCCGGCTCACACAATACTATTGCTGCCGGACGGATTGAACAGGAAAAGTTAGGCCTCTTTCACACTTGCAGATCATGTCAGAGTCTGATCAGGGAGCGATCAAGGTTTTGTCAGTGAAAAACTGACATTTTTCACCAGAGTTCAATCAATTTTCAGTCAGAATTTTTTCAGTGTCTCAGTTTTTCAGGTCTTTTTTTTTGCACATATTTTTGGTGTTTACAATGCATTTTCAATGTGTTTTTCACAAGCAGATAACACATGTGAAAAAGCCTCAGGACTGTGGTCTATGCGTTCTTGATGCATCTCCATAGACTTGTATGGTGCGTTTTTCATGCGCTTGAATTGCAAAAGAGGAGCATGTCGAGATTTAAACGTCTGTTAAAAAAAACCTGCGTGTGTGTGTGAAAAATAAAGTCTGAAAAAACCTATTGATTACAATGGGTCAAAGTGCAATGCAAGTTCTGTGCATCAAAAGCACATGCAGGAAAAACGCAAGTGTGAAAGGGGCCTAAGTATAGACTTTCTTTTTTTTTTTTTTTGACTTGAGTATAAGCCGAGTTTGGGGGTTTTCAGCACATTTTTTGTGCTGAAAAACTTGGCTTATATTCAAGTATATAGGTTATTTTATTTGTATATTTTCCCCAGAATCTGTAAAGCGCTACGGAATTTGATATAAAAAAGATTATTATGGATTATTATTATTAAACAGTTCATGTATATAGGATCAGCCTGGAAAAATCTATGGCTTTTCCAGTTTTGGTGCTGCTACCAATTGTGGTTGCTAACCATTTAAATGCTGTGAGCAAAGCTGCCGGTGACACATGCACACTGCCATCTTGGCTTGGAATGTCGCCCCCTGTGTAGATCTATTGTCAAGACAGCTGGAAGTTTCAGTGAGACTCACAGGCTTCTCAATTGATGCATGGTTTTACAGTTTGTCAGAGAAAGACCGTTATAAATAAGAAGCAAATTCACCATATACTGTTGTATTAATGTATATAGTATGAACAATCAGGTCCCCTAGGGTTCAAGTACCCTAAGGGGCCTTAACATATAGTTACAAGAAGTTAAATTCAATCCCCCCTTTCCCTTGATGAGAAATATAAATACATAAACATGTTATGAATCTCCACCTCACAAAATGCCTGATCTCTAAAAATATATACACAATTATTCCTGGCAATAAACACTATCACGTAAAATAGTAACCAAATTTTTTTACTATTTTGTAACACATAAAGATATGAATAAAAAGCCATCAAAAATGTGCACAGTCCCCGAAATGGTAGCAATGACAATGTCATCTCGTCCCACAGAATATTACACCTTCCACAGCTCTGTATACCAAGTATAAAAAAAGTTTTTCTTTTTTGTATGAAAGACTTTTTCGTTATGTACAACATAACGAAACCTGTATAAATGGTATCCACATGATTGTACCGACCCCAATAACAAAGGGGAGGCGTCATTTGGAGCGCAGTGAAAGACGTAAAAAACAGACCCCGCAAGAATTTTTTTTTTGTCCATTCCACCATTTTTTTTCCAGGTTCCCGCTACAGGGCATGGGAGATATACAGACACTAGGAAGTACAATTTGTTATGCAGAAAACATAACAATTTATGGGTTTTTCAAACTCAAGTGCAAAAGCTAAAGAGGACATTGGCGATAACATACCCAATAGTCATATATTTAAAGGGGTTGTCCATACAAAATAATCCAATGTATAATTTTCCAATATACTTTCTGTCTCAGTTTCTTGCTGTATTCTAGAATTCATTGAGGTGTATTCTTGCTTCCACCATTATGTAATGTAGCCAGGGTTACATTGGGATTACCTAGGCCCTGCATAGGTGCAGATACTAGAGTAACATATCAAATGTTTTCCTATTACCTTGTTCCCGTCCTTGGATTTGCATCTGTACAATCTAATACACATAAACCTGTGAATAAAGTCTATCCAGTGGTTAAAGAGTTAATTAAACATGAAGGGTGAGCAGAGCAGAAGGAAAACACACACTACACATTCACTTTATCCGTCTCCTCCATAAATTATCAATGAATATTTTCATTCAGCCTACAAGTCCTCTCTGGGCTGGAGGAGATGCTATCTTCACCCTGCATCCTGCCCTGCGGTCCCAAGTGCAGACACATAGTCCATCAGTGGTTCTTTATCAGGATCATCGCTTCCAGGGATATTTCTAGGGATGGTAATGTCACTCTTATGTGATCAATACAGAAGCTCCGAGGAATATATTCCTATTGGAGAACACACTAACCTCAGTTTCCTCTGCTCTTCCAGAATTTTGTCATGTCTGTCAGAGAAAGAGGGGTTGACCCAGGGATAGAAACAGACTCCAAACATCAAAGCGCTTTAAAAAGCCAGTATTTATTTGCCAAATCAATCCTGACATATTGCAAACCTGCAGGCAGCATGTTATAGAGCAAGAGGAGCTGACCAAATTGTACATAGTGTCCTATCTGCAGGCAGCATGTTATAGAGCAAGATGAGCTGAACAAATTGTACATAGTGTCCTATCTGCAGGCAGCATGTTATAGAGCAGGATGAGTTAAGCTGATAGTATCCTATCTGCAGGCGGCATGTTATAGAGCAAGAGGAGCTGAGAAGACTGTACTAAATGTCCTATCTGCAGGTATAATTTTATAAAGAAGGAGGAGCTGCATAGATTGTATATAGTTTCCTATCTGCAGACAGCATATTATAGAGCAGGAGGAGCTGGGTAACTTGTACATAGGGGCTCATTTACTAAGGGTCATGCAGCTCACTTTCATCGGAATGAGCACCTTTTTAGGGGATTTTGGCACATGCGCTGGCTTACATGCGACACAATTTAGGGGCAGTGCTTATTCAGATTGAGCGCAGGATTTAACATTCAAGCCCTGGCTCTAACATGCACCACGAAGAAGAAATTAACTTAAGTAAATGAGCCCCATAGTGTATTATCTGCAGGCAGCATTTTGTAGAGCAGGAAAAAGTCATATCTGTAGGAAGCATGTCTCATGCGTTCGGATTTGGGCGCAGTGGCGCTGGTTTCCATGCAACAGAAATTGGGGCGCGTGCCGTCGGACAATCCGACAAATTCGGACTGAGTGCGGCATTTAACTTTCAATTTGTGTCGAAAGACAATGCACTTACATGCACCAGGAAGAAGAAGGTGAACTCTGTCGGACCTGAGAGGGGGAGCGACACATGCAAGAAATCGGGCAAACAATCTTAGTAAATCGCAGCAGAATGCATTGTCGTCGGAACAATGCACATTAGATGAACTCCTCAGACGGGTAAGTAAATGTGCCCCAGTGTCTTATATTAATTTTTGCTCCTGGAGAGGAGCTAGGTCTTATTTTCAGGGGATGTCTTATTTTGCAATATACAAGAATTCAAATTTATTGTTGATAAAAAAATATCAACATTTAGAAATATCCTGTAGTCATGTCATCAGCAGGACCAGCCAAACTCTGAATTCCATCAAGAGTTCCTTGCGACTCTATTTCTATGTTCAAAAATATATGGAACATTTGCAGATCCCAGTATTTTAAGACAGTTGTATCATCACCTTTTGGAACCTCATCATAACTCTCCAAAACTTGAATTTAATGCTGAATTTGTTGTGACTCCATTTCCTTTAGAATCATTTGCCCCAATCTCTAATGCAATAGCACTTTTTTTAACGGATGACTTTTTGTCCGGGTACCCTACTTCACAACGCAGCGATTAGTGACTTTATCCTATGAATTTTACACCCATGTCACAACATCTTGCGGTATCTAAATGATCTACTAATGCCTATGTGGCAGCACCTGTAGCAATGACATCTGCTAGGTCTTATTTTCAGTGGAGGCCGTAAGGGATTCTGCAAAATATGCAAGTACGTTTTCCCTGATGGGATATGGAAAACAATCCATATGGAAAACAATGGCTCTTTTGCTACCTTTACGGCAGCCCCCTTAACATCAAGCTTGACTTTCAGGAAGCCTAATTACATGATGAGGGATTAAAGCAAAACCAGATGGAACAGATTCCCATGCAGCCGCCATAAGACACAGGCTATTACCGTGCCCCTCAGCAGCTTCCCCTCATATTGTGTCCCTCAGCAGCTTCCCCTTATATTGTGTCCCTCAGCAGCTTCGCCTCATATTGTGCCCCTTAGCAGCTCCCCCTCTTATTGTGTCCTCCAGCAGTTTTCCCTCATATTGTGCCCCTTAGCAGCTCCCCCTCTTATTGTGCCCTCCAGCAGCTTTCCCTCATATTGTGCCCCTCAGCAGCTTCCCCTCATATTGTGCCTCTCAGCAGCTCTCCCTCATATTGTGCCCCTTAGCAGCTTCTCCTCATATTGTGCCCCTTAGCAGCTTCCCCTCATATTGTGCCCCTCAGCAGTTTCCCCTCTTATTGTGTCCCCCAGCATCTCCCCCTCTTATTGTGTCCCCAAAGTAAAATAATAAACAATAAACACACATACTCACCTTTCCTTGTTCCCCCGCGGCAGCTTCTCTGTTGTAAGTAGCTCTGAAGATGATAGGAAGATGACATCATCACCGCCTCTGCCTCACAGAGTAGAAGCTGAGCCACAGTGATAGTGCAGGGAGCTGCCGACTCTATCACTATAATCAGCTGTCCTGGCACATACCTTCTGCTGGGTGGAACAGCGTGTCAGATCCCAAAAACCGGGACTGTCCTGCTGGATTCGGGACCGGGATGGAGGGGTTTCTTTCATTAGTTATTTGTTAGTTTAGAATTGTAACAAAATATCTGGATAAAAATAAAGTATATCAAGAGACAGTGGCCCGAAAATTCTGCTCATTGTTATACATTAGGATTCTTTTCTGTTCTGCTTCTTGCACATAAACACTCGCATTCATCTATTGGCTCCTCTGGGACCAAAGTGCTGAGAAAGAAACCCTCGCTTTTCTTTCTTCCTATTGGTAAATATAAGTTGTACTGTGCAGAGATTCTGATCACATCCATGATGTGGTGAATGCTATATGTTTGTGTTATTATACAGTGGGGTGGGGGGGGGGGGTGCAGGGGCAGGGTGCCAGGCCGGCTGTGGTGTAGAGTTACTTGTGAAATGATTTGTAATTCTGAGTAATCACTTAGGACAAGCCATCTTCATTTCATCTATACATGACTGCAGGCCAAAGTCAATACTTGTAGTAGAGTAATGAGATGAGGCTAACGGAGGGCTTTTATTAATGCTCAGAGGAGCACATCGGATGCTGCGTGCCCCTCCCGCTGGGGGGATAGTCTTCTTCCAAAGCTGGACCGACAGGTCACAGAGGGGGGTGCCAAAAGGATATTAGGTACCGAAAAAAGGAAAAAAATACAGTATTGTGTTCTTCTCAAAAGAACGCTGAATTTATTGGAGATCATTAGGCGAAACCTCCTTTCCATTTCATCCTTCCCTTGATAAGCAAGAAAGAAAAGAAAGAAACACAGGTAGGAACAAGAAAGCGGAAAACAGAGATACCCCATATCTATATCTCACACCACAGGACTGAAAATTGTAGTTATTTAAAACAAAGAAAACTATTTCTAGAACAAGCCACTACCATTGCACACATGTACTATAGCCGGGCATATACCCTTGGGGCTCATAATACATGGAGTCTTAGATTTGAATTGCCCTAAAAGTGCCAGTTCAGTACCCCCATAGCTTGCAGAGGGTGTCCATAAGGAGTTTATTCTCCATATGAGAAGACTGGGGCCTGGTACAGATTTCTATCTATCTATCCAGGGTTGGCTCCAGGTTTCAATAGGCCCCTGGGAGACAGAGCCTCGTTGGGCCCCTTTGCAGTGAACTCACCTGGTGGCATTAAACATTCAGAAACTAAACCAGTCTCCTTTAGCCCTAAAATATTCCTGAGTTTATGATCCCAAACAGCTTCCTTACAAAGTAGCAAAAGAGGAGTTGTTTTCCTTGTCCCATCCTGGAAAACATATTTGCATATTTCTCAGAATGCCCAAGTGGAGCATCAAAGGCTATCAGTCTCCATACCCCTGCAAGGCAGTCTTAATTGGTAGAGTTTCCGTAAAGAGAACTGTTACTCCATGAATAGGACCCAAAACATTGTCTTTTTGCACTTTGGGTGAATAAAGTAACCTTTTTGCGATGAATATGTTGGTTCGCTGCCATTGTTGACACTATTTTGTTGACTGGTTGTTCACGGCCATGGTGTGCACCAAATGTAGTTGTCTGTGCTGCTGGAAACTTTGTTGTATGTATTTATCCATCTAATATCTATTTTTCTATCTATAGCCCCCTGTAATTGATATCCACTTCATGTATAATGACTCAACGTCCATGGAAACAGTCCAGAGTTCACCATCAGTCACGTTAAGAGCTAAATTCTCCATTTGATTGGTAAGATGCAAGGATTCCCAAGAATATGATGCAAATTTTAGAACCCATTACTGTAATGGGTTCTCCCCTGGGCTCATAATGGGTTCTCCTCGGGGCTCGCAGACGCGGTGCCAGCGCAGCTCACCTCTCCCCGTTCCAGAATCGCTGCCAAGTTTCGGCCACACGCATCCCCGCCTCCCAGGTGTTCCCGTACCCATCTGTTGCTCACCCAGGATCGGACTCTGACATTGCATCTCTGCCGCCTGCCCTGCTCTTGTGCCTGGACCTCGAGATTGTCTGCCGTGTCTGTACCTCGACCTTGGCCACCACTGCACCACGCCTGAGGAACGACCTGGTGGTACCACGCCGCAGTTTGTCTAACCCGCCTAGAAGCGGGCTCTGGTGAAAACCGGGTACCACTTAGACTCCGGTCCCAGGTAGTGGCTTGTGTCATCGTCTGCAGTGGTCCAGAGGATCCACATCCGCTAGCCTGACACAAAAACAGCTACTAGTAGTGGCAGGTTCTCATAGAGCCCTATTAACTAACAGACAATCTTCTTTTAGCTAAAAATTGTTTTCCTCAGAAACAATTTTTTGACAGCATGCAGCAGTAATGTCTTGTGACCAGGGTGATATCATCTCAGGTCCTTTAGTCTTCCAGCATGCATATTTCTGATCACATGAAGTTACAGCATGTATGCACGGAGGATGGGGAGGAGTAGAAGTCCATGCAGGCATCATGGGAATTCATGTGATCAGATATATGCGTGGTGTACATCTGGGAATTCATGTGATCAGATATATGCATGGTGTGCAAATGTTAAATGGCAGAGGGAGAGCCGAAGCCCTAACCAAACCCAAAACCTCCTGACTGAAGTCTGAGTTTGGGTGACACTAAACCCAGATTGTTCAGCACAGATTTGAACATTGTGGGTTTTGGTTCACTGTTTGACAACAGGTACTCACAAATGCACCAAAGGTTTTGGCTCAAACTAAACTAACTAATAAGAGGTGTAATGTTGGATTAGACAGTCATAAAGCAACACACTTATCATCCAGCATCCAGACACTGGAGTACTATCAGGCTGTCTCGTCTCACTGTACACTGTTCTACTTTTAGACTGAGGTAGTAAATCTGCCCTAGTGTATAAAGTGGGTTGTCAATAATGACCTATTGATAATAATATAAAACCCTAATTGAGATAATTGATCAGTTTGTTGCATTAATTATGGAAAACCAAAACCAGGAATGGTCAAACACACAGAACAGGTGCAGATCTTTCCATTATACCTTATCTCTGTGTAGTCCTGTTCCTGGTTTTGGCTCATAATAACGGATGTAAAAAACTGATGAGAAAGGAAATGTGACCTGGTCCTAAAAAAAAGCATCTCAGAATAAATAACAGAAATGTGAACTGACCCCTAGGCCAGTATAAGGCATCATATTGTGCCAGTGGTTCTTAACCAGGGTTCTATTAAACCCTAGGGGTCCGGTGAGGCGGTCTTAGGGGTTTAGCGGAGCCTCCTCAACAGAGGTCAAGACACACATATATTTCATTTATTACTAAAGAAGGTTGCAGTGAATGTGCATATGAAACTGGTGGATACCTCAAACAAGATTAAGAACCACTGATTTATGCAATGAATACCATTTAGCCAGAAGGGCAGTATCTTGCTCGTGAGAACTATATAGATGAGAATTAATTAGGATTTCTTCTGACACTCAAAACCTCGAGCAGCCATGTTGCGGACATAACATTATGAGATGCGGATACTCCTTTAAACGTTCAGATCTTTTGCCAGAGCTTTTAACAGCACTTAGAGATATGCTTTACAGCAGCCACATCCCATAGACCAGTGATAGGGAACCTTTAGGAGACCAAGTGACCAAACTACAACCAAAACCCACTTATTTCTCACAAAGTGCCAACATGGCACCTGAAGCGGCAACGTTTTGGTCCCTATTCTGTCACAGCTTTCAATTGTATCAGCGTACCGAGAACACAAATATGGTCTATAGAAACTGAGAAATTCAGTCTATCATTGTAGCTTCTCTCCATAATTCCAAGAACAGAAAGAATCGAGGAGCCTACAGCAGGAGCACCAGTATTGACCCAGCTCAGTCCTCACCTCATTGTTCCTCCTGCAGTTCCAATCAACCAAGGAGGAACACAACAAATCCTTGACTGCCTGGGACTGTAGGATCGGGAAGTAAGAGTTCTCCTTACGGACACTGCCAATTAAGGCTGCCATGCAGGTGTGTGGAGTCTTACAGTCATGGATGCTCCACTAGGGGATTCTGGGAAAATATGCAAAGTCTTTCAGGATGGTATAAGAAAACCACACCTCTTTTAGCTACCTTGTTAGGCAGCTCCCTCAACATCAAGCATGAACCTCAGGAAGCCTTATGACATTGTGCAGGATTAAATCCAAACCAATATATCTATTCCAGAAGGAACAGACTCCCAACTGTAAACAGCACTGTTTCGACCTGGTTCTGTCTCTTCAGTACAGTGTAGGGAACTGGTTTGGCTGAATGAGAGGCTTGTGACTAGGGTCAGGAAATAACAGTTCTCCTTACGGAGACTGCCAAATAAGGCCGCTGTGTAGGCGTTTCGAGTCTTCTAACCATGGATGCTCCAGGGGATTCTGGCAAAGTTTTCCAGGATGGCATAAGGAAAACCACACCTTAGGAGGAAGCCCTGAGTCCTGTCTGGAGTACCCACCACTGCATAGAATATAGTCTGAAGAAGATCATTCAGGTCCCTGGGGAATTGTTGTGGTAATGCTATGTGACAGTGGTCATTGTGTACGGTGTAGGTACTGCATCATATTTCATCTATTGTGACTGGTAGATCCTATATTAGAGGTGTTTTTTTCATTTTAATGACTTAAAGTCATGATTTTAAAAACCCCAACTTATGGTGATTTTTTGCTGCTTATCTGCCATATATGAGCTTTCTCATCTCATCCTGCTCTATAACATGCTGCTGGCAGTCTGCTCTGTATACACAATGTCACAACTTTGTGCTCCAGCCTGAGCTTTGTAATAACTATCACACCAGCCTATCTTCCATGATAAGCAGTTTCTTGGTCTCCGGGCCTAACTATTTGTAACATGGGGTTAATAATCTGTCCCTTCCATCCGTTATCATTACAGACATATATCCAGTGTGTAATGAGCTGTCATCTCCCAGCCCACAGGCTTCTATCTTTATTTTACTTTTCACGTATCATTGCCAGGGATTAGGTTCTGATCATTTCTCTCATCTGCCCAGATACAGATGCATATAGCTTTTCTAAACACGCTTTTTCGGCCTCACCCTCCCAGTACATATCTATGTACGTTGTTCTACGGTGGGCAGTGTTATTTAGCCCTTAGACTTGTGAAGGTGGATATCTCACAGTGCTTGGCCGAGGGGTCTGGAGGGCGTCAGGCACCCCCCTTTCCTCCAGGCATCGCTGTATATTATCTACTGTTGTGCTCTCCACTCCCAAGCTCCTGGCTCTCCACAGTCCTGGGTTTGGGCCGCTCATTTACCATAGCAGCCATCCCGCCTGGTCTATACAATATTAATGACTCCTCTGTACTAAGTGGTTAAAGGAGCCAGCCTGCAGCTCAGCAAACAGTTTGAGAGCTGGATCTCTCATCCCTCCCCAACCTCTCTCTGCTTTCATACATATTTTACACTGCTTTTTGCCTCTGGCTATATCTCTTCCCCTTCCTACCCCTTTCACGTTTTCTATCTTGTTTGTTTTTTGTTATTTTAACACCTTTGCTTCGGAAAGAGCTGAAAATAGCAGAAACAATGTAACATACAGTATTCAACAAGATTGGATGATATGGCTGCTTTCGGATATTGCCTAAAACATGTGCCCTGCAATATTTCCTAGAATACAGGGCTACGCCTTTTCCTAGAATACAGGGCTACAATATTTACTTTGAAAACACAAAAAATGGTTATGCTGTCATATGTATGGAGGGGGTGTTCTTAGAAAGTGCTAAGCGGAGATAAAATAGTGTATCAGGTCTATATGAGGCCGTAGACATCAGGCTACATTTATATCTTGTTTCATGTAAATGTTGAGACATACATATGCATCCTTTTTGACTTCACTGTATATATCATATACTGTGAAAAACACAGCTAAGCAAACTACATCTTTCCATCCTTGCTTGGAGGCAATGGGAGACAGATGCAAAGTATTGTACCCTCCTCCAGCCTACGCTGAGAGTACACTCACAACCTCTTCTAGTTCCGCCCCTGCTTATATGGACAGTGACAGCACTAGGGATCTCCTAGTGCAGTGGTGGCGAACCTATGGCACTAGTGCCAGAGGTGGCACTCAGAGCCCTTTCTGTGGGCACTCAGGCCATCACCAGAGATGACTCCAGGTATCCTCCTGCAGTCCCAGACAGCCCAGGACTTGCTGTGCACAGAGCTATTTTAAAGTGACAGCGCTACCTGGGACTACTGCAGGAGTGGGAAGATGTGGATGGATCTGGATTATCGTGTTAATATTAATGTAAGGCCGGCACTGCTAGAATAAATTACGGTCATGTATCAAGCAATAATAGCAACACTTGAAAAAGGAAAAGATGATGCATAAGGTGACCAAAATCAAAGAAAATACTTTTATTCAATAACAAGGTTATACAACAACAATACAACTATAAAAACCCTTAAAAAGGTGCCCAATCAGCACCTGAAGAGCGGACAGGAAAGGTACAAAGCCATGTCCCTCATGTACTCTCCCTGTTCCCTGCTATGAGAAAATATCAAACAGTAAAATGTAAGATGCTATCCATGCAGTAAAGTACACATCAAACAAATGAAACCACAAATAAGTATTGAAAGGTCAACACACTGGTCCACAGTGGGTACACAAAGCTCTAATAAAAAAATCACATAATGGGACCTGGTATGAAAGATTCTACAAAGATGCAGGTTGAAGATACTTAGTTGCAAATGGATGAGAGGGATGCAGGGTGCAGGGAGACAGACCCACAGACCCCACGCGTTTCGTCACTCCTCGTGACTTCCTCAGGGGTATTGGATTTGGATTCTCATTAGAGCTCCTGCTCTGGCCCTGACAATTCTTCCTGTTTATGGGACCTTGGAGGGAAGCTACAATGATCATCCAAATTTCTTCTATTTTCTGCTTTATTGATGTCTTCAGGAGGCTGATATGAATGAAAGCTGTGACAGAGCACAGAGTATAAGTCGCTAATTACATTTCTGTGTTGGCACTTTGCGATGAATTAGTGGGTCTTAGATGTAGTTTGGGCACTTGGTCTCTAAAAGGTTCACCATCACTGTCCTAGTGCTGTCACTGTCCATATAAGCAGGGGCGGAACTAGAAGAGGTTGTGCCCTATAGACTTCTGAACTCCTTTCCCTTAAAAAATATACATATCTGCACACACACACACGTTTATACAAACCCAAAAAATACCCTCATATATATACACACAAATTAACAAATTAAACAAACATTTAGGCACTATATACATTTATACACTTGTACATTTCAGTATGTACACATCAAATAAACACAAATACAGTATATATACATCATATTATTACACATGATCACCTCATGTCTCACTGCACACAGCTGATTACCTCATGTGTCACTGCCCCAGCACTCAGCCATGTGCAGGGAGAAGCCCTCACTAATGTAGTGACCAAACACCTAAACTCTTATCTCTCCTCAGCTTTCCCTACACTTGTTTATAAACACATAATCCACACAGACAGAAACTGCAGCCCCCACTCCCCCCATCATCCCATAAAAAGGAAGTGGCAGGAGACACTCTCCGAGGCACATTTACTAAGGGTCCACAGCCGCGAATCCGTCGGGTTTTTCCCGAATATTTCCGATTTGCACTGTATTTCACGGGATTGTGGCGCACGCGATCGATTTTTGGCGCAATCGCACTGACTTTCGCGCGACAGAAATCAGGGGGCGTGGCCACAGGACAACCCGAAGGATTCGGAAAAACCTCAGAATTTAAAAAGCCATTTGTGTCGCAAGATCAAGCACTCACATACACCAGAAAAAAGCAGGTGAACTTCGGCGGACCTCGGCGCAGCAGCGACACCTGGTGAATATCGGCGCACGGACCTTAGTGAATCCCGGCAGAACCCGAATCAGTGTCGGAGAACCCGCCACTGGATCGCGACTGGACCGGGTAAGTAAATGTGCCCCTCTCCAAGTCTGCAAGCTGTGCCCTCATGTGCTGTGCCCTCATGTGCTGTGCTGGAGTGTTACTTAGGTAGGTAGATAGACAGACATGGATACATAGATAGATATGATATACATAGGATATACATAGATAGATAGGAGATAGAAAGTATGAGCTTGTGATGAGGTGACAGGAGGCAGGCTCCGCCCCTCCATCTTGCTGATTGTAGGTTTTTGAGAGCTGGAAACCCTGGTTGCTATGGGCCAAAAAAGGTACTAAATGAGGACCGAGAGGGAAAATACTTTAAGGAATGATTTGCAGGGACACCTGGAGCAGAATTATGTATTTTAGTTTTTTTTTGCTCAGAATGACAGTTACACTTTAAGGGGCCGTTAAAGTGACCCTCCCCTGCAGCATCTAAACTTGACCGATCTTCTCTGTTCATTTTCACATGACTTTGGAGGAAAACACAGAATTTTATAAAGGACAGTCCCCCCCCCCCCCCTCACCTGAGGCGGAAGTAGTTTGATGGGGTAAAATCTAGTGACCGGTGCAACACCCCAGCCAATGCATGGGCAGAGGAGTATTTGCGAATAAGCCCCTTGTACCATCCAGTACATATAGAGGTAATTGTGCAGCGGTAGATACTGCCTGAATAGGCAAAGATTAATGTTACTTAATGTTGTCATCCAATGATTTTCCTCTATTGTAACTGGAGTGTTATTGGAGAAGGAGATCACCTGACCAGAGATTAACTAAACCCTAAGGCAGGGGAGGAGTTAGCTCTCTTCGGCCCAGCTCTCACCACATGAGGAGCTCTTCAGGTCCAGCTCTTCTAGTGAGCAGACCTCTCTCTTCAGGCCCAGCTCTCACCACATGAGGAGCTCTTAGGCCCAGCTCCTGACAGAGGAGCATCACCTCAGAGCACATGCTCTTGCCACAGGGCTCCTAGGCCTCAGCAACTACACACTGAGTGACAAAGAACTACCAGGACAAAGCTGCAGCTTCCAGCATTGAACAGAGCTACATCCCAGCCTGCCCCTGCATCCAGGCTGGTGACCCAACTCCTGAGGTTCACTCTCCAAGATCACTCCAGTACTGCACTTGTGCAGGATTGTTTGGCCTGTTGTTGCTGTTGGTTCGAATAAAGAACTGTAAGTTATTTTCATGTACAACATTGCCTCCGTCTGGTCCCTGCTACTTCCGTATCACCATCAAGGGCGCCCCATCCATCTACCATGGACACATACTACAGACTCTAGGGGCTGCCCCAGGGAGAACCAGTACATCAGCCTCTCCCTCATCTAATTTCTTGCACACACCACCTGCTGGAGACTGCCAAGCTCTGGGACAGCCCTCCGCTCCCCATACCAAGCACCGTGACACTAGCGTGCCTAGGCCACAACAACCAGCCACTCCGGTATTCTGGGCCCCGGCTGTCTCCAGGCCCCAAGAAAAGGCTAGGCCCCTAGGGGGGATGTTGCACAGGTTCCCTTTAATCTGGAAGCAGTAATTGGACCATATTACAGGGGGTAGAGAAATATCCCCAATTGATAACACCCACTTGTCAATGTCATTACTAGGAGAAATAATAAAGGAATTCTAAAACATTGGGGGTCATTTACTAAGGGCCCGATTCGCGTTTTCCCGACGTGTTACCCGAATATTTCCGATTTGCGCCGCTTGTACATGAATTGCCCCGGGTTTTTGGCGCACGCGATCGGATTGTGGCGCATCGGGGCCGGCATGCGCGCGACAGAAATCGGGGGGGCGTGGCCGAACGAAAACCCGACGTATTCGGAAAAACCGCAGCATTTAAAAACCGAAACTGTGTCGCTTGGGGAGCGCTCACCTTCACCTTCTATGGGATGGTGCATTCCGGGGCGTTAAGATTATTTTCGGCGCTGCAGCGCCACCTGGTGGACGGCGGAGGAACTACCATCTTAAATCCCAGCCGGACCCGAATCCTGTGCAGAGAACGCGCCGCTGGATCGCGAATGGGCCGGGTAAGTAAATGTGCCCCATTGTTTGAAAAGACGTGTATTATTAATTTTTAATTCATCCATTTTTCTTATCATTGTTATTATTATTATATCTTTAGGTCTGCTTTATTGTAGTGACCTATGAACCGGACCTAAGGAAGGGATCAGATCGCTCCCAAACTTAATGTCCAATAGAATAAACAATAGTTTCTTGCCATTCATTACAATGCCAATTATGAAGATGTCATATAGATCATCTCCGGAGGTGCTATGGATATCATCTGATTATTGTCTCCACAGACAGAGACTATAAAAGTGTAAGGCCAACCCCTACCGATCCAGTACAACCATAAGTAATATAAAGTACATTTGCTACTGTGTGAGCTGTGGTCCTGTGTGCGCTGGGCTCATGGATCACGTGTGTGGCTGCACTTCTTAGAGGGAACACAATATAGGACTGAAGATATTGATTACTATGGAAAGAAGCCAAAAATCAGCTGAGGGGGGGAAGAAACAACAGATCTTGAATCTCAATATAGCTCTTCCACCATTGATGATGCCTTCTGTACGTGATCACCATCGTGTCCTGGATGATGTCAACGGCCTAACCTCAGAAAACAGGTAGAGTATTTAGAATACAGGCGGTCCCCTACTTAAGAACACCCGACATTACAGATAACCCCTAGTTACAAACGGACCTCTGGATGTTGGTAATTTACCGTACTTTATCCTTAAGCTACAATAATCAGCTGTAAGAGTTATTAGAGATGTCTACAATTACGATTTATTATTAATCCTGGTTCTTATGACAACCCAACATTTTTAAAATCCAATAGTCACAGAGACCAAAAAAAATTTGTCTGGAGCTACAATTATAAAATATACAGTTCTGACTTACATACAAATTCAACTTAAGAACAAACTTACTGAATCTTTTACGTAACCCGGGGACTGCCTGTATAACAGCTCCTGCTCCATTTTGTGAAGGGAAAGTAAATACATTTACTTTAATTAAATGTAAAATGTATATTTTTAGGTAAATATCTGTTATTTCATAACCAGAACCTGTCGCCAAACTTTCACTAATAAACCTAATGACAGGCTAACTATTACCCACACAGTTTTTAGCTCAAAAAGAGCAGACGATGATGTCAGCGGAAGGGATGGAGGAATGAGGGAGATGCCGGAAACATAAGTGACACAGTCACTTGCATAAATAACACACACCGCTTGTGCTTTGCACTGTTTTTAGCTAAAAAAATGTATTAGCCTACCTGGCACCCTGCCACAAGGAGCAGCAAGTCTGAAGGGACATGTGTTATTAATGCGAGGCAGTGTGTCTCTCAGACATTTGGGGTCATTTACTAAGGGCCTGATTCACGTTTTCCCGACGTGTTACCTGAAAATTTCCGCTTTGCGCCGATTTTTCCTGAATTTCCCCGGGATTTTGGCACACGCGATCGGATTGTGGCGCAGCGGCGCCAACATGCACGCGACGGAAATCGGGGGGAATGGCCGAACGAAAACCCGATGGATTCGGAAAAACCACCGCATAAAAAAAAAAAAGTGTCGCTAGACACGCGCTTACCTTCACCAGGAATAGGATCGTGGACTCCGGCGGACCTCGGCGGACTTCAGCGCAGCAGCAACACCTGGTGGACGTCAGAGAAACTGCCTTAGTGAATCGCCGGAAGACCCGAATCCACCGCAGAGAACGCGCCACTGGATCGCGAATTGCCCGAGTAAGTAAATCTGCCCCCATGTCTCCGGCATCTCCCTCTTTCCCCTATCCCTTCAGCAGAGCAGAGGATGACATAAGCCGAAGGCATGGGGGAATGAGGGAGATACTGGAGACATGGGCTGGGTGACTCAATGGGGCAGATTTACTTACCCGGCCCATTCGTGATCCAGTGGCGCGTTCTCTGCGGTGGATTCGGGTCAGGCCGGGATTCATTAAGGTAGTTCCTCCGACTGCTGCGCTGAAAAGCATCGGAACGCGCTCAAGTTCACCGGCCTATTCCTAGTGAAGGTAAGTGCAAGCTCCGTAACACTTTTTTTGTTTTAAATGCAACGGTTTTTCCGAATCTGTCGGGTTTTCGTTCGGCCATGCTCCCCGATTTCCGCCGCGTGCATGCCAGCGCCGATGCGCCACAATCCGATCGCGTGCGCCAAAATCCCGGGGCAATTCAGGGGAAATCAGCACAAATCGGAAATATTCGGGTGACACGTCGGGAAAACGCGAATCAGGCCCTTAGTAAATGACCCCCAATGTGTTTTGGGTCCCACAGCAGCCTTGGTCCCTGGGCAGCCATTCAAAACCACTAATTTTATAATCTATTACAGATTTTCTACCCATGGAAGTATGCACTGATCTATTACGTTTCAGAAATTTGTAATATATGACTGCTTAAAGCTCAAAACACGAACAAGTCTCCATTACCATAAAGCAGCATATACCTTCAATTCTTGCAAGTGGCATATCATGGTTTCTGAATCATGTTAGCAATACTTTCTCATATTTCTTGCACTATAGGTAGCATGATATATTGTTATCTTTACACCCAGAGCTATGGACTGTAAGCTCCTGTGTCACCCCCTCATCCTCATAGACTGTAAGCTCTTGTGTCACCCCCTCATCCTCATAGACTGTAAGCTCTTGTGTCACCCCCTCATCCTCATAGACTGTAAGCTCTTGTGTCACCCCTTCATCCTCATAGGCTGTAAGCTCTTGTGTCAACCCCTCATCCTCATAGACTGTAAGCTCTTGTGTCACCCCCTCATCCTCATAGACTGTAAGCTCTTGTGTCACCCCCTCATCCACATAGATTGTAAGCTCTTGTGTCACCCCCTCATCCACATAGACTGTAAGCTCTTGTGTCACCCCCTCATCCTCATAGACTGAAAGTTCTTGTGTCACCCCCTCATCCTCATAGACTGTAAGCTCTTGTGTCACCCCCTCATCCTCATAGACTGTAAGCTCTTGTGTCACCCCCTCATCCACATAGACTGTAAGCTCTTGTGTCACCCCCTCATCCTCAGACTGAAAGCTCTTGTGTCACCCCCTCATCCTCATAGACTGTAAGCTCTTGTGTCACCCCCTCATCCTCATAGACTGTAAGCTCTTGTGTCACCCCCTCATCCTCATAGGCTGTAAGCTCTTGTGTCACCCCTCATCCTCATAGACTGTAAGCTCTTGTGTCACCCCCTCGTCCTCATAGATTGTAAGCTCTTGTGTCACCCCCTCATCCTCATAGACTGTAAGCTCTTGTGTCACCCCTCATCTAATAGACTGTAAGCTCTTGTGTCACCCCCTCATCCTCATAAACTGTAAGCTCTTGTGTCACCCCTCATCCTCATAGACTGTAAGCTCTTGTGTCACCCCCTCGTCCTCATAGACTGTAAGCTCTTGTGTCACCCCCTCGTCCTCATATGCCTTATTGGTTATTGGTTTGTACTAGACCCAGTGGTTTAGTTTGAATGCTGTATGTGTATTCTAGGCCTCTGAGATCTAGATGGGGACTTGTATTTATCTGCAATGTCTGGTGGATATAGATAACCATGTATGTGAGCATCAGGTCCTGAGGTCTAGATGGGCATATATGTGTGCTAGATTCTGAGGAACGAGATAGGACCTTGAATGTGTGCACAAGGCCCGTGAGATCTAGATGGGGCCTTGTATGTGCAGTCTCGGTCTTGAGGCTGTGTACACAAGGCCCTTGAGGCTTAGATGTTACCTTGTGTGTAAGTGTAGGGCCCAGGGAGGTCTATATAAGAACTTCTATGTGGACATTAGGTCTTAGGTGGTCTAGCTGGTGCTATGTATAGCATGTACATGATTCTAGGGATGTAGGTAAGACCCTGTATGTGTGCGCTGGGGCCCTGTAATCTAAAAGGGGCCTTGTAAACGCACTCTAGGCCCTGCGGCTATAGACAGAAACTTGTTTCTGCGCACAAGACCCCTGAAGCCTCGACATGGGCTTATAGATGCACGCTAGGCCCTGAGTGTCCAAAAAGAACCTTCTACCTATGTGTTATGTTCTGATGGTGTAGACTTGGTAGGTTTTGTTAAAAAATTCATTTTTTGAGAGATTTGATAAATAATTGTGGTGCGTGTACTTTCTGAGGACCAAGTGATGCTCAATGCTTGATGATATTGAATCACATAAATTGTAGAAAATAAGATTGTCTTTTACTACTAGACTTTTTTTTCCCTATTTGATGAGTAATGTTAGTATGGAAGTGTTAACTCATTGCGGCCTCTTCTTCCACCTTTGGCACAGGTATGCTGACCTTAGATATTACCAGCCTTCTATCTGGTAGCACACACTCACATACACGGCAATTAAATGTCTGTGTAGTACACAGGGATCAATAGCAATAAGCAGAGCTGGGCCCATCTATCCCCTCATCATACCCCTCTACATCCCCCCCCCCAACAGTCTCTTCCTCCAACCCCCAAGCAAATGTGCAAGAGAAGCAGCTCAGGATGTCATCAATCACTGCTGGCGGTGACAGCGCGCCTGGGCTCACCAATGCTGGGATGTTTTAATAAGGCATCCATTAAAGCCCTCAAATAAATTGCAATTTGAAAACAGAAGAGGATCCAGGCCAAGTTTTTCTCATCCATCTTCCTGCGTGTCGTGTAATGTAATTGCGTTGTTAATTTAGCCAGGAACTTTCTCAGTATGCCGTTCCAGTGTCACTGCATTATTTCCCAGGAGACTGTGTATGTCACTGACAGGGTATATATGGGGATGAATGTACATAGCGTGGGGCAATTTACATGCAGATGTCAATAAGTGGTGTAAATACAACTAAGTTTCAGTGATACAGAACACAACCATACAAAGTTATTTATGCAGAGGTTATTTATGGAAAGCTTAATCCAAATGGCGGGAGATTGTTCTTCCGAAGAACATTTCCTCGGAACAAATTCTGCATTGTAATGTGATTGAAGAGTATTCAGAGTATTTTTTTTCACGTTTTTATAATGCAAGCTGTAACTATCTTTAATATAACACAGCAATACTATGGGGGAAGTGGATGAATCAGCGCAGGATTCTAAAGTTCTCAAATTAACAAAAATAAGGATATGTGCTGAAAATTGGGTTTGAAAGTGGTGGTGATCAGCCTGGCAAAAACGGAGAGATCAAATGGGTGTTTTTTTACAATAAATCTACCAGCCTTCTTAAATTTGTCATCCATGGCCTCCTTTCTGTCATGAGTGCCCCTGCGATCCATGTCACGGATCGCGGGCACACAAATGCCCCTCTACGTGGCAATGCCCCTGGCCCCTCTCCGAACTCCATGCTCCCACTCCCGTCCGCCTAGGCCCCGTGCGCGTTCCAGCTCCCAAGGGTGAACGTGTGCTGGCACTCAGAGGGCCAGCGGACAGGTGATTGGTGCTGGTAACTTCCAGGTCTGCTATTTAATCCGACGGCTCCCATCATTCCCCGCCAGATCTTCAAGCCATATCCTGTGAAGTAAAATGTTTCCAGCGTTCCTGCGTTCCAGTTCCCGCTCCTGCGTTCCGTGTTCCTGTGTTTCTGTGACTCTCTTCCCATGTTCCAGTCTGTTCTTGCGTTCCTGTGCCGTGTGCCTGCTCCCGTGTTCCTGCTGTGTGTTCCAGGGTTCCTTCCTGCGCGGTTCTTCTGCTCTCACCCCGGGCTCGGACTGTGTTCTGCATATCTACCTTGTCTGCCACCTCGGAGTAGTCACACCTGTGAAGCAACCTGGTGGCACTCCGCCGCAGCAAGACCATCCCGCTTTGCAGCGGGCTCTGACGGAGGCCAGGTGTGACTTTGACTCCGGTCCCAGGTGTCGGCTAGTACCATCTCCCGCGGTGCTCCAGAGTGTCCACAGACCAAGAACCCTGACACTTTCTTCTAAAATTGAATTTTAAAATTATACCAGCGATACCAGCAAATACTAATGGTACCAATACAGGATCAAAAAGTAACCAAAAATTGTAATGCCAATTCCATAAAAATGTGTCAATCTTTATTTATAAATAACATGGCAATCAATAAACACTAAAACATATGATTCTAAAAACCACAAGAACAAAAAGTGTGGTGGTGGTCGAATAATCAAGTACATACATGCGTAGTATAAGTACAATCCAACTCAATAGTACACAATATGAGTATAAATATTAAGGTCATTTTACCCACTCGGGCGTTGCATAATAAGGTACCAGAGAAAGGTAGTTAAAAAATGACCACCACCACAGCAACCCATTTTATGTAACAGCGTGTAACATGTATGCTCATTGTAACAGCCTGTAAATTAGCATAATTTTAAAAGTTGATATTAGAAAAAAGAAGGCCGGGAATAACAAATATAGGAGATTATCAGTGTAAGAGTGCCTGGATCTATGAGTAAGTGTCCCTGGTTTATTATGATGGATTTTGATGGTGGGTTTCCTTTCAAAAAATTCCAGAAATTGGCATTAGCAAATGGGCAAATAAGGACACAAAATTTAGATGCACCACATTTGTCAAACGCTATGGAATAATTGATAAATCTGGCACCAATTCCCTAAACTCAAGACTCATGTGGAACCATTTTTCATTTGCAACTTTTTTTTTGCTGTGTTTGTCTTGTTTCATAGATTTTTGGGCTTTGGTGGTCATCTGGTGTTATTTATCTAAAAGAGGGGAGGTTATTAATAGAGGTGCACAAATTCCTGACCTCCCTCTGAAGTAAAGACCTTTTACACATTAGTAATAAGTTGTTTTACGTGACTTTGGGGAAAGGATTGGTTTTGCGTCATCTGAGTCATGAGAAGTCACTGCTATCCAAAGAAATAGGTTCCACCCCAACTTTCCATCGGACTGTGCTTCAGTGTAAGGCCCATGAAGTTTGGTTTTTGGACAGATGACCTAGGAATAATCATTCTTGACCATGACTTACCCTTGTCACTGACTGATGCTTTAGCTTTCTTTACATCACTCGCTTTTATAGACTGTGAAGTGCTCTAGTCTGCTTCTGTGATCACTACAGCAGTCCATGAGTGCCATTCCAAAGTATCACTCTGAATGTAGGGTCGTGATCTGAAGTGGTGGTTCAGTAGACCTGGATTAGGAGAGTAAAGGGAAACAAAAAGAAGAGAGTGTAGATTCAAATGTAGGGTGATAACACAATGGATGGGTATAGACCCAGAAATCAGCACACATCAGCAGCCAATAGTCAAGGTGCCTCCAAACCAGCAGCCAATAATTAGAATGCTCCCACATCAGCAGCCAATAGTCAAAGTGCCCTCACATCAGCAGCCAATAATTAGAATGTACCCACATCAGCAGCCAATACTCAAAGTGCCCCATACCATCATCAAATCCTTTGAGTGCCCCCACATCAAAATGCCCCCTTTCTGTACAATTGCCTGCCCCCCCCCCCTCCAATATATGTCCCGCTTGGGGAAAAACCCAAAATTTACTCACCTTTGTTCTCCACGCTGAGACAGCAGCCTTCTTTTTATTTTCTCCTCTCTGTGGCAGCTGTACACTCCGGCTCTGTAGCTGGTAGATGCGATGCGATGACATAAAGAATAAGACTTCGTCACTGGAGCCGGTAAAGGTGATCAGAGTATCCTAGACCCTATGCTTCACTCCTGAAGCGCAGCATAGGGGCAGGGAGGCCTTGTAATGTTTTAATAATTTTTTTGTACCTGAAGAAGACCTATGTTCTAAGTTGAAACGTGTCATGTACATTTTAATAAAAATAAATGGATCTGCCTTGAACATTGTAGCAGCACCTTTCTTTACCCCGGCATACCACTTACCTTTCCTCCGGATCCTCCAGTTACATACTGGTAGGTTGATTAGATTGTGAGCCCCATTGGGGACAGGGACTGATCTGACAAACTCTGTGCAGCGCTGCATAATCTGTGTGCCCTATATAAATAAAGGAATTATGATTATTATTAACTCCAAAGTTTCAGCCACAGATGATCACAAGCTCTTGCATCAACGTTCAGACAGATGTCCTACTGGTGTGAAGTTTTCGACCCTTCAAGCATACTTGAACCTCATTATTCCTGTAAGCATTGGTAAATAGGCCGGTGATGACCTATTCACTTAGAATCTGTGAAATCTCCAGGAATAATGGCACTTAAAGATCAATATTACTAAGGAGGACAAATAGATAGAAATGTGACCTACTGAGCCCGTGATGAGATTGTGTAGATGAGGCTGTAGATGTGTGCCACAGGCTGTTGTGTGGGTATGGTGGGTCATTGCTGGTCTCATGTTGGATGCTGTTGGATGTTGTTTGTTGGTTCAGTTACTGCTCCGACCATGTAATGTCCAGTCATATAAATCCTCATACTTTGCCCAATGATGAGCATTACACATCCCAAATATCAGTGCCATATGTTGGTTACATAACACAGACTGTGCCTAAAATATCACATCTATACAGTGCTCTTACCACCATACTTGTTTTATACCCACATGGCATCAAAGTTGGGCAAATTTACTAAGGGTCCGAATAGTGCATTTTCGTTGGGTTTCGCGTTTTTTTTTCCCGTTTTGAGCTGAATTGCCCCGGGTTTTTGGCGCACGCGATCCGATTGTGGCGCATTAGCACCGGCTTGCATGTGACACAAATTGGGGGCATGGACGTCGGACAACCCGACTGATTTGGACAAACCGCGGAATTTAAAAAGCAAATTGTGTCGCAAGATCAGCACTCACATGTACCGGGAAGAAGAAGGTAAACTCCGGCGGACCTCGGCGCAGAAGTGACACATGCAGGAAATTGGACTCACGATCTAAGTGAATCATGGAAGACCCGAATCCTCATCGGACAACGCACAGCGGGGATCGCGACTTGCACATTTCCGTAATGATACATTGCTCTGGAATATTAGACAAGATCTAATGTTATATGGTTATAAGTACTTTCCTTAGACTTCTTAAATATCTTGTGGCTCAGATACCCAAATTGCCAAAATAATACACATAAACACAATATTACCAATCTTTTTTGCACAATGTCATTATTATATACAATATAGCTTCTAGTAATCTGAAATTACAATGTAGCCTCAGAAATAAAGGCTCTCGCGGCTCCACTTGGCTTTTATCCAGTCTAATAGAAGACGGAGCCATGGAGCAAGCCCTGATGAATAAAGGCTTGATCTGGGATATGAGAGGCCAGGATTGATTCCTGCTTTTATACATAGTATTGTTTATTCCCAGAAGTCATCAGTTCTATAGTTTTTATGCTTTTGAAAACAAAATAAATCTATGGATTGAATATTCACACAGGAATATAGAGTAGTGGAAACCTCTAAATGATAAATACTGTGATAGCTTCATCCTATAGCATACATCAATCAGCCATAAAACTAAAGCTACTGCGGACGTGAATACCAATGTGACTTGGCTTTGGATGTCGATCTGTTGGCAGCAGGAAAAATGGGCAACAATCAGGATCTCAGTGACTAAAAGGCAGTGGCGAAACAAGACCCTAGTGGGCCCTGATACAAACTTTGCATCAGGGCCCCAAATACCTAAACTCTCACTGATGCGATCATCCCTCATGAAAATACACATATATTCTACACAGACATATACACATACCACCATACTCATATATCATATATATACTGTGCTCTTACTAATAAAATGTCCAGCTGCAGCCTCCCCTCATTAATAAATTGTCCAGTAGCCTCCCCTCATTATTAAAATATCCAAGTACAGCCTCCCCTCACTAATAAAATACCCAGTAGCCTCCTCTCATTAATAAAATAATCCAGCAGCAGGGCCAGATTAAAGGAGGGCGCGTGTGTCGCGCACCCCCGGACTCCCGCCACTTTGCCTTTAAGGGGGCCCCCACCAAGTGTGTGTGATTCGGCCGATCACATGGCCGCCAGAATCGCACACAATCCCCTTATCCATCTGTCTGCCGGTATTCTTTAGTGTGAGGCAGAGTAGGGAACAGAACAGTAGCAGAAGCACGCAGGACTTTTGTGTCCTGACACATGCAGCACATTGTGTAATGTCACTACGTCGCATGCATCAGGATACCAATGTCTGGCATGCTACTGTCTGCGACAATAAACTGACACCGCAGGAAAAGAGGAGGAGGAGGCTGCCACATGGTGGGGGAACGCGGGAGGGTGAGTACAATGTTATAATTTTTATTAGTGCTGTTGCTGTACATATATATTGCTGTGCAGGGGAGTGTTGTTACTTGGTGGGGGTAGGGGGATAGGTATTACTACTCAGCTACTGGGCGGGGTGTTGTTACTCAGCAGGAGAGGTGTTGTTACTCAGTAAGGGGTGTTACTGGGCTGGGGTGATGTTACTGGGGGGAGGGTTGATGTTACTGGGTGGGGGGTTTGATTCTATTCCGCTACTCGGCTACTTGCTACTCAATGGAGGGGTGTTGTTACTCAGCAAAATAGGTGTTGTTACTCAGTAGTGGGTGTTACTGGGCGGGGGTGCTGATTGATGTTACTAGCCGAGGGCAGGGGTGATGTTACTGGGCAGGGGGGGCTAATGTTACTGGGCAGGGGAGGTGAGCGTGCAAATGTATCTCTGCCTGTATGCACTTATAATCAATTGTATGCATGTATTGCAATTACCTAATAAAAGTGGACAACTCTTTTATGGGATGTCTAGACAACTGGGACGGATGATCTCCAAGTCAGTAGGTTGCGGGTGTCGGTTATTCAGCTCCCCTGATTTTAATTTAATTTCAGTGCTCCTTCCTTCATTTATGTACAGTGTTCCCCATTAATAATTTATTTAAAGTGCCCAAAATAAGGCATTAAGCTCTTCTGCTGGGACTCGTGGCTTTGCTGTGCCACGCTCATAATCTTTAAGTTGCCCATGCAAAATACTGTATATACTCGTGTATAAGCAGAGTTTTTCAGCACAGAAAATGCACTCCAGAGCGCCCCAATGCTCTGTGCGGCTCCTCTTCCTTCTCCTCTTCACGTGTAACAGAGCATAGCGTCTCTGGCTGCTCTGTTACCAGTGAAGAGAAGAAGGAAGAGGAGAAGTGGGGAGCATCGTAAGGTTAGTATGGAAGATTATTTTTTTTATACACCAAGGGGCTGCATGTCAGTTCATCAATAGTGGGGGCTGGATGCAGGGCATTTGATAGATGGGGGAGCTGCAGGGTATTTCATCATTAAAGGGGCTGCAGGGCATTTTATCATTAGGGGGGCTGCATCATCATGGCATTACTAGGGGGGCTGCATGGGGCATTTCATTAATAGGGGTGCTGCCGCAGGGCATTTCATTACTGGGGTAGGCTGTGACCAATGCATTTCCAACCTTAGGCTTATACTAGAGTCAATAAGTGGAAAAATTAGGGGCCTAGGGTTATACTCAGGTCGACTTATACTCGAGTATATGAGGTAATTACAGACCTGGCAATGTTTTAGGCCATGGCAGCCACCCAAATTATAACTCACCATTGACTGAAGGTGGAGAATAGGGGGTCCTTGTACTCCTAACTAGAGTGGACTTGTCCTTGTATAACCTCTGGTCCTCCCTCTACCTACAACATGCCAGGTAATAGCTGTTACAATGGCTGAATAAGGATCAGACGGTACAGTCCTGTTGGTTCTTAAAGACACGGTATTGATTATAGTTATCAAACAGTACAAAGACATTAACAAAATAATATGAAATACATCTCCAAATACATCACCATGAATTCTAACAAGACTTCGACCAGATATGGAAGACTCCTCTATACTAGAGGGTTTCGTTTTATTCATGTCAACACCATAAAGCTTCCACCTTAAATGTGGATTTCAATTAAAGAAAGGAATCATCGTGCATTTTATTGTCTGCGTTCAGATGAGCCGCGACATAAAAGTCTAACATACATGTTCTCTTGGGAACATAGCTTATAGTTTAAACCAGCTACTTGGCAACACGGGGTTCAAGAGAAAGCTGTACCAGCTGCCAAGCCCGCCAGCGAGAGATAGCTGTTGCGGCAGAGTAAAACTGCGCTGAAGGGCCAGGGATGAGCGTTCCGCATGATGGGAGAGTCATTAGGCAATGAGCCATATTACGGAGCACCGTTATCAGGAGTAAAACAGACGCACTGGGTGTTATGAAGCACAGCCAAGTGTGAGCCTTGCCCCCAGGGCTCTATTACACTGAGATAACCATACACCCCGCAGTGGCCTTATTGCCATCATAAAACATCTTTATTACAGAAAAGATACCAACAACCCTTACAGTGCCAGAGGGGTATCAACAGGTGCAGCCTAATGAGGGCAATTTAACCCTTTCACCCATTATAGGATATCGGAATTTTTCATAAATAAGTGACATGAACTTCCTCCTTCTGCTGGGAGTGAATGGAGATCTCAAAGTAGTATTTTATCACAGATTAATGAATAGTCGGGTCATGATTTCAGCTTTCTGTCAAGGAATAGAACATTCTTCTTCATATTTCAGAAACCTAATACATCTCAAAGCTGAGAGTCTGCTATAATAAAATGCATCTGGTCTAGGTGCCACTAGATGCATGTTGTAGTCCGGGGTTTTCCATTTGCACTGGGAAATAAAAAGTTAATTTGGAGAACATAAGCGATGTGACGTGTTGTCCATGGTGCTGAAAACAGAAGATAAAAGGTTCACATGAGAATTTAAGGTAAATTTCTGTGTTGATAACTTTTGAACCAGAAAAAATATGGCAGCACAATTCTGATCTTCTTTGATATGTAACATGATCACCATCTCACTGGACAAACATGTCCTAAATACAATATGGTGGCTCTGTTCCATAATAAGCCTAAAAGATCCTTGGGGGAATTTTCGTATATGTAATTGTCCCGTTAATTTACAAAATAAAAGAATGTCCTCTGACTTTTGATTCACCCTATACATCTTAGATCAACTACCTTGGCTGACCAACATGTTCAGGTGGTGCGAAAGGGCGTGTAAGCTGCTTTCTGATACCTCTGGTGATGCCTTGTAATGAAAACATAAGGATTATATAGCTGAAATCCAACAGCCTGATCCATATCTCTCCCGAAATGCAGGAATGAGTGAGGGGGCATAGACATGTGATGCTTGGCTAGTTTCAACAAATTAGTCTAATGTATAGTGTAATGGCCCGCATGACTGGACATTACAAACCAATTCACTTCATTTGGTCTCCTGGTGAGCTAATAGAGTCTGGCCAACTCTATTAATTCAAACTAGGTAATTTTACCTATTGCCAATTGATGTATTCCTAATCCTATCCTACCACTAGTGACTTTCTGTGATACAACAGCTGATGTGTGATATGTCTGTGTTGGAATGGTTACTGTTCTGAGTGTTATGTTATTCTTCCATGCAGCCAAGGCCAGTGATTGGTTGACAGCTAACTGCTGTCTCTCCTCAGAGGGATACCCCTCAGTCAGACCAGCAGGTATGTGACCTTAAACTCCACATAGCCTGCACCAGATTGCTACCTAAGCAGCCTAAGCTACTATCCAGCCTGAAGTTACAGGACTAAGGGTACATTTACACAAACATGTGCTCACACGGCCATAGCCCGGACAAGCACACGTCAGCACGCTAGAAAGGAGGAGGGATAAGAGCTGCTCACCCCTCCCCTCTCAAAAGGAAAGAACACTGCACGGCTGTTCTAACAGCTGAAGATCGAGCCGGACTGTACATGTTCGTGTGAAGCAGCTCTAAGGCAGACTACAAATCCAACCAAACACTGTCCTGTGGAAGCAGGCATGAAGGAACCTATACTTCAGCCTGTTATCTGTTTCAGCATTGGATTGTCTGCTGAATAAAGAGAGTTTGAGTTTATGTTCATGATGTTTATCATCCCTGTCTCCTTGTGTGATTCCTGGTAGCTGCTGCTAACACCACGGGCCTCCCCTTCACCATCTACCTGGGGATCCCATACTACATGTACACCAGGAGTGCCCCAGGGAGAACCCTTCACTACTTTGCAACCCCTTTTCTTGTATCCCCTAGTGGATGAGGCATGTTCACCTGGACCAAGCCACCCGTGACACGACTAGCGCTAGGTCGTGCACCAAGCCAACCCCTCAGGTGCCAGGGAATCCAGGTACCCTCACACCCAAGGTCAGACACCGGAGGGTGAACGCGTATAGTCTTGCTTATACACTATACTCTTTGTACCCTCCATGAACACTTCAGAATGTCAAGCTGATGACAATTTTCACACTCTGAGCATTATATAGTAAATTAAGAAAATATAGACGTCCTGATGTATAGTCTCATCAGCTAAGGCTCAAAGTGGATTGCAGTGTCTGACCGTGACCAAGTCTTTCTTGAAAATATGCTTAGTGAAAAATCACATTATAGCAGAATCGCTGTTTACAAGAAACGATTATTTATGAGTTCATGGAAAGTCCATATCCTAAAAAATTCTTGTCAGACTAAATGCGCCCCATTCAATCTTCCCAATGTTAGATTTACCTCTTCTTCACAGCTGCATCGTAATCCCCTGCTCCATCACTGTGTCTCTACAAGGTCCAGGTCTCCACTGGATGATGCTAGAGAATCACTACCACCAGAAAAACGGTCAAAAAAAGGCGTAGAAAAATAGTGTTAAATTTAGCTAAACAAATAGGTAATTGATTAATCTATAAAAATTAGGCAGCATGTAATCAAAGGCCATTTAGGTCCCTTTTTGACACTTTTCCAAAAAGTGGTGGAGGTGAGGAGCTCAGTCAGAGATGTATGGCCCTTGAGAAAAGGAGAAAGAAGTTAAAGAAACTTAGATTTATCTATCCAGGGCAGGGGCGTAACTAGAAAAGGCAGGGCCCCATAGCAGGCTACTGAATGGGGCCCCCATTCCCACTTTAAAAATATACATATTTCTATACATAATTTACTAATTTACATCATTTACTAAGGGCCCGAATCGCGTTATACCGGCGGGTTATGTAAATTTTTCCGTTTTGGCGCACGCGATCGGATTGTAGCGCCAAGTATAGGATCGTGCACTCCGGCGGGCCTCGGCGGACTTCAGCGCAGCAGCGACACCTGGTGGATGTCGGAGGAACTACCTTAGTAAATCGCCGGAAGACCCGAATCCACCGCAGAGAACGCGCCACTGGATCGCGAATGGACCGGGTAAGTAAATCTGCCCTATACAGTATATACACAGACCATATACCGAATACACATACAGTATATACACATCATAGTTTCAGCATAAATGCATCACATAAATATTATATACATAATGGGGCACATTTACTAAGGGTCCAAATCGCGTTTTTGCGCCTGGTTTTCCGATTTTTACCGTTTTGCGCCAAATTGACCAGGATTTTTGGCACACGTGATCGGATTGTGTCACATCGGCGCCGGCTTGCATGCCACGAAAAATGGGGGGCGTGCCCGTCGGAAAACCTGGCGGATTCGGAAACATTGCGCTATTTTAAAAAATAGCTTGACACACAATTACATGCACCAGGAATAGGAAGGTGACCTCCGACGGACCTCGGCACAGCAGCGACACCTGGTGGACATCGGGCGCACGACCTTAGTGAATCGCCGGAAGACCCGAATCCTCCTCGGAAAACACATCGCTGGACCCCGACAGGACCGGGTAAGTAAATGAGCCCCAATGTGCTGTGCAATATGCAGTATAATATGTACCGTATATACTCGAGTATAGCCAACCAGTCCCCCCAGTATATAGCCATACAGCCTCTGTCACACTATAGCCAGCCAGCCCTTGCCCAACTTATTTAGCAAACCTTCAGTATATAGTCAGCCAGCCCCCAGTATATAGCCACCCAACCCCTGTATATAGCTATCCACAGTATATACCCAGCCAGTCCCCTATATAGCCAGCCAACCCCAAGTATATAGCCAGCCAGCCCCCAGTATATAGCCAGTCAGCCTTCCCCCAGTATATAGCCAGCCCCCTCCTGCAGTATGTAGCCAGCCCAAGTATAAAAATACTTCCATAGTATATAGCCAGCTAGCCCCCAGTATATAGCCAGGCCCAGCCCCTTTCCCCAGTATATAGCCAGACAGCCTTTCCAGCAACACCCACATTTGTCAAAATAAATATATATAAGGCCTCACCTGAAAATAAAACCTAGAGACAGGCATTGCTATCTCCCTCCATGCTGTGCATTAGTAGTAGTAGATCATGTAGATTCTGCAAGAGGTTGTGACATGGGTGAAGAATTCATGGGATAAAATCACTGACTGTTGCACTGCCATAGATAGTTGTACATGGAAATAGCCACAAGACTTTCCTCATGGAATTCAGAGGTTTATGCTGATGCTTTTGATGACATGTTCAACAATACAAGTAAATTCTTGTTGATGTAAAAATAAGACATCTCCTAACAATAAGACTTAAAGGGGTATTCTCGTCTCGGCATTCACATTCAGTTTCACTAATCTTCCATATATAAACATTTCTTCAATTGGATGTTATGAAAAAAAATGTTCCTGTGTGAAGATAATTTCTCATAAATGTAGCCATGTTGTCCCTTAGAAACGAGATATCTTCCTCAGTTACGACCACGTCACACTCTGGCAGCGGTGGCCAGACATGAGCTATAGAGTCCTGCCGGACCACCAGGATTCAGCAATCATTACTACAGGAAGGCTGTGGGACATACAGTAACTCCCGGACATTTCATATACAAAAACTTTTTATTTATTTGTGAAATCCATCCAGCAGAGGTGGCCGTATCCGGGGAAGCTTTCTCGTTTCTAAGGGACAACATGACTATATTTATGAGAAATTATCTTCACACAGGAACATTTTTTTTAATAACATCTAATGGAAGAAATGTTTATATATGGCAGATTTATCAAACTGATTGTGAATACCCAGGATGAGAATACCCCTTTAAGCCCCTTTTACACTGGCGTTTTTCACGCGCGAGTTCTGCGCGTGCATTTGACGCGCAGAACTTGCATTGCACTCTGTCCCATTGTATTCAATGGGTCTTTCTCCATTAGCGTTGTTTTTGACGCGCGTGCTTGCGTTCGTTTGCACGCGCGTCAAAATCGCAGCATGCTCTATTTTTGCGAGTCACGCGCAATTTTCACGCCCCATTCAAGTCTATGGAGATGCATCAAGAACGCATTGCACTCGCAATCATTGCAAGTGCAATGCGAGTGCAATGCGTTTTAAACGTAAGGGTTGCTAGGTGACCAGAATAACAGTATTTCCCCTGCTCGCGAACGATCATTTAATTAAAAAAACACAGTGAAGAACAGTGAAGAATAGAATAAAACCAGTGAAAACAGTGACCACAGGATCATTTAAGAGAAAAACACAGTGCAGAACACAGTGCAGAATAGATTACAGATGTTCGGCACATCTGCTTACTTGTCGGGAGATACGCGCGGAACAGTGCAGCCAAAATAGCATGTGAAGAACAATATATATGTGTGAAGAACACATTGCAGATGTATTTAAACATCTGCAATTTGTTCTTCACACACATATATATTGTTCTTCACATGCTATTTTGGCCGCACCGTTCCGCGCGTATCTCCCGACAAGTAAGCAGATGTGCCGAACATCTGTTATCTATTCTGCACTGTGTTCTGCACTCTGTTTTTCTCTTAAATGATCCTGTGTTCACTGTGTTCACTGGTTTTATTCTATTCTTCACTGTTCTTCACATCTGCTAACTTGTCGGGAGATAATATACACAGGGAACAGTGAAGAATAGATCGCAGATGTTTGCAACTTATCAGAAGACATTATTTTTTAATTAAATAACCCATTTTAATCCCAAACCATGGTCCCTTTGAAAAATGCTCGATTCTCCCATTGACTCGCGCGTGAAAAATGCGCCGAAAACGCAAAAAAACCGCTAACAACACGCGTGTGAAAAACGCAAAAACGCTAATTACTCCAAGGAAAAATGGAACAAAAACGCAGCCAAAAACGTCAGTTTTTCACGCATTGCACCCTGACGTGAAACGCAACGCTAGTGTGGAAGAGGCCTTAGTGCCTATTTAGGAGCAAGAATTAATATAAGACACCGTCTTATTTTCGGGAAACATTGTATTGTATACTGGCCCTTAACTATGTATTCATTTGACCCAAGAGCTGGGGCAGCAGCTACACAGCTATGGGCAGGATGATTAAACAAGTTTAGCAGATCCTCAGAAGACAACAATTGCTTCTTTTACGGATTTCTATGCTAATAGTACAAACTAGCCTGCACTGACTGAGAAGACATAGACCATAGAAGAGAATGAAAAAATATACACTTTTGATGAAAACCTATAACCTATAATACAAGCAATGCAATAATAAAAAAAGAAATTGACCCTGAAATTCTATACAAGCTGTATATACCTATCCATATTACAGCGACTTCATCCAAACCAAGGAACAGCATGGTGGCTCAGTGGTTAGCTCTATAGCGTTGCCCTTGGTCCTGGGTTCCAGTCCCATCCAGTGTGAATATCTGCAAAGAGTCTGTATGTTCTCTCTGTGTTTGTGTGGGTTTCCTCCGGGTCCTCCAGTTTCCTCCCAGACTCCAAAACATACTGGTAGGTTGATTACATTGTGAGCCCCATTGGGGACAAGGACTGATTTGGCAAACTCTGTGCAGCACTGCGTAATCTGTGTGCGCTATATAAACAAAGGAATTATTATTATTTTTATTATCCATTTTAACAGTATAAAATTTTTTTTGTGTAAATGGGGGGGGGGGGGCTTTTAAACATGCTTTTTAACATGTCCAATCCTTTTCAATTTCACAGGTGATGAGCCACCTCCAGGAGTCCTTATTTTTGAGTCTATTAGAAGCTTACACCCCTCTTCCCATAGATAGTACATGCATACTCAGCCAACCTGATGATGCATGTGCATAGGGGGGAATATAAAAGAATAGGTTTCAGCCATGCATGGAGCTGGTCAAAAGATATATGTAGTTGCACTTCCAAGCCATTCACCTCGTTGTTAGCATCTCCATCATTCATCTTCCACTTGTTGTGGAAGAAAACAGTTGCGCATTGAGTATTTCCATATAACAGCCCCATTCCCTACAATTGGAAGATAAAACATATAAAATATAAAGGGAAATCGGAACCAAGTTCCTGGTGTAAAATACAATGTTTAAGGACACCTTTGGAAACGCGGAGCACAAATCACTCGGTGTCATAAAGAGACTCTTTATTCCGAGGTTAAAACGAGTTTCTTTTTACTGCGCATATTTTATAGAGAACAAGGCCAGTTTTCGGTTTGATGATTTGACCCATAGGTAGTAAAATAAAATTTCTCCTTTGCAACAGACACAAGCAAAAGAAAAGAAAATCAATGCACGTTTAATGCTCTCAAAGAGACAATATTAACATAAGCGTAAAAATGAACACAGATCAGTAATGATTTATCCGCTTGTAACGGAGAGATATATATATATACGGGGATGATGTTTGCTTGTTTTTCCGTTTCGGAGGCGAGCAGCTTGTGCGTAGGAAAAAAAAAATCCACCTATTATTTATAGTTTTCTCAGTGCACTGGGTGGAAAAAAAAAAAAGAGGTAAAGTAAAATAATTACAAAATATATTGGGTTAATAAATCAGAATAGGAACAGCGTGTCGGAAAAGCCTCATAAAATCTTATAGCTAAATAATGCCTACAATCAGTGTTCTTTGTTTAACATTTTATGTGTATTGATAAATGAAGATGCATTTAAATAATTCAGGCCAAACATTAGCTGTGAGCACGTCATTAATAAATAATGCTGCCCGGACGAGGAGGGTGGGGGCAGATTACAGATAATATTAGCTGAGAGCCGCAGCTCCGAGAACTGACACGCAATATAGTAAAGTAATGCCGACTGTGTCCCAACACAGACTCCTGTGCAGGCAAACAACCCCAGAGATCATTAATTCACAGGCAGTGCATGAACCTCGCCTGCTAACTTCCTTCAGACACCTTTATTAAACACCTCAGACACATAATAAATAGCAGCCAACGCTCCAACCCATGTCTCGTCCTTATACTGTCTGTATACATCCTCAGAATGCCTCGGCATTACGGCTTTTGTATTTAAGCAGGAGGATATATAGAGCCAGACAGGGAACTGCCCTCCCGTATTCCTCCTAGAGCGTCAGCCTTGTTTGTGGAAAATAATACTAGTTGTTAGATAGATTTCAGAATATTATGTAGATAGAACGCATATTGAATTCTATTAGAGTGCGCCATACGTCAAAACCAGGGGGGAAGGAGGGGGTTAGCACATGTGACTGGGCTCCCATTCTAGGTATAGCAGTATTACCACATCATGGTAACCATACACAGGGCCGGCGTTAGTGGGCAGCAAACTGGGCATTAGCCCAGGGCCCCCTGTCCTAACGGGGCCCCCTGCAAGTGGACATTTGTGGGCAGAGGATGTATTGCTTTTTTTATACCCCTTCGTTGAATGCCGGGTGGAGATGCTTATCATCTATCTCCTGTCTATATATCTATCATCGATCTGTCTAGTTATTCATCTCCTATCATTTGTCTATTTCCTATATGTAGCTTTTGTTTATCTATATATCTTCTATCTACCTATCTATGATCTATCCATCTATCAACTGATCTTCTATCTATCTTCTATCATCTATTTCTGCATCTATAAATCTCTATCATCTTTCATATTTATCTTCTATCTAGCTCCTTTGTATTATCAATTTATCAACTGATCTTCTATCTCTATTCTACTGTTTCTATCTATTTATCTCTCAGATATATCTTCTATCATCCATCTCTCTATATAATCTACTTTATATTTATGCATCTATAACTCTATCATCTATCAATAAATCTATATAATCTTTCATATTTCTCTTCTATCATCCATCTCCCTATCATCTCCCTATCTCCTATACAATTCTCATACATTCCCATATAATACATTGCCTTACCTACTACTGTGTGTAACTACAAAGTGTGATTATTGTGCAGGGATAAAGGAGCCTCTTACTGACTTGTCTAAAACCAGCCCTGACCATACAGGCAGCCTGGAGACCAATGAAATGAATATAATATAGTAAAAATTTTGTAAATTATAGGTTACAGGTTCTTTCCATCTGGCCCAGACCACCATGACAACATCTTTCAGCCACAGCTTGCAATTCATCTTCGGCTGCTCTCTTTTCCTGCCTCTACCTTAAATGGAACCTACCATTCAAATTATCCCACCCAAACTAAATACTTTATTAAGAAAAATTATTAAAAGACATTGCCCTTATCCCTAAATAGTTTCTTTCTGGAGCTACAATGTTAAAATATCAGTTTGTAAACTTATATGCATCTCACCTGAATTGAGTCCAATGATATTAATGGGGTCCTGCATATGCAGTGATCACTGCACTGCCCTGGCTCTCTCTTCCTGATTGACAGGTCTCACTGCTACAAACATGTTTAATTTACTTTCCCCTACAGTGGCTGTAGGAAAGCTAGGGAATTTTACACAATCCATTGCTGGAAAGTTGAGAGAGAGACACACACAGACATTGGCTGTGTGTGACTTAGCACTGCTACATTATTAACCACTCCCTCAAAAAGGTGGGGGCTGAGACAGACCTGGCTATATGAATAGAAATCAACCCATGCTGCCCTAAGGAATTGTCTTCAGAGAATCACATGTCTCTCTCTTTCATGAGGGGGCAGGGTTAGAAGTGTCAGCATCAGTGAGCAGGCGGGGTATACAGGCTGTATACTGTAGCTCCTCACCTCCATGACTGGAACAGAGGTTATCAATAAAAGTCTTTTTTAAAAGAATGGTGGCTCTTATCCCATGGATAGAAGCATAGATAGAAGCAGCAGTGGAACATGAATACAGACATCTAGAAGGTGTTGTGTGTAGTTTGTGGGGGTCCCTGGCGACAGGTTCTCTTTAACTTCAAAAACTGCTTCGATCCTACGCCAGTGTTGTGTCTGTTGATGGCCATTTGCCATTATTACTCTACTCGCTGTGTGACATCTTTATTATTTGTGTCAGCTTTTTGGCACACAAATTGTGTGTTTTTGTAGACTGTTCACCTTTAGAGTCAATCTTAGATTGTGTCGAAGACACTCAATAATTTGCCACATGGCATAAAGAGTCTGAACGGACTCTCCACATTCATGAAGGTGTCATAGAACTTGGTAGACTAGCTTTTTGTGGGTCGACCTGTGCGACACAAAAAGATGTTGGTAACCCAGAAGAGCAAAAAAAGCTGCACCAAATTGAGGGACTAATTCAGTAAAAGTCATGCACATCGGAAAAAGAGGACATTTGTGACCTTGACTCGTAATAAATTGGCCACATGAGGAGCAGCAGAAAAAAATGGCAGCCCACACCAATAAAGAGGCGCAACCAGCATAACAAATCCCCCCACAGTCTGAGATTACTATGCTTCTCATAAATATACTGTCACAGTATACCAGTACCAATGAGAACAAGTGCCATGCTGAAAGCGCCCCTAAAAATAATGATGCCAATAAGGAAGTGGTATGTGTCTACCCCTGAACTAGAACCCCTTTGGCCTGCCAAACAGTAATAAAGCCCCCACATAGAAAAGTTCCTACTTCCGAAGTAATAATGGCCTCTTGAAATGGACCATTCCTCTAGTGTGCCGCCTTAAACTAATAAGAGCTCCTTGGTGCCTATAATGCCCATAACAAGTTCACAAGGAAACTATTCTCATGGTCCTGGTGTAGATAGAGGATGTAAGGGCACAGATCCTATATTTCCTTCTATAAATCCTCGCTCTACTATGTAGATATTGATACTGTTGAAAGTGTCATAAGATTTATTCAACTTGATGATGACCCATTAGGACTCAATGGAATCCATAATGACCTCTACAAGCTGTAGTGCATGGCCATAATGGCCAGTGTCACAGGCATGGCCGATGCTCTAAGGTGAAATTAATGATCACTGGGGATGATGGGAGGATTAAAATATTACATGCAAATCATTAGGAGGGTGAATTAAAGAATGGGATAAAACGGAGACCAAAAATGATATGCCTTCATGTCCCGAATATTTCTGAAATAATGTAAAAATACATATAATGATTTCACTAGATGCTTTTTTGTGTGTCAATGACCATTCTTGGGTTAATTAATTTATGTTATACTGTAATATTCATCCTATAATATATATTTTTTTCTTGACATTCAAGCTTAAAGGGGTATTCCAGAAATAAGCGTATTTCATATTCAAATAGGTAATTTAAATATAAGCGAAACACGTAGTTCTTAAAAATATTTTCATTTTATATGTTTTTCTACTACTATATGTTTTAAGCTAATAAATCATGTTTTAAACCATCCTGGAAGTCACCCAGCGCTGTTGAACGCTCATCACCTAACGCTGTTGGAATTTGTAGTCACTACTGGGAGCCATTTTTCCAGCACAGAGAAGGAATTGCCCCAGGAGCGTGGCAGCAGGAAGGCACTAAATAACAAATACAAGCGGATTTTGGAGTTGTGTCCATCAGCACAACCCCATAAGGTTAGTAGTTTCATGACTATTGATCTTTAATTGATAAACTAAGGTACTGCACTATAGGAGCGCCCCTCTCTCCATTATAATAGCAAATACCCCCAAACTGTCTACAGATAAGAGCTTGGTTTGACATTACATTGCCTGTTTAAAAGGGAACCTGTCATTAGAAATTGTCCGAATAAATCACTAGCAGTATGTTGTCCATTAGCTGTGCAGCTTCTAGATGACATTTCTTTCATGGCCTTTCTGGTATCATCCAGAAAGTCAACTTTGAAGTGAGATGTAAATTGATTTTATGAAGTCAAGGAGGCAGAGAGTTTAACACTGAAGTCAAGCTCTCCCTGCCTTAGAACGCCCCTTATACCATAATTGATGGTCCTATGTCCAGGGACATCATTAATCAGATCTACTGAAGTCTGGTGAATGATGTCAATTACATGGGAAAAGGTGTTGAGAGGCAGGGAGAGCTTGACTTCAGTGTTTAACTCTCCGCCTCCATGACTTTATAAAGCTAACTTACACTTCACTTCAAAGTTGATTTTCTGGACGATGTCCCCATGCTGGGCCATGAAAGAAACATCATCGAGAAGCTGTTCAACTGCTTGACAACATACTGGAAGTGGTTTTTATAGGTAAATTTCTGATGACAGGTTCCCTTTAAGGGGTCAGACATTGACTTTCAGGGAGCTAGCCACAAGTAGGTGGCAGTAAATGCACATTTTCTCTATTTTTCAAAATAGAAAATTTGGACATCACTAAAGACTCCTTACACCTACTCGATACACTCCATAAGGTCTCCCTCTACTCATGGTCATATGGAAGAATATGAAATGAAATTATTATTTTTTTAAATTATAATGTTTTTTTAGTTGTTTGTTATCAGTTAGTTAATTTCGCCTTGTCCACTGCTTCTGATTACGCAAATTTACCAGATTGAAGGATTTTCTGTAAATATAAATTTGTACTGTGCACCTTTTTGTTGAATTTAGGATTCACACTTCAGTAAACTTGCTGTAACTTCGTTAGCTCCATGTTTGGCAGCCTGTTTTGAATGGCTTTTTGCCCTTGGTATTGAAAGGGTAAATTTGTTTTTATTAATAAGAAAGAAACAAATAATTATCTTGAGACCCCGGAGTAGCTTCTGTGCCTCCTCCACCAGAGAGTGGGAATCTAGGGCACAGATGTGATGGAATGGAGACACGGAGCGGAGTGGGAGAAGACGCCCCTGGAGGGAACGTGTAGTGTTTGAAGTATCCTCACCTGACAGACAGGGAACATATGTGTAAGCTGACAGGTGATATCTAGGGAGGTTAAGGGGATGAAGAAAGACAGCAGACAGATGGTGGGGCAGGTAAGTCACAGTCTCAACTGAGCAACAGGACAGAATAATGCAACGCGCTCATTGATGAACATCACTAACAGAAGCTGATCCACCGAGCAATGCGGAGCGGCTAGTAATGAGCGGAGGAGGGCTGTCAGGAGATCCAGGGGTAGAGCTAAAGGAACAAATGTTTTGGCCCGAAATAAACTCATATATGAAAAAAAAAAAACCAATGAAGGAGATGTTCTTTGCAAGGTGCGAGTTCACACCAAGAAATTCTAAGATTTTCTTACTATTTACATATAAACGCTGCAGTCCAGACTACGGTCAAGCTCTTGGCTTTCTCATTATTTTACTAACGAGCTAAGTGTGATCCCAGGAAAAGTAAACAATTTTAACTAATAATAATAATAATAATAATAAAAAAGTCTGTGTATCTCTTCTATTGCTTGTATCTTCCAATCGCCCATCTTATTTCTCAGGGAAATCCTGCAATATATGTAAGGCTGCATTCACACTGCTGTATGGGGGACGTATATACGCCCGATGTATATACATGTCCCCCATAGACGGCAATGGCGCACAGCGCTGTATATACAATGACTTGTTCCCTCTCACAGCTTGCACCTCAACAATACTTCCGGGATCTGCCCTTTCTTACAAGCTTACTGTCTATGAGGATGAGGGAGTGACACAGGAGCTTACAGTCTATGAGGATGAGGGGGTGACACAAGAGCTTACAGTCTATGAGGATGAGAGGGTGACACAAGAGGTTACAGTCTATGAGGATGAGGGGATGACACAAGAGCTTACAGTCTATGAGGATGAGAGGGTGACACAAGAGGTTACAGTCTATGAGGATGAGGGGATGACACAAGAGCTTACAGTCAATGAGGATGAGGGGGTGACACAAGAGCTTACAGTCTATAAGGATGAGGGGGTGACACAAGAGCTTACAGACTATGAGGAGGAGGGGGTGACACAAGAGCTTACAGTCTATGAGGATGAGGGGGTGACACAAGAGCTTACAGTCTATGAGCATGAGGGGGTGACACAAGAGCTTACAGTCTATGAGGATGAGCGGGTGACACAAGAGCTTACAGTCTATGAGGATGAGGGGGTGACACAAGAGCATACAGTCTATGAGGGAGTGACGCAAGAGCTTACAGACTATGAGGATGAGGGGGTGACACAAGAGCTTACAGTCTATAAGGATGAGGGGGTGACACAAGAGCTTACAATCTATGAGGATGAAGGGGGTGACACAAGAGCTCACAGTCTATGAGGATGAGGGGGTGACACAAGAGCTTACAGTCTATGAGGATGAGGGGGTGACACAAGAGCTTACAGTCTATGAGGATGAGGGGGTGACACAAGAGCTTACAGTCTATGAGCATGAGGGGGTGACACAAGAGCTTACAGTCTATGAGGATGAGTCTCCATACATATGCAAGGCTGCCTTAATTGGCCAAGTCGATGAAAGGAGAACTCTTACTTCCTGACTTAATCTTTCTGTTTTCCTGAAATGTGGCTTAGTAATAAGAAAGAGAAAATCTAGAATTAGCTAGGGTCTGAGTCTGTCTGGCTGGAATCATGGGAAACGACGGTATATCTTGGAGAAGTATCACATGTTTGGAGCAGAGGACCCGCAGCGATCACTTGGCATTACAGGAATGATTTTTAATTTATTGCGGTGCCAGTTCTCTGCTTGTAGCCTGAGCTTAGCTATGAGGTAATGGTCCCTGTAATTGAATGAATGTCCACCCCCTGAACAGTGCATATCTACTATTTACTCCCTCCTTCCCCGATCTCAGCATGGATCCCAGAATTACTTCATCCTCTACTACCAACATCTACTGAAGAAGTGTGATATAGCCAGAGGGGCAGATTCTGTGTTTGTGTCGGAGTATACGGCTACCTGCGTTGCTCCATGCTGTCTCCTGCCAGGAATAGCAGCCATGGATGAACATACTAAGTTACTGGCACAGGAGCTATTTGTTTCTATTGTTTTCTATTTTTTATTTGGTTTATTTTGTTATAATACTTATTATACAATATATATATAATGCTTGAGAAATGGCGCTGCATTGAAGTAAAACGTTATTGGACTTCCTTATAACATTGTTTTATTCTACAATGATTTTAGATAAAGGGTTTATGGCATTTGGATTAGGCATCTAAATTAAGGCAATTTCATACCTGATATATAATGTAGAAACCAAACCTCGGCTGTAAACACCATGGCACATTGCAGTCAGACTTGTATCCATGCTAGAAGTGGCTTTAACATCCTGTCTTACCAATATACTTACATATTAATTTTTGCAATTATATAAAAAGATTGCTTCTAAATTTTTAAGCTACTTGGCTAAACATAATACTTCTTGAAGTCTGAAATCTACCATCAAAATCCATCATGATAAACCAGGGACACTTACCCATAGATCCAGGCACCTTGACTGTGGTGGTCATCTTATATTTGTTATCCATGGCCTGCTTCCTTCTAATATCAACTTTTAAAATTATGCAAATGTAAGGCTGTTACATTATGCAGAGATACTTTGCCTTCACCCTTTCCCCCTCCCTCTGCCTACTGTAATGTCACCCAGTGGAAGGAGGAAGTGCTCCTGAACAGTGTAAGTTCATATGAAGCTTCAACATGGAGGCTCCCAGATCCCTTCAACTTTAAACATTATGCTAATACTGAATACTGAGGAAGTACCTAAAGCCCATCAGTGCTGCAGATTCACAGGCCTTTACACTGTGCAGGGACACTGTACCCCGTTCACTGTGTGCTGGAACTTCCTCTGTTGCTGTGAGACAAGAGAAAGTGCGGAGGGAGCAGTAGGGAGGTAAAACCTGTGTAACAACCTGTGAGGCTGCAACATGGAGCTGCTCTGCGACCACCTCAGAAACCTTTCAGGTGTGTCATGTCATCAGCTTGACAGTAGTAGTATTTGTCTGCAGTATCCGTGCTGTATATGCAGGATGGAAGTAGTAGTACTTTGCAGTCCTGTTTATGCAGGATAAGAGTACAAGTACGGTACAGTCCCATAAACACAGGATAAAAATGTAGAAAAAATAATCACCCTACAGCTCAACCATTCAGATACGACCCCCGGCTTGCAGATCCACTGTGGCTCACTCTGGTGCTGGAGATGCATAGACCATAGCTGTCAAACACAATTCAGAAAGATGGGTAGAAAATTGGCACTCATGGATAACTTCAGGGAACTTTTCCAATGTAGATAATAGTCGTAGTACTGTGTGGTGCCCATATATGTGAGGATAACAGCAATACTACCATGCATGCCTCATAAATATATAGAATAAGAGTAGCAGTACTGGGTTCCAGTTTGGGTAGCAATGGGTCCCTTCAGGAGCCTGTGGCCCAAACTGTGCATATTAAAATCCACTAGTGATGGTCAGACATAACACATATCAGAACACTCATTTACATTAAAGGGGTATTCTCGTCTGGGGACTAACATTTAGTCTCATTAATCTGCCATATATATAGATTTCTTCAATTAGAAGAAGATCATTTCTGTAGTGATATGGCCCCTTACAAACAAGACTGTGTCCTTGGATACGGCCACCTCTGCTGGAGGGATTGCACAAAGAAAAAAAGGTTTTTGTATATGAAATGTCCGGGAGTTACTGCATGTCGCACAGGCATCCTGTGGTAATGAACGCTGAAGCCGGGTAGTGAGGCAGGGCTCAATAGCACATGTCTGGCCACCACTGCCAAAATGTGAGGTGGTTGTATCCAGGGAAGCTATCTCGTTTCTAAGGGACAACATGACTACATTTATGAGAAATTATCTTCACACAGGAAGATTTTTTTTAATAACATCCAATTAAAGAAATGTTTACATATGGAAAATGAATTAAATTAAATGTGAATGCACAGATGGGAATACCCCTTTAAGTTTAGTAGTACAAAGGAATGCTGCCCCTTCATTATATACATCATGCATATAAAATCACACTGGGATTTTATATAATACCACACAGAACCAGCAGAATGGATCCAGGAGAAAAAAGGTATAAAAAATACCATAATAAATGCAAACTAAATGTAAGTCAACCAAGTGATTCTTACCTTGTAATAGTAACAATTGACTAGTCCTCCTAGACGTGACCCCTGTCATATACAGAGCTGATATTGAGCTGCGGTTTGGGATACTGACTCCCATATAACATCAGGATGGCATGAGGAAAATAAGTTGTAAAAATGAGAGCTTTCATATTTGGGCAATAAATTTGACTCGGCAAGTATTCAAATCCAGATGTTGCCATGAGAAAACTTATGTGAACGTCCTGCGTGAACATTGGGTAAAGAAAGATTTGTATTATATTTTTATGTAACCTGATACAGAAAAACAGATGACTTTTCAAGTAAATAGGAAAAATGTGAAAAAGAAAAGTCATAACTGTGTTCTACAAACAACGGGGGGCTGTAATTCTGCTGCTGGATGTACAGAGAGGGGCCCGGGCTCAGATAAAATTAAGAACACAGGGGCACATTTACTATGGGTCTGTCGGACACATTTTGGTCGGGTTTCCCAAATTATTCAGATTTTCCCTGAATTGTCCCGGGTTTTTGGCACACGGCTCTCATGCGACACAAATTGGGGGCATGGCCATCGGACAACCCGAATGATTTGGACAAACTGCGGAATTTAAAAATGAAAGTGTGTCGGAAGATCAAGCACTCACATGCACCGGGAAGAAGAAGGTGAACTCTGGCGGACCCGATCGGAGAAGCGACACATTCAGGAAATTGGACCCACGATCTTAGTGAATCGCGGCAGCTCCGAATCCTCATCGGACATTCCGGATCGGCGGCGTCAACGGGACGGGTAAGTACATGTGCCCCACAGTCTTTTACTTGTATTTTAGTATTTTGTCTTTATCTTTTTGGTTGTAGGTCCCATGATTGGGACATCTAAAGTGAATCTCCCCTTGCAGCTCCCCTTTTTTTATTTAAATTGGGTGTAAATTGGTGAGGTTTCACACAAATGAGGGTATTCTAGAAAGGACGTTTCATCCTCTACCTGAGGGGGCTTCTAGTTTGATGGGGTAAAATCTGGTGACAGGTTCCCTTTAAATACCACCAACCCTCTCACATACTTGGGAAAAAAAGTGATGGAACTAAGGACCACAAGTAATGGCCAGTCGCATCCGCGTAAAAAGTCTAAAGATCCATTTATTAATCTGGACGGCCAAAGCAATCTTCAAAACCCACAGACAAATGGGATCAATTAGTTCTATGAAAGGCTCTGGCCTCACGCCGTTAATAATAATTAGGCCTAATTGAGTATCAAAAAGCCTCTGACCTAATTAGGCCTGTTATCGATGGATTAATGAAATTAATGAGAATTGTGGACGGCCGGTCTGACATGGGGGAACACTTACGGGAGAAGACAGAGACAAAACAATTTCTGCAATTCACACCATGCATTCTCTAGGTTTCCTATTGATTCGCTGGGATGTGAATAATTATTCCCGAGCAGACGGTAAATATTTCTTTTTTATGATTGTATTATAATGTATAACAGGTCAATGCCGGACTGGTGACAAGAAAGCAATATTCCAGGACAACAATGAAGATGGAGTAAACCACATTGCCCCGTACAAAGCTAAGATCCGAGGCATTAGTTCTTGTGGTCTACATGTTCGGAGATGTTGTTCCTTTTTCATAAGGCAAATGTTTCCAGGATTTTTTATTCTTTAGCTGAATACATGTTTATTGGAAAGGCCTCCTAGGTTGGGAGTGATAATTGTCAGGGCTTATAACACCATCAATATGCCTTTTCTTCGTATAACCAAGATCCCACATGACTTTCCCATTGACCATCCAGTATTATAGAAGGAGAGGTCAAAGAATTCTTATCTCTCAACGTGTGTAAAGAAGGACTATCCAATCTGTCCTCATTATATTTTGGTAGGAAATACCCAACATCTGTGTTGGGATGTTCCAAAACTCTCCAGAAAAAAAGAGATATTACTAGGAAGAGAAATATGTTTCTACTAGGAGTTTCTGGAAGAATCTTATTCCACATTTAGAACCTATGGCTATGTTACAAATAAAACAACATGTTGAAACTTCTGAAGCTACCTGAGATGCCTAGTATAATTTTACTCAGATCCACGACTATTTAGCTTACTAAAAAGAAGCTACTGGTTATTGTGCATTAGACTCCTAATGGCTACTTTTCCATATGTCTCTTAACTATTATTATTTTTAATATCATTGCAGCTAATAAATGTCTTTCTGGACCACGATGACTGACCAAAATATATGGCACTAAAAAAACAGCATCATAAAGCAAATGCTTGAATTAGAAGACCCGGATCACATTTCACTACTTGTGCATGAATAACATTTATACAGAACAGAAGTTCTAATCACCGGGACTCCCACTGATCTGAGTATGGAGCAGAACCTGAATTGACCATATCCTCAATGGAGTAGAAGTTGTACTACTTGTGTTCGTTCCTTTGAGGATGTTGGATAGTGCCAAGAGTTATACTCATCAATCCCTGACTGCCCTATAGAAATGATCAGCGTATATGCATAAAGATGGGGGTAAAGGAGCCACTTGTCTTTGTGATGTACGGGGTGAAGGGGTTCAGGCACTCCGGCCCACATATATATGGATATAGACTTTCTGCTCTGTCATATGGAAAGGACATCAATTTATTTTGTGGGTAGAAACCTTAACATTTGATTGAAGCTGTGATGCAATGTGATGCAGCTCCCACCAACCACCAAAATAGAGCATCTCCTCAAGCTTCGAGCTTCAGCTTTGTATATAGTTTGTAGCCGCCAGTCTCTGCCTAAAGCGGATCCAGGATGTAGAAAAGGAAGTTTAGATAAGCACTGTAAACCCAGTATGAGTGTTGAGGTGTCCAGCACTAGACAGTACACTTGAAGTTTAAGTCTCTGGGCCAAAACACGTTGCCACCAATAACCATCTAATCAACCTACCAGTATGTTTTGGAGTGTGGGAGGAAACTGAGGGACCCGGAGGAAACCCACGCAAACACAGAGAGAACATATAAACTCTTTGCAGATGTTGACCCTGGGACTAGAACCCAGTTCCCAGCTCTCAAGTGTACTGCCAAGCACTGGACACTGGACATTGGGTTTACAGTGCATACCAGTACCTGGTCACATAAACAGTCCACTTTTTGTTCTGTGGACAAGTTGTGGACAAGTTTGTGTTCTGCCTGGCAAGTTTTTAAGAAAATTGAAAAATTCCACAATGTCGCTTTTAAGGGAAACAATGATTGGCCAGGTCGGCCTTGTACCGCACCAGCGTAACCAAGTATGAAAATCGGATTGTCTATTTATCCATTTAATCTTGCGGCCCCCTCCGCCCATTATTTTACACACTTGTGTGACCAATAATCATGGCTTTTAATGGCCGGAGATGAATCTTGCAGTTTTATACCCATTTGATCAGCCGGTGCTCATTAACTGATTAATAATATTACATATTTAATTCACTGCTTTGCCCATGCGACTGTCAGAGGAGTCATTTTTTGATAAGGAGATTGAATATCAGACAGTGAACGCCATTAATTAAGGCTCTTTAATGTCTTGGCGCTCGGGAGTTTATGATTGGGATAAGGTAATTTGATGTCTCTTAATGTCCCTTTATAAAGATTTCAGGCCTGTTAAAAGCTTGTTCTGTTGCTATATCTTGCCTTCAGTGTCATTTTCCATTTGATGATTTAATAGTGCCCCGTGATAAAGGATTGCTTATTAAATGATATACTTGGAGTTAAAACTATAAATCTACTCTCGACGGGTTAACCCTTTATCTGCCGCTGGATGGATATATGTCTCCCGCAGGAGATTATGGATTTGATGGTGAGAATTTTTGATTTATTACCATTTGAAATGATGGATGAACTATTTATAGTAATGATAGAGTGGTGATAGACCATGGCTCCATATGTAGCGTTCATATAATATGCCGCAAGAATCTAAAATCTTTTCAAGACACTATAAGAGCATTATTTAATGCCCTTATTATTTAATGCACTTAAAGAAGTTGTGCCCCGATTGGCGTTTTTAGTTGTGACATGAATCCCCTAGACACGGGAAAAGGTGGCATTGATTTGAATCAACACTATGGGGCAGATTTACTTACCCGGTCCTGTCGCGATCCCGCGGTGCGTTGTCCAACGAGGATTCAGGTCAGCCGCGATTCACTAACTTTTTGCGCCCGAGTTCCTGCAACCGTTGCTTCTGCGCCGAGGTCCGCCGGCGTTCCCCTTCTTCATCCCGATGCATGTGAGTGCTGATCTTGCGACACATTTCCTCTTTTAAATTCCGCGGTTTGTCAGAATCCGGCAGGGTGTCTGACGTCCACGCCCCCCCCCCCCATTTCTGTTGCATTGGAAGCCAGCGCCGATGCACCACAATCCGATCGTGTGGGCCAAAAACCCAGGGCAATTCCGCGCAAAAAGGAAATATTCGGGAAACCCGACGAAAGTGGGGCATTCAGACCCTTAGTAAATGAGCCCCTATGTAAGGCCTAAAGTTTCCTGTGGTGGCGCAGCTGAGAATCTGATGCTTTACTACTAGTATTACCCAAAAGTTATAGATGATCCATAGCGTTCCCTTCTGTTAAACATAATGGGACTCATTTACTTTGGGTCCGAATCGCGCATTTTCATCGGGTTTCCTGAATATTTCCGATTTGTACCAAATTTCCCCGGGATTTGGCGCACGCAATCGGATTGTGGCGCATCGGCGCCGTCTTACACGCGACAGAAATCAGGAGGGTGTGGCCGTCGGAAAACCCAATGGATTCGGAAAAAAACGTGGAATTGAAAAAAAATTTTATGTCGCAAGAATAGCACTCACATACACCGGGACGAAGAAGGTCAACTCCGGCGGACTTCAGCCCAGCAGTGAAACCTAGTGGATATCGGGCGCACGACCTTAGTGAATCCTGGCAAGCTCCGAATCAACATCGGACAACGTGCTGCGGGATCGTGGGTAAGTAAATGAGCCCCATTGTTATCTGTTAGTTGTGAAACGAACCTTCTAACAGCTTTTTTCTGTAGAAATGAATAGAGTAGGTGATAATAGTAAACTTTGTAATATACTTTCTTAAGTGAATGCTATTTTTCTGCTCTTTCTCCTATAGCGAGCAGTGTATCTGGAAATCTTCTGTGGTCAGTCAATTTCAGACAGTTAAAGAGAACCTGTCATTGGGAGCCCTTTTTCTGGCTCCCCCATGTCCTCATAGAAAATAGTGTGCACATTGCCAAAGTTTTTTTATAGTAAAACTCACTTTTTTTGCAAAAAAAGATAAGTTATGTTAAAGTTTACCTTTCTGTTTGCAGAGCACTGCCCCTAGTCCCATGGGAGTGGCCAGTTAGGAGCGGTTCCCCCCCGCCTTTGGAAACTGCTCCGTCCTGCATTCGATATCGAATTAAAAAACCCTCCCATGTCCACTTTATTTCTTCCCCACCGTTGCTCTCCCCCTGAGGACATCATACATGTCTGACCCCCTCCTCACTGGCCTCTCCCACAGGACTAGGGATACAGCTCTGCATACAGAAAGGTAAACTTTGATCTAACTAAAACTGGAAAAAGCCAGTTTTACTATAAAAACTCTTTGGCAACATGTACACTATGCTATATGGGGACATGGGGCAGCCAGAAAAGGTCTCCTGATAACAGGTAATGATTAACTCTCTTCATACCTAGAGAATATACCAAATGATGATTAGACTATCCAGAAACTGTCTATAAAGAGTTATTAGACACTTTATCAGCTTCTCCTTATCTCTCAGCTGTCAGTGGATTCAGGACAGAAAGTTGATTTACACAAACTGCTGAAATATGGAGGAAAGACAGAAGAAAAAAAAGGATACCGGAACAAATTTATTTAAGTATATAAGAAAGTTTACTATTATCACTATTCATTCATGTGATTTAGTTAAAAGTTTAGTTACGCTTTTAGGTCCTGTTACTTTAATATCTATAATGTGTAATCCTCCCCAACAGATTGGATTTAAAGGGCCAGGACCAAGTACGCTTTAACCTGTGTAAACCTGTATTGATATTTTATAAAAATGATCCAGAATGTCGACACAGACAGGAAAGTATCCACATCATTTTGGCTGATGTTGCAGATTCCCAATGCCCCCCTCCCCTCTACAGCTGCATCCATCAATCATTCGTGAGCGGTACATGTGCAGAAAACCTGGAGGCTTAGCAAAGCTTTGATGTTTTTGTGCTTTAAAAAAAAAAAAAAGAAGAGGAAAAAAACTGTGAAATGAACCCAACTCGAAAAGCACCATCTCCCTCCCCTTGTCCCCCACGCTGAAAAATGAGCCTACAACAATACAATGTGCAGAGATGAGCAAAAAAGGAGATGGAGAGTTACAACACAGCTGTAGTGTCTGACCTAAAAATTCACACAGACCCAGCAAATGTGTCATGTGACCGCGTAGCGAGCGCAGGGCTTTGTAGTGGGATCAGCGGAGGGAGAGCATCAAAAGACTTCTGTCTGAAGGTTTATCAGCCACTGGGACTCGGCTAAATGTCGACTTATTCTCTGTAATGGGAATCAGATCTGGTCCTGAACAGTTGCTCTTCTCAGGGGCTGAACATTTTGGGTAAAACGCACACATACAGTCATTTATCTGTGATAACGTAATCTCCACTACTACAAGGAAACCAGGTGGATTATATTTCATGGATTATTTAAAGTGACAGCTCATAGAATAGAATTATACTCCGTATCACAGAGCAATAAATTAATAATATAACAAAGGCAAAAGTTGTGACGTAAATTTCTAAAAAAAGTAAATCAATAAATCTGCAGTTTATTGTGTAACCAGAATGATCAGTAGACCTCATGTATGAACGCTAAGGGGGAACCAGCCTTTGTCGCCCATAGCACCTGCTTTTGTTTAGGAGAAGAAAATTGCTAGGGGGAAATATTCCTTACATTTTTGTAAAAGTTCTGAATTTCTTAGCAGACAGTTGCCTTAATTCCTGTCATTGGTTCCAAATATATAGTATATATATGTACAATATAAGGAGTATTTTTTGGACTATAACATGCACCGGAGTATAAGGCGCACCATCAATAAATGCCTGCTGAAACGTCTAGGTTCATGTATAAGGTGCACCAGATTATAAGGCGCACCTGATTATGAGGATGAAAGACCAGCAGGTGGCAGACCTGTGCATAGTTCAAGGCAGCTGTTGTCTGTAAGTACGGTTCATATGTAAGGCGCACTGAACTATAAGGCGCACCTTTGATTTCTGTGAAAATCAAAGGACTTTTAGTGCGCCTTATAGTCTGAAAAATCCGGTACATTGTTACAATAACTTACAAGCTATTACGGTTCACCTTCCTCTAGTTGAATACAGGTCAGAGAAAAAGAGTAATAGGTCATTGCAAGTCCTCAAAAAAAGTGTCCAATACTAAAAGGATGACTAAACGTTTAACAAAATTGCATAAATGAATAGTACACATGATAATTGCAAACTTTGTCATATACTTTATTAAAGAAATATGTTCCCATGTCTTTCTTCCTCTGCCCTTTGATCTCTATTTAAACAGGTTTCTGTTCTGTATCCACTGACAGTTGACAGATAAGGAGAAGTTAATAAAGTGTGTAATGACTTCAGTCCTTACAGACAGTCCCTGGACATTCTTATCTCCTCAGAGAGCTATCAAGGGAAATATTCTCTAGGCATGGAAAGAGTTAATCATTTGTCTTCTTATCCGTCTGAAGATAACACACACCCAAAACTGCAGATGCTGGGGCCCCCTGACACTGTGGGCCCCATAGCAGCTGCTATGGCTGCTATCCCTGTAGTTATGCTCCTTACTACTGTATAGAAGGCAGCAACTCAATAAGTGAGTGACTCAATGGGGCACATTTACTTACCCGGTCCTGTCACGATCCAGCGGCGCGTTCTCCGACAAGGATTCGGGTCTTCTGGCGATTCACTAAGGTCGTGTGCCCGATGTCCACCAGGTGTCGCTGCTGCGCCGAGGTCCGCCATAGTTCACCAACCTATTCCTGGTGCATGTGAGTGATTGATTTTGCGACACAATTCGTTTTTTAAATTCTGCAGTTTTTCTGAATCCGACGCCCCCCCCCCCCACACCCCCCATTTCTGTTGCAAGAAAGCCGGCGCTGAAATCCGATCATGTGCGCCAAAATCCCGGCGGAATTCGGCGCAAAACGGAAACATTCGGGCAACCCGACAAAAGTGCGGCCGTGGGGCCCTTAGTAAGTGAGCCCCAATAAGTTACTCACTCGATGCACTGTTGTCTATGGGAGAATTTTGTCTTCTTCAAAGCTTAAAAGGAACACTCCAGTCACAGCTTTGTTGGACTATACCTTGTGCCTATACCTTCTTTTACACAGGCATAATGTACTGATATATAGTATTATATCCCTCTATTTCCCAGGGAAGTACAGGTAGAAAATATATTTTATATTAATAACTTTATATAGCGCACACAGATTACGCAGCGCTGCACAGAGTTTGCCAGATCAGTCCCTGTCCCCAATGGGGCTCACAATCTAATCAACCTACCAGTATAATCTGGAGTGTGGGAGGAAACCGGAGGACCCGGAGGAAACCCACACAAACACAGAGAGAACATACAAACTCTTTGCAGATGTTGACCTGGATTGGACTTGAACCCAGGACCCCAGCACTGCAAGGCTATAGTGCTAACCACTGAGTCACTGTGCTGCACTGTTGAGGCACATATAGTGGCTCAGGTGATTAAAGTTACTCATTTTGATCTGAGAACCTGTGAGTCCAGTGCATACAGAAACCATTGAGAGTAACAGATCTGCAAACTATACTGATGCTATGTATCATTGGTCGTATTATTAATTATTATGATTATAAGTCATAGATATGATATTTTATTTGATATAGTGGAAGGTCTGTTTAGCGTGCTACACAACCTGAAGAATAAATTGAGGCCAGTGTTTGCTAGAGCTGAAATATTCTGCATGTGAGAGTCCTAATTATTAAGCCACAAATGGAGAACCGATGTTCCAACAACAAAACGTTGTCAGATCAGCTTAATGTTCCTTAATGCCTGATACTGCTGCTTGGCCCCTCTGCATCATGTTATTGAGCGCATTATTCAGAGCAAAGAAAATGTGCTCCTAGGCAGGGTTATGCTGCTTTAATATGTACATCAATTTAAAGGGACAATAACACATAAAACGACAATTGCCTGCATACATCTCAGCATCATGTGCTGTTATTATGTACATTTTAAAGCGGCCAACAGGGGACCATGAAGGAGTGTGTCTAGCTTGTTGAAGAACAGTAAAATGCGTTATTATTTGATTAGCCCTATTACCTTTGTGGTGTGTGGGCTCATACTCTATATTTCCTACTTGTCTCTCATACACATGACATATAGAGGAGATGTCATTATATGATAAGTGTGAAGTGATTTATAAAGGGACTACATCCAGACCTCTGAATGTCTTATAATGATATAGACATTTACCACAGCATTGTATCTATATATACACTCACCGGCCACTTTATTAGGTACACCATGCTAGTAACGGGTTGGACCCCCTTTTGCCTTCAGAACTGCCTCAATTCTTCGTGGCATAGATTCAACAAGGTGCTGGAAGCTCCTCAGAGATTTTGGTCCATATTGACATGATGGCATCACACAGTTGCCGCAGATTTGTCGGCTGCAAATCCATGATGCGAATCTCAAGTTCCACCACATCCCAAAGATGCTCTATTGGATTGAGATCTGGTGACTGTGGAGGCCATTTGAGTACAGTGAACTCATTGTCATGTTCAAGAAAACAGTCTGAGATGATTCCAGCTTTATGACATGGCGCATTATCCTGCTGAAAGTAGCCATCAGATGTTACAGGGTACATTGTGCTCATAAAGGGATGGACATGGTCAGCAACAATACTCAGGTAGGCTGTGGCGTTGCAACGATGCTCAATTGGTACCAAGGGGCCCAAAGAGTGCCAAGAAAATATTCCCCACACCATGACACCACCACCACCAGCCTGAACCGTTGATACAAGGCAGGATGGATCCATGCTTTCATGTTGTTGACGCCAAATTCTGACCCTACCATCCGAATGTCGCAGCAGAAATCGAGACTCATCAGACCAGGCCACGTTTTTCCATTCTTCTACTGTCCAATTTCGATGAGCTTGTGCAAATTGTGGCCTCAGTTTCCTGTTCTTAGCTGGAAGGAGTGGCACCCGGTGTGGTCTTCTGGTGCTGTAGCCCATCTGCCTCAAAGTTGGACGTACTGTGCGTTCAGAGATGCTCTTCTGCCTACCTTGGTTGTAACGGGTGGTGATTTGAGTCACTGTTGCCTTTCTATCAGCTCGAACCAGTCTGCCCATTCCCCTCTGACCTCTGGCATCAACAAGGCATTTCCCCCCATATATAATCTTATATAGCGCCATCGAATTCCCTCTTTTATGTGAAATCTCACCCATTTACCTATAAGAAAAAAAAATCCCCCCAAAGTCATGTGATAATGAGCAGAACGCGGTCATCTTTTGCCAGGGATGAGTCGGGCTGTGACGCTGGAGGGGCTGGGTCATTACAGATGCCCATATATTGGGCTTTATAGTACTTAGAACCATGATTCTTTCATCGGATTAAACAGAATCTCATATTTCAAATTCTATCTTTTTGATTCTGACTACTGTGGAGACCATAATATAGGTATCTATATAAATAAAGCTTCCCCTCCAGCCCCTGAGCCTGACTCATCTCTCTGGCTAAATATGACAGTTTTCTGCTCATTTTCGCATGAGTTTGGAGGAGATTTTATTTTTACAGATTTTACATAAAATTTTGTATTATCTCTGTAATGTGACATCACTGTGTGTATTAGCCCTGTACTGTGACATCACTGTGTGTATTATCCCTGTACTGTGACATCACTGTGTGTATTATTCCTGTACTGTGAAATCACTGTGTGCATTATCCCTGTACTGTGACATCACTGTGTGTATTATCCCTGTACTGTGACATCACTGTATGTATTATCCCTGTACTGTGACATCACTGTGTGTATTATCCCTGTACTGTGACATCACTGTGTGTATTATCTCTGTACTGTGACATCACTGTGTGTATTATCCCTGTACTGTGACATCACTGTGTGTATTATCCCTATACTGTGACATCACTGTGTGTATTATTCCTGTACTGTGAAATCACTGTGTGCATTATCCCTGTACTGTGACATCACTGTGTGTATTATCCCTGTACTGTGACATCACTGTGTGTATTATCCCTGTACTGTGACATCACTGTGTGTATTATCCCTGTACTGTGACATCACTGTGTGTATTATCCCTGTACTGTGACATCACTGTGTGTATTACCCCTGGACTGTGACCTCACTTTGTGTATTATCAGTGTACCGTGACATCACTGGGTGTATTATCCCTGTACTGTGACATCACTGTGTGTATTATCCATGTACTGTGACATCACTGTATGTATTATCCCTGTACTGTGACATCACTGTGTGTATTATCCCTGTACTGTGACATCACTGTGTGTATTATCCATGTACTGTGACATCACTGTGTGTATTATCCCTGTACTGTGATATCACTGTGTATATGATCCATGTACTGTGGCATCACTTTGTTTATTATCAGTGTACTGTGACATCACTATGTGTATAATCTGTGTACTCTGACATCACTGTGTGTATTATCCCTGTACTGTGATATCACTGTGTGTATTAAGAGGTTCTGCAGCAGCTAACAAGTGTATTAGGAGGTTCCTGTAGCAGCTGAAGTGTGTAGGTTGAGGTTCTGCAGCAGCTGTGTGCAGATGTGTATTATGAGATTCTGCAGTTATGGGGTGTATTGTAATGTTCTGCAGCAGCTGAGGTGTAAATTGTGATTTTCTGCGGCAGATATGGGGTGTATTGTGGTGTTCTGCAGCAGATATGGGGTGTATTGTGGTGTTCTGCAGCAGATATGGGGTGTATTGTGATTTTCTGCAGCAGATATGGGGTGTATTGTGGTGTTCTGCAGCAGATATGGGGTGTATTGTGGTGTTCTGCAGCAGATATGGGGTGTATTGTGATTTTCTGCAGCAGATATGGGGTGTATTGTGATTTTCTGCAGCAGATATGGGGTGTATTGTGGTGTTCTGCAGCAGATATGGGGTGTATTGTGATTTTCTGCAGCAGATATGGGGTGTATTGTGGTGTTCTGCAGCAGTTGAGGGGTATATTATGATGTTTCGCGGCAGCTGAGGGGTATATTGTGATGTTCTGTGGCACCTGAGGTTTGTATTTTGATGTTCTGCAGCAGCTGTGTGCAGATGTGGATTAGGAGTTATGGTGTGTATTGTAATGTTCAGTGGCAGATAAAATTTTTACTGCGAGGTTCTGCAGCGGCTGTCTTCATAACTTGGCGGGTTGGGGGTGGCTGCATAAAATATGACCTTGTTGCCTAAATGACCTAGAAAATGCCTAATTTGATGCCCTTTGATTAACCTGGAGTTACTTGGCTTATACACAGAGCAAGAAACCCTGTTCTACTCAGAAGAACACAATTCAAAAACACAAAACAATAGCAAAGGTCCTAAGTGTCCCTGGCTCGGTCCCTAATCCGGAATGTCCGACGATAATGAACCTGCCGCGATTCATTAAGATTGTGCGCCCGATATCCTGCATGTGTTGCTTCCCCGATCATGTCCGCCGGAGTGCACCTTCTTCTTCCCGGTATATGTAAGTGTATTGCCTTGCGACACAATTTTAAAGTTAAATCCCGCGCTTAGTCCGAATCTGTGGGATCGTCTGACGGCACATCCCCCAATTCCTGTTGCATGAAAGCCAACGAAGCTGCGCCAAAAACCGATTGCGTGTGACATAATCACCTTTTCAATACCTGTCCCAGCCGTGTGAAACCCGAAAACGTAGGAATATCCAACAAAAGTGCGTCCGCGGACCCTTAGCAAATAAGCCCCAATGTCTTCTGTGGATCCAAAATCGTGAAGAGTTTCACTGGTAGAACACAATCCGACTTATGACGCATAACCATAGCTAGTAATAGCAGGGGTGGAATAAGTCTACCATGGGCTCTGGGCTGTATGAATATTACAGCCCCTACAGGTCTGCAATCACTTCCTACATATGATACTAGAATGAGCTTCTAAGGGAATGGAGGATGTGTCCCTTCTGCCTGCTTTCAATCTGCAGTTTCAGGACCTTTGGAGAACCTACATAGGTCCTGAAATGGCTCTTGTGTACATGTGTATTGAGAACAAGAACAGATGGATGAAGATGTCATGGGCGAAGGTCCTTCTCAGTATAAAATTTGGTGGGTGGGTTGAAAAGGGCCCCCCTAGAAGACCTGGGCCCGGGAACCATCCAAACCTCCTATATTATGATCCACTACTGAATTCTAATGTGAGTCAAGATAATATTTAAATAAATAATATTAATGGGGGACATGCACAAGTAAAATAAGACAATATTTTGAGTAGATACAACCTTTGGGTTGCACAGTACAGGCAGTCCCCGGGTTACATACAAGGTAGGGTCTGGAGGTTTGTTCTTAAGTTGAATTTGTATGTAAGTCGAAACTGTATATTTTATAATGGAAGTTCTAGACAATTTTTTTTCTTTTGCCCCAGTGACAATTGGAGTTTCAAAATTTTTGGTGTAATTGGACCAAGAATTATCAATAAAGCTTCATTACAGACATCTTACAGCTGATCATTGCTGTCTGGAACTATAGTAACATCCAGAGAGCTTCACCAGAGGTCACAAGGGGCAGAGGGGTCCGTCTGTAACTATGGGTTGTCTGTAAGTCGGGTGTCCTTAAGTAGGGGACCGCCTGTACTGTAATAACCCACCTATCAAAGTCTATAGGTACCTATTGTACCTCCGCATGTTTGTTGGGCATTATGGGGCACATTTACTTACCCGGTCCCTCGGTGTTCCCAAAAGTGCATTGTCCAATGACAATGCACGGTGCTGCGATTCACTAAGATCGTGCGCCCGATATCCTACATGTGTCGCTTCCCCACCCAGGCCCGCCAGAGTTCACTTTCTACTTCCTGGAGTATGTAAGTGCTTTGGATGCAACACAATTTGAATCTAAAATCAGTCTGAATCAGTCAGATCGTCTGACGGCACCCTCCCCATTTCCATCACTGTTTGATGGCTTTTGCACCTTATGGGATACAATATGGCAGTATGGTACCTGGTATATACGTACAGGTGCTTTGTACAAAAACTTTTTCAAATATTTGAAATTCAACATATTTGTGATTTTCGGAGACACTGGTAACTGGGATCAATGCTTTTGTAGCAAAAGAATAGAGCTGTAATTCATTGCCTGTTATCTAAGCCGCTGTCTTCTCTATTCGTCATTTATCCTTTATCAGGCCTCTTTCTACACTCAGACATTGAAGAAAAAAACTCACAAAAAAAAAACAACAAGCATTGCGCAAAAAAAATTCCTTCTAAGGAGGATTAATGTGTATGAAATACAGCCTTCACATCTTCCCCAGGCTGAGCTTCCAGGAGCCGCAGCTATTTATCACCTTTATGGACGTACAGCATAATTATTAGCCTTTACTTAACATGCAGCAAAATATACAAAGGTAGATCTTTACTGACACTACAGGAACACTGATAACTACAACATCTTCATTTACATACAACACAAATGATACGACCGCCTAGAATACAATATACTGGAATACTCAGATAGATGGTCAGGTACAGTGCATGGACATTGGTCCATGATATTTCTGGAAGAATAGTGTTAAAGGGAATGGATCACCCAGATCTTGACTCAAAACGATTAGGTAAGTGTGGACAAAATTATCCAAAAAGTGAGAACGCTTTAAAAATATGGAAATAAGTTAATAGAAGTGTATTCAGTTGTGGATTATAATATAGGTGATTTGGGCAGTAGCCTGGAGCCCAATCCTTCTGACCCATGGCCACCCAAACCACCCACCAAATTTTATACTGAGAAGGGCCATCACCTATGAAATCCTCATACATCTGTTCCTGCTCTGAATACATATTTACAAAAGAGCCAGTGCAGGACCTTTGAAGGTCCCCTAAAGGTCCTGAAAGTGCAGATTGAAAGCAGGCAGAAGTGACACATCCCCCATTTCCTAAGAGGTAACATATGTAGGAAGTGATTCCAGACTTGTAGGGGCTATAAAATTCTTACAGCCCAGGGCCCATGGCAGGATTAATTCACCCTGAGTGTGTTCTGCGCAAGAACAATGTACTACAAAGTGAAATAAAACCACTTAAATAAGAGGGCAGCAGAACGAGTAATACAGTTGGTAAAATAGGGGGATGATTGTCACTCTAACAACGCCCTCCCCCCTCAAAAAAACGAAAAAGCTGCTCACCTTTAGTAACCAAATCCATCGATTTATAATGATAAACAGACAAGATGTGTTCATCCCACAGCAATGGACATTTCATTACTAGCAAGGACTGTATGGGGCATTTCATTACTGGGGGAGGCTGCATGGGCATTTCATTATGGGGGGGAGGCTGCTGGGCATTTCATTAGTGAGGGGAGGCTGCTGGGCATTTCATGAGTTAGGGGAGGCTGTTGAGCATTTCATGAGTTAGGGGAGGCTGTTGAGCATTTCATTACGGGGGAGGCGGCTGGGCATTTCATTATTGGGGGGAGGCTGCATGGGGCACATCATTACTTGGGGAGGCTGCATGGGGCATATCATTACTGGGGGAGGCTGCTGGGCATTTCATTACTGGGGGAGGCTGCTGGGCATTTCATTACTGGGGGAGGTTGCTGGGTATTTCATGAGTGAGGGGAGGCTTTTGGGCATTTCATTACTGGGGGAGGCTACGTAGGAAAATTATTACTAGGGGAGGCTCAGCCCACAGTAATCTAGTCTTGATGTCATTGAGGGGTTAGATCTAGAGATGACCTTTTTGTACTTGATGAAGTTGTCATATTCCCAAAACGCGAACATTGGACTCCAATTAAAAACATATGAAGTCTATATGACGTAATTGATGTTCCAGCTTGTCATGGGTGTCCCTACGATCCATGCCTCGGATCGCAGGCACACCCATACCCCTCTTCGTGGCGGTGCTGCCCTGTCCCCTGGCCCGCACTCACCTCTCCACGCTCCTGCTCCTGTCCCGGGTAGGCCGCCTGCGCATCCCCACTACATAGGGCGCACGCGCTCCCGCATTCGAAGATTTAAAGGGCCCGCGCACCGCTGATTGGTACTGGGCACTTCCAGGTTCCTATTTTAACCAGCGGCTCCTATCATTCCCCGCCAGATCTTTGAGCTCATTAGCGATTAGAGAAAGTTTCCTGTCCCTGTGTTATTCCCTATTCCTTGTGATTGTTCCCATTCCTCGTTGATCCCCTGTTGGGACCTTGGACCTGCCATCTGACCTCTGCATCTCTGCCGCCTGCCCTGACTTACTGCCTGTGCCTGACCTCGAGCATGGACTGTGATTCTGTACTTTGACCTTGGCTACCACCAGGGGCTAGTCGCACCTGTGGAACGACCTGGTGGCACCCTGCCACGGCAAGTCCAGTGAAGACCAGGTGCCACTTAGATTCCGGTCCTAGGTGTCGGCTAGTACCATCTCCCGCGGTGGTCCAGGGGGTTCACTGACCCCGAGTTCTGAAACAGCTATTATTTTGGTGGTTTCCACCTTCTTCACTGAACAATGACCTTCCCACAAACAGTCATTATAAGGCGGAGTTCAAAAAAGTAAAAAAGAAAAGACCCATACTATTATATTAATTGTGAGAATTGTTTACAATAACTTAAGAATTTACTGAGTGAAATACATAAAGGATATGATGAAAGTGACTGCAGACGTCCCGATACAAGCTCAGCAATAACATTAGATGTTAAGTACTAGGGCTTCAAACTTAAAGTACATTGAACAGAAGGTAGGTCTTAGCTGACAAATTCTTGAGGCTCAAATTACTCTTAGGGAAGCAGTTACTTAACCACAATCAACATCTCTCATGTTAGACAAGGTGTAGCCATTAGCTTGGCTCATGGGGGTCTAACCACCATTGCTGATTGATCCTGAGGTTCATGTATCTTTAATGGACAAATTAAATATGATAGAAAGCACAGCCGCAAAGTCCTCCACCCACCCCTTATGACACACTTAGATCATGTTATACTTAAAGAAAAAAGGGGATGCCGTCATGTAGAGCCCCCATTACAATCAGGGATCACAAGCCTCCAGGGATCTGCCGTAGAACCTTTCCTACAACACTAAATGCACAGAATTCCCCAGACGGAGCTATAAGTATCTGTCTTCCTGGCAGCGAAGGAGCTCTCTTTTCAAGACTTTGGAGTGAAACTGATTCAGAGACTTGAGCATATGAAACACATGTAATTCAGTGTGTCTGCCAAAGTGCTGCTGGGTGGGAGGGCTGATGGTAAATGGGAGAATTTTGCAGGGGCATCTAATCCCACTCTTGGCATGTAGAACCTGCTCAAAAGCAAACACACTTCAAAGGGTTCATTACGCACCAGACCCTGAAACCCCATAATGAGCAGATTAACTTCCTTACTATCATCCTCCTGGGAAGGAAGTCAAACACTGGCAAAACTCCCTATGTGTGGATCCATCAGTATAAGATACAAAATAAGTAGCCTAAAGAGGTGGCCCAGATCAATCGCAGGCCTTGGCTTCATTGCTACAATAAGAACAGCCAATAATCTACTGTAACTTGCCATAAAATTAGTGTCATTTAAATGTCTGGAATGAAATTATAGAAAGGGGAAATTAGAGGGGAAATGTGGTTTTCTAGGATTATTCACTAGAAAGGGTGAAAAAAAATATCTGCACAATATATGCTCTCCATAATTGAAGACCAGTTTTAATGAAGTATCTGTACTTTAATAATAACAACTTAATAATTGGCTGTAAGTTATTTTTTCATGTGATGAAAAAATTTATTGTATTAGTTCGTGAGACCAGAGTATTTCTTATGAAAGTTTCTTGCAGTTTCTTTACACTCTCTTCAGTGACTGAGAAAATAGGTTGTGGGCCCACTGTATCACGTAACCAGTTTGGCATTGGGCTGCACCAAAGGCCATGGTCTTGGGGTTCACCCTTTAAATTTTTACTGCTACTGGGCCACCAGCTAAATAACGGAGTCCTCCTAGTACCTGTAACAACTTATCCAATGCAAAGCACCATTTGTCAAGTGGTAAGTTGTCAGGAGCAAGCCAAGGTCAATTGAGGTAAAATATGCTCATGGTCAATGAGACAGGTGAAAGGTAAGGCCAGGCAGCAGGGGTGTGTAGTCAGGACCAGTTAGGAGAATCATAGAGGTACAACGGTAGAGAACCAAGGTCGGCAACATAGGAGAGAAGCACAAATCACCTAACAGGTTACACTCACTGCATGGTATCACTCTTGGAATCTCAGAAAGCTTCTTATTACACAGGCATGTGCAACATACCCCACCAATGGCCAACAGTATTGACTAGTTGGCTGTTGACTAGGATTTACGTAGTTGGCTAGATGGTGGCTTAGCCCCAGGTGTCACGCAAGGCTTTGTCCTAGCGTAGTCCTCATCCATACCCATAAGAATGAAGAAAGGGGAAGGAAGAAGATGGGGAGACACATGACAGTTCCCTGGCAGATGGTAGGAGCAAGGCCTGTGATGGTAACGACAAGCCAAGGACACACACAGCAAATCTTGAAAACAACTTAATGTTGCATAATTAGAAGAACTCCAACGGCAGCAGGTAACAGGCTGATGACAAATAAGTTCCTTCAAAGGCTAGCAGAGCTGCTTGATGGCTCACTGTGGCAATAGGAAAAGTCCTTTTTTACCATGAACCTCAGCCTAGACCAGTGGTCAACTAGACTGTCAATAATCTCTCATGAACTGGGGCAGCTCTGTTGCATCTGCAACATGTAATTCACAGTACAGGCGGTCCCCTACTTAAGAACACCTGACTTACATACGACCCCTAGTTACAAACGGACCTCTGTATTTTGGTAAATTACTGTACTTTAGCCCTAGACTACAATAAACAGCTATAACAGTTATCAATGGTTTCTGTAATTAAGATTTAATGTTAATCCTGATTCTTATGACAATCCAACATTTTTAAAATCCAATTGTCACAGAGACAAAAAAAATTTTGACTGGGGATACAATAATAAAGTATACGGTTCCGACTTAAATACAAATGCAACTTAAGAACAAACCTACAGATCCTATCTTGTATGTAACCCGGGGACTGCCTGTATAGTCTCAGAACATTGTCCAAAGAAAGGCCCCAAACCTATTTTTTAGACTTTATCTGACTAGACAGTTCTGAGCTACCAACCAATCACAGCCTGCCATACCTCAGGAAATGTCAAGTTTGGCTGACATGTAGCATGTGTGTATCTGAGTTGTTATGGGATGGTAAGGCAATTGTGTAGATTTATCATCAGGCAAAAATTTTATGGAGCGCCTTTGGAGCTCTCCAGGCACTTTATTAGGGGTTAGTGTCTGGGGTGGACCTGCAACTTTTTATTCACAATTTAGGGCCAACTAGGGCTGGAGTAAATTTGTGTTTAAATTTGCACCTTTTTAAAAAATGTAACTTCATAAATCTGTCCCACAGATCTGGATTTACATAATATATCTGGACTACCATATATACTTGAGTACAAGCCGAGTTTTACATCACAGAAAGGCAAAGATGCTTCCATGCACTCTGCCCGCACTCTATGATATTAGTGGTGACACCGTCGCGTCATAGTGTGTCTTTGCTTGCTCTGTTACACATGAAGACAAGAGAGAAGAAGAGCCACGGGGAGCGCCGAGGTAAGTACAGATTTTTTTTTTATACATAACAAGGGGCAGGTGCAGGACATTTCATTACTGGGGAAGGCTACAGGGAATTTCATGAGTGAGGGGAGGCTGCTGGGCATTATATTACTAGGGGAGGCTGCTGGGCATTACATTACTAGGGGAGGCTGCATGGGCATTTTTTTCTGGGGGAGGCTGCTGGGCATTTAATTAGTGAGGGGGAGCTGCATGACAATTTCATTACTGGGGGAGTATGCATGGTCATTTTATTACTAGGGGAGGCTGCTGTGCATTTCATTACTGGCGAAGACTGTATGGGCATTTCATTACTGGAGGAGGCTGCTGGGCATTTCATTAGTAAGGGGAGGCTGTATGGGGTATATTATTACTGGGGAGGCTGCCTAGCATTTCATTACTGGGGGAGGGCTGCATGGGGCATATCATTACTGGGGAGGGTAATGGCAGGGCCGCATCTGCCATGAGGCGAGATGAAAATCTCGCTTCAGGCGGCAGAATGCGGGTCCCTGTAAAGGGCGGCGAAATTCGCCGCTGTAAAGTGGGCGATTCGGGCGTCCATTAACGCCCGAATCGCCCACCAGCTAAATAAATCGCGCCTGTCTCTTTAAGACACAGGCGCGATTTATATGCGGAGCGACGCAGCGCCTTTCCGGCAGCTGCGTCGCTCCGTTCTAAGCAGTGACACAGGCGCCATGACGTCATGGCGCGGCGCCTGTGTCACTGTGCGGAACCGCGTCTCACAGGAGAGCCGCGCGAACACCGGAGCCGCGCCGAGGGAGCAGCTGCCTGCAGGTGAGTAGGATTTTTATTATTTTTCATGTATTTAATTAATTGTGGCTAATAATTAATACTGCGGGGGGGGGGGGGGCTATATATATCATATGGGGCCAGAATTATTTTAAACTGGGGGGGGGGGGGATCATGGAATGCTATTTTATTTGGGGCTATAATTATTTCTTTATTACTGGGGGGATGCAATATATATTTATATTATTTGGGGCTATACCGTAATTATTTTATACTGGGGGGAATGCTATATATATATTATTTGGGGCTATGATTGTTTAATACTAGGGGGATGCTATAGATATTATATGGGGCCAGAATTATTTTATTCTAGGGGTGGGGGTGGGGGGGTTCTGTATATTTTATTTGGGGATTTGGAGCTATAATTATTTTATACTGGGGGGGATGCTATAGATATTATTTGGGGCTATAATTATTTTATACTGGGGGGGGATGCTATAGATATTATTTGGGGCTATAAATATTTTATACTGGGGGGGGATGCTATATATATTATTTGGGGCTATAATTATTTTATACTGGGGGGGGTGCTATATATATATTATTTGGGGCTATAATTATTTTATACTGGGGGGATGCTATAGATATTATTTGGGGCTATAATTATTTTATACTGGGGGGGATTCAGTATATATTATATGGGGCCAGAATCATTTTATACTGGGGGGTGCTGTATATATTATATATCACTATATCACTAAGCTGGGGGGATGTATATGGGATACAGTATATTACTAAGCTGGGGGGCTGTATATGGGATACAGTATATTACTAAGCTGGGGGGCTGTATATGGGATACAGTATATTACTAAGCTGGGGGCTGTATATGGGATACAGTATATTACTAAGCTGGGGGCTGTATATGGGGTACAGTATATTACTAAGCTGGGGGGCTGTATATGGGATACAGTATATTACTATGCTGGGGGGCTGTATATGGGATACAGTATATTACTAAGCTGGGGGCTGTATATGGGATACAGTATATTACTAAGCTGGGGGCTGTATATGGGGTACAGTATATTACTAAGCTGGGGGATGTATATGGGATACAGTATATTACTAAGCTGGGGGGCTGTATATGGGATACAGTATATTACTAAGCTGGGGGGGCTGTATATCGGGTACAGTACATTACTAAGCTGGGGGGCTGTATATGGGATACAGTATATTACTAAGCTGGGGGGCTGTATATCGGGTACAGTACATTACTTAGCTGCAGGGGCTGTATATGGGATACAGTATATTATATGTATATAGATTTTATCCCTATATAATGAAGGGATGTGTTATATGTGGGGAGAGTGCGGTCAGTTGTGTTGTGAGGGGTATATGTTATTTAGGAGCGCAGTGTTGTTATCCAGGAGACTTTATACTGTAAGTGACTGTGGTATTTTTAGGGACGCCGGGTGGAGATGCTGCACGGAGCTGAAGATATCCGGCCGTGAATTCAGCAGTGATACGTCATGGATTGGAGAACCCGGAATAAAGTCGTCCTGATGGAAGAGATTGTCATCTATAAGGTACTAGATGCCACTAATGCCTCTCAGATCCTGTAGTCAGTCACACAGTGTCAGGGAGCTGCCTGTAGGGTTGTTAATTGTTAGTAAAGTTTTCAGCATTTACTTAACAGGGAGTGGGGGGGGGGGGCAGCATTTTAATATTCGCCTCAGGCAGCAAATATGCTAGAATCGGCCCTGGGTAATGGCCTTTTATTACTAGGGAAAGCTGCATGGGCCACTTCATTAATGGGAAAGGTTGTGACCAATCAATTTCCCACCCTTATGCTAAAGTTAATAAGCTTCCCTAGTATTTTGTGGTAAAATGTGGTGCGTCGGCTTATACTTGGGTCGGCTTACACAGTATATATGTATTGTGAGACACTGAAGGGGTTAACTGTGGATGGGCCGTATGTTTCCCCTGGGTTTTCCTACTATGCAAGGCCTTAGTGCTGAGCTTGTGTTGTCCAGCACCTTGGACACAGGTGGTGGGAGCAGCCTAATCAGCCTGCATAAAGCTGCTGAGCAGAGCTGAGAGCAATGTCTCTCTGAAAGGAGGCTGGAGAGCACACACAGCCCTGACCAGCGAAATCTTTTGTGTTAGTGGTGAGTTAGAGAAACTCTGTTTAGTTAGCGCCCAGACGGGTAGGATATTGTTTGTTTTGATGCCTGAATGTGAAGGCTGTTTTATTTTGTTCCTGCTGCTGCAATAAACGCAGGCGAGACCTGTTTTGGACTGTACCTTGGTGTCACTGTCTTGAACTGCATCATAAATTAGTTGGTAAAAAGTGCCACATTTGGCGCATATTGTAAGATTCAATTTTGAGCCATTTTGAAGACATATAGCGGATGTAACTACAATGATATATCCCCCCACCCCCCATAGGCTCCAGGACATCTAATATGGCTGACAATGTTGGGCGGATAACTCATGTTTTCTGTATCACTTTCTGATGTAAAACCCAACTTCTGTACAATTACTGCCTATAAGGATTCAGTAGCACAGCCATGTCTCATTTTTGGCTGCCCTGTCTGCTTTAAAAGGATGACAAACTGATTATCAATATGAGAAAATGACCCATAGGCAAGAGAGGAATCCAGGAAGATACACTGTAAATTAGTGAGAAGCCCTCTGATCTGCTTACGCTACTTTGTCAGGTAATAACTTAGGCGAGATACATCACACACATTACATTTTCATATTGTCATTTAGTGCAACGTCCCGCTAATGAATAAGAAACAGTTACTAGATCTTGCAAGTCACTTTTGATACATATCTGGCTATAACTTCAAGAAATGTCAAACTTAGGGTGTGCTAATGAAATGAACCGACATCATAAACGCTTCAGTCTTAATAAAACTTGGTCAGACACTGGCACGCAGCATTGATTTTTTCATAAACTTCATGGCTTTGCTGTAAATTTCCTGCGGGTCGTATCTCTGGCTTGTCCATCTTCACATTAAAGTTTTGCCCTTTTATGTGAAGAACCTCACATCCACATAACTACGGTAACATAAGTTGGCTATACTGATTGTCTGCTCTTTGGGACCTGTCACCAATCCAGAACTGTCTGTTTTAGTAACTACAATTTGAATTGATAATCACCGTGATCAACAAAGCTTCTCGCAAGAGCTTGGAATCTATGAGATCTTCCTCATATCATTCTAAATATTTCTCAAGATCTTCATTGTTTCAGAGATCAAATACTAATGTAAATCAAACTTTCCGTATTTGTCTTCTAGACTTCTCCCAAGCTGCACCAGTTCTCTGGAATTCGCTACCCAGAAGTATCAGATTAATTACTTACACTTCACAGTTTTAAAGGAAACCTACCACTACGGATGGGGTGGTAGGTGCATTTAACGAATGTAAGGATAATCCTTTACTCCCCTCTATCTTTTCTTATCTTCAATCAGGGACGTTTTCTAAAGAGGCTACTGGGGCGTAGAGTAGTAGGAGCTGAGGCTACACTCCCAGCCCCAGTAGCTTCCTACCCAGACATTTTCAGCGCGCAGCTACAGGCAGCTGCGCACCCTCGTCCGTGAAGCCGGAGTTCTGTGCATGCGCAGGACAAGGGGCCAGTGGCTGCACGATCTCGGCTCCAAAGCCAGAGCTACTGCGCATGTGCAGAACGCCGGCTTCATGGACGAGTGTGCGAAGATCCTTGTAGCTGTACGCTGAAGATGCCTGGGTAGGAGAAACAAAGAGGCTACTAGGGCATGGAGTAGCCACGCTGCGTAGCCTCAGCTCCGGCTACTCCACACCCCAGTAGTCTCTTTAGAAAATGTGCATATTACCCAAGATTAAAGATTAGAAAAGATAGAGGGAAGTAAAGGATTAGCCCTAAAAATTAGATGCACTTACCACTGGATCTACCTTAATAAGTAGATCCGTAGTGGTAGGTTTCCTGCAAAAACACATCTCTTTAGGAAGGATTATTGCATTTCCAAACCTCAGCTATCATTAATTAACTTTAGGTATAATGACTAATTTTCTCTGCCACAAAATATAATAATGTTATAAAAAATATTATTATTAATGTATTTATATTTACTATAAAACACAACTCCATAGTATCATGTATACAGAAGTGGATTATAATATTGGCAGTTTGGGCAGTAGCCCGGGGCCTAAGCCGCCCAGGGGGCCCATGGCTACCCAAACCATCCACCAAATTTTATACTCAGAAGGAGCTTCACCCATAAAATAATTGTACATCTTTGTATGTAAGAGCCATTTCACCACCCTTTAAGGTCCTCCAAAGGTCCGGCAACTATAGATTGAAAGCAGGCAGAAAGGACGCATCCTCCATTCCCCAAAAAGCCTGATTCTAGTTCCATATGTAGGAAGTTATTCTGAAATTTTAGGGGCTATAATATTCATATCGCCCAGCGCCCATGGCAGTCTTAACCCACCCCTGCATATATAATATCATAGGTCTATGTTGTGCTGTTCCTTTTTTATTCCTCCTAAAAATAATGACAACTTTGAAATTACCCTTACCAACTGGGTGTGTTTTTACAGAGTCTGATACGATCAGCACTGATTGGATAGTAACACAGGGATACACCCCCCAACGAGTAACACCCTGTTGTCAATTTATTCATACCGTTTTTGGTAGGTAAAACAGACAAATAGCGCTGGTTCTATGACAAGACGCTCCAGACTCTGCTTGTTTCATAGGGAATACAAATATTTAGTGGCGCGGACACGTCAGGAGAGATGACAGATCCTCTTTAACTATTAATCGCTCATAAGCAGTAAATGAGCAGTGATGGAAGTGTTCACAAGAAGCGATTATAGATCAATAACACGTATTACCGTCCACAGGATATTATTATTCACAGAATGATCCGAATGAGGAGCAGGAATCGTCGGCACAAAGGGTTAACGTTTGGCTACACGTAAAGAGGTTATACATCCTCAATGATTATTCATGCATGGTTTTTTTTTGTGTGTGTTTTTTTTTTCAAAGGGCATCTTAGTTTCTAATAGAAAGGTTGCTGTCCTTTTGGGATCTTCGCCCAGATACACCAGGCTCACAACCAAATTATAGCCCTGGTCATAAATCATGGTTATCTCTCCTTGTGACAGTGGTTAAATTATTCCTCTAATCAGATCACGGCCACTGATTCCTACTGACACGCCGAATAATCAACGGTGACTGATGAGGCCGAGTCGAGCATACAATTCCTCTTCCCAGAAGGCCCTGGGGATCTGAACAACCTGTCCTTCCAGGCGCTGCTGGTTAAGCGAGATAGGTAAACAAACTGGCGCTTTGTCCTTCAAAGGAATGATGTCTTTTAAACTCATTTTGTTGCACACAGGAGCCGCCTGTCAATGTTACCTGTGCAGGACCCAAGAGAACAGCTCCAGACATTCATTGATACAAGCAGAAGCTCCCATACAATCCCTCTGTCATGCTAGCAAGAAGTGAATACACGACGCTCACGTTACAATCCGTGTATACAGCCACGAAAATAGAATGTCTGCGCCTATCCGAAAGCTTGACCGGAAAAGTTGTAACTATTATTATTATTTTCCGGCCATTGGAATGATAGCTATATGTCTATTTATTCTTTGTGTTTTTAAATACAGGCAGTCCCGTACGTAAGGACACCTGACTTACAGGCGACCCCTAGTTAAAGACGGACCTCTCTGCCCACTGTGACCTCTGGTGAAGCTCTCTGGATACTTTACTATAGTCCCAGATTGCAATGATCAGCTGTAAGGTGTCTTTAATGAAGATTATTAATAATAATAATAATTCTTTATTTATATAGCGCGCACAGATTACGCAGCGCTGCACAAGCATGTCAAATTGGTCCCTGTCCCCATGAGGCTCACAATCTAAACAACCTAACAGTATGTTTTGGAGTGTGGGAGGAAACCGGAGTACCCAGAGGAAACCCACGCAATCACGGAGAGAACATACAAACTGTTATTGATAACCCTTTGTTCCATTACACCAAAAAAAAATTTGAAACTCCAATTGTCACTGATTTTTGGTCTGTAGCTACAATTATAAAATATACAGTTTCGACTTACAAATTCAACTTAAGAACAAACTTATGGACCCTATCTTGTACGTAACCCAGGGACTGCCTGTGTTCGTTTCAATCAAACGTTAAATGCATAATAACAAAATCAGTAAAAATATACTTGCCTTTTCCATTTTGAAGTTCAATTTTTTTAGATTAGAAGAAGTTTGAACTGTTGATATGGTTATTCTGGGTGAGACTGAAATAGTAGTGAAAAATAACTTAAAAATACAAGCAAGCCCCGGGTTGCGTACAAGATAGGTTCCGTAGGTCTGTTGTTAAGTTGAATTTGTATGTAAGTCGGAACTGTATATTTTATAATTGTAACCCAAGCCGAATTTCTGTTGGGTTGTCATAAGAACCAGGAATAACAACAAAGCTTATTTGCAGACACCTTCTATAACTCCAACAGCAGATTATTATAGCCTAGGGCTAAAGCACAGTAAATTAACAACATTCAGAGGTCCGTTTGTAACTAGGCGTCATCTGTAAGTAGGGGACCGCCTGTAATGAATTTACACTTTTGCAAGCTAAAATCACATTTATGTCCACACCTATGCTGGAGCCTCTGTAGCAGATTCTGCGTATTATAATAAGATACGTTGCAGGGACCAACAAAAATTTGTCTGGAGCTACAATTATAAAATATACTTCTTCCCACTTACATATAATTTCAACTTAAAGGGTAATTCTCACAAAGACAAGTTTCTTAACTATACTCAGGATAACAAAATAACTCATTCTCTAATTCACTGTTGGTAACAAAAATACAGCATTTCACATTTTGGTGTACACAATTTCAGTTGCCCCTGGTTTCCGTCCCTGGATCTTCTGAGTTTAGGGTCGGTGTAGACATATTGCCCTTCTGTCTGACTCTGCATGAGTGGAGCTCTTCTCTGCTGCTTGCAGTGGCCCTCACCATTACATTCCAAGACAAGCTCACACCCAATGACTTCCAGCTGGCATGTACACATCACATCGTGAGAAGAGAAAAGCTGCAAGCTACAGGCAGATAAGTTCTTTATCCTGGGAAATGCACATCAGACCTAACAGTGTGTTGTGGCAGAACAGAGATGTAGCAGTGCTGACAGTGTGTGTATGATCCTTCTCATCTCATTTTCTATGTGTCAGATACTAGTACAATATTCAGAAGGTAAATGAAAGTGTATATAAACCTGTACCTCGATAATCTAAGCACATTGTCATCACACAGCATCATGAAGCGAATGCTTAGAGAGTCCCCGCCCACACTGACCATCACTGAGTGATAGGAGCTAAAACAGCAAAAAAAATTGTAAAGTAACAGGTTAAAAATTATCTTTATTGTGTAAACATCACTAGCGAATTTTCATTCATGGGTAAACCCCTTTAAAAACAAACCTGGAGACTATACTGGATTCAAAATTATTGGGAAACATTGCATGTTTTTCTTTATATATGCGATATCAGTACCATATTTACATTTTGGGAGACTATAGGCATGAATTATCGTGCACCTTGAACCATAAATAAACCATGATATGAATCACTTATATTGACTCCAGCCTCCATTAACACCTATGAAGTCTGGAGCCTCTCAGGCTCATTTGCACAATTTCTAAAGTTTTTTTCTTAAAAACCAGGGCATACAAAGCTAGAAGAAAAGCATTTCCTGCCAAGGGCACACACACCAGTATGTCAGTGTGCTTGGTTTAAAATCCTTCATCCTGGTGGTAGATGTCCTTTAAGACCTGCTGTTTTCATAATCTTCCTCCCTTTCCATGGAGAAAAAATAGTGGTCTTTTACAGACCACTTGATGAGCCCCATGAACTCTTCTTCATAAATCTCATTTTTTTCCTATCATACACTACCACAAACAGACTTTGATAAACCCATGCCCAATTAACCTTTCCAACATTGGCTAAGTCTAAAGCTTCCATTACCTGCTCACAGATGTGAATTTGGATCATTTGCCTCAAGAAATGTTCAAGTCTAATTTGTTGGCCATTGTATTAAATGTAGCCGTAAGTAACGAGAACTTTGTTCCTACTGGTTAATACTTTTAAAAGTTGATGTTAGAAGGAAGGAGGCCATGGATAACAAATATAAGAAGATTACCACAGTCACAGTGCCACAGTGCCCTGCAGCTCTTACTCACTCCTGTGCGGTCTGGTGGCCGTGCACGCGACCCCGTCTCCTAGGGTGCGCGTGCGCCAGCCTCTCCCTGCACACCCTGCCTGATTTTTGTGCGTCACAGCGTTGAAAAAGCTTGTTGGATGCCTTGTGCTATTGTTCTGTATTCCCATTGTGAACCCGGTTCCATTATTGACTTTGATCTTGTTCCGCCTGCCTTGACCTGCTGCAACATCCCCAACTCCATTCCTGTGCTGCCCGTCCTGACCTCCTGTCCCCGACTATGATTCTGCTCAATGGGGCTTATTTACCAAGGGTCCAAACGCCGCAATTTCGCTGGGTTCCACGATTATTTCCGTTTTGCGCCGAATTGCCCCTGCTATTTGGCGCACGCGACCGGATTTTGGCGCATCAGCGCCGGCTTGCATGCAGCAGAAATCGGGGGTTGTGGCTGTCGGACAACCCGACGGATTCGGACAAACCGCTGAATTTAAAAAAGGAATTGTGTTGCAAGATCAAACACTCACATGCATCAGAAAGAAAAAGGTGAACTCCGGCGGACCTCGGCGCAGAAGCGACGGGTGCAGGAACTCAGGTGCACGATCTTAGTGAATTGCGCCAGACCCGAATCTTCGTCGGACAACGCGCAGGGGGGATCGCGATAGGACGGGTAAGTAAATGTGCCCCATAGTTTTTGTACCTCACCTTGGCTGCCACCTCGGACAAAGTCGCACCTGTGGAACGACCTGGTGATACCATGCCGCAACAAGTCCAACCCACTTTGCTGCGGGCTCTTTGGGGTACCACTTAGATTCCAGTTCCAGTTGTCGGCTGACGTCATCGTCCGCAGTGGTCCAGTGGGTCCACTACCCCTGGTGCCTGAAGACAGCTCTCAATCGGACCATGCGCCACTTTTATCATGCAAAGTCTGTTGCATGCCGTATGTTAAAAGTGCAACACAAAAAAGTTGGACAACTGTGTCGGCCAGTGCAGGGAAGTCTGTCGCACCCAGCTTTATACAGGAGTTCAATAATTTGTCATATAGGGCAAAGCAGTAAAAGATATGTAGATTTTTTTTTTACTGCTTTGCCCTATATGACAAATTATTGAACTCCTGTATACCATATTTCCTGGTGTGTACAAACTTCTACCTGTCCTGTTACCCCTGATTTTAAGATGATTTTATCATGTTGTGTAAGTAATTAAGTAATAAAGCTTTTCGTCCTAATTCCTATAGACACTTTATTTCTGTTTCCTCATGTGCTCTTTTTGGTGATATATATCTATATTTGTGAGAAGGACTTTAAGTTCCCTGGTAGACATCCTCTCACATGGGTATAGGTTTGATCCTTCCCCCAGTACATTGATATTGAGGTGTTTGTTTTCTTTCTTTCTTGGATGTAACTCATACCTATAGGCTCCTGAGATGTAAATCTAGTACTGATATCATATATATATATATATATATATATATATATATATAAACATTTAAGCAATGTTTCCCGGAAAATTTTAGAATCCAGTAGAGGAAGTCCCCGGGTTATGTACAGGATAGGTTCTTTAGGTTTGTACTTAAGTTGAATATGTATGTAAGTCGGGACTGGTATATTTTAGAATTGTAGTTCAAGACAGAGCTGCTTTTTGTCCCTGTGAAAAATGGATTTTCAACGTAGCAGTTTCCCACGTCAAACAATCTCTATGTACAAATAACGAACTTTGGATGAGCATGTGCAGCAGAAAGGAAGACATAGTTCAGCAACAGTACAGATCTTCTAAAATACAATTTATTTTCTCATATAAAAGCCATACTAATAAGTAGATAACATGTTGACGCGTTTCAGACAAAGGTCTTTACTAATAACATATGTTTTGTCATGGAAATAAGGATTATCAATAAAACTTAATTACAGACACCTTACAGCTGATCATTGCAGTCTAGGACTAAAGTAACACCCAGAGGTCACAGTGGTCAGCGGGTGTCGACTGTAACTAGGGGTCGTCTGTAAGTCTGGTGTCCTTAAGTCAGGGGCTGTCTGTATACGTTATAGAATTCATTGACACTACTCATTTGCATTCTATTTTGTTAGACAGTAAATAGTAAATCAGAGACATTGGGGCACATTTACTTACCCATCCGAGGAGTTCATCCAAAGTGCATTGTTCCAAAGACAATGCACTATTTCGTGCGCCCGATATCCTGCATGTGTCGCTTCCCCGCTCAGGTCCGCCGGAGTTCACCTTCTTCCTCCAGGTTCATGTAAGTGCATTGTCTTGTGATACAAATTCAAAGTTAAATACTGCGCTCAGTCCGAATCTGTTGGTTCGTCTGACGGCCCGCCCCCGATTTCATGCGACACAATCCCCTGCTAAATACCTCTCCCAGAAGCGCAAATCCCGAAAACCATGAACAGTCTGACTTAAGTGCAATCTGCGACCCTTAGTAAATAAGCCCCAATAAGGTTTTTATTCTAATCTATATTCATTGAACATTGAACTTTTTTTTTTAATCATTTAGCTGCAGATTTTAAAACCAAGATTTTATTTTTCAGAACTTCACTTATTTTTGTCTGTAGAAATTTTGATTTACATTGCTTTTATTAACAAATTTTACGAAATTTAAGGAATTGCTAAATACTGAACATGACTATAAATTTAGCTTGTATGCAATGCCTACTCTTCATCATCCTGACTTCTGACCTGCTACAGGTTGCGCAGAATAATTTTCAGATTGAATGTTGACAGTCTCCACAGTAGGTCGTCGTATCAGAAATCTCGCCTGCGAAATCTTGTTTATAATGATGATCTCTGAGTAGTCTCCACGTCTTTATTTGGAAAGGATTAAAAGGGATTAGGGAGACCTAATGAAGCCACCCAATGCTTTCCAAATAATAAGATACACGGCGCAGAAAGAGAGCCGAAACGGGAGCATCCCGTCTGTACATTCCTGCTCACTTAGTAAGAGATCACATAGCAGTCAAACAACTCTAGGGCAGATTATGTGTCAGTAATGATTACTAAGAAGATTGTCGCCAATTAAAGCAATTTGTGGGGTTCATTTAGCTCCTTACCAAATGGTAGCTACTAATGCTAATGGAAAATATTTTTGGAAGCTGTAGGCCATTAACTTTATGTGTCACAGGCTGGGGTGATCGGGAATCGGTTACCAGACACAGAAGGCATCTTTATACCTTCTTACACTGTCTAATATATGTATACATATTTATAATTATCAAGTAAACTTAATCTGAAAGGGACTGAAAATCTAAGACGTATGATGAAGCCTTGCATTATGTCTCATAAAAGTACAAAAGTAGGAAAAACAAATTGAAATGCCTGGAGACATATGTAGCACCCATAGGCCTCATACTGATTTATAGGTTTGCTATTATGGCTACCTTACCCATGGAGGCTTAAAGGGGTATTCCCACAAGTTTCTTAAATATACTCATTACACATTCTGTAATTCACTGTTATTAACAAAAATACAGCATTTCACAGGTATAATTCCAACCTGTCTCTGGTGTTTGGTTGTTCTTGGATATGACCATAAATCTCATGACTCTGGTCGGATTCTTCTTATGAATAGCTTCTCTTATCTGCACACCGCAACCCCCTCTTAATACAAGACCAGCTCAGGCACAAACACTTCCCGCCAGCAAGCAGCAGTGTGCAGAGACTCACTCTACAAGCTACAGATAAGGTCTTTATAGCAGATCTGACTGTGTGTTATTAATTAGGTGAGGGAGCAGAGCAGTCTCTGTGTATGTTATAGGTGAGTTAGTAGAGCTGAGAGTGTCATTGTTTGTTATATCCATCTCATGAATCTCATCATCTCTCATCTATGTTTTTCTATGTGCCAGATACTAGTGAATGTTTAGAAGCTAGATAAACCCTGTCCCCTGATAATATAAGCACATTGTCAGCTCACAGCATCTCATAGCACAGAGGAATCTTGTGTCTGCTTAGAGAGTCCCCACTCATATTCTTACACATTCTTACAGTGGCAGTAATAGGACCAAAAACAGCAATAAAACTGACTACAATTGCAATGTAAGGGGCTAAAAATTATATTTATTGTGTAAACATCACTAGGGGATTACAATTTCAGAACTCTCTATGTCTATGGGCATGAGTTCTTGAAGAGGCTGGCCATGATTTTATATTGATGGTTATCTATCCTCATGATAGGCTATCAATTTGTTTTTGGACAGAGAACCTGGCACCCAATGAATGAACCAATTAGCTTTTCATGTCTCTTTTTTATGTGGCATAATACAGAGCAGAATAAGTAGTGGCTAAGTACCATAACTGGAGGCATGGCTTCCCATGATGTGAACTGGAGATACGGTTACGGCACCTTGTCACTATATTAGCGCCAAGCCAACTACTTCCAGCTCCATGCTCTGCATTTTCCTGGGCAAGAACAGCTGATCGGTGTGGAAGCCAATCAAATATTGATGGCCTCTCCTGAAGATATCAATGTAAAACCATAGCCGAAAATTTTACGGTAGCCCTTCTACTGTCTTCTTCTTTGCCCAACAGATGTTATTTTGACACATGATACATATACATGCTCAACTAGCCATGGGAAGATAGAGTAGATTCTCTACTCAGAAGTTCATCTATAGCAGCTAATTTGACCTGTGAACGAAAAGATAAGAAATTTTAAGTGTACATGCTCTATTCTTTCTATAATCTGTCAGGGACAGTAGGGAGGCTCCCCATACACATAATATAGTTGGTAGTTCAGCCAACTTTCAAGGGGCTTTTACTTAAAGGTGCACTTCCAATTAATATTTGTTTCTAATCTTGGTCCTATGTGGTAAAGCATACGACTACTAATACAAATTTATTTGGGTTTCAATAATAGTGAAAAACTATATCCTATGTATATCCTTTGAGATTTTGAGAATTGTGTAGGCATCAAATTATGCCAACGTGTCTCTACTGCTCGCCTTCACCAGAATTTTCCCAAATTCTTTTAACTCTTAAACATAAGATATTATTGCTCATTATAAACCCAAGAGTGTTAACCTGTACATTTCGAAGACTGAAATAAGAACTTTCAGGATGGCCTATTGGCCTATTGACCACCCATGTTTTGTGGAATTATGTTTAGTAAAGATATGGGTTATAAGATATATAAGACATAGATAAGTTGCTTTACCTGACTGGTTAAGGGGCGGTATTGAACTACTCCTAATGTCTCAGGGGAAGGTATGCAGCTCCATGACTTTGGCCTGGAGATAATTACAACATGTGTAGGACTTGGGCCGGGAGCACTCCTTGCAGAGCACAACCGTAATCCTTTAATCAGATGTTTTGCTTCCCTTTAAGATAACATCTTCAATTGATTTAAAGAACCCCTCCTCTATATTTAAGACAAAAAAAATGGAGTAATGGGTTTCATTTGAACGTCTACTCTTACAGGATGATAAATGGCCGTTGTCAGCTCTACTTGACTTTGACTGCTAGATGATGCCTAGTTGGGAGGGTAACGAAAAGGTGAAGACCAGGTCAACCACATGTGGCTGTGCAAACAGCGTGTACAATCCCCCTGAAGAATTGTGTTTACCTATCTATGGGTCACGTATAAGAAGCAAAAATGTGGAGTATTCCAGCTGTTATTATTATTATTCATATCTGCCACAAAAACTCTACCTCAATAATGCAATTTATCAATAGGCTACTCAATCTGCTAGGAGATCCGTAGACTAGAAAGGTTTAGTCATCTTCCAGGCGCCACATTGTTCACTTTACCCAATTTATTCACAAGTAATATTATGTGCGGAGCTGCAGATAAAATTTGTAGTCTATGACTAAGAACATGACTAAGAATCATCTAAGATTTTTGTTTTTTTCTCTCCATGGAGCCATGATGTTTTTTTTTAATGTTAGAATAAAAGTGTGTTTTTATAATTAGTTTTTTATGGATTTGCCCATTTGATAGATTCTTTCTGCTCCTCCATGTGAATGCTACTGACCCGGAAACATTTTATCCATACATTGACATCTTAAGGCATCTAGGACAGTGAGCTGAACAGCTAAACTTCTTTGCTTTTGTAATATTATGTGTGACCTATACTCTCTGGTGCTACAACCTCTTCATTCCAAAAGCTAATCCCTAAAACCATACATTCTTAATAATAATTCCTTGATTTATATAGTGCCAACAGATCCAGAAAGCGCTACACAAAGCTTACCACATCGGTCCCTGTCCCCATCCGGCTCACAATCTAATCAACCTACCAGTATGTTTTGGATTGTGGGAGAAAACCGGAGGACCCTGAGGAAACCCACGCAAACACAGAGAGAACATATAAACTCTTTGCAGACATTGACCTGGATTGGACTTGAACCCGGTACCCCAGCGCTGTAGTGCTAAACATTGAGCAACTGCTCAGGGTTCTCTGCAGAATACAATATTTGAATGGGCAATATTAAAGGGGTTTTCCCATCTTGTATATTTAGGACATGTCCCCATGTGGGACCTGTGTGTATCATGACAATGGTTGCCAGCTGCCCCCCTTCGTGCAGCAGAGCTGTTAGCAATGTTTGCCGCGCATGCGCAGCCACTCTTAATCCCATTGTTTGGGAGCAATGAAAGTAGCCAGGTGCATATACTGAAATATTTTTCTGCTCCCATTGACCTGAATAGCGAGTTTCTGCACATTGGCGACCCCTCTCTATTCAAGTTCACGGGAGGATCAAACATAACTAATTGTTTAGACTCAGCAATTCCGTAGACCTTATTGGAGAGTAGCCACGCTTGTGTGTCCATTCTTCATTGCAAATAGCCCACCCTATAGACACGTGATTTTCAGTGTTTTCATAGACCTGACCAAAGTCCACCACCTTTCACTGCCTGGTTGCAAGAAGGGGTTCAGGATTTTCTTAAAAATATGTAATGTGCTCAGTTCACCATCCTGCTCTATGACATGCTGACTGCAATGTGGACCATATTTTATGTGAAATTTCTACACACTTTTTTTTATTTGCAATAATTCGCTGTATCATAAAAACCACATTAAAGTTGAAAAAGTGTCATAAATTAGAAAATTACAAATATCTGTAAAAGATCATTTGACCTACACAACTTCTTCAGGGTATAGTGACCTCTCAAATAACTGAAATCACATTACAGGCAGTCCCCGGGTTACGTACAAGATAGGTTCTGCAGGTTTGTTCTTAAGTTGAATTTGTATGTAAGTCAGAACTGTATACTTTATTATTGTAATAAAAAATTTTTTTGGTCTCTGTGACAATTGGATTTTAAAAATGTTGGGTTGTCATAAGAACCAGGATTAACAATAAATCTTCATTACAGACACCTGTGATAACTGTTATAGCTGATTATTGTAGCCTAGGGCTAAAGTACAGTAAATTACCAAAATCCAGAGGTGCGTTTGTAACTAGGGGTCGAATGTAAGTCAGGTGTTCTTAAGTAGGGGACCGCCTCTACTGTCCTGCAGTATGTACTGTAATATCCACAATTACAAGTCCTTCTCGCAGTGTAATGACGTTACCGGTATCCACGGCCACTGTCACAAGACGTTCATGAGCGTAAGGCTGGAATGTTAAGATGGTTATTCAAGAGTCCTGATTCACATGTTGGAAATTTGGCTCTTACAAGTTGTAATGTTGCCCCAAAACAGTTATCTTGCTAGTTATTTTGAGTATTTACTTGATCTACTTACATGTGCCCTGCTGATGTAACATGTATGTCCTCAGTCTGATACAGCCAATTCCTGGAAACCTTACCGTAACCTGGTATGTCTAAGGGGATGGAGATGGTGGTAGTCAATTTCTAAACAGAAGCATCTTCTCAAGATTGATATCAACACCAATGGACATGGTTTGGGTACTTGGACAAAGGCTAAATGCCAATGTAGATCCAGAGATGATTGGAGGACGTTCTGCAGACTGGAAAAATATTTCAATAAGGAGCAGGAAAAATGAAAGTAGAATTTATGTGTTTGTAAATTACTCACCTCCTTGTAGAATTAAAGTCAATACATTGTCATTAATCTCTAATTTATGTGTGTTCTAAGGCTTCCTACATATCATGTTTAGGAGATTGGTTCTATTTTAAATTAAAGAATGCAAACATCACCTAAAATGTATTTATCAATCAACTATTCCTAGTATTTATATACACTCTCCGGCCACTTTATTAGGTACACCATGCTAGTAACGGGTTGGACCCCCTTTTGCCTTCAGAACTGCCTCAATTCTTCGTGGCATAGATTCAACAAGGTGCTGGAAGCATTCCTCAGAGATTTTGGTCCATATTGACATGATGGCATCACACAGTTGCCGCAGATTTGTCGGCTGCACATCCATGATGCGAATCTCCCGTTCCACCACATCCCAAGGATGCTCTATTGGATTGAGATCTGGTGAATGTGGAGCCATTTGAGTCCAGTGACCTCATTGTCATGTTCAAGAAACCAGTCTGAGATGATTCCAGCTTTATGACATGGCGCATTATCCTGCTGAAAGTAGCCATCAGATGTTGGGTACATTGTGGTCATAAAGGGATGGACATGGTCAGCAACAATACTCAGATAGGCTGTGGCGTTGCAACGATGCCCAAATAGTGCCAAGAAAATATTCCCCAAACCATGACACCACGACCACCAGCCTGAACCGTTGATACAAGGCAGGATGGATCCATGCTTTCATGTTGTTGACGCCAAATTCTGACCCTACCATCCAAATGTCGCAGCAGTAATCGAGACTCATCAGACCAGGCAACGTTTTTCCAATCTTCTACTGTGCAATTTCGATGAGCTTGTGCAAATTATAGCCTCAGTTTCCTGTTCTTAGCTGAAAGGAGTGGCACCCGGTGTGGTCTTCTGCTGCTGTAGCCCATCTGCCTCAAAGTTCGACGTACTGTGCGTTCAGAGATGCTCTTCTGCCTACCTTGGTTGTAACGGGTGGCGATTTGAGTCAATGTTGCCTTTCTATCCGCTCGAACCAGTCTGCCCATTCTCCTCTGACCTCTGGCATCAACAAGGCATTTCCGCCCACAGAACTGCCGCTCACTGGATGTTTTTTCTTTTTCGGACCATTCTCTGTAAACCTTAGAGATGGTTGTGTGTGAAAATCCCAGTAGATCAGCAGTTTCTGAAATACTCAGACCAGCCCTTCTGGCACCAACAACCGTGCCACGTTCAAAGGCCTCAAATTACCTTTCTTCCCCATACTGATGCTCGGTTTGAACTGCAGGAGATTGTCTTGACCATTTCTACATGCCTAAATGCACTGAGTTGCCGCCATGTGATTGGCTGATTAGAAATTAAGTGTTAACGAGCAGTTGAACAGGTGTACCTAATAAAGTGGCCGGTGAGTGTATATATATATATATATGTGTGCACGGAAAGAATCTCACAGGCACCCACAATCGCTAAGTTATATTCTTTGGTTTATTATTGAAGGCGTTTTTATCTAATTTATTAATAGCTCCCCTAGGTAATACAACTTAGCTTTCATTGGCTTATCTCAATTTGGTCATATTTCCGCAGCTGCACAATGTCCTCAACAAGAAAGTAGATATAATGGCACCAGAAATATATTTGTAGGTGCTACGTAACAGGTGTGATAAGGACATGTACAAGGTGAGCTTCTTCAGGGTCATGGTGATGTATCCTCCGAGGTTGTAGAAAGATGAACTATTTCGTGAATAACTTCACTAGAAAATCACGTCATATCTATAAAATATTAAAGGGGACATAACCACGAAGACAAAATTCTTAAATATAGCCGAAGCTGGAAAACTATGGATCTGACCATATGCTGTACATTACCGTATATAACCGAGTACAAGTCGAGTTTTTCAGCACAAATATTGTGCTTTTACTTGAGTAGTGTCAGCCTTTCTATTTAGTAGCGTGCCAAATCGTGTCTCAAAGTATGACCAGATTTATCCAAGTTTCTGATGCTAATAGATAAATCTGGCCTAGCATATGACTTTCTAGTCTAACTTTGCACATCCTATTAGTTAGCTTAGTTTACTACAGAAAACTTTGTTACTATGATAGAATTATGTTATAAAATATAACAGATTAATGACTCCGCCCCATTAAAGGAACATTCTAGTCACAGCTGATTCATTGGATTATACCTTGTGCAGGGCATGCAGGGAGGAGCAGGACTCCAGGTTCTAGCGAGGTTCTAGGAATACAATGAGAATGAGTCCTGCTCTCTTAGCGTTCTGCAGCGTACATCTACAGCGCAGACAGGGTGAGCCCTCGTCATACAGAGGTGGGGTTTGCTGCATATTGCAGCAAACAGCCACCGCTAATACTGCTAGCACCAATTACGGATATTAACTCCTTGATTTCTCTGGCGGAGCCGCCAACAGCATTTAAAAGACAGCGGTGCATGGGCAAAACCATCTATGTTGAGACAGTTGCTCCCCATGATGTCATCGAGGGGGTCGGCGATCGGTTGGATCAATATGTTTTTTAAGGGGGGCCTTGTCTCTCCTAGTTACAACACAGAGGGGTAAAAATCTGGTGCAAGATTTCCTTTAATGGCAATGTGTTACTGTCAGGATGTAACTGGCATTGTCCACTTACAGAATAGAGAGTAAAATGCTGACTATTGGTTTCCAGTAGATCGGATACAACTTCTTGCTCAAATGTCAGAACTACTCATATTAAATCACCAGCTTTATACTTATACAAAAATATGAGTTTGGAGGGGAGAACACCTGTTCCTGCACATTTTTTCCTAATCTGATAAAATATGTGGCTATTACTTTGATGAATTCTCCTCTTCCAGAAAAGCCGTACTTTGTGGAAAAACAGCTGTTATTTCAGAATGCGACATTGATGAATACACCCCTAAATCTTTAATGTTCCCCCGGATGCCCAAAGAGCTAATGTGTCACTGTCATTGCAGTTGATTAAAAACTAGCTTTATTTCTGTACATATCACAAAACAGCATTTTTATATCTGCCATATGGATAATACGCTCTGAACCAAATTTACATTGCAGAGCTTCATTTAGCCCACGCTGACTCCCTACAGAAACGAAACACAATTAGAATTGTCGAGATCCGCTCTACGTGTAGACTCCGGATGCCACGGGCTATGGAAAATTTGTCCGGGGTCTTGCTATGCTCACTATCTGACCGATGGCTGGAACGCGGAGGTCTGAGCCTGGAGCGAACGGGGGACTTGGATGTAAATGCAAAATCATATTCAACATTCCCGGCTTTCAGCAGCAGAAAGTCAGAAAGCAGGGAGGAAAATACTTTGTCATCAAAAACCATAATAATTACGTGTCAAGTGTAATTACAGCTCAGAGGGGTAACCCGTCTAATCTTAAGTGACAGGGGAAAGTGTTTTTGCAAGGGAAGATGCATAACGGGGTGAAATCAGAGACAAAAAAATGTTCCTCCTGTTCTATTTGTGGATGCACAGAAGAAACACAAGCCTCTTAGCTTCTATTTGCAATGCATAGAACTTTCTCTGCAGGAAGATGTTATTTCACCCTAGACGCATCGCCCCCCTTTGCTACGTGCCAGCGCCAAAGCATTGTGGGACATAATGACCTCATTTTGCAAATAACAGGACTCTCATCTCAATGCTAATGACTCGCCTTCTCCTAACTATTCTTCTACTTGATTCTTGTCTGACATGTTGTGTCTGCAGTAAACCCTAACCAGGATACAGCTAGTTAGTGGACTGTAGTAATGTCAACTGTAATACCCCCATTTCCATGATGTCATTAACTGTTAGGATAGATTCACATCACATCTTTTGTATACGCTCAGTGTATATATGTAGGGCCGCCATCAGGGGGGTTTAGTGTGACTGTGTTCAGGGGGCCCCAAGGGGGAGAAGGGGCCTGAAGTCACAGAAAACCAAATACACAGGGGAGGATGATCATTCTCTGGGGGGCCCACAAAGTTTTCCAGTCTGGGAACAGGGTGAGTTCAAGTTCTAGCACACCGTAGCTAGCATGAGATGTTTACACATGGTATCCAGTGTGCTTTTAATTGTTTTTATTTCAGTATTTTATGACATCACATTTCAGTATAGCACCCTCCTCAGGCCACCGCTGAATGGGAAGTCCATATAACACACAGTGACATCACTAAGGATTCACCCTTAACATCTCCAGCAGCCACCGGTGGCTGACAAGGTTGACTCTTTTCAGGGGCAGAATAGGATGACGTATCCCACTGTAGTGAATACAGTTGGATACGTCTTTGCCCTTCATTGTAAGGATATGTCAGGAATCCGCCCAACCTCTCCTCACAATGGGGGGCAAAAACACAACGCGAAACCAGCCTTAGTTGGTATTCTACAAACCAAATTAAGTGTTTTCGGAGCTACACAATTACTTGACAAACTCCATATAAGTGGAAGACCACATCTTGGAATTCGCTTTAATAAGATTAAGCAGTGAGTTGTAATATCAGAAAATCAATGAGATCTTTCAGTCAAAAAAATTGTAAGGTGCCAAGTGTTGGACCTCACCAATTTGATATTAATGGATAACCCCCCGGAACGTGCCATAGAAATAACTATTTAACATTATACCCCAAAGAGAAGCAGCAATTTAGATCTCAATACTTTGCAGCTTCGGGTATTTTAACAGTATTTTTAAGAATTGGTGGTAAAATGAATTGTCCATGGATATAAATTTTGAAAAGATAATACAAAAGGAAAAATATGATACAATATTGTAGGACTTTATTGATCATCTGGGGGAATATTCTTTTGTACATAGTGTTCTGACAATTATTACATACAGTTAGGGCCGTTCCACACTTGCGAGTGGGATGCGATGAACTCGCATCACACTCACAACGCATGCTGCTCGGATCGCATGGCCCGAACGCTGCACACCGGGACTGAACTGACATGCTGAGTTCAGTCCCGGGTTCATCAAGTTCATCGCATCACATGCGCACGAGACAGGCTTAACGTTACAGTTACATACCTAGACTAAGAGAGGCACATTCTTATATGTTGCTAGTTCTTTAGTCGCATACAAAACATAGTTACAGAACATTGAAATACAGCATAGTACAGGTTAACATGACCACAATACACAAGGCAAAAGCCAGACCTGATGCAGAGACAGCCACCTATAGCAGCAGCATCTTGACATTGCAGCTGCAAGTTCACAAGATTTAGAGTAGGAATGTACGTAGTGTCCTATCTGCAGGCAGTATATTGTAGGGTAGGATCTGACCAATTTACACATAATGACCTAAATGTTATTGAGCGGGAGGATCTGTGCAGATTATACATAGTGTTCTCTCTATAGGCATCATGTTATAGAGCAGAAGGTGCTGAGCAGGTTGTACATAGTGTCCTATCTGCAGGCAGCCAGTTATAGAGTGGAGGAGCTGAGCAGTTTATACATAGTGACCTATCTGCAGGCAGCATGTTATAGAGAAGACTGAGCTGAGCAGATTTTACATAGTGTCCTATCTGTAGACAGAATATTATAGAGCAGGAGAAGCTGAGCAGTTTATACGTAGTAACCTATCTGCAGGCAGCATGTTGTAGAGAAGACGGAGCAGAGCAGCTGAGCATATCTGTACACGGACTATTACAGAGTAGGATGAGCTGAGCAGTTTATACACAGTGACCTATCTGCAGGTAACATGTTATTGAGCAGGAGGAGCTGAGCAGATTGTACATAGTGTCCTATCAGCAAGATGCATATTATAGAGCAGGAGGGGCTGTGCAGATTGTAAATAGTGTCATATCTGTAGGCAGAATATTATAGAGTAGAAGGAGCTGAGCTGTTTATACTTAGTGACCTATCTGCAGGCAGCATGTTATAGAGCAGGAGGAGCTGTGCAGATTGTACATAGTGTCCTATCTGCAGGCAGCATGTTATAGAGCATGTTATAGAGCAGGAGGAGCTGTGCAGATTGTACATAGTGTCCTATCTGCAGGCAGCATGTTATAGAGCAGGAGGAGCTGTGCAGATTGTACAAGCAGTAGGGTCTATCACCAAATACCAAATCTCCCTGCAGAAAGCAATTGATATTTACCATAAACTATATAATATAAAGGAATACATTCTTTACTGGTTTGGTTTTAACCAATTTTTTATTACACTTCTTGGAAGAAATTCAAAAACTAAATTAACAAAATTGTATAAAGAAAAAATAATGACTCATTTTAAGAAACTCATCTTAAACAAGGTACTACTACTCCTAAAGAGGATTGGAAAGCAGAATCGGTAAATCTGCAAACCATCCCTTTAATGATCAGATGCAATGCAAGAGGTGACAAGGTTAGCGCTTTGCTGGAACTTTTAGCTATAAAATCATAAGCTTCTTACTTGATCATTTCAGTTTAATGAGGACTTTATGAGGTAGAAAAAAAACATTGCCGCCATGTTAATTTGTCCCCAGCACGGCGGCGCAGGCACAACTGTCTCCATACATAATTATCAACACTTATGAGAAACAGACCTGAAGAACTCCCCGACCCTGTCTCCATAAACAGAGGGCTGCAGACATGAACAATGCCAACATCCATTGAGATCTGAAGCAACATAAGTCTGAGTGACGGTTGTGTGAAGGCTGGGGCACCGGGCCAGGTAGTCCTATGTCTATAAGGACCTCTATTTCTAGGGATACAAGGTTCAAGGCTAAGTTCTGTTCATCAGTCACCACTTTGTTCATGATATTAAGCAACAAGTTTGAAACTGCAGGACTGGTACGAAACTATTGGGAGGGGGAAGGGGACGGAGAGAAAGAAAAATGGCTCCTAAAGTTCCCACGCTGGCCCCTAAATCAGAACCATATGGAGACCTGAATGTGTCTTGGTCACAGTTAGGCGATGAAGGAGCCGGCCTGAGAAGTGTCAGGAGGAAAGAACGTATTCCTAAGTGTAATCCTTCAGTGGTTATTAATTGCAGTCCTGTGACCCATATCCACTTCAGAACAAAAACCTTATTCATGCCACACCGATCCGGGAGACCCCGCTACTTTTGTAGAATAATAACAAATTAAAAATGAAAATAGTGATTAAATGTGTAGACCCCTTGGGCTTGAATATTACAAATGATTTACCTCCGATGCATAACAGGGGCTAGGTCAAACCAGAAGTACACAAGCGGAATTGTGAGTTTCTTCTTTATGTTTAGTATGGGGAGGGGGTTTTCTCGGGGGTAATCAAAAAGTGACCTGGGTCCTTAAGCAGTACCGGTCATATCAAAGGTTTCATTTAAGTCTTTGCAAATTTCAAGAGGAGCTATAGTTACTCCCATCTTTCTCATCAAAATGTGTGAATAAGTACAACTCGGTTACTATTGCTTTGTTCAAAGAGGTGCGTGTCTCTACAGTCTGGCACTATCACTACTAAAAAATCTCAGAAATATTTACTAAAAAGTTACTACTTTTCAGCCAATCAACCAGATTTCAGCCCTTTAGCAAATACAGCTAGGCCCACATTTAGCATGGCTGTGATTGGCCAGGCCGACCATATAGCCATGCTGTATAAGTGGCAGGGTCACATGTTCCAGCACCATTACAGAGAGGAGAGAGAGCTAGAGAGAGGCTGCTGATTGAGATAGGGTCAGTAAGACTGGTAGGGAGAGAAATCTGAAATAATTGCCCTTATTAGAGCACTCTAATGAACTGCATGTTACTACCCATTGGCTGCTATAGGGCCAGTCTTAGTACTATTTGCATTTACAGCATCATACAGTCTCATACAGTTTCATTTACAGCTTAATATACTACTACAGTTTAAAAGTACCAGTCTTTGTACCACCATAATCATACAACACTGCATTACAGAACCAGTCTTAGTACTATTTGAATCATACAGTCCAAGTACTATTTCCATCAGTGTTACGTTAAAGTACCAGTCTTAGTACTATTTGCATTATACAGTGTTATGTTACAGTACCAGTCTTAGTACTATTTGAATCATACAGTTTAAGTACTATTTGCACCAGTCTAAGTACTATTTCCATCAGTGTTACGTTAAAGTACCAGTCTTAGTACTATTTTCATTATATAGTGTTATATTACAGTACCAGTCTTAGTTCCTTTTGTATCATACAGTGTTATCTTATAGTACTAGTCCAATAGCGATAGTTGTAGATTTTATTTATATCCTCATACAGTACTACAGTGTAGTGTTATTGTTTTTACTAATTTCACTTATATCCTTGTACAGTACAGAATATATTTTAAAATGATGGAAGCCGGATTTAACGGACAAGGATGTGGTCATGGTGCTGCTGCTCGTGGTGGTGATGGAGCTGGCGCTGGAGAGAGAGAAAGTACTCATTCATTTATTACTCGACTCAACAGAATTGTGTTGCACATTTTATGTTACAGGTGCACCAAAAAAAATTGGTGCACACTTCCTGAGCAGCACAGGGTTTAACATATTAATGAAGAGCGTGCGCCACTTTTGATTAATCTGGCGCACTCTGCACTACTTTTGCTAAATGTAGGCCATAGAGTTGTAAGATTCCCAAGAACTTGTGATGTAAGATAAGTGTGTGGACAGCGAACAATCACAGATCTACTATAATGATGAAATCCAAATGCAAACTTCTGTGGCTTTCTGAAATGTGCAGATGGAGAAGGAGACAATGAGTTCCTAGACAAAATATGTATGTCTAGAGGTTGGACTTGGTGGACTTTAATCTTTTTATACTATGTATACTATGATAGCTCGAACAAAGAGATGGTGGGAATGGATCCCCCGTAAGCCAGCAGAAACATGGTAAGACACAACAATCAGCCCCTAGACATGACTATACCTACTACTGCCCAGCTAGATGCTGAACGTGGATTTATTATGTGACTGGGTCCGTACACATAGCTTGGTTATTTACAAAAAAAGGTCCCTAGGGACCTCACTGAGACCCATTGGTCTAAAACTTAACTTTTAATATATTTGAAGCTCTAAAAGGTTTTATTTGGATTGTTCGAACCTATTTCAAGACATACACATTAAAATTCTACAAATCCATGGTGTACAGTGTATTATTATTTGTGTACAAGTCCCAATTGAGAGGAGTTTTGTGTTGTGTCAGTATACTACAGGAGAGAGAGCTCCAGGGGTCATTCGTGAGTAGATACTGACTGTGTATTCAATCAGTGATGTTTTTGTTAATTCTGCAACTTAGTTGCTATAGTTAATATGGCAATGTGCTACCATAGGCTAACTTCCAAGTAGCAATTCACTGGTCTATAGAAACACTGGAGTTCTACCTATCTGTGATTAATGTTGCTCCTCACTCTCTAACAATTATTGGATATAGAAGCTAGTCCCTATACACCATATCAATGCTGTCTAAAATTTGACTGATAGCCCCCCCGACATGTTGGCGTCCTCAGGGGTGCCGGGGCTATATGCTATTATACTACTGCCCAGCGGTACAGCCAGGGACTCACCACACAAAGGCCAGCCCTCACAGTATCCTCGGTGTGGCATTTTTGACCCAGACTGCAGAAGACACATGTCATTTACACACTGTGCCCCCGGTCAGGCTGAGATGGACAGCCTATGATCCATGATGGTGGCTGTGCCACAGTATGTCATTCCCAGCTACCACTACCTTTCTCAGTAGGCCATCCCTGCCCTGCACCAACAGGGTGTGGAAAAAAATCACGCGTGTGTAAACTGACATGTGGACAAGTAAACAGGGGCAGGCAGGAACGTTACAAGCATTTCTGCCTTAATCTCCAGTCCTGCCTACTTGCCTCAGCATATCCTAATTGATACAAGACAACCACAAAGACTGTCCCTACACTTATGTGGGAACACAAAACAGGGCAAACACAACAAGAACAAATGGTTGACAACCCAGGTCACATTGGAGATGGCTGTGCAAACAGTGCAAAGTTGCAGCTACAAAGGGAATTTAAAAAAAAAAAAAGAAATCGGAAGAGATCGGAAAACCAGAAATATGGTTACCAGAAACTCTCACACGAAACTTGAGCAGGTAAAGAAACTTTAATCGGCAGGTAGAAAGAGTAGGGCTCTATTAGTCACATGGTAGTTAACTCTTGCTGATCCAGAGTACAGGTCTGGTGAATTCAATCAGCAGCCAGTAACTAGACCATTGTTCACAGTGCCAAATGACAGTGGACAACAGGGAAATTCAGCGTCTCCTCAGTCCAGTCCAGTAGTGCAAACTTAAGAAGATGCCAACAAGGATGTAAAAATGGTGTTCAATTTTTTACAAGCATCTAGGTACAGGTGATAATTTATGGGAATGTACAGCCTGGAGGTCTGTATCTTCCACTTTTATGGATATGTTGCACATCTTGTGAAATCCCTTAAACAGCGATAAGGGGAGAAGGAGTCCGGTCATTGCTGTTAATACTAAATCTTTGCCCCACGTGAAGGAACGTTAGCTCCCACTGGTCTTCTACAATTTCCTGTTGGCAGAGAAGGATCAAGCTCTCCTCTAGGACCAAGTCTGCTTGTTTGAAGGGTCTGATACACCCACTTCTGGGTGGGCTGTGAAATATGTTGATCAGCATACCCTTCTTTAGGAATGTGATGGGTACATAAAATACCCAAATCAACTTACAGTGACACCGAGCTGATATATAAGATAGGGGGTCTCCACTCCTTATCGGGTGCCTTCCTGTGGTACCGTAACAGTTGGTTAGTGTGTGAGAATAAAAATAACTATGTTTGATGGGGTAAATGAGAAGTGATATGGTATGTAACATAGGGGTTAGTAATCAGCACAGTCAGGCATTGATCCAAAGGAAATAGGTTAAAATCCCAAAACTTTAATTACCGTATATACTCAAGTATAAGCCGACCCGAGTATAAGCCGAGACCCCTAATTTTACCACCAAAAACTGGGAAAAACTACTGACTCGAGTATAAGCCGAGGGTGGGAAATGCATTTGTCAACCCCCCCCAGTAGTGTACAGCCTGCCAGCCCCCAGTAGTATACAGCCTGCCAGCCCCCAGAAGAATACAGCAGCCCCTAGTAGTATACAGCAGCCCCCCTGTAGTATACAGCAACCCCCCTGTAGTATACAGCAACCCCCTAGTAGTATACAGCAGCCCCTAGTAGTATACAGCAGCCCCTAGAAGTATACAGCAGCCCCCAGTAGTATACAGCAGCCCCCCTGTAGTATACAGCAGCCCGCAGTAGTATACAGCAGCCCCCCTGTAGTATACAGCAGCCCCCTAGTAGTATACAGCAGCCCCTAGTAGTATACAGCAGCCCCTAGAAGTATACAGCAGCCCCCAGTAGTATACAGCAGCCCCCCTGTAGTATACAGCAAGCCACTAGTAGTATACAGCAAGCCCCTAGTAGTATACAGCAAGCCCCTAGTAGTATACAGCCAGCCCCTAGTAGTATACAGCAGCCCTTAGTAGTATACAGCAGCCCCTAGTAGTATACAGCCTGCCCCTAGTAGTATACAGCAAGCCCCTAGTAGTATACAGCAGCCCCTAGTAGTATACAGCAGCCCCTAGTAGTATACAGCAGCCCCTAGTAGTATACAGCAAGCCCCTAGTAGTATACAGCAAGCCCCTAGTAGTATACAGCCTGCCCCTAGTAGTATACAGCAGCCCCTAGTAGTATACAGCAGCCCCTAGTAGTATACAGCCTGCCCCTAGTAGTATACAGCAGCCCCTAGTAGTATACAGCAGCCCCTTGTAGTATACAGCCTGCCCCTAGTAGTATACAGCAAGCCCCTAGTAGTATACAGCAGCCCCTAGTAGTATACAGCCTGCCCATAGTAGTATACAGCAGCCCCTAGTAGTATACAGCAGCCCCTAGTAGTATACAGCAAGCCCCTAGTAGTATACAGCAGCCCCTAGTAGTATACAGCACCCCCTAGTAGTATACAGCAAGCCCCTAGTAGTATACAGCAGCCCCTAGTAGTATACAGCAGCCCCTAGTAGTATACAGCAAGCCCCTAGTAGTATACAGCAGCCCCTAGTAGTAAACAGCAGCCCCTAGTAGTAAACAGCAGCCCCTAGTAGTATACAGCCTGCCCCTAGTAGTATACAGCAGCCCCTAGTAGTAAACAGCAGCCCCTAGTAGTAAACAGCAGCCCCTAGTAGTATACAGCCTGCCCCTAGTAGTATACAGCAGCCCCTAGTAGTAAACAGCAGCCCCTAGTAGTAAACAGCAGCCCCTAGTAGTATACAGCCTGCCCCTAGTAGTATACAGCCTGCCCCTAGTAGTATACAGCCTGCCCCTAGTAGTATACAGCCTGACCCCACGGCCCTTAAAAAAATAAACTTAAATACTCACCCTCCGATGTCAGCGCAGCTCCACGATGTCGGCGCGACTTACCGATGTCCCCGATGTCAGCGCGTCCCGTCTTCTTTCTTCTCCGCGGCTCCTCTTCACTCTTCCCGCGGCCATGTTTTCTTCTAGCATGGCCGCGTCGATGATAGAAGAAAGAAGAGAGAAGAGGAGCCGCGGAGAAGAAAGAAGACGGGACGCGCTGACATCGGGGACATCGGTAAGTCGCGCCGACATCGGGGAGTCGCGCCGACATCGGGGAGCCGCGCCGACATCGGAGGGTGAGTATTTAATTTTATTTTTTTAAGTGGGTAATTTTTTTGGGGGTAATAGACTCGTGTATAAGCCGAGGGGACGTTTTTCAGCACATTTTTTGGGCTGAAAAACTCGGCTTATACACAAGTATATACGGTAAGATATGATTAAAAAGTTTCGCAATTACTAAAAAAATGATTTTTAGCCTGAGCACTGAAAGAGTTACTGTACAGGGGGTCAGTTTCGGAGCTCCCCTGCTCCTGGACCTGTTGTTATTTTCCTGTTTCTGGACAGGATTTCTCTGTTACAGGGGAAGGTAATGACATTGTTCCCGAACATCAGTCAGCTAATTATATCTCACCCTTGTTACTGACCATCTAAATATAAGAATAACTTTTCCTCTTTCCATTAATTATTGATGGACAGGTACATGGCCTTTAGGTGGGAACTGTCTGAGCTGTTTTTGCTTCCAGATGAGGAAACAGAATAGTTTCCTCCCAGATAACCTTTATTTATGAGGCCTTTTTTTTTAACTTCTGTGCCGTTTTTTGGAAAAATATTGAATTATTTTTTAAATCCAGAAAAAAGTTAGGAAACACTAAACTAGAAAATCAATAAAAACATGTCTTATATGCAGTGCTGATGGATGTTGTTATATCAAATGAAGTACATACAAACTATTCATATATTAATGGGGTTTTCAGGATTTAAATATCTATATGACAATTTTCTCAGCTCAGCCCCTCCGGCTCTATAACATGCTGCCTGCAGATAGGACACTATGTACAATCTTCTCAGCTCCTCCTGCTCTATAACATGCTGCCTGTAGGTAGGACACAATGTACAATCTGCTCAGCTCCTCCTGCTGTATAACATGCTGCCTGTAGGTAGGACACAATGTACAATCTGCTCAGCTCCTCCTGCTATATAACATGCTGCCTGCAGATAGGACACTATGTACAATCTTCTCAGCTCCTCCTGCTCTATAACATGCTGCCTGTAGGTAGGACACAATGTACAATCTGCTCAGCTCCTCATGCTCTATAACATGCTGCCTGTAGGTAGGACACAATGTACAATCTGCTCAGCATCTCTTGCTCTATAACATGCTTCTTGCAGATAGAACACTATTTACAATCTGCTCAGCTCCTCCTGCTCTAAATTATTACATGATTGATGATGGAAATCATATGGTGTTAAAATGTGGACAACCACTTTCAGTATTATTTACAATGACTTATTACAGTAGTATTGAAGGAGTAGTAACAGATTTTTGCCAAGATAAGAGATAGAGGGAGAGGTGTCATATTCACTTTGTGCACACCAAATTTTCTCAGGGTACTATGTTTAAGCTTTTATTTTTTTCATTTTCCCTCATTGTTCATTTCATTTTCCCTCATTGTTCATGAGATCAGTGATCAGATGAGTAAACAGATTATAGCTTCTTGATTATACTATGAAGTCTGTGATGTAATACACATTATACTGCCTGACACACTGTATACGTACAGATTATATTATTCTAAGGGTGTATTCACACTGCCGTTGCCCGCCATACCGTAGATCGGCGGGCACACGGCGGCTCAGGGGGAGCAGGAGGGGATGAGCGCCGCTCACCCCGCCCCTCTCCATAGAGGAACATGGCGCACGGCGCCGTATGCCGAGGAAAGATGTCCTATCTTTTCACAGGGTACGGATCGGTACGATGCCGCACGTTTGCTGCACCTTAGCGCTCCCGTAGGGCGCCGTGCGCCCATTGCCGTCTATCGGGACGTATATATGTCCCCCATACGGCAGTCTGAATATAACCTAAACATTATAGAAAGTGCTCACTGCACAAGTGCTGAGGGAGCAGGGAAGGGAGCGGAAGACAGTGTAACAGCCTGTAAAGCCAGATCACAGAGGGGCTAAGGTAGCCCCACAGACTCATTAGCAGAATTATAAAAGTTGATTTTAGAAGGAAGGAGGCCATGGATAACAAATATCAGAGGATTACCACAGTCACGGTGCCTGGATCTAGGAGTAATGTCCCTGGTTTATCATGTTTGGTTTTGATGGTAGATTTCCTTTAATATGGTCAGAGGAACTGCTGGAGGCAATATTCTCCATTCTACTAAGGTTGCAGAAGAAGAATCTATGAGTGATCCGGCTTTGAGGTAATCACGTAATGGAGCCGGGTCAATTAATTCCTGACTTCACTTCCCAAACCAAAACACAACAAGCAGGAGTCGGCACTCACAGCAGGCCTCCTGTCAGAAGAGTGTTTCACACTCAAGTGCTGACATATCCCGCTGTGAGATGCTGCGCTGTTTGTTTTTCGCTCTCTCCTGCTTGTTCTGGCTTCACTTCAGATTTTAATATACGTCCAGAATTCACTGATATGTTACCCGCTGGCCTCACTTTAAATAGGACATAGCACACGGACCGCAAGTCACCCAAGATGACCCGTCACAGACCCCGCTACCGACACATCACAGGCCAATAGATCATTGTGCAGGGATGTCCCAGCATAGACGCTTAACAGGTCAGGAAATGGTATGGGGAGACTGAGGAAGGACATATAGGACATACAATTTTATCAATCAGCATTCGCACATCAAATATTAGAAAAAGAATTGGGATAAGTTTTCCCCCCAACTATTTGTTTTTTAAAACTTGTCCTATGACATCATTATCTGTGTATAGCCACTTGAACTGTGATGCGAAATGTATTATTCCTGGATTATTATTCTACATTACTGCAATCATAACCTTTGTGTTGGGACATCACTGAATTTTTCATCAGTGTATCGTTATTTGTATTATTCTTCTTACTGTGACATCACTGGGTGCATTATGTCCCTCCTGTGACATCACTGTGTGTATTATCCCTGTACTGTGACATCACTGTGTGTATTATCCCTGTACTGTGACATCACTGTGAGGATGACTCCTGCACTGTGACATCATTGTGTGTATTATCCCTGTACTGACAACAGCGGAGCCATAGGCGAAGCAGGAACATGACGGTGGTAAGGGGGGACCTATAACGACTGAATTTAGATGATAGTATTGATGTGAGATGATGGTCCTTGTTAAAAGAACAGAGTGGGTGGGATAGTGTAGTGATGTAAGAACAGAGTAGGTGGGATAGTGTAGTGATGTAAGAACAGAGTGGGTGGGATAGTGTAGTGATGTAAGAACAGAGTGGGTGGGATAGTGTAGTGATGTAAGAACAGAGTGGGTGGGGATAGTGTAGTGATGTAACAACAGAGTGGGTGGGATAGTGTGGTGATGTAAGAACAGAGTGGGTGGGATAGTGTAGTGATGTAAGAATAGAGTAGGTGGGATAGTGTAGTGATGTAAGAACAGAGTGGGTGGGATAGTGTAGTGATGTAAGAACAGAGTGGGTGGGATAGTGTAGTGATGTAAGAACAGAGTGGGTGGGATAGTGTAGTGATGTAAGAACAGAGTGGGTGGGATAGTGTAGTGATGTAAGAACAGAGTGGGTGGGATAGTGTAGTGATGTAAGAATAGAGTAGGTGGGATAGTGTAGTGATGTAAGAACAGAGTGGGTGGGATAGTGTAGTGATGTAAGAACAGAGTGGGTGGGATAGTGTAGTGATGTAAGAACAGAGTGGGTGGGATAGTGTAGTGATGTAAGAACAGAGTAGGTGGGATAGTGTAGTGATGTAAGAACAGAGTGGGTGGGATAGTGTAGTGATGTAAGAACAGAGTAGGTGTATAGTGTAGTGATGTAAGAACAGAGTGGGTGGGATAGTGTAGTGATGTAAGAACAGAGTGGGTGGGATAGTGTAGTGATGTAAGAACAGAGTGGGTGGGATAGTGTAGTGATGTAAGAACAGAGTGGGTGGGATAGTGTAGTGATGTAAGAACAGAGTGGGTGGGATAGTGTAGTGATGTAAGAACAGAGTGGGTGGGATAGTGTAGTGATGTAAGAACAGAGTGGGTGGGATAGTGTAGTGATGTAAGAACAGAGTGGGTGGGATAGTGTAGTGATGTAAGAACAGAGTGGGTGGGATAGTGTAGTGATGTAAGAACAGAGTAGGTGGGATAGTGTAGTGATGTAAGAACAGAGTGGGTGGGATAGTGTAGTGATGTAAGAACAGAGTAGGTGTATAGTGTAGTGATGTAAGAACAGAGTGGGTGGGATAGTGTAGTGATGTAAGAACAGAGTGGGTGGGATAGTGTAGTGATGTAAGAACAGAGTGGGTGGGATAGTGTAGTGATGTAAGAACAGAGTGGGTGGGATAGTGTAGTGATGTAAGAACAGAGTGGGTGGGATAGTGTAGTGATGTAAGAACAGAGTGGGTGGGATAGTGTAGTGATGTAAGAACAGAGTGGGTGGGATAGTGTAGTGATGTAAGAACAGAGTGGGTGGGATAGTGTAGTGATGTAAGAACAGAGTGGGTGGGATAGTGTAGTGATGTAAGAACAGAGTGGGTGGGATAGTGTAGTGATGTAAGAGGGGAGGAGCTCAGGAGTAGATGTCACTCCCTGTCCTGTATCTCTCTCTCTTTCTCTCTCTAGAAGCACAGAAAGAAACAAGTCCCTCCCACCCGCCCTTTACTATCATTAATTTACAACTGGTTATTTACCAATTACATGTATAATTCTATGAAAATGATTGTCTGTTTTTGTTTTTTTTTTAACTTTGACACTGTTTATCTTGTATCATGTAAATTTCTTAATTGACTGTTGATGAGATGAAGTTGGTGTTATCCTCCTAAGCCCAGGGGAAGGGCGATCCTTCAGCCATGGTTCCCTAGAGGTTTCCTCCGCAGGGGGTTTTTCCTCTCCTGAGCGCTGTGGGATGACTCTTTGTGAGTCGGCGGTTGCACATATTTAAAGTTTCTGCCTGGAGATTAAAATTTCTCAATGTTATGCTCCTGGCTTTAAAATGGAAGAAGAAAGAAATATCTAAATAAAAATGTAGATATAAAATTAAAAACAAATAAATAAAAGAATATGTATTTAAAAAAAAAAATAGAATGGGAGTCAAAGTATGGCATTTTGTTATCTGTCGCAGCTTTTATTTTGCGGTGGAGGAGTCAGGTGGAAGGTGCAGGTAAGTTATTGGTGGACTAATTTAACTTATAGAGGATGTAAAAGCTCATGGTGGTCAACAGCCTGAGCTTTGGAAGTGGCAGCCTCAAGGCTCTGGTAATGGTAAAAGCAGCCAGGGGCGGGCACGTTGGTGAAGCACACAATGGATAATCTTCACCAGGGTCATTGGTGCCCTTAAAGTGTACTGGCTCTGCTAGAATGGCAGGCAGAGCGTGCCGGGTGCTGTATGTCAGGCAGCTTTAGATTGGGGTATTGGGGAATCCCACCCCTAGCATGTCACCTGACTCCTCCTCTGATTGTTTTATTCCTGTGATTCAAATAAAGCTGTGGCCATTTCACCCATTACGTTATGTGGTTGTGTATTTTTTCCATACACCGTGTTTTTCTCTTGTCTAAACTGTTTTAAAATAAAGTGGGGGTCCATCCCATATCCACACGTCATGTGACATCAGTGTGCACTATCCCTGTACTGTGACATCACTGTGTGTATTATCCTGTACTGTGACATCACTGTGTGTATTATCCCTGTACTGTGACATCAGTGTGTGTATTATTCCTGTACTGTAACATCACTGTGTGTATTATCCCTGTACTGTGACATCACTGTGTGTATTATCCCTGTACTGTGACATCACTGTGTGTATTATCCCTATACTGTGACATCACTGTGTGTATTATCCCTGTACTGTGACATCACTGTGTGTATTATCCCTGTACTGTGACATCAGTATGCACTATCCCTGTACTGTGACATCGCTATGAGTATTATCTCTGTATTGTGACATCACTATGTGTATTATCCCTGTACTGTGACATCACTGTGTGTATTATCCCTGTACTGTGACATCACTGTGTGTATTATCTCTGTATTGTGACATCACTATGTGTATCCCTGTACTGTAACATCACTGTGTGTATTATCCCTGTACTGTGACATCACTGTGTGTATTATCCCTGTACTGTGACATCACTGTGTGTATTATCTCTGTACTGTGACATCACTGTGTGCATTACCCCTGTACTGTGACATCACTGTGTGTATTATCCCTGTACTGTGACATCACTGTGTGTATTATCCCTGTACCGGGACATCACTGTGTATAATATCCCTGTACTGTGACATCACTGTGTGTATTATCCTGTACTGTGACATCACTGTGTGTAATATCCCTGTACTGTGACATCACTGTGTGTATTATCCTGTACTGTGACATCACTGTGTGTATTATCCTGTACTGTGACATCACTGTGTGTATTATCTCTGTATTGTGACATCACTGTGTACATTATCTCTTCCCATTTGTACTATGTCATTACCATGTTTTTGTATCTACCCTGTTTTCCCTAAAATAGGACGCCCTCTGAAAATAAGACCTAGTACAATTTTGTTCAAACTTAGAAATATAAGGCCTCCCCTGAAAAGAAGAGCTAGTGGCAGCCATTGCTCAAAAATCCCCCCACCCCCTAAAAAAAACATAGATTAGTATTAATATATCATTTATATATTGCATTGAGGTTGTGACTTGGGTGGAGAATTCGTGGGATAAAATCACTGAATGCTGCGCTGCAAATGTGATACAAGCAGCCACTCGGGCAAGAAGGGCTTATTGGAGGAAAGTGCTAAACATGAGAGATTGCGGCCAATGATCCAAAAGAAATGGAGTCACAAGAAATTCATAGTTTGTAGAGTTACAGGGATGTTGATTTTTTGTTCAACAATAAATGTGAATTCTGCTTTATTGATAAATAAGACATCCCTTGAAGACGTGGTGCCTCTAAGCAAAAATTTAAATACACCACTGTCTTATTTTCAGGGAAACGCGGTATGTAGTGTGACATCTCTGTGGGATCGCATGCTACTGCCAGTGCTGTATGATACATATAGACTATAGATCTTTCATTTTTACTTACATAGGTTCTCAAACCTACACTAGCTATAAGGGCCTGTACACAGTACACATAGTGAAAATGACTGGCATACAACAGAACCCTAAAAATTAATGACCGGAGGGAGTTTTGCTGTGGAAGCAGGGGCATAGTCCAGGATGAAGTAGATAGTTGTCATCAGGAGAGCAATTACAATGCAGCAAGTCAAAGGAAGGCAAGAAAAAATTCCTGGAACAAGGTCAAGCTCAAAGTCATGGTCCATCAGGAGTGAAGGTAACAACACACTAGAACATGGCCCACCATGGATGGAGCTGATCGATTGGGCGCAGCACTCTTGCCCTAAAGATCATAGAGCACAGTTTGGAAGTGATCTGTAGATTGACCCAAAGGCTTGTAGATGCAGAAGGGATCAAAGAAAGATGAATCAAATTTTTGGTCAACAGATAGTTACTGTGGCCAATGACTTAGAGAAGCAAATACTGAAATGTATACTGTATGATATACATTTGTTGGACATTTTCTATTGTTTTTCAGTGGAATCAAAGAAGACCTTTCAACACTTCCACCAACTTCAACTCTTTGCATCCTCTCATGGGTGTTGTTCCACTGGTTCTTACACCGCTGGAATTCTGCCCTTACTGAGCAACCAGTGCCATTAGTTTCAGTACCTCACACTCTGTGTGGTCTTGAGCTGCAAACAACCTGGGACCACCCATCAGACGATATTGAACCCAATAAGAATCTTTGATAGTGAAACAAGCAGAAATGATTATCCTGGAAAAGGGTAGAAAGTTGGCATCAATATAGGTTATAGGTCCTTTTAAAAGCAACCAACACAATTATTTGGGATGTCCCCCTGGCAAATTCAAGCCGTGGCTAGGGGGCGTCAACTTGCTGGATTGGCTGTTTGTCTGCTAATCCAGCAAAATGTTCGGGTCAAGCGTACAAACCCGAACGCTAAACCCAACCATCTGGTTCTCTCATCTCTAATATCTTCTTCCACCATTTCTCTTTTACAAGTTGGTTGTCGAATACATTTTATGTAATTGCCAGGTTAGCGAGAATCAGACGTTCAGCATGTGGTTGGTCTACCTTAGTGAGAAGATGTATGATGTTCCAGGAATACAAGCTGATACAGATGTACACCTCAGCCCAGATGAAAAATCCAGCAAATTGGTGACTAACCTTCCCAAAGATGGAAATTCCTACAGCTTGACATCTGCCCCCATTGCACATCCTCCGTGGTAGCATTGTGGAAAACAATAAATAGACGCTATGAAGCTTCCTAGTGAGTAGAAATCACTCAGTCTGCTTTTTGGGGAAGAGGAAACATGACAATATCAAGTAACTGCGAGCATGGATTTTAAACCTAAAAAAAGCCGAGCCTTTCCCCTAGAGAGTCATTACACTCCAGTGAGGGTTTATGGTCCATATTTATTTCGTCAGACACCTCATTGTGAGGCCCACAGGAAAAGAGATTTGATGTAGAGGTCCATTTCTCTACCCATGTTCCCTCCCCAGAGGAAGGCGCCTGACAAGGTGATATATAGACACTCACTTATTGTACATTCCAGATTGGGTGATTCAAAGGACTCGTGTCTGGGTTTGTTTTATCTGGAATTCTTAGGGAGGGTCAGCCAGTGTGGAGTCACCTTGCCGTGAACCGTATGTTAAAAATACACACCTTATGCCAAATTCTGGCATGTTCTGGTCAGAGGGTTGGGCCTGATATGATTTGCACGCTTTTCCCCCCTCAGTGCTTTGACACCCGCTGTGTAAAGCTGTAGAAGCTGTAGGGTCCCTATGAATCATCGCGTCAGCTTCTGCCGTACAATTTATACCTTCTGTCTGACTTCAGCAGAGTCGGGTCTAAATAACCAGGACTCTCCTGAATTACAGACATATTGTCACATCGCCCGAAACCCTGATGGATTGATTTCAATGGATTTGTGGGATAAATAGGTGAAAAAAAAATCGCAAGGATGAAAAAATATCAAATCCATCCTAGAAGAGACAACATAATAGTACAAAACAAAAACTGGACCAATTTATTCGGCAGGGTCACATCTAACAAATTAGAAAAAACTGTTAAAATACAGTCAATGGATGCCCATATCAAACAAGGAATTTTTAAGATGTAACTTTTAATACAAACTAAATAAAAGTAAAAGGTCGAGTTTCCTCCGGGTCCTCCGGTTCCCTCCCACACTTCAAAACATACTGGTAGGCCGATTAGATTGTGAGCCCAATGGGGACAGGGACTGATTTGGCAAGCTCTGTGCAGCGCTGCGTAATCTGTGTGGGCTATATAGATATAGTAGCGAAAGATCATCTGATTTAAAAACACAGGAAACGTGTGACTGTATATTTCTCTGTAGAAAGGCAATGCTATGCTCAAAGCTGATTCTTAACAATACAAACCAGTAGTTAGTAATTGACTGTTTTTTGTGATTAACAAGTGGCACTGTTCTACAACTAGCACTGTAATCTAGCTTCTAGCTGAATTTTATGTTCCTGAGATTCCTAATTACTAACTACTCGTCTGCATTGTTAAGAATCCACTTTGAGCATAGCATTGCCTATCTATGAAAGGAGACATGACCTTGGGTAACGTAAACTAAGCTGCAGCAGCAAGGCAGCTCCAGGTTTCACTAGGCCACTGAGCGACAGAGCCTCACTGGGCCCCTTCGCAGTGAACTCATGAGGCGGCATTAAAAATTCTGAAACTAAAACAGTCTCCTGTTCCCTAAAATTTTTCCATAGTTTATCATACCAAAATAGCCTACTCATGGTTATTTTATGTACAGCCCCCTCATGTTTATTTTATATAAAGCGCCCCTCACACCCTATAGATTCATTAGATACAGCCCCCCTCACACACATGTATAAACAATAACAACTAATAGAAGGATTATAGTTTAGTTAGAACATCTAATCCAATTTTTCATTGTCTATTTTTTTTGGTTACATTTTTATTCAGCTCAGGAGAGATGATGTTCCCAATTACATTACTGTTAACATTTTGTTTACAAAACATATCCTTAACATGATGTTAACATCACGTTGACAATGTAAACAGTAATGTAATTAGGCAAATAACCTCTCTTCAGCTGTTGTAATGTGTTTCAAAACGCAATGTAAACATGACCAAAACGCAACATGTGAATGCGGCCTCCGGGTGTGGTCACACGTGGCGTTAACCCATGCATTTTGAAAACGCAAAACAGCTGAGAAGAGGAGATTTGCCTGATTACATTGCTGTTAACATTGTGTTTACAAAATGCATGCATTAGCAATTGTGAACGCAATGTTAACGGCAATGTAGTCATGCAAATGTCCTCTACTCAGCTGTTGTGATGCATTTGAAAATGCATGCGTTAACGCCTCGTGTGAACGCATCCTGACATGTATCCATACACTGCCACTGAATCGTATAATACAAATAAATTGCAGTTTCGGGATTAAACAGAATCCATCCTCTTCTTTTGTAAAGCCCTGATGCATATAACGTGCCCTGCGTGGACGCCGCACAATACAGCGCAGCAGTGCTGAATATGATGCTTAATAAGGGCGAATTTCTGCAGTGATTTTGATAACACTTAATATCTGGGCTCAGCTCAACCTCCCTGTAACTGTGTTGCCAGATATTAATAATTTACATAAGCACAAACTGAGTATTAGTAGCACTGCTGCTTTAAGCGCAGCGGGTAAAGGATTATGGCAAGACTCACTCTAAACGATGCCAAGTTAAATCCATAAGCCGGGGTAAAATAAAGGGAAAAAAAAAATCAAAGCATCTCATTGAAAAGTTAAGAAAAAAAAAGAGGTGAGACAATTAAGCTAATTGCTCACAGCTGGGAGCTGGATCTTTCCATGTGACAGATAGCTCCATGTTTGATTCTGCGTCTAAACAACGGGGACATACATCATTAATCCTATAATATTCCTATTTAATTTTTTATAACACCCATAAAAATAATCATTAACCTCTGTTCTGCTTAAGATCCAATCAGCCATTTTAGTTAAATAAATATCATGGAAAACATTAAATATCACTTTGATAAGCTAGATTTGTTCCTGTGGGGAAGGGCCTCCTAATGGTTTATATTAACATCCGCTCTATTCCACAAGTGTCAAACAGTGAGAGGTAATGAGAAAACAGATAAACTGCGATATATGGCTTTAATCAGATTAACCTATCCCTCTGGCACAGACATTATTGGAAGGCTCCATCGCTGTGTACTAGAAGTGGAGGCTGGAATCTCCTCCGCTGTCCACTGCCCCTATAGGCTCCGGCTTCCTATGTCTCTTCTTCTGTCTTTGTCGTTGTTCACATGATAATAGTGGCAAATGCATTGTGTGCATGTTTAAGGGTGCGTTCACATGTTCAGTTTTTCAGATGCAGTTTTTGATGTCTAAACGAGGAGTGGATTGAAAAAAGGAGGAGGAGGAGAACCTCTCAATGATATGTAATCACACCTACTTTTGGCTTCGAAAACTGCATCTGAAAAACTCAACGTGTGAATGCACCCTGAGGGCGCGTTCACACGTTGCGTTTTGACCTGCGTTTTCATTGCGTTCGAAACGCATATACAACAGCTGAAGAGAGGTGATTTGCCTAATTACATCACTGTTAACATTTCCGTTTACAAAACGCTTCGTAAACGCGATGTTAACATTGCGTTTACAACCGTAAACGGTAATGTAATTAGGCAAATCACCTCTCATCAGCTGTTGTATATGCGTTTCAAACGCAATGAAAACGTGACCAAAACGCAACGTGTGAACGCGCCCTGAGGGTGATGTCCCACATGGCGTCTTTAGGCCGTTTTTGGGCGTTTTCAGATCGTTAAAAAAAACCATGCGTAACTTCGGAAAACCGGACAAAAAAGCATGCATTTTCAAAAAACGGATGCGTTTTTTAAAAACAGATGCATTTTTTAACGCATGCGTGTTTTACGATCTGAAAACGCACTAAAAACAGCCTAAAAACGCCATGTGTGACATCACCTTGAGTATAGGAATAGACAGATTTTTCCAGCACTCCAGAATGTACAATAAAATCAATTCTTTATTTGTCTTCACAAGTACACAAATGGACAAATGTGTTTAAAAAAAGATCTGTCACTAGAATTTCAACCCTTACACCAGCCATACCGGCTGGCAAAAGGGTTAAAATGCCTTCCCATATCACCTAATATTATCTTAGGCATGCTGAGGGATTGTACCTTAATTACATACATTTTTCTGATATGCAAAAAAGGAGAAGACATGAGTCAACTTCTGAAGAGTCATGTTTCTCCATGCTGCCAGTAAACCACACCTCCTTATTTTGACTGACAGCTCAGGGTCTCTATCTAAGCAAAGAGGAAGTCCTCTCCCTGTCCTTACCAGAATGATGCCCCTCTCACGGCTTGGTGAATTTAGCAGTAAGCACTGGGTGGGAAACTGCAGATCTTCTAACCATTTCATGCACCCCAGAAGTACATGGGCACATTGACGGTGAGTGGATCCAAATGGTAGTGGGCAGGGCCAATATGGACAAAGGGAGAAAAGTTTGAGGATAGAGGCAGATTTACAGGAAACCTACCATGAGGATTCTACTATCAGAAGTAGATGTGATGATAGATTCCTCCTGCCTCTGCCGTAATTTATTAATCCTAGAACCTAACCTAACTTTTCAAAAGCTTTAATAAAGTATTATATATATAATATATAAAATACCTTTAAAGGCTACTGGGGTGTAGCCTTTACAGGCTAATCCACACCCCAATAGCCTCAGCAGGTAATCTACATATTACTTTATTAAAGTTAACTTAGGTTCTAGAATTAGTAAAATAAAGATAAGGACAGAGGCAGGAGGCATGTACCATCACATCTACTTCTGATAGTATATTGCTCATGGTAGGTTTCCTTTAAGCTGGGTCACTTTTCAACAAAGGCATCGTGGGTGAGTAAGGTTTATTGTGCCTGTTCTTGATGACAGGTTCCCGTTAGGGTTTTTTGTTTTGGTTTATTGGAAATAAATGAGGGGCACAATGTGCCAGTTTGAAAGAAGATAAGAAACCAGTGCTGGAAGCAAGGAGGCCCCTTCAGAAAAGAAAAGTACTGTATATACTTGAGTATAAGCCGACCTAAGTATTAGCCGAGGTACCTAATTTTAACACAAAAAACTGGAAAAACCTATTGACTCAAGTATAAGCTGAGGGTGGGAACGGCATTAGTCACAGCCCCCTCCTCCCCAGTATAAAGCCTCCTAGCCCCTGCAGTACACTATTCCTGGTGAAGGTAAGTGCAAGTTCAGCAACACTTTTTTTTTTAAAAGGCGGCGGTTTTTCCGAATCCGTCGGGTTTTCGTTCAGCCACGCCCCCGATTTCTGTCGCGTGCATGCCGGCGCCGATGCGCCACAATCCGATCGCGCGCGCCAAAATCCCGGGGCAATACAGGGAAAATCGGCGCAAATCGGAAATATTCGGGTAACACGTCGGGAAAACGCGAATCGGGCCCTTAGTAAATGACCCCCAGTGAGTTTGGCTCAGCTAAGTAGCTCCTGGTAGTCTCTGCACAGTCCTTAATACTTGTATCAGTTACGACCTTAAGAATAAGCTAATTTGTGGCCATTCTCTGGGATATAAAACCAACACTCAATAAAGTCGACTTTTGATACAGTCTAAAGGAATACGTCTGTGTAGAAGTCCTCTGTAACATCCCCCATAAAGATGGAATAGCAGCATGCCGGGCACACATGGAGAAGCACAACTTACCAACAGAACTGGTCTCAGATCTCATACAATTTGTGCTCACCCACAACTATTTTTCATTTGGAGAGGATCTGTACCTACAGTGTATGGGAACATCGATGGGTTCAAGGTGTGCACCACAGTATGCCAATCTTTTTATGGCTGAACTGGAAGGTGCTTACTTATCCACATGCACCACAAAACCCATGATCTGTCTCCGTTATATTGATGATATTCTGATCATCTGGACTGCAGGTGAGGAGGCCCTAATTCAATTCCATGAGGGCTACAACAACTTTCACCCCACCATCAATCTGAAACTAAGCTATTCAGACAAGGAGATACACTTTCTGGATACCACCATACAGATTAAAGACAGCCACTTAACCACAACAATATTCCATAAACCAACAGACAGAACGGCCTACCTGAGAAATAACAGCTTCCACCACAAGCATACCAGACAATCTATCATATACAGCCAGGCCATACGCTACAACCGTATCTGTTCAGACAAGAAAGACCTGGAAAAACACCTCCTGGAGCTCAGGTCTGAATTTCTCCAGTTGGGCTACAGACCAAAAGTGACTGATAACCAAATAGGTAAAGCAGCCGCCATCAACAGAGATGATTTACTCAAATATAAGGAGACCCAACAGGAGGCCAGAGTACCCCTGGTAATCACTTGTAGCCCACAACTGGAGATCCTACGTCACATTGCCAAGGAACTCCAACCGATTCTGCATAAAGACACAAGACTAAAAGAAATATTTCCAGTCCCTCCTCTCCTGTCCTTCCGGCAACCACCAAACCTGAAACAACTGGTTGTCCGGAGTGCCCTGAGACCTCCATCAGAAAATTGTACCTCACCCTGCCTGCAAAGCAGGTGTAAAACGTGCCAGCACATCCGCACAGGTGACCAGGTACCCGTACCTCAAACACAGCAGGTACATCAGATCAAGGGGACCTTTTCCTGCAGGTCCTCTAATGTGGTCTACCTTATTATGTGTCAACAGTGTCCAACCACAGGCCTTTATGTTGGGGAAACAGGTCAGAGATTCCATCAACGTATGAACTCACACCTATCTGACATTAAAAATGAAAGGAAAGATATGCCAGTGGCTGCACATTTCTCCAGAGAGGACCACACTATGGAGGATTTGCAGATTACTATTTTAATGGGACATTTTAAGACACAGAGGGAAAGGAAAGAATGGGAGTATAAATTAATGAGGAGATTCAACACCTTGCAAAGTGGTCTTAACATTCATGCCAGCTTCATGACCCCCGACCTCTGACCTGGAGGCCACAAGCAGATAAGAGCCAGGGCTCATGTGTCTCGCCTCATAGGTTTTTAATGTTTTTATTGCCATCCTGTTGTAAATAAGATGTCCCTGTTTTTATCAATCTGTTGTTTTAGAGTTTTTTTAATATCCTTTGATGATCACTGTTTAGTGAATTTTCTGTTTCATGCATAACATCATGTCTGACGAAGAGAACTAGTATTCTCGAAAGCTCACCATCAAATATACTCAAAAAGGTATCGCCTGATCTCTTCTCTCTTCTTCTAGAAGTCCTCTGTTCAACATGGAGCAGCAACCACACATAGGTACCAACAGTCTAGTCGAAGACTGAGGGACTCATGAAGATGAAGCCAAGTGATGTTATTTTCCATCTCCATCAGTCCATTGAGATCGGCGTGTATAATTCCAGGCGGACAGTAAATAGGACTTGATTGGTCAGGTCCAAGCAGTGATCAGCTATAATGTCCCTGCACCTGATGTGTACATCTTCCATTACATCCTTACAGGTATATCCAGTACTGCAATAGGCATACAGCTCAAATGCATGAAACGTCTTAAGCCAGTGGTGGCAAACCTATGGCACGGCCACACAGGTACCATAGGTGGCCTTCTGAGCCCTCTCTGTGGGGACCCAGGCCATCAAGGACTCAGGTCTTAACTCAATTCATCACAGACAGCCCAGGATGTGATAGGTTAATACAATGATAATTAAAATTTTCTCCTTCTTGTTTCTGTATAGTGTGGGCACCTGATCTCTAAACGTTCTCCATCACTGCCTTAGGCAGTGTATATTGGTACAGGTCATGGCTCTATAACACGTTTACTGCAAATAGGACAATATGTACAATCTGCTCAGTTCCTTCTGCTCTATAACATGCTGCATGCAAATAGGACACTATAAACAACCTGCTCAGCTCCTCCTGTTCTATAATATGCTGCTTGCAGATAGGACACTATGTTCAACCTGCTCAGTTCCTCCTGCTCTATAACATGCTGCCTGCGGATAGAACACTATGTACAATCTGCTCAGCTCCTCCTGCTCTATAACATGCTGCCTGCAGATAGAACACTATATACAATCTGCTCAGCTGCTCCTACTAAGTAACATGCTGCCTGCAGATAGAGCACTATTTAGAATCTGCTCAGCTCCTCCTACTCTATAACATGCTGACAATATGTGCAATCCGTCAGTTCAGCATATAAATATTCTGCAGCCTGAGAATTTTCACTTGTGAAAGTTCGCTTGCTGCAGCAAGGGCACAAGTGCTGGGCATGGAGATGGCGTAAATGGGGGAAATAATCACAATTCTTGATGCTTCGCTAGTAATTGCGATTATTTCGGGGCTTCTACGCCCGTTTTCTGGTATAGAATCCCTGATACATGTTCGCTTAGGTACCATGTTCTTCTCTTGCTCTATAACATCCTGCTTTGGAGTACATGATAGGTTAACTCATCTGCATCCTTCCTAACACATGGAAACCATTTCTGTACTCTTGTATCATATGCTGACATGTTTATAAGCTGAATTATCCCCGTTATTTACCCCTAAGCCATAAAAAGATCCATTAGCCGTATCCATCCTGCTTGTTGATGGTTTCCATGCGGGAGTGTATTTTTGTGCACCCTAGTGTAAAAATAACCTGCAAATAACACCATAACATCTCAGATCTCCTTCCTAGATTTTACAATTCATTTTTAATCAAAGATTCAGAACAGCGACTAGTTTTCGCTCCATTGAACATATAACTATATTGCGGTACAGTGTAGGGGAGGGGCAGTAGGGATTATTGCGGTAGTATTTTTAGCACAGAATATTTGTCATTTCATCTTGTCAATTAGATTTGTGACAAATCTTTGTCCCCCTGGAAGTAAAGCAGCAATGACACGGCTGTGCGTGTCACTTTAAGAGCCGGCGTTCCCATAAAGCCTCATGCTGCCAGTGCATCTGCAATAATAGCTTCATACAATATGTGTTGCCTGCGGTAATGAAATGATTTTTAAATTATTGTGTCATAAAGGAGATGCTTTTTTAATACATTGTTTGACAGTGGGAAAGATGCACGCTTTAATAATCTCTGCCCTCGCCACTTGTACATGTCTGCATATTTATTCACATAATTTAATTGTCCCAGGATTCATTTTGTTGGGTACCACATTGTTTCGAAATATCTGTTCCTCGGGCCTTGAACTGGGTTCTGTCTCTGCTGCGTCTTCAATTAGCAAAGCAGAGACTAGGGGAACCTTTGCTGCGTAAACCTGGATGTCACCGTGTTAGGTGACAAAGACGGAATGGACCTGGCAGACATTAGGCACTCGGCACATCTGTTGTTATTGTGCGCTATGCTGCTATAATACAAGCGCGGGGACGGGCGTAAAAGCACCCGTAGGGTTATTAATGGGGCTTAACTCTTTAAATGACAGCTACAATACTGCTAAGTATGTTTAATGTGTAAGCAATCATTTTAGAAACTGTAATTTTAATAGTGTATGAAGGGTATCTAGCAGGAATTTAGGATTAAGAGCGGAAGCCGCAGTCATATTTAAGTTGATCTCATCATATGTTCCATCGTGAATAGAAGATTGGGCAGATACAGAGTTATATGGTGTTATATCTAAAAGTACCATTTATAAAGCAGGTTGTGTCCTGTCTGCAGGTAGCATGATATAGAGCAGGAAGAGCCAAGCAGATTATACATAGGGGCACATTTACTTACCCAGGCCCTGCACGATCCCCGAGGTGCGTTGTCCAATGAAGATGAAGTCCGGCACAATTCACCAAGATTGTGCGCCCGATATCCTGCATGTGTCGCTTCCCCGCTCAGGTCCGCTGGAGTTCACCTTCTTCCCGGTGTATGTAAGTGCATGTCTTGCAACACAATTTGAATTGTTAAATCCTGCGCTTAGTACGAATCCGACGGATTGTCCGTCGGCCCGCCCCCCGATTTATGTCACGTGAAAGCCGGCGCGATTGTGACACAAAACGAACTTGGGCGACACAAACCCCCACGCGGTCCCCGAAAAGTCGGGAAACCCGACGAAATGGGGCCGTGGGACCCTTAGTAAATAAGCCCTGTCCCTTCTGCAGGCAGCATGTTATAGAGCAGGAGGAGCTGAGTGAACTAAATATTGCATCCTTTCTCTAGGTAACATGTTATACAGCAGGAGGAGCTGAGCAAATTTTACATAGTGTCCTATCTTCATGGAGCATATTACACAGCAGAAGGAGCTGAGTGAACTGTATAGCATCCTATCTGCAGGCAGCATGTAACAGAGCAGGATGAGCTGAGCAGATAGTACACAATGGGGCAGATTTACTTACCAGGTCCATTGGCGATCCAGCGTTCTCGGCAGAGGATTCGGGTCCGGCCGGGATTCACTAAGGTAGTTCCTCCGACGTCCACCAGGTGTCGCTGCTGCGCCGAAGTTCATTGAAATGCACTGAACTTCACTGTCCTTCACTGGGTGCAGGTAAGCGCATGTCAAGCAACACTTTTTTTGTTTTTAAATGCGGCGGTTTTTCCGAATCTGTCGGGTTTTGGTACAGTCACGCCCCTCCCCGATTTACTTCCGCCCGTCCGATCACGTGCGCCAAAATCCCGGGGCAATTCAGGGAAAATCGGCGCGAATCGGAAATTTTCGGATAACCTGTTGGCGAATCGGGCCCTTAGTAGATGACCCCCAATGTCCTATTTGCAGGCAGCATATTATAGAGCAGGAGGAGCTGAACAGATTGTATATAGTGTCCTGTCTACAGGTTATAAAGCAGGTGGAGCTGATCAAATTGTAAGTGTTCTGTCTGCAGGCAGCATGTTATAGAGCAGGAGAAGCTGAGCAGATAGTATATAGTGTCCTATCTGCAGGCAGCATGTTATAGAGCAGGAGGCGCTGAGCAGAATGTATACAGTGACCTGGCAGCAGGCAAGATGTTTTAGAGCAGGAGGAACTGATCAAATTGTAAGTGTTCAGTCTATAGGCAGCATGTTAAAGAGCAAGTGAAGCGGGGCGGATCACACATAGTATCCTATATGCAGGCAGCATGTTATAGAGCAGGAGGAGCTGCATAAATTGTACATAGGGTCCTATCTGCAGGCAGCATGTTATAGAGCAGGAGGAGCTGAGCAGATTGTACACAGTGTCCTATCTGCAGGCAGCATGTTATAGAGCAGGAGGAACAGCGTATATTGTACATAGTGTCCTATCTGCAGACAGCATGTTATAGAGCAGGCAAAGCTGATCTGAAAATACAGGACATACTTTCCTATCTGTAGGTACTAAATTGTAGAGCAGGAGGAGCTGCGTTCCAGCGTTCCAGATGTCATTTTGGGCTAATTTTATGCCATAAACTCATGTAAACTAATTTATAAATGTGGGTCCAAATCCTTTACTGTTCCTTTACTGTTGTATTTTCAGCCAAACAGAATTCTTTGGCTGAGTAAATTCCATGTATCATTCTATATGTTTCACCTCTGTAATAATATACCTATAATCTATAATTGCTTTTATATAAATAAGTAGTTAAAAGCAAGGAAAAAAGCTCCTTAACCCATTGCACATACGCCTGGAAATGCTGGCACCTGGCATTACCAAGGGATCTACTTCTTTAAATGCAGAATTCTTCATGTGTCGGAAACAATGGCCACATGTCACTTCCTATTGTCTTGTTAGGGACGAAGATAAATGAGCCTCTGTCGTAATTTAGATCAACTGCTCCTCTGCTAACTTCTATTATTTGCTTATTTATGGAGTGGTATCTAATTAAAAGCACAGTCAGGTGCGTGCGCTGCATACAAAGTGATTTTGGAAGCGGTCTGGGCAAATCAATACTCATTTTTGAAGGTGCATTTAAAGCACATTTACAACAGAGGTATGCAAAGTACACAGTATACACATTAGGACTATCGAGTGCAAACAATAAGAAAGATGGATTATTCTGTCTCCGGAAAGGGCTGCTACGGCTCCTTCTAGGCATTTAACCGCTTCCTTGCTGCTTCCTTCTCGGTAGCATCACATGTATCTTCCCAGAAATAAAACTTGCAGCAGTTCCTTCATTTATTTGGCCTTCATCTAAGTTTTCATAGGAGCCAAGAATTCCCATTTTTTCTGTGTAGATGGTTCTGCATAATGTATTGAAATGTCAGTCGCGCTGTTTAATTAGTCATTGATTTTACCATGAAGGGTTCGTAAATTAAAGAATCTTGTCACAGGGTAGATAGGAAAAGCATCAGTGTGTATGGAAAAGTTATTTGTTGTGTTGATGGAAGAAGAATAGTGTCAAATATTGGTATTTTAACAGAGTTTGTCATGTCTGCGGTGGTCTTTGTGGTTCAGATGATTGTTTATAAGATGTTTAGTTTTGGTGCTTTATGGGGTCAGGCTGAGGGTACGGCCACAAAACTTGACAGCCGCCAATGACGACCTAGGATAAGGCCGGTCGCCCAATAGCTGGTTAAAGGGGTTCTCCAGCCACATACAAGTTAGCCCCTATTCACGATTCACAGGATAGGGGGTAACTTGCTGATTGGTCTCAGTGTTGTATCCCCGTCGTAGCTTCAGATGAAGATAGCAGCCAGTTGCGCCTGCGCCCACTGCTCTATTTATCTCTATGGCGCTGACGAAGATTGATGAAATTCTGGGGCTATGCAGGGGTACCCCATCCTCATGGTCCATCAATGAGACCCCCACTGATCATCAAGTTACTAAGTGGCTGGAGAACCCATTTAAATCTTAGAAACGCACTGGCCCACATTTATGAAAAACTGTGCAAAATCCACTGTGTGCAGATTGCCTGTGAAACTCCGGAATAGTTGTGCACGTTCTTCATGAATCTGGCGCTCCTTGTGCTTCTCTGGAAGTGTGCACCTCCTCCTCCTGGGATTCGGTCTGGGCGAGCACAAGGCCATGGGAATGCCCCCTTAGCACACCATGCTTAGCACACAGAATGCCCCCGAGCACACCATGGCGAAATAAAAATGGACGTGGTTCCATATATAGTTATACAAATTGGATTAATTACATTATGCCACCAGTTTAAATGTTTTGCTACACATAAAAGTACAGGCAGTCCCCTACTTAAGAACACTCGACTTACATACGACCCCTAGTTACAAATGGACCTTTGGATATTGGTAAATTATTGTACTTTAGTCCTAGGCTACAATCAGCTATAACAGTTATCACAGGTGTCTGTAATGAAGCTTTAGTGTTAATCCTGATTCTTATGACAATCCAACATTTTTAAAATCCAATTGTCACAGAGACCAAAAAAGTTCTGTCTGGGATTACAATGCTAAAATATACAGTTCCGACTTACATACAAATTCAACTTAAGAACAAACCTACAGACCCTATCTTGTATGTAACCCGGCGACTGCCTGTAGATAGAATTTAGGAGTGTCAATGTAAAGATTTATTATGTGCTTTTGATAATTTCAGAACTTTTCCTAACAGTTTGAAAAATAGGTTACAAATAGAGAAAATCAAAAAATGTATGGGAATTAAATTAACAAAATTGTACCTTTTCTTGATGTCTTGCAAAGCACACTAACGTTATCATATAATGTGCTACACTTAACTTGTGTTGTGTACATTACATCGAATTTTTGTAACCCGTACGTTCATGCAAAATTTCTGGTACCACTAGAATTTCTTATTCATATGCTGGTATGTACGCACTGTCCCTACACCTAAAATATAATATAGAATTTTTTAATTGTTTATTTTTTCATTGGCGGATGACATGTTTCAAGGACCTATTGTCCTCTTCATCAGGTCCATAAGCATATTACACTAAAAATACATCGAACAAGATGGGGGGGGGGTACAAGTTCATAGAGACTTTACATAAAAATTCTGCAAAATTCATAGAGACTTTACAAGCATGTATATGTGTATCTAATTAGACACAGGTAGTAAAATACATAGAGATGATGGTAGACATATCTGAAAACCTAAGTGGGTAAGTATAGAGAGGAGTGCTGTTTTAACAGGTGGATGGAGAGGTATTGCAAACCTGAGTGGGACAGGGGAGAAAGACATAAATGTGTGGGGTTTTTTTACTTTTCTATCTTCTCACTACCTTTTAATTGGACCGCAGGCACTCCTGTGTTCCACTGGGTTCGCAGCAGCCCCTCATATTCTGTCCTTTCCTCCATATTTCATCTTTACAACCACATCTCTATATACCCCCAAGACCATAACCTCCCCCTCCCTAAGGCACCACGTGTCCCCACAATACTACTTTATTCATATGCTGACTGTATACCCAAACCTGGAAAGCATTGCCCACTATCGCTAAATATGGCGGAGACGCTTGCCCACTGTACCCCACAATCCAAGTGGTCAGTGGAGAAAAGCTAGTCCCCATTCACTGGACTCACGAGACTGAGGCCGGTATCAGCACAATGTGCCCGTTCTCCGCTCATTCCTCTATTCCGGGTAGACTTGGAGCAGTGTGGTGGCTTCTTTACTCCCCAGGTAATTACAGGTTTGTAGAACGCTCAGCTCGAGGACTTTGCTGATAATTTGCAGCTTCACAGTCACTGCTGTTGCTAGAGTGAAATAGCAATAAAATTGGGGATTACCATATGTTTTATTGATATGTAACATTTAGGTCTTGTTAATACAGTAACTGTGAGGAGATTAGCATTCTTGCCTCAAAGAGGTGAATCCATGGGGAAACCACTTTTTTTTTTCTCAATTACTTGCTTGAATACCTGAGCTTTTCAGTTAGGAAATTTAGGAAAACACTTAGCGGAATAGACTTTGTATGCAGAAACAATAAGCAGCCTGTTAGAGGCACCACAGTGTAAGCTTACGGTTTTTTGGAAGGCAACGCCTTGTAGATTGATGCTAATAATTGAGCATATAAAATCCGAAAATCATGTAGACTGCTGGGATACAACATAACTGAGAACTTACAAACACAATGTAGGAAAGGATATGTTCCTTGGGGAAGGTTTACTCCTACACCACATATTAGTCACAGTTTGAAGCAATGTGCACCACATTATGGTACCGTAAGTAATACGCCTTGAATAGTGTGGATAGTACAAAACATTGGCTTGGACAGACCTAGATGATGTGAAATTTTGTCTAAAAGCCAACCTATCACCTCTGTCACCCTCTCCTCACAGAACAACTAAGTTTGGGGTAACAAGAAACTAAATCAGGGTTTCCCATTCTGACCATACAAAGCTGCACATATTGGTCCTGGAGATCTGTGTACACATAGTAGAGGACTGTGGAAAATTGATTTATATTCCGGTTGTGAGATCTGTGCATTTAAACTGGTCTGCAGCTCCTCACCCTTCTGTAATATCTAACTAGAAGCCTGCCGCTGCTCTTACTCAGAGCAGAGGGGAGGAGCTGTGCTATATGATCTCACACCCCAGCCATCAGGGGGGTTTAGTGTGACTGTGTTCAGGGGGTCCCAAGGAGAAGGGGCCCTAAGTCACAGAAAACTCTCCTCCCTTTCCAGGTGCAGGGAACTCACTGTGTACACAGGGGTGGATGATCATTCTGGGGGGCCCACAAAATTTGCCATTCAGGGGCCCTGAACTTCCTAGTGGCGGTCCTGACACCACCTAATATAATACGTAATCCAGCTCACCAGTCTGTGAAGGCAAACACATGCTGAAGATCTTCCCCCTCGGATAGGGTCAAAATACGTCCTACATTTGATGGAATGTTTTTATGGGTGAATTTTAGATAAAGTCGAATGACAAGCTTTTATTGAAATCACAATACGTTTAGTGCTGGATCCTTGTTTGGTTTTCAACACTGTCTGCAGATTGGTCAGAACTGCTGGTAGACTAATCAAATGCCCAAGGGCAGTTTTATTATGTCACCTAGTCTGCTTGCCTAATAGTGCCTGCTGTCTTCTCACACAGAAGGAAAGGGCACGTGAAGCTGCTTAACGAAGGGTTTCTGGTAACGTCTACCAGAGGCCTTCTGACTTATTCGCATAATTTTAGTTATGAAATCCTGCACAGTGTAACGGCCTGTGAATCTGTAGCACAGATGGGCTGTGGTAACACCCCACAGAGTCCTTCAGGCTTGTTAGCATAATTTTAAAAGTTGATTTAAAAAGGATGGAGGCCATGGATAACAAATATAAGAAGATCACCACAGTCACGGTGCCTGGATCTATGAGTAAGTGTCCCTGGTTTATCATGATTGATTTTCATGGTAGATTTCCTTTAATTAAACAATTAATAAATAGAAGCACGTGTGCAGAGGGTTTATATTCGTCTAATGTTTATTTCCTTCCGCTCTCCATATCCACGCTTAGGTTACTCGACAGTCTTGGCACTTGTCCCTGGAGTGTACATGTGTACTCAGGGAAGAGATGGAAGCGATATGGGACAGGAACTGACATTAGTATATTTACTCTGTAGCACGGCTGAATGATTGGTCGCTGTGTACACAATAATAAATACAGTAGATGTTTGTGCTTTATTTTCAACAAACGCAGCGCTGCTAACATAATATTCAGTGTAAGAGGGGCCAAGCCCCATGGAGAAGGAAGAGGAGAGTTACAGCACAGAGCCAGGAGAAACGCAGAAGAAGTGGAGATGAGTTTGAGATTATACAGTAATAGGCTATATTCACACGACCGTATGGGGGACGTATTTACGGCCAACATATATACCCCGTATATACGTCCCCCATATATGGCAAAGGGCACACGGCGCCGTACGGGAGCGGTACCGTACCGTAGCTGGGAGAAAGATAGGACATGGTATGTCCCATCTTTCCCCGTAATACAGCGCCATGCTACTTTCCCTTCCTACTCTCCCGGGCGCTGACGGGTGCCCGTCGTAGTACGGTACGGCGGGCACACCGTTGTGTGAATGTAGCCATATAGTTAGATTAGAAGGAGATATTAGTCCTAGGCAAAAACAGACTAAATCTTTTTTGTAGATATTTTTTGGATGCCAACTATTATATTTTTTATTCTGGGTATGATAAGATCATAAGATTGGGGGAAGATTTATAACAAGTGTCTGATATAAAACTGTTCTAGTTGCCCATGGAAACCAATCACAGCTCAGCTTTCATTTTATAAATAGCTACAGGAAAATGAAAGCTGAGCTCTGATTGGTTGCCATAGGTAACTAGAACAGTTTTACCTCAGACACTTCTGATAAATCTCTGCTTACTGCTTCTTCTGATATGTGTGTACACTTACAAGTAGAGCTCAGTTCACACTATTGTTCAAACCTCTGTTCCTTATCTCTGTTTAAAAAAGTAAAGAACAGAGGTTTAACCCCTTAACGCTCTGCGCCGTAGCTCTACGGCGCAGAGGTATAAGGGATGTATGAAGAGGGCTCACGGGCTGAGTCCTCTTCATACAAAGGTGGGGGTTTTTGCATATTGCACAAAACCCCCACCGCTAATAACCGCGGTCGGTGCTTGCACCGATCGCGGCTATTAACCCCTTCAACGCCGCCGGCAAAGTCGCCGGCGGCGTTTAAAAGACGGCGGCGCGCGGGCGCCGCCATCTTTTTTCCGATCGCCACGCCCCCGAACGTCATCGGGGGGCGGCGATCGGTTGCCATGGTAGCCTCGTGTCTTCTTTTGACACGAGGCTATCTGGCAGCTGCAGATTCGTTACAATGAGCCAGTGGCTCATTGTAATGAATGTGCTGCAAAAACGCCATATATTGCAATACAGAAGTATTGCAGTATATGGTAGCAGCGATCTGACCATCTAGGGTTAATGTACCCTAGATGGTCTAAAAGATAGTGAAAAAAAAAATTTAAAAAAAAGTTTAAAAAATAAAAAAAATTAATAAAATATTAAAAGTTCAAATCACCCCCCTTTCCCTAGAACGGATATAAAACATAATAAACAGTAAAAATCACAAACATATTAGGTATCGCCGCGTCCCAAAATGCCCGATCTATCAAAATATTAAAACGGTTACGGCCGGCGGTGACCTCCGAGGCGGGAAATGGCGCCCAAATGTCCGAAATGCGACTTTTACACCTTTTTACATAACATAAAAAATGAAATAAAAAATGATCAAAATGTCGCACAGACCTCAAATTGGTAGCAATGAAAACGTCGCCTCATTTCGCAAAAAATGACCCCTCACACATCTCTGTGCGCCAAAGTATGAAAAAGTTATTAGCGTCAGAAGATGGCAAAAAATTTTTTTTCTTTTTTGTACACATTCGTTTAATTTTTGAAAATGTATTAAAACACAATAAAACCTATATAAATTTGGTATCACCGCGATCGCACCGAACCAAAGAATAAAGTAGGTGTGTTATTTGGAGCGAAGAGTGAAAGTCATAAAAACTGAGCCCACAAGAACGTGCGTTTTTTTTTCAATTTTTCCACATTTGGAATTTTTTTTCAGCTTCGCAGTACACGGCATGTTAAAATAAATAACATTACGGGAAAGTAAAATTTGTTACGCACAAAATAAGCCCTCACACAGGTCTGTACACGGAAAAATGAAAAAGTTATGGATTTTTGAAGTTGGAGAGCGCGAAAAGAGCCGGAAAACCCTCCGTCCTTAAGGGGTTAAAGTATCAGTTTAAAATCCCATCCCATCCAAAATGTAGATTTTAATTAATCCATTATGGTAAATTAGGCCGGTAACTATTATGCATGCGTTTATTTTTTTTCAAACCAAGAAAATCGCAGCCACTGTCTTTCCAAAAAAACGCATGCGTAACGGATACCTGCATAAACGGAACATAATGGATGATATCAAATTTTCATTGATATCAATGGGATTATTAATTGATATATTAAACCTCTGCTCTATAATTTTTTAATGGAGGTAAGGAACGGAGGTTTGAACGGTAGTGTGAACTAAGACTAAGGTATCTTTCCTCTATACATATTCCCTTGCTTATTAATTCTGTAATCCAATGTGCTTTGACAGCAGCTGCCTGGCATTGATTCTCTCTTACGACATATCTATCCTCAGTTCTGTATAACCATGCTTTTGGTATCCTATTAAAAAAATCTACCATCAAAATCCATCATGATAAACCAGTGACACTTACTCATAGATCCAGGCACTGTAACTATGGTCATTTTCCTATATTTGTTATGCATATCCTCCTTCCTTCTAAAAGCAACTTTTAAAATGAAAATAAGCCAGAAAGGCTCTAGGTAGCATTAACAGAGTCGCTCCATGCTCTGCCTTCAGATGCTGTTACACTGTCTCCCCCTCCACCCTGCTCCCTCAGTACTTCCTGCTGTAACCACACACAGTGGGAGGTGGAAGTGCTACTGCACAGTGTAATTACCTGTGAATTTGCACCACAAGTGTGCTATGGTAACACCACCAGAGTCCCTCTGGCTCATTAGCATAATTATAAAAGATGATTTTAGAAGGAAGGAGGCCATGGATAACAAATATAATTAGATTGCCACAGTCACGGTGCCTGGATCTATGAGTAAGGGTCCCTGGTTTATCATGATGGATTTTGATGGTAGATTTCCTTTAAAGATCTCAATTTCATCTTTCAGATAACATCCTGATTGTAGTTCTGGGACCTAGAAAATCAGAGATACAGGCATTCGAAGAAAAAGGAAGAAACTGGTTCTTTACCTGCAGCTAACATTTCCATGTTTTTAACTTCCTGTATCTCTGGTTCTGTGTTTATCTTTAAGCTTGGTTCTGTGTGCTACAGACCTGAAGATATGGTCAACTGAAGTGATGCCCCCCCCCCCTCACGCTTCAGCCTCTAAAAGTGACTCAACTTGGCAGAATATGACTCTTCTCAACTCATTTGCATATGACTTTGCAGGTGAGATTTCACATAACAAATAGTATATTAGAAAGCACATTTATTATTCATCCCCCACCTGAGGGTGAAAGTACTTTAATGGGGTTTAATGGTGACAGGTTCCCTTTAAAGAGGTTTTCAAAGATGTGTAAAAACCTGTGTAGAAGGAGCATTTGTATGCAAGTTGACAAAAAAACATATACAGGCGGTCCCTTACTTAAGAACACTCGACTTACATACGACCCATAGTTACAAACGGACCTCTGAATATTGGTAATTTACTGTACTTTAGTCCTAGGCTACAATGGTTAGCTGAAACAGTTATCAGAGGTGTCTGTAATGAAGCTTTAGTGTTAATCCTGATACTTATGACAACCCAACATTTTTAAAATCCAATTGTCACAGAGACCAAAAAAGTTCTGGGTGCGATTACAATGATAAAATATACAGTTCCGACTTACTTACAAATTCAACTTAAGAACAAACCTATAGACCCTATCTTGTATGTAACCCGGGGACTGCCTGTACGCTTCTTCAAAGGGGCTACCTCATTAGTTCTTCATTATCCACTATTGAAGTAGATATGGTCCATGGACCATAAGTAAAAAGGATTTCCTATGGGGAATTCCTTATTATAAAAAAAGTCTATTTATTAAAACCAAAAAAGTGCAAACACATTAAAAGTCTTTCAGAGTGATTGGCTGTGAACCTATGGGTTTTTTTAACCCATTTTTTGTATGGGTTTCTGAATTAGATAGCAGGAGACGAGTTTGGGCCTGAACCAGACCCGTTCCCCAATATTTCCAATCCCGGGGACCCAAAAATGGCTATAATCTTATGACTTATTACAACACTGTTGTGTTCCTGAGCCAAGCACTGGTCTCAAAGCCTTAAAAGAAATGTATGACTGCTGGGCCCAGGCAGGGGGAGTGAATCTACTTTTTGAAAAATTTTAATAATAATTTGTCCAGAATTTTCAAAAAACCTCTTTTGGCAATAGAGTTTTTATGTGGTAAGTATTCATATACTCTACACATGCATACTTGGTTGAGTTAGAGTGTTTCCTCAAGGAGTAGAGGGGTTATGTGTCGTAATAACAGTCATAGGGGGAGATTTATCATAAGTGTCTGAGGTAAAATTGTTTTAGTTGCCCATGGAAACCAATCAGAGCTCAGCTTTCATCTTCCTGCAGTTGTTTATAAAATGAAAGCCGAGCTCTGATTGGTTTCCATGGGCAACTAGAACAATTTTACCTCAGGCACTTCTAATAAATCTCCCCCATAGAGTGTGTTCTGTAACGTTTGGGCTCTCTTTTATGTTTATTTTACATACCAGCCCCCATAACACAATATTACATAACATAGTTGTACATACAGTATAAACTTTTTGAATGTCACTAGTTTTTCTGTGAACACTGTCTACATGTGACACAACAGAAGTCAGGTCATACATTGTGTACGACGTGTGTGACCGTATCAGGGGACATTGTCACACTCCCTAAAACACAAATGATTTCTCAGATGTGGACCTGAGATACTACAAGGACGAGCCAAGGATGTATCATGCACTGAGACAATAATACAAGGAGAGGAGCACAAAGGGGCCATTTATCATACACTGGAAAGTGGCTCCATTTGTTAAGGCTTTACCATCCCTCACCAGAGGTGAATACATTGTCACATTTGACCTGTGTACATACTCCTTGTAGTATGCCTTCAATGACACCATGAGAGTTAGTGATCTATTCATTTAATAGCCTAAAAGTACATTTTTAGAATTTTTTCATTTAATAATACATTACATTACTGGGGTTTAAATGTAAGACCTAACAGGTGGGACCTAAGGGGACAGATATGAGGTGAGTAAGGGAAGAAGTTATGACTGACATACAACAAATGTTACATACTGCCTCCGATCAGAAGTGGATATGAAGTAATGATGACTTTGGAGAACTTGGAGCCTGGAAGAATGAATGTCCCTCATTAACAGACTAGGGAAATATATCACCTCTCTAATGCAGTCAATTTTTGTACTATATTATACAAAAATTTGTACAACATTATCATACTGTGACATCATTATGTGTATTATCCACGCACAGTGACATCACTTATCACTTAGCCTTTTCCTAAACTGTGATGTCACCGTGTATATTCTCACTGTACTCTGACATTGATGTGTGTATTATCCCTGTACTGTGACATCACTTTGTGCCTTCTCTAATACTACGACATCACTGTGTGTATTCTCCCTGTACTCTGATATTGCCGCATATTAACTCTGTTCTGTGACATCACTGTGTGTATTCTCCCTGTGCTCTGATATTGCTGTATATTATCTCTGTTCTGTGACATCACTGTGTGTATTCTCCCTGTGCTCTGATATTGCTGTGTATTATCCCTGTACTGTGACATTACTATGTATTTTATGGATGTACTATGACATTGGTGTGTGTATTCTCCCTGTATTGTGACATTAATGTGTGTATTGTACTGTGACATCACTGTTTGTATTATCTCTATCCTGTGATGTCACTGTGTGTATTATCTATTTACTGTGACATTCCTGTGTTTATAATCCCTACACTGTGACAGCACTGTGTGTATTATCCCTGGACTGTGATATCACTGTTTATATTGTTCCTGTACTGTGACATCACTGTGTGTATTATCCCTGTACTGTGACAGCACTGTGTGTATTATCCCTGTACTGTGACATCACTGTGTGTATTATCCCCTGTACTGTGACAGCACTGTGTGTATTATCCCTGGACTGTGATATCACTGTTTATATCGTTCCTGTCATGTGACATTAATGTGTATATTATGTGATGTCACTGTGTGTATTATCTCTGTACTGTGGCATTACTGTGTGTATTATCTCTGTACTTTGACATCACTGTGTGTATTATCCCTGTACTGTGACATCACTGTGTATTATCCCTGTACTGTGACATCACTGTGTGTATTATCTCTGTACTGTGACATCACTGTGTGTATTATCCCTGTACTGTGACATCACTGTGTATTATCCCTGTACTGTGACATCACTGTGTGTATTATCTCTGTACTGTGGCATTACTGTGTGTATTATCTCTGTACTGTGACATCACTGTGTGTATTATCTCTGTACTGTGACATCACTGTGTGCATTATCCCTGAGTATGACAGACACTTAAGACTATGATGGTCTATTTCTTATTCTCAAATTATCCCCTAAACCTAAAATATTATATGAAATATGAAAACAATATGATTATTAAGTATATACACTATTATGTTATTATTATTATGATTATTATTCACACTAATTTGTCAGATACGTTGTTAGAGCCCTTGTACTGCTAGCATCACTTGTGATGTACTTCTCCCACTACACATACACACATCAGATGGCTGCTGCTGGTAACTTCACTTCTAATTTCAGTGAATGGCCAGTGATACATACAGGACTGCGAGCTTCCTCTAAAAACACATGTCTGTCATTTTAGCTTTTTTTCTTTTAAAAATCCAATCTTATTAACCCTTTTATAATGTACTTTTTTACTTGAACAATAAAGAAACACAGTTCAAGTGATTTTGCGGTGGAGAATGTGAGTTTTATGCTAGATTACCAGACCAATTAATAATTATAGCAAATATAGAACATGAATAAAAGTAACATGTTTTAATATACAGGCAGTCTCCAGGTTACATACAAGATAGGTTCCATAGGTTTGTTCTTAAGTTGAATTTGTATGTAAGTCGAAACTGTATATTTTATAATTGTAGCTTCATTACAGACACCTTACAGATTATCATTGCAGTCTGGGACTATAGAAAAGCATTCAGAGAGCTTCACCAGAGGTCACCAGAGTCCGTTTTTAACTAGGGGTTGTCTGTAAGTCGGGTGTCCTTAAGTAGGGGACCACCTGTATTGTAATGAAACCATCTTATGGGATACATTGGCATGTGTCATTATGTAGAACGTGGAACTTGAAGGGAAACTGCACCAGGATTTTTTATTTCTATATCAACTTTATATTAACTTTTTTTTTTGCTTTTGTATTAATACACTTATAGGTCATAAAATAATTTAGAGGGGTATTTGTATTAATATTTGAAACTAGATATAAGATCAGCCTGGCTGTGTGATTACTGTCCGTGGGATGATGTGTCATTATTATTATTACTCCCCTGTGATGTTCCCTGCATATAAAGATGAAAAAATCTGAATTTTATTTCTTTTCTAGTTGATGTCTGACTCTTGAAGAAGCCACTGTTCTAAAACACAAAGCCCAATGATTAGGGGTTAATTTTATAATGTATGCCTTATACCTAAGCTCCAACTTTCAACATAAACAACTATTCACTGTTAAGCATTTACATATTTATATGACAACTTGTTAAAAATTCTGTCTTAGTGATAAATATTTTGTGAAACTGGATGACAATCAATATGGAGAGGTGGAGGGGGAATCAAGAATTATTGTAGACACAAGACATATTTATCCAGTATTGTATTATTAACTAAAATATTAATCACAACTCTTCAAATTTTACTTTTTTGCTAGTAGTTTTACTAAAGTTTTTAGTCTGCGTTTTCATTCAGCATTCAATACAAATGACCTGTAATATTATTTTGTAGGTCAAATTATACATTACATGTAAAGTTAGTTTCAGGTTATAATACTTTTAAACTATTTTAAAAGCTTCCATATTTAAAATAAACATTTTTGATTAAAAAATTTTTAAGTTAATACTGAGAGACATAATTGATTAAAAAAATCTATATTTTTTTTATCAGTTCAGCAATGAAAATAATTGTATTTTTACATGGTTTTTTTTAATTGTTGTAAATTTTTTTTTAGGAAAAGCACATAACAAAAGTTTTGTTACAGAACAAGATAACAAACGGCAATATGAAAAATGTCTTGTGGGATTCAACCGCGTCCCTCTGGGTTTTAATAGCCTAAGTAATAAGGGAAAGTGTAATCCTATATGAAGGATCTTATTGTTCTAAAATCTTTTTGAACTTTTTTTTTGTTTAGGTATAGTTCGGTATGAGTGGCTTCAGAATCGGGTTTGATCGAACTCCCCCCCTCCAGTTACACCCATGATCAGTGCTGGCACCGTTCGCGGATGTTACACTTTAAATGCCGACAGCATTTAACTACTGGTGCCGCGAGTGCATGGCCATTTTCCCACAAAACGCAGCTCTACGTAACACCATCAGGGAGCGACGATCCTGGAGTAAATGGCAGCTTACACACTATGAACACTATGCACACTAAATTGCTTTAAAGGGCATCTATCACCAGATCTTTTAGCTTCTTATGCCCTTGTTTTTAAGAAAAGAGTGCTTTAAAAGTTATGCAAATGAGCCTGAGGGGTTTCCATTAACTCCTACGGAGCCCAGAGCCCCTCAGTCTCATTTGCATAATTTTATAAGCCTTTTTTTTTAAAATCAGGACACAAGAAGCTAAAAGAAGACTGGATCCTGCCAGATGGGGCACACACCAGTATGTCAGTGTCCTTTATATAGATGTCCTTTAGAGAGTTAACACCAGCAATCAGTGCCAGATCTGATCCCCGGTGTTATTGTGGGGGGTGAGCTCAAATGCCAAACTATCTATCCTCTGATCAGTAGCGCATTATTACATGGGCAGTTTGGGCAGTCTTAATCCGCCCCTGCCTGTGATGTTTCATGTAATATACTCTAATGATTTCGTAGTGCAGTTTCCTATAGCCATCCTACTTGGACCCGCCTGCAGCAAGGTGTAAGTGGCCTCACGTGGCGGCAATAAAAATTCAAAAACTAAAACACTCTCCTGTTCCCTAAAATATTCCCCAATTTATCAACCCAAACAGTTCCTTCATGGTTATTTTATACAAAGCCCCCTTCACACCCTATGGATTCATTAGGTACAGCCCCCCTCACCCACATGGATTCCTTATGTACAACCTTACGTGGGACCCCCATCAGCCCTGGGTGCCGGCCCTGACTGGGTGACACTAGTATACAAAGTGTGCAAAATATTAGAACCATTGTATCATGCACTCATACACTGCAATAGGGATAAACTTTCCGGTAAAACACATGATCGGTGTTATCCCATCTTTCGCCACTGGCAGAGCTGCCAGCGTATTCAAAGAGATGGCACCATCTTGGTGACGATCGTCGTTCCCCATGACGTCATCAGGGATCGGCGATCATTCGCCATAACAGCCTTGGGTCTTCCAAATTGCACATTTTAATGAATGAGGTGGAAAATCCCCATATACTGCCATACTATAGTATAGCAGTATATGGTAGGATCAATCAAACAACCTAGGGTTAAAGTAGCCTAGGGGGTCTGTAAAATAGTGAAAGTGAAAATTAAAAAAAAGTTAAAAAAAAAATTATAATAAAAAAGAATCACCCCCTTTCCCTAGAACTGATATAAATATAAATAAACAGTAAAAATTGTAAGCACATTTAAGTATCACCACGTCTGAAAAATGCCCGATCTATCAAAATATAATAACGTTTTTCACTGCATTTAACCCCGTAACGGAAATTAGCGCCCAAAGTCGAAAATGCCATATTGAAAAATTTTAAAAATGGAATAAAAAGTGATCAAAAGGTCGTACAGTCTTAAAAATGTTAGCATTGAAAACGTCATCAAAACTCGCACAAAATGACACCACCCACAGCTCCGTACAAGAAAGTATGAAAAAGTTAGAAGATGGCAAAGTCTAAAAAAAAAATTTTGTACAGGAGGTTTTAATTTTTGTAAATGTATGAAAACATTATGAAAAACTGTACAAATTTGTTACCCCCGTAATCGTACCGATCCCAAGAGTAAAGTAGACATGTCATTGCGGGCACACAGTGAAAGCCTTAAAATCCAAGCCCACAAGTAAACGACGCAAATGGGTTTTTTCACCATTTTCACTGCATTTGGAATGTTTTTCCTGCTTCCCAGTACACGGCATGGAATATTCAATACTATCACTATGAAGTGTAATTTGTTATGCAGAACAGAAGCCATCACACAGCCTCTTTACGTGTCAAAATAAAAAAGTTATAGATTTTTGAAGGTGGGGGGTGAAAAATGGAAATTAAAAAACAAAAAGGGGTTAAGAATAAATGGGAAATGAAAAAGAAGCTCTATATTTTTTTTTTTAGCATTACCATTCACTTCCTAATGTCGGCCATAATAATCTTCATTGCATTATTTCTTCTCACACAAAAAAATGCTATAAAACCAAAGTTTTTTTTCATAAGTGAGACGCATTGCACAAATAGTTAATCCCTTGTATTTGCACAGAGATATTTATTAGACGATATCCCTAGGAGAAGAAAAAAACATTTGGGTATAATCACATCACTTTTATAACGCCTTCAGGGGTGTTATACCTTTATTCAAAAAATCTCTTTCTCATACAGTTTTTCTGAGTAGTAAAAAGCATCTGATTCCCCGATAACCTGTCAGCAGCACTAACAATAAATGAATATATGAAGCCACAATAATCACCGGCCCCGGGATGTAACATAAGCTATTGAACAAGTCAGCTCCTCTTCTGTGGCTGGAACTGGATTACAGACATGGCTTCACATGACATACATCATCGCGCCACTAGAGGGCAGTATAAAGTCACCGAGAAAAAAAAACACGTAGAACAAAAGGTTTTCTATAGAGAAGGGGTGTTTTTTCGTACAGCAGACTGCCGCTGAAATCAATAGCACCTTCTGATGAAACAAGAGAGGAGAAAATTATTCGGCAGTCATATTTAAAGAGTGATTAATTTCGAAGATTTAAATCTGCGCCCGTAACATAATAACTCCAGCCATCACACTCTGTATGGTAATCCGAGCTAATGGGTGCCAACTTTCCAAAATAGATTTCAGTGACAGCTTTCCGGAATAATTTTGGGGCACAAGGTTCCAGAATTCCATCTGCCAATGGGTGTGACAGTTTTTGGATGTTCACAAGATCCGCCAGTGTTGAAAAGAAATGGGTCCCCAGTTGTCCCATTTGGTTGTTTTGGCTGATGGAATAGCTCCACTGTCACTCCATAAACTCATCACACAAGCAGGAGACCAGAATGTGGTTGGGGGGAAATAAAACGTAAAGCATTCAAATATTTATAGTGCCGCTCTATCACGGGAACTCACTGGGGATCGCTTCTGCAATTTTTGCAATTGCAATTATTTGACTACAACTTCATGAATATACAGTTCTATTGCTCCATTCTGGATCTCCGTGCCGGGGAATGTTCACTTTGCAAAAGCAGCTATTTTCGACAAAGTAAAAGAACGTAGGTTGTTAGTTTTTGATCTTGTTAAAATGTTGGTAAAACATTTACTGTGGGCGGCATGGTGGCTTAGTGGTTAGCATTACAGCCTAGCAGCGCTGGGGACCTGGTTTCATGTCCCAGGGTCAACATTTGCAAAGAGTTTGTATGTTCTTTCCGTGTTTGCATGAGTTTCCTCCAGGTCCTCCAGTTTCCTCCCACACTCCAAAACATACTGGATGTTAATTAGATTGTGAGGCCCATAGGGGCAGGGACTAATTTGGCAAGCTCTGTGCAGTACTGCATAATCTGTGTGCGCTATATAAATAAAGAATTATTATTACTGCATCTGACCAAAAATTGGACTAAATAATTCAGAACTAAAGGGGTAGTCACAAGTTATCTCCCATCTTTAGGGTATGGGGGTGCAAATGAATGACAAGAGTCGGGGTCAATTGTACCATAAATGAATAAAGAAGCTGGTCTCATACGCGCCAGCACCTCTATTTATCTCTAACAGAAATATCCAAGCACAGTACAGAGATATTTCCATCTGTTCCATAGACAGTGAATGGAGCAACAGTGTCTAATCTCTGCTTGTTGCTCAATTCATCCGAGGTTCTTTTGGTGGCATTTGTGTTCTGGGTTCACCACCACAACCTGGACATATTTATGGATTGGCGGTCAAACAGCTTGCCAGAGCTATTATTGGCCAGGGGTATCAATTAGCCAGTTTGGCTCTTCGGCCGGCAATATGCCCGTGCGGCAGAATCCAAACTACGAACTGAAATGCAAACATTGGGGCACATTTACTTACCTGTCCACTGGAGTTCACCGACAATAATGCCCTGCGCCGCCACTCACTAAATTCGTGCACCCGATATCCTGCATGTGTCGCTTCCCTGCTCAGGTCCGAGAGAGTTCACCTTCTTCTTCCTGGTGCATGTAAGTGCTTGGTCTTGTGACACAATTTGAAAGTTAAATCCCGCGCTCAGTCCGAATCAGTCGGATCATCCAACGGTCACATGAAAGCGCCAAAATCCGATCGCCTGCAACACAATCCCACCACAGACACCTGTTAAATACCTGTCCAAGCCGTGTAATCCCCGAAAAAGGCGAACAGTCCGAAAAAAGGGAGCAGCGCGACCCTTAGTAAATGAGCCCCATTGGGTCCCCCATATCCTGTGGATAGTAGATAACTTGTGTATAAGGGATAATTCATTATGACCAGAAGGTACCTTTTTTCTGGCTCCCCTATGTCTCCAAAGGGAATAGTGTACACATTGCCAAAGAGTTTTTATAGTAAAACTGGCTTTTTCCAAAAAAAGATAAAGATGAAAGTTTACCTTGCTGTATGCAGAGCTGTGTCCCTAGTTCCATGGGAGCAGCCAGTGAGGAGTGCTCTCCCCACCCCAAAACAACCCACCCCTCATGCATTGATTTTAAATAAAAATCCCCCCATGTCCCCCACATCTCCTCTCCCCCATCACTTCCCCCCTCGGACGTCATACATGTCTGCCCCGCTCCTCACTGGCCCTTCCCATGGGACACGGGACACAGCTCTGTATACAGCAAGGTAAACTTTCATCTAACTTACCTTTTTTTCGGTAAAAGACACTTTTACAAAACTCTTTGGCAATGTGTTCACTATTCTCTATAGGGACATGGGGGAGCCAGATAAAAGGCTCCCGATGCCCTTTAAGGCACATAATAAGGCATCATATTTTAGGCAAACCTATTAAATAAAGGAAACTGAAAAAAACTTGACACATTCAATTTCAGATTTATTGCAGAAATGTCTTTAAATTTGTTTTTTTATGTGAATAGAGCAGGATTTTTCTAGCCCTATTGAGATCAATAGTATAAACAATTTCTGTGACAACTCAATGTGAATTCAGTAAATTACTTTATGGCTCATTTACTAATGATGACAATTGAAGTCAAAGGGCAAATGATGTTACTGTTTGACCAAGTGCTGTCTAGTAAGATACAAGCTTCACTACTTCTGGGTTCAAATTGGTATTAAATTTGTTATGGCAGAAATCTCCTTTCCACCGAATAGTTTATTGAGCGTTTCACAAGTGTCTCTGATTTACTCATTGGACAATATGGAAACCAGCTATCCACTCAGTGCAATGGCAAATGACCGGTGTGGGTCTATGATGTGGGACCCCAAGCCCTTTCACATTTATCACCTGTCCTACGGCTATGGGTATTGTTTCAATGTGACATGTAAATAGCAAGGACTTTCTGTGTTCTCCCACTGGTTGGTTTTATTCCATGTTCCATGTTCCGTAAAACCATTTTAACATCTTGAATGACTCCTGTAAAGTTTTCTGGTAAGTATCTACCCACATGACCGGACTATGATGATTCTAGACTTCATCATAATATGAGATTTGGTCTAGAGTCCATGATTGGTAGAGAAAAGACTTCTCTGGCATTGGTTTATGTTCCAATTAGTGTTACTATCTGGGCAGTATTAATATTACTATTAGCTCTCTATTGTGTCTACTATTTTTTAAGGTCAAGTCTTTGAAATGCAAAGTTAGCAACCCTACCCACCGGGGAGTATTGACTTAAGTATTGACCATGTTGTAATCCAAATCTTCCATCAAGGAGGACTCAGGAGACCTCATACACTTTAGGTTCTGTAAAGTTGTGAACATGAGAATGTTACCATGAATACAACTGTTCTATGTAAATATAGGGAAATAGCTGCCCATCCTTGCTTGGTCCTGTAGAGGACTGTAAGAAATCATATCCATGTAATTTAGAAAACCTCTAAAGCTGGTGATGGCACACAACCATGGATGGTCCATTAAAAACAGACCCTGTGCTGGACATATTTCACGTAATTTGTGTGCGCTATATAAATAAAGAAATTATTATTATTATTATTATTATTATTATTATTATGGAATAACCACAGAGTAGAGAACAGGACTCTGTGCAGCATAGTGATATGATACAAGGATTCCCTGCTTCTCTGTACAACAGCAGCGCCAAACTATTATTACAATTACAATGTGGATGAAGGGACTCCTTGAACCATATATCACTATGATGCTCAGAGTCCTATCCTCACACTGTGGTAGGTCCATGATGAAATCTATTCAGTGCATAGTCGTTGAATTAGGAACCATGAGTTATGATCCATCTTAGCCCAAGGGGAACTACATTTTGGATTGGTTAACGTCTCAGTGATCTCTGTGCCCAATTCCCAAGGCTCTAGCATCCTTGGGTCCAGAGAGATACAACGCTGAGAGATAGGGACAGATGGGAGGAGCCGGCCACATCGCGGACCGGAAGTTCCCTGTGCGCGGCTTCTGTGCCCCTTTAAACAAACAGGGCACAGAAGTGTTGTGTGGGTCGGAGAAACGAGGAAACTGTTGGAGAAAGCATAATGAATCTCCCCCATGGAGTCCCTGCTTACTGTTGCCGAGCTGTAATCCTGATCATAGGTGGCAGAAGGGACTTCTTGTATCATATATCATTGTTGATCTGTGCCTGGTCCGTTTTTCATGGACTTACCATTGAATTCCATGGACTGATCACAGAGCCGAAGACTGGACTCCTTGCATCACAATGATATATGATACAAGGAGCCCTGTCCTCTACATTATGGTTGGTCCTTGGAATTGGACCAGTACATGGTCCATTTTTAATGGACTCACCGTGGTCACATGGCACAGGCCTAATTGTCACCCCAGTGATCATTCACATGCTGATTGTGAGTAGATTGAGTAAGGAAATTAATGGGGTAGAACTTTCCGCCACATCTAAACATTTTGCCATGAAATTATTATTATCAGGAACATTTTAAAAGTCTTGAAATCTTGAGAAGAACCATCACTAGGAAAAATGTAAAATATAGAGCCAATTTACCTGTTCATTTCCGAAAATTTGTCTCTTTGTGAGGTCCCTCCAACCACCTTGGTCATCCCCAGCACCTGCGGTAATCCCTATTAATCTCTAATTTCAGACATGTTAAGCTCAGACAATGGATAAATATTGATTGATATTTGCAGGGTGTGAAAAGCTTTAACCATAAGATTAGACTGATACTTCATATTCAAACACAAGTCCTGATATATGTGCCACCGCTATTGACCCTAATCTCTGGCTTTTCCTGACAGCCGTCACCAGCTATTGACACAGCAAACAGTGGTGACAAAGTAAGGGGCAAAGTGTAACCTTTCATTTACCTTCATGTCCCTCAAATGACTGCTGTAGGTATATTCAGCCACAAAGCCATACCTCTCCTCTGCACTTCCCTCCGCACCTTACTTACTTTAACTCCATCACTTCCCCCTAACAGTTCTTTGTGTTGATTTTTCTCACTTTTTGAGAATTTAATTTATTTTTTTATGTATAACTTGGTGTTTCTATCCTATCATACTTGAGGCTGGGTAACATCTGTATAAAATAACATTCAATTCCAGCAGATTGTTCCATCAGAGACCACTCAACTGTGTGAACAAAAAGTGGCCTCTTCAACCATGGGACATCCATTACATTTTCCAGGGGGTTTCACTTCCTGTGTTCTCCCATGGTATGGAGAGGCCACTCATTGGATGAAGTGGGTCTCATGACTTCCTTGAACTACCAGTCAGATATAGGCCCAAAAACAGGAAGCGTTACAGTCACAAAGATAACGGGAGCTAGAGTAAGTATATGTTGTCCCGTCAAGGATATTTATCCCTAATACACAGGATTATTGTCTGATCATTTGGGCTCCCACCACCAGGACCATCAGAGACCAAAGAACTTAGGTGTGCAAGCAAGACGATGAATGAAATATTCTCATTGAATACTTTGTTCTGTACAAAGTGCTGACAACAAAATCACAAAAAATCATCAATGGAAATCAAATTTATTAAACATTGGAGGATTTGCTGTGTCTATCAGTATTCAGATGCTGGAGTTGCTGGAGGCAGTGGCGTAACTACCGCCGTAGCAGCCGTAGCGGTTGCTACGGGGCCCGTGAGCGTCAGGGGCCAGGGTGGCGGCACAATCACAACGTCTGGCTTTCCGTACCCGGTCCATCCGCCGCCCGGGCCCTGCTGTACAGCCCATTAAGCATAATACCATGGCCCGCCCCCCTCTTTGTTAAATCCGTCCCAGTGTTTCTGTCCCGTCCTGCCCCGCTGCTCCCGCGGCCGGTATCCTGGTTCCGCGGCCGGCACACTGGTGCAACAGCTGCCCGCCCTCCACACTGCTCTTGGGCCCGCCTGCCCGGTACCCTGGTCATGCGGCTGCCCGCCCTCCACACTGCTACCGCGGCTGCTCGCCCGTCCTCAGCGCTGCCCCCTCGGGTGCCCGGCAGGCATGCGGCCCCCGCGGGTGCCCGGCCGTAACTTCAGTCCCGCGGCCACCCGGCATGCTCCCTGGTCCCGCGGCCGCCCGGCATGCTCCCTGGTCCTGGGGCCGTCCGGCATTCTTCCTTGGTCCTGGGGCCGTCCGGCAGGCACCTTGGTCCCACGCCCGCCCTCCACACTGCTCCCACGGCCGCCCGCCATGTTGCTGTCGCTGCTGCTCAGCCGGCACACTTCCTAGGCTCACAGGATGCCTCCTAACCGACCCACCCCACTGCAAGAAATGTAAGCTCCCTATATATGTATGTATAGTTAATGAATGTATGCTATATGTGTGTATATGGTGTATGTATATGTGTATTTGCTGTATGTGTATATGCTGCATATACTGCATGTACGTGTGTATATGCTGCATATACTGTATGTATGTGTGTATATGCTGCATATACTGTATGTGTGTATATGCTGCATATACTGTATGCGTGTATATGCTGCATATACTGTATGTGTGTATATGCTGCATATACTGTATGTATGTGTGTATATGCTGCATATACTGTATGTATGTGTGTATATGCTGCATATACTGTATGTGTATACCCTGCATATACTGTATGTATGTGTGTATACGCTGCATATACTGCATATAATGTATGTATATGCTGTATATACTGTATGTGTGATTATATGCTGTATGTATATGCATTTTGTGTGTACATTCTGTATATAGATTCAGTATGTGTGTATATGTTGTCTTTATACTGCATGTTTGTGTATACACATTGGGTGTATACCATATGTAAAAGAATATGATGTATGTATCCTGTATGTATATAAACAGTATGCATGCAACTATACTGTATGTATATACAGTGAGTTGTATATACTGTATGTATTAGTGTATAGATGTATATATGAGTACATAAATGTGGGCATATGAGTGTCTACCTATGTATGTGTGAACGAGTATATAAAAGTGAGTGTAGAATGTTATGTTGTGTATAAATGTGTGTGATTATATAAACGTGTGTGTATGTATGAATATTTTTAAGGGGGGTCCCATGTAAAAATCTGCTATGGGGCCCTGCCTCTCCTAGTTACGCCACTGGCTGGAGGCTGGGACTGTAGTAGAAACCCAGCAGCAGGACCACTACCTCCACCTTTGTGCAAGGAGGAACAGGTGGTGCACTGCAAAATGACCTCCAGCAGATACAAATATGCAAGTGTCTACACAAACGGTTACAAACTGACTCCAAACAGAACAAAGTATTCAGTGGCAATATTTCATTCATTCAGATCTAGGATATGTCATTTGAGTGTTCCCTTTATTTTTTTTTTGAGCAGTATATATATACAGGGGGGTAACTACAGTGGTAGAAGTCATAGTAGCTTCTATGGGACCCGCAGTGTCAGGGGGCCCCGACAGTCTGTCCAACACACTAAAGAATGGAGGATGTGCACTATTATTTACATGTTATACTCTACATTGTATATCATGAAATGTATATAACAGCGCACATCTTCCACAGTAAACTCCTGAGTTGGCAGCGCAGATAATTAAAGTTTAGGGAGATTGAGAAGAAAGTAGAAAGACAGGACTGGAATCTCACATCTTCTTTCTACTATGTTCATTCTATAAGAGGGTGTGTGTATATGATGTATGTCTGTACCGTATATGGTAATGTATGTGTGTGTGTATATGTGATGTGCATATTCTATAAATGTGTGTGTGCATATGTGATATATATAAACTATATGTGTGTTTTATATATATAAATATATACTGTATGTATAAGTTTATGAATCTGTGCATAAATGTGTGGGCATGAGTGTATAAATGTGTGAGTGTGTTTAAGATTGTATAACTGTGTATGAGTGATGAACTGTATGTGTATGTATATAAGTATATAAATGTGTGTGATTGGAAATCACATGTGTTAGTGTACAAATATCTATATTTTTAATGGTGAAAAGGGGCCCCTTTTAGAAATCTGCTATGGGGCCCTGCCTCTCCTAGTTACGCCTATATATAGTGTTGTGTATAAAATTGGTTCCTGCTGGTATCCTAATGTATATTTACATTCATGACAATAAAAAGGGCATTGATGTGTATTAGGGTTTCATCATGCCTCATTTATTATATGTTGCGTTCTACATTTCTACACTCATTAATGCCGCCATACAGAGCACAGTTTTGTAATATTGCTGTATAATAACTAAGGTAGAGCTCATGAATTGTGTTACTAATGGTCGCAAATATATACTTATAATATAAGGGGAGGATATGTTTGTTCAAATTAGGCACAATTGGACATGTTTGCTTTTTCGCATTATCTTGACAGTTTATTGCAGAAATAAGCAACTTGCATGGAAACTTCTCTTAGGCTACATTCACACGATGTATGCCCGCCGTACCGTAGTACGGCGGGCATACATCGGCGCTGTGGAGAGGAGCAGGGGATGAGCACTGCTCACCCCCGCCCCTCTCCATAGGAAGATACAGCGCACGTCACCGTATCACGGGAAAAGATAGGACATGTCCTATCTTTTCCCAGGCTACGGAGCGGTACGGTGCCGCACGTGTGCTGCACCGTACAGCTCCCGTACAGGGCCGCAAGCCCATAGAAGTGTATGGGGGACATATATCGGCCGTATATACGTCGGCCGTATATACGTCCCCCATACATGTGTGTGAATGTAGCCTTAGTCAACTGTACTGGACCTCATGTACTCAAAATGCCTGGGAATAATGGGTTCAGTAAGATTCCTGAAGGAATGAAATGCAGCAGAATTTTGGTGTTAAAAATCTAAAATATCAGCAAATTGGATTGGAACTTGAAGAAATATCACCTGCTAATATTCTTGGTACCGGATATAACTGGACACCTTCCAGGTCTCATGGAGTCCTTCCCTCTACTTCCATTACTGAATTTTACTGCAGATATCATTGAAGGGGCCCAAACCTGATTTAAAATATGATCAAATTAAAGAGGTTTTCTAGGGGTAAAATAGTGATCCATATTAGTAATCCAGTGTAGGTCATCCATAATAGACAGGTGGCAATTCATCAAGACATTAGACCTGTGAGCATTACTTCGGCTTTCCAGCCGTTCGACTTGAAGATGAAACATGTCAGGATGTTGTAGATATTAGGATAAGAAACTGGTGCATCCATTATCAGGGAGCTAGTTGCATGTTGAGAATTGAAGGATAGCTACTGTATATATCTGTACCTGTACTATTCACCTGGACTTATCTTTGATTTGCTAAATAGGATTGAGCTGTAATACCAAGCACATCCACTATACTAATTGGTGAGCAGTGAAAAGATCTAATTGCTTTAGACTCTTCCAACACCTCATCTTGGGGGCTGCACCCTCAGCATTTGCATATTGAGGACCGATTAGATAAGTCATTGATATCACAGTTCTGGAAAACTTCTTTAAAATATTCTCCACCGCCTATGGCCAAACAGAGAAAACTGATCCTGTAAGTATTGATATTGTGTAATAGGTGGTTCACAATTTTATAATATATTGGGTAATTAAACATTATACTACAACATATCATATCACCTCCTACTCCATGTTACCTGTGAAGGATGTGAAGCATCAAAAATTATGTCACCTCCTGCCCCAGGTTACCTGTGGAGGATGTGAAGCATCACACATCATGTCTCCTACTATCCCATGTTACCAGTGGAGGATGTGAAGCATCACACATCATGTCTCCTACTATCCCATGTTACCAGTGGAGGATGTGTAGCATCACACATCATGTCTCCTACTATCCCATGTTACCAGTGGAGGATGTGTAGCATCACACATCATGTCTCCTACTATCCCATGTTACCAGTGGAGGATGTGAAGCATCACACATCATGTCTCCTACTATCCCATGTTACCAGTGGAGGATGTGTAGCATCACACATCATGTCTCCTACTATCCCATGTTACCAGTGGAGGATGTGTAGCATCACACATCATGTCTCCTACTATCCCATGTTACCAGTGGAGGATGTGTAGCATCACACATCATATCACCTCCTGTCCCATGTTACCTGTGGAGGATGTGTAGCATCACACATCATGTCACCTCCTATTCCATGTTACCTGTGGAGGATGTGTAGCATCACACATCATGTCACCTCCTGTCCCATGTTACCTGTGGAGGATGTGTAGCATCACACATCATGTCACCTCCTGTCCCATGTTACCTGTGGAGGATGTGCAGCATCACACATCATATCACCTCCTATCCCATGTTACCTGTGGAGGATGTGCAGCATCACACATCATGTCACCTCCTATTGCTTGCTACTTGTAAAGGATGTGTAGCATCATTTTCCCAGTTTCTGAACACTAATTATACAGATGTTACCGCTTCAGAAAACGTTACCAATTGAGATGTGTCTTTCCTGCACTTACATTTCTTAATGCATTTGTTGTACTTTTATCGTAAACTACTAGTAATAAAACAGACAGTTTTATGTAAAACAAGGGATGCACTTGAGTCTGCCTACAGGTGCCAGCGAATATCTCAAAACTGGATGGGTTAAATATCCATTATGCTAAACAGAAGAAATGTGGAGTGATATGATGTATTCATGTATGGCCGTAGATCTCAATCATTCCAAGCACCTTACCCTGTGTACAGATGATGGATAGAAAGGGTGTGATTGAGTCCTAATATCAGTGTCAAATCATTGAGATTTCGGAGGTCTGAATGGAAAAGTGACATTTTAATGTAATCGTAGTGATATCTATTTGCGGGAGATGTTACTATGATATCAGCTCTGTCAGGTTTCATTTAAGTGAATACTGTGTTCTAGGGCAGAGAACTCTGTTTCTTTCATATTTCAAGTATGGTTTAAGGCTACAGCTACAAGTGCTCCACGTGCCGCCTGGAACATCCATCACTGTCTACAGAGGACTAAAGTGGACAATAGTCGTATGGGATACAGAGTAGATATAAGGGAATGTCATCTAGGAAGATGGAGGGTAAAATCATGATTCATTAAGATAGAAATAAATCGATTTATTTATCTTAGTATTAAAATTGGGTGAAAATTTCTAAAGTGAACCTTTTCCCTGAAATGTTGTTATCTATCAGGAGGAGCTAAGCATTAGGAAAATATATTTCTCATTATGAGGTTAGGAATTATTGACACGATAACAAGCTGCTTCCGGATAGAACATGGTGTGCAATATGCTCATCTCCTCCTGCTCTATAACATACTTCCTGCAGATAGGACACTATGTAAAATCTCCTCCACTCCTCTTGCTTTATAACATGCTGCCTGCAGATAGGACAGTTTGAACAATCAAGTCAATTCATTTTGCTCTACAACATGTTGCCTACAGTTAGGACACTATGTACAATCTGCTCAGCTCCTCCTACTCTATAACATGCTACCTGTAGATACCACACTGTAGTATCTATGTAGTATCTGTTCAGGTCCTCCTGCTCTATAACATGCTACCTGCAAATAGGACACCATGTACAATCTGCTCAGTTCCTCCTGTTCTATAACATGCTGCCTGCAGATAGGACACTATGTTCAACCTGCTCAGCTCCTCCTGCTCTATAACATGCTGCCTGCAGACAGGAGACTATGTACAATCTGATCAGCTCCTCCTGCTCTATAACATTCTGCCTGCAGATAAGAAACAATATAGAGTCTGGTCAGCTCATCCTGCTCAATAACATGCTACCGGCAGATAGGACACTATATAAGATCTGCTCAGATCCTTCTGCTCTATAACATGCTGCCTGCAGATAGAATACTATGTATAATCCTGTATCTGCCCATTTGTTTTACTGTAACCTATAACATCCCCATTTAAGAGATCACAGATTTTGTGGCATTCTTAGTATCCAAAAGTCAGTCACATACTCTGCTCCAAGCCTGGATCTAGGACTCTAAAATAAATTAACGTCAGGTAGTCCCTAGTTGTATTCTGCTTTAAAGGCAATGGATAATCTTTTCATACTTATTAGATTTGAACCCAGTAGTGAATTATAATAGGTGCTGTTTGGGAAATAGCATAGGGCCTAAGACTTCTAGGGGACACACGGCCAACTAAACCATTCACTAAGTTTGATACTGCCCCATAGAGACCTCAAGTCCGGCAATCCCCAACCTGTGTCTGCCTGTGTGAGACTTCTCTCCTCCAAAATCAAGCCCCTCACACCTCCTGTCATGTGCATTGAGCAGACAGGTGAGAGAGGAGGAGACGAAGAATACATGAGGAGATACAGGCACACATAGGCTGCAGCAACCCCCCTCATCCCGGGACTCACCACACTCTGCTGGCAGGAAGCCAGGTAATGTGAATTGAACTTATATAAAGTACTGAATTGATTCAGAATGATGACAATGACATTTTTAACATCAGCATAACATTGCCCACTGAAACCTGTCACCGGCTAATAATCACATTCCTGGTGACAGGTTCTCTTTAATACGTAGCACCGAAGTAATGCAGCGAGGCATCTCGAATGAATAATTGTTTCTAGAGCAGAATGTTGAAACTTATTTTGGCACATGTAGCAACAGCGACTTTGGGACTCCATGTCTCATTGTAGAGACTCACTTTAAGACCTCATCATATGGATTTTTTCATTGGTATGGTCCAGTCATGATGCATTTGCATTGAAATTACATGACACGCAGGACCTGTCAAGATATCTACTGACTCCTACTTATTCTAAGTGTGCGACTTCCCATAGGAATATGTTACATGGGATGAATTTGCAAATGAAAATATCTAATATTTGCTTTTATCTCAAAACTGACTTTATTTCTTTTCGAATAAACCATAATTTGGTCAATTTTCCGTGCACTCGAGGGTAACAACAGTTCCTTGGCATCTTGATTAAAGAAGATGCAGTAACTTCCTGCCCTAAATCATTTCATTGTAACATCTGCCCTGCTATTTCCTCGGGTTCCTCCATCGGATAATGAGGCCTCGTGTGTCACACTTGTGTCCACCCATCCGTCCTTGTGTCCCAATATTAGGTCTTTGCTTTCAGGCTACTTTCCAATTACAAATCAAATGTGATGGTGCAGACAACACCTATCCAGATCATCCCTTTGTGTTCTGCTGCCTCACTAATGCAGATTAGCCCTGAGCTGTCAGTTGACAAAGATTAATAACACTGCACCAAGTCCTTTGTTTCTCTCTGTGGCCGTTTAGTGTGAAATACTATCCAAAAACATTATCCATCCTCTATTAATCCCACAAATTTGTTCACACCATGCACACTGTTTAGGGCAATTTACAACAGGAACATACTGAGCACAATTGCATTTAATTACTTGGGTTCTAATTACATTCATTAAAGGCTAATAAAATAAATGAAAGAAGCTGCTTTAAAGACTTTGGTAAAATACACAGGCTTGGTCTCTGTCGTGAAACATGGGTGACAGCTTGTGGGGGGTAAAAGTTTTAGGGGAGTGTGCAAGATGGAGTTTGGAAAAAAAAAAACTGTTAAATTTCTTGCATGAATTTTGGAATTTAACCGTTGGGTGTCTGATTGTACTTATTAGATATGGCAGATGTGGGTCATACACTCCAACCTACCAATACACGTGCACTCTCGGCTCCGTCAAGCATGAAAGTGTTTATTTTAGAGGCAAGATGGTAATCCCCTGTCAGACAACGTTGAGAGTGGTTGTTCTCCTAAAAGAAAAAAAATGATCAGGCACGTTGAACTCTAGCTGCCTGATCCTTTTCTCCTCCAACATTATCAGTCAGGTAACATGTACTGACATGTGATTGGGTGAGCAAAGTTTGTAAGTTTATGGGAAGAATTAGTTAATACTTATAGGGGCACATTCATCATACGGGGCGCAAAGTGTCCCAGCTTCTGATCGTGTCTCTAACTCCTGGAGACAAGAGGCTCCAGCAGATGCAGCTTTGATATGCTGCACCAGTAAGGCACGTCCACGCTAGGTCTTATCTGGCGTAGAACTGCGCCAAAGCCGGCACCTGAACAAGCACAGGCTAAAGGCAGGGCACAGGCGCGGGGTAGAAACGCCATGCGCCAGCACATTGCACGGCCTGCACCACTCCCTCACCTCCCAACCAGGGTAAATAGTGGAGAAGTTGCAATTCCCTGCTCTACACTTGGACTTGATACTAAATCTCCCCTCCCCTCTACATTGCGATGCAGGGTGCATGGGGGTACTCGGCACCTCATTGCTCTGTGCGCCCATTGCCAGCCTATGGGTAACGTATGTACGCCCCCCTTCGGTCATGTGAATATAGGTAAGTCCTACATACACACATTAATACACTCATACACATGTACAATGTGCAGCATAACATGTATATAATGGTGCACATTGCCTATTCTTTAGTGTCAGGTTAGCTGATGGGGCCCCTTGACACTGGGGGCCCCAAAGCAGCTGCTATAGCTGCTTCCGCTGTAGTAACGCCTCTGATGCATCTGTTCAGGCGCAGGTTATATAGTACAATTCTTCGGCAGTCAGGGCACGCATTGTCTGCTTTACTATAGTTGTTTGCAAAGAGATATTTAAAAAGTTAAAAATTTCCTATTATATAAAGTGTTTATCTTTTTACATCTATTTAAAATAATGAAGCAAATGGAAGAAATGACAACTTTTTATTAATATTTTTATTGAATTATAAATAAAAAAAGGCAGAAATTTTATCTTAATGTTTCAAAAATCAAAACATGTATCATATCAACAATGGTAAATGATAAATGGAGTAAAATATCAAATTGACTTATTACATGCATTTTGAAATTGCACTTAAAAAATTATGTCTAAAAGTCATCAACTTGTCTGCTTGTATTTTCTCAGGGAGACAAGATGTAATAAAAATACGAAAATTGTATATTTACCCATTAACCCGTCATTCAAGCTCCACCACTCTAGTGACTTGCAATGATAACATGTATTAGGCTACATTCACACTGCCGTATGGGGGGCCGATATACGTCCCCCATAGACGGCAAGGGGTGCATGCACTCCCTACGGGAGCGGTACGGTGCAGCACATGTGTGGCATCGTACCGCTCCATACCCCGTAGAAAGATAGGACATGTCCTATTTTTCTCAAGAATACGGCGCCGTGCACCATATATTCATATGTAGAGAGGGAGGTGAGTGGCGCTCTCCCCCTCCTCCTCTCCCCCAGCACTGACGTGTGCCGCCATGCTATGGTACGGCGGGCAACAGCAGTGTGCATGTAGCTTTACACATATAAATTGTCACGTGTGCTCCCACGACCCATATCTCGGGGTGCGGGCTCACCCATGCCCCTCTCTGTGTGCTAGGGCGGTGCCCGCTCCCCTTACCTGTCCAGTTCCTGTTCCAGCTCTGGCGGTCGTGAGCACTTGAAGATTTGAAGGGCCAGGGCACTGTTGATTGGTGCTTCCCAGAATCCTTTATTATCCAGCCTCTCCCTGCACACCCCGTGGGATCTTCGTGCCTTGTGCCCTAGAGAAAACTTTTTTTCCCATGCCCTGTGCTGTTATCAAGATTTCCTGTTGTGACCCCGGTTCGGTCATTGACTTTGATCCTGTTCTGCCTGCCTTGACCTATTGCTACGTCCCCCTATTCTGGTCGTCCTGATCTCCTGCCTGACCCGGACTACGACTCTGCTCAACATCTGTGTACCTCGCCTTGGACAAATTCGCATCTATGGAACGATCTGGTGGTACCACGCCACAGTAAGTCCAACCCGCTTTGCGGCGGGCTCTGGTGAAAACCGGGTACCACTTAGATTCCGGTCCCAGGTGACGGCTTAAGTCATTGTCCATGGTGGTCCAGTGGGTCCACTACCCCTAGAACCTGACATAAATGCTGTATTCAGTCTTTTGTATGTACTGCAGCAACAAGACCATTGCACAGCAGCAACTGGCCATTGTATAGTAGCAGCAGGACCATTGTACATCAACAAGACCATTGAGGCCAGTGACTATTCCTCCGATGCATCCAAGGAAAGGGGACAAAGATATATTTTTCTAAGGAGGATATTTTTTTAGCAGAATTTATGTACTGCTGTATGATAATGGCCAGGCCCCCACCGCATCCCACTGTATACACCAAGAGGCTTAGGCCCCCTGATTTATCTGGTGGACGGCTGAGCAGCCCAGCAAAACTGTCAGGTCCGACCTTGTGTAGTTTTGAGAAAAAAGTATGCAGGGTAATAAGTAGGAAAGCCCAATTCCTGCCCATTTCACTGGTGGAAGCGCCCCCAAGCCCACATGGCATGGAGGTGGCATGGTCACATAAAAATTGCAAATTCTAGCAGTGCACAATAATTTGCAATTATTTCACTACTTCACCAGTTTTCTGGCTTAGAAGCAGTGAAATAATTGCAAATTCTTCAGCAGTGACAAATTCCATACCCCATCGTCACCAGTTACCAAACTTCATTTCCCAAATAACTGCTCAAGAAAATGTGAGTTTATAATGGGAGCTCCACCTGAGGAGCCTATAAAATATGATAATGTCCTAATACCATGATGACGCAGGCCCTAATGTAACATAGCGATAAAAAACGTAGACATAAATTTTAAAAGACTTACCTTATATACTCGAGTATAAGCCCCGACTCGGCTTATACTCGAGTCAAGGAAAAAGTAAAGTGAACTCACCTTCTGACGCTCTCGGCATCCATCGCGGCTCCGACATCGGGTCCTGGTCCAGCTTGCGGCTGACGTCATGGTGCTGGCCCAGGAGGGGCTGGCAGGCTATGTACTCGACGGGGCAGGCAGGCAGGTTATATACTGGAGGGGGCAGATAGGAAGCCTATATACTCCAGGGGGCTGGCAGGCTATATACTTGAGGGGGCTGGCTGGCTATATACTACAGGGGCTGGCTGGCTATATACTCCAGGGGGCTGGCAGGCTATATACTGGGGGGGGGGGCTGTGACCAATTATTTCCCACCCTTGGCTTATACTCGAGTCACTAGGTTTTTCCAGTTTTTTTTGTGTCAAAATTATGGATCTCGGCTTATACTCAGGTCAGCTTATACTCGAGTATATACGGTATATATAACTATAATGAAACGATTTGCATTGAATGTCATACAACTTTAACCATTAAATAAGATAAAATCAGGATAACTACCGTCTCGTTTGGATTAGTGCTGCACCTCACTTTCCATTAAAGCAGCAAATAGTTTCATTACATTTACATAGCTGGAGCCACACTTTCTGTTTTCAGTAGGAGTCGGGCTGTTTCATTAGGAAACCTGATGGCTTCACTCCATGAGATCATAGCAGGTTTATTGGCTGAGCCCATCCAGGAGTTTGTTGGAAGGCGCCTCAGAGCTTAATCTCCGAGGACTGTACAGAAGAATCTTCAGTTGAGTTCACACTGATCAGATTCACCTAAGAATTTTTCACCTATAGAAGTTCCATTTACATTGAGCAAATATTATGAGACTATATAATAGTTTGACCACATATGCTTTATTAACCCTTTGCTGCAATGCAGTTTTTAATTTCTTGTGTTTAATTTTTTTGCTCCCCTACTTAAAAAAAAACTATGAATGTTTTATTTTTACATATGCAGAGCTGCATGAGGGCTTGTTTTTTTGTGTAACAAGGAGTAATTCCAAGGGAAAGTGCTTAATATCCCATGGTATGTACTGAGAAACTGGAAAAAGATTTGGACATAAGCGCTGTTTACTCCCTTTTTTTCTTACCTCACATTTGATAAATCCAGGTCTATATATATGTTGTTGAAAGACCATACATACATGCTTGATAAAGACGGCATAGCGATCTAAACGTTACATCTTATTGAAATAAAGCACTCCTAGGGTGTTTAACTGTTCCTTTACTGTTCCGCAGTTCTTTACTACACTATAGAATATATGCTGAACCCAGGACCAGGGCTAAAAAAATTGTGAGGACCCTCCACATCTATTTGTCTAATTGTGACAATTTTGGTATTCTGTCTATATTTTCTATACTTTGCTATAAAATACTCCATATGAATCTGTCACTATAGTGTAAATTATGAAAGTGTGAAGATAGCCCAAGAATATAGAAGCCTAATTTTGTTGATGGCCACAATACTTTGATAATTTAATGGAGTAAAGTAGATGCTTTCAGGACTCCTAGAAGAGGAGCAAGAGTCCTTTTTACCTCTTTGTTAGCCATTAAGCTTCCCTAGTAGTGACTCAAGGCAGATTCGAGTGGCTATCTATTTGTGGTAGACTGACAGAAAAACATAATACTTTAAGGGGTATTCCAATGAAGACAAGATTCTTAAATATACACAGGATAACAAAGTAACACATTCTCTAATTCACTGCTATTAACAAAAATATATAATTTCACAGATATAATTCCAACCTGTCTCTATCAGTCCTGGTGTATACTATTTTGCTTGCTCCGGGATCCGACGGTAAATTTTCTGAGTTGGGCATGGCAGATTTTTCTCAGGAATAGCTTCTCCTGTCTGCTTGATGCAGTGTCTCTGCATTGCCCTTTCCCTCTGAATTCCAAGATTAGCTCACAAAGAGACGCTCACAGACACTTCCTGCCGGCAAGAAACATCGGGAGGAGACTAAATCTAGAAGCTACAGACAGATAAGTTCTTTATAGCAGGGAAAGGAGTTGTAACAGAGCTGACTGTATGTGTGTTATAGCTCAGATGTAACAGTGCTGACAGTGTGTCATAGTGTGTTATATGAATCTCATTGATCTCATCATCTCTGATCTGTCTCATCTCTTTTTTATGTGTCACATTCTAGTACAATATTCATAAGCTAAATAAAAGTGTGGATACACCCTGTAACCTGATAATCTAAGCACATTGTCAGCACACAACATCTCATAGCACAGAGGAATCATGTGTCTGTTTAGAGAGTCCCCATCCACACTCTGGAATCTTACACTGACCATCATAGGAGCTAAAACAGCAATATAACGGAGTAAGGAGGGGGCTAAAAATGATCATTATTATGTAAACATCACTAGGGGATTAAAATCCCAGAACTTTCTTTCATGGACAAACAGCTTTAACGCATAAGCCAAGAGCTTTGAGCCAATTAAAGAATAACTATGATTAAATTTCAGTGAATAAAGCACGCCAGGTTTACAATGCTTTCAGAGACAGAAAAGTGTGTGAGAAAAGTCACTTTAACCAATGTAACTATATAATTAGGACTGCTGGTTATCCAAAATGACAGTAATGGAGAAGTCTCTTTCATCCAGTCTATGGAGATTTCAGCACACATATGATTTGCATTCAGTTTTGCAATGTCTCAAAACCTATAATAACCACCCAATAGACAAAGAAACACCCATCTTTCAGACAAGTAACCGAGCCGTCTAATTGTGGTTAGTTTCTACAAGTTATTATTATTCTTGGATAAAATCTATGGAAATATTAAGGAATATTTGCCTGTAATAACACTTGTGATTGATTCTCCTTGGGCTGAAGACATTGGGGGTTACTTATCATATGCCAGCACTTGTGCGCCGTATATGATAGCACTGCCACTGCTCCGGCGCAGCCGGATACATCAAGAAGCTCTGGCCTCTTAATGTACCCGATGGTGGTCTACATAGAAGGGCCGGGCGCAGAAATAGACTTCTTTTATTATAACCCACAGTGCATATATCGGTGATGGGCGGGACCGCTAGCGCTACGGCGGGAGTGCATGAATTAAAATATATGGCTCCCTGGGGCGCTTGGGTGATGTAGCCTGAGCACCCTAGGGTAAATTTGAATGAGCAGCACAGTGGCTCAGTGGTTAGCACTATGGCCTTGCAGCGCTGGGGTCCTGGGTTCAAGTTCCATCCAGGTCTACATCTGCAAAAAGTTTGTATGTTCTCTTTGTGTTTGTGTGGGTTTCCTCCGAGTCCTCTGGTTTCCTCTCACACTCCAAAACATACTGGTAGGTTGATTAGATTGTAAGCCCCATTGGGGACAGGGACCGATTTGGCGAGCTCTGTGCAGCGCTGCGTATTCTGTGTGTGCTATATAAATCAAGGAATTATTATCAACTTTTATAACTCTTCATTTCCAAGATCACATCATACAAGGTTATAATAAAAGAAGTCCTCAGGAACATCTTATTAGGACCCATCTACCATCAGTAAACTGATAGTAGATGTCTTTTAACACATTTTAAGACCTCCTAAGGATTGGGAGTTTTTTTTAAAGGGGATCTAGCAAGTTATAACAAGCTGATCATGAGTGTTTGACTGCTGGGATCCCCACAGAACAGGCGTCCTGTTCTAACTATTGGGTGTAGGAGCAGATCAAGTGTGTGGAGGTTTTGGAAATTGCTGAACATGGTGCTGGGTATCTCCGATACTCACTTGAACATGGAATCGGAGATAGCAGATACTAGAGATAACCGAATGCTATGCTAAGTAGTTTCCAACACTCCCATACTATGTTCCTAATACTGCAGCCATTAGTGAGAACATGACCTTCCCTTCCAGATTGCTGGGAGTCCGTTCTTTTGATGTTGGGGGTCCCAGAAGTCAGACCCCCATCAATAAGCTTTTCATCCCCTATCTTTTTATCCTGTGAATGGGGGATAACTTACTAACTTGGTACAACCCATTTACTGTGATATGTTTATGTCCTAGCACATAAAAAAAAATTCTGGTGGTTGCACTGTCTATTTCTCATGACAGTATCTGATTTTTTGGAGCTCCTCATCCCTCAGTAATAAACCAGTCAAATATAAAATTAGTTGGTTCCAAAAAGGTGCAGGAAATAAGCAGAAAACAATTGGTTTCTGAACAATCCTAGATGTAAGAGTCGTAGCATAGGAATTGTGAGGATTACTTGTTATTATTTCACGCCGGTCCATTCTGAAAAGGAAATGGATCTTGTCAGGAACCGAGGAAACAGGAAGTGTTGTATCAGTCGCCGACCAATGTGGTATTGTATTATGGAGAACCACAACCACCACAAATAACATATTTTATCTGCAAGCTGTAAATTTCTAGTTGTCAGTTTATTAAAAATAACCATTTTGAGAGGTAGGAGACAGATGTGTAGATTGTTCAGTACAATGGTTCTAAAACGTCCCGCATTGTTATGTCCGAAATTAAAGTAGCAACCTGTGATTTATGTCTATTTTATAAAAGATCATGAGTTTATTTTAGTTTTCCAGCTACATTTATATGTAGCATGTGGTGAGGAGCCAGAAAAGAAACTTTAGTTAAAAAGATACTTAAAGGGGTTTTCCCACCAAGCAAGTTAAGCCCTATGCAGTCTCCATCAGCTCCATAGAGATGAATGGAGCAGAACAGTCATGCATGGCCATCTGCTTCACTCATCCTAGGACCCAATTGGACCCCTCGTTCTCGTGATCTGTGGGGGGTCTCACCACTGAGACCCCCCACCTATCAGCAAGTTAGGCTGTGGAAAGAGCCTAACTGGATTGGTGGGAAAACCCCTTTAAAGGTAAGTAAAGTGGTAGCAGCCATGGCAGCTGCTATGGGGCCCGAAGTGTAAGGGGACCCAGCATCTGGGGTACTGGGTGTGTATTTGGTATGTATATGCTGTATGTGTGTGGTGTGTATTTGCAGTATGTGTGTGTATATGTGATGTGCATATGCTGTTTGTCTCTGTATATGATGCATGGGTATATATAGTACTGAATGTACTTGTATGTGTGTACAGGCTGTGTGTATGTATATATGGTGTGTACACTCACCGGCCACTTTATTAGGTACACCATGCTAGTAACGGGTTGGACCCCCTTTTGCCTTCAGAACTGCCTCAATTCTTCGTGGCATAGATTCAACAAGGTGCTGGAAGCATTCCTCAGAGATTTTGGTCCATATTGACATGATGGCATCACACAGTTGCCGCAGATTTGTCGGCTGCACATCCATGATGCGAATCTCCCGTTCCACCACATCCCAAAGATGCTCTATTGGATTGAGATCTGGTGACTGTGGAGGCCATTTGAGTCCAGTGACCTCATTGTCATGTTCAAGAAACCAGTCTGAGATGATTCCAGCTTTATGACATGGCGCATTATCCTGCTGAAAGTAGCCATCAGATGTTACAGGGTACATTGTGCTCATAAAGGGATGGACATGGTCAGCAACAACACTCAGGTAGGCTGTGGCGTTGCAACGATGCTCAATTGGTACCAAGGGGCCCAAAGAGTGCCAAGAAAATATTCCCCACACCATGACACCACCACCACCAGCCTGAACCGTTGATACAAGGCAGGATGGATCCATGCTTTCATGTTGTTGACGCCAAATTCTGACCCTACCATCCGAATGTCGCAGCAGAAATCGAGACTCATCAGACCAGGCAACGTTTTTCCAATCTTCTACTGTCCAATTTCGATGAGCTTGTGCAAATTGTAGCCTCAGTTTCCTGTTCTTAGCTGAAAGGAGTGGTACCCGGTGTGGTCTTCTGCTGCTGTAGCCCATCTGCCTCAAAGTTCGACGTACTGTGCGTTCAGAGATGCTCTTCTGCCTACCTTGGTTGTAACGGGTGGCGATTTGAGTCACTGTTGCCTTTCTATCAGCTCGAACCAGTCTGCCCATTCTCCTCTGACCTCTGGCATCAACAAGGCATTTCCGCCCACAGAACTGTCGCTCACTGGATGTTTTTTCTTTTTCGGACCATTCTCTGTAAACCCTAGAGATGGTTGTGCGTGAAAATCCCAGTAGATCAGCAGTTTCTGAAATACTCAGACCAGCCCCTCTGGCACCAACAACCATGCCACGTTCAAAGGCCTCAAATCACCTTTCTTCCCCATACTGATGCTCAGTTTGAACTGCAGGAGATTGTCGTGACCATGTCTACATGCCTAAATGCACTGAGTTGCCGCCATGTGATTGGCTGATTAGAAATTAATGAGCAGTTGGACAGGTGTACCTAATAACGTGCCGGTGAGTGTATATAGTACTGAATGTACTTGTATGTGTGTACAGGCTGTGTGTATGTATATATGGTGTGTATATACTATGTGTGATTGTAACTCAAATGTGTGTGTGTACAAATATGTATTTTTTAAGGGGGAGGGGCCCCATTCATAAGTCTGTTGTAGGGCCCTGGGACTCCTAGTTACACCCCTGCTTAAAGGGGTTGTCTCAAAGATGATAATAGATGGATAATGGTCAGATGTTAAAAGTCTGACCATTTGCAGTCACCATGTACATCCTCTACCTATTTTATGACTATTACAAGTAGTAAACTGGATTGTAACTACTGTATGTGTTGTTCAGTAGAGATAGATTTCACTAAACAAGTAGTGCATAACCAGTTAGGGGGAGGGGATACTTTGAAGAGCTTTTCTGGACTTATAATGTCAGTTTTAGAAAAAGTGGGCATTTTGGTGGTCATTACATGTGTTTTTAAAACAACAGGGACCATTTAAAGAGGTTTTCCAGCCTGAAGTATTTTCCACCTAAATTGCTAATGTTAGTGGGGTGCGGGTGTGATAGCTGGAACCCAGAATGACAATTTGATCCACATGATAGGTGATATGTGGCATTTATAATGTACAATGTATGAAGACCTCCTCATAATATACGGTCCTGTGTAATGTATGAAGACCTCCTTATAATATACAGTACAGTCCTGTGTAATGTATGAAGACCTCCTTATAATATACAGTCCTGTATAATGTATGAAGACCTCCTTATAATATACAGTCCTGTGTAATGTATGAAGACCTCCTTATAATATACAGTCCTGTGTAATGTATGAAGACCTCCTTATAATATACAGTCCTATGTAATGTATGAAGACCTCCTCATAATATACAGTCCTGTATAATGTATGAAGACCTCCTTATAATATACAGTCCTATGTAATGTATGAAGACCTCCTTATAATATACAGTCCTATGTAATGTATGAAGACCTCCTCATAATATACAGTCCTGTGTAATGTATGAAGACCTCCTTATAATATACAGTCCTGTATAATGTATGAAGACCTCCTAATAATAACCCTATATAATGTATGAAGACCTCCTTATAATATACAGTCCTGTATAATGTATGAAGACCTCCTTATAATATACAGTCCTATGTAATGTATGAAGACCTCCTCATAATATACAGTCCTGTGTAATGTATGAAGACCTCCTTATAATATACAGTCCTGTATAATGTATGAAGACCTCCTTATAATATACGGTCCTGTGTAATGTATGAAGACCTCCTTATAATATACAGTACAGTCCTGTGTAATGTATGAAGACCTCCTTATAATATACAGTCCTGTATAATGTATGAAGACCTCCTTATAATATACAGTCCTGTGTAATGTATGAAGACCTCCTTATAATATACAGTCCTGTGTAATGTATGAAGACCTCCTTATAATATACAGTCCTATGTAATGTATGAAGACCTCCTCATAATATACAGTCCTGTATAATGTATGAAGACCTCCTTATAATATACAGTCCTATGTAATGTATGAAGACCTCCTTATAATATACAGTCCTATGTAATGTATGAAGACCTCCTCATAATATACAGTCCTGTGTAATGTATGAAGACCTCCTTATAATATACAGTCCTGTATAATGTATGAAGACCTCCTAATAATAACCCTATATAATGTATGAAGACCTCCTTATAATATACAGTCCTGTATAATGTATGAAGACCTCCTTATAATATACAGTCCTATGTAATGTATGAAGACCTCCTCATAATATACAGTCCTGTGTAATGTATGAAGACCTCCTTATAATATACAGTCCTGTATAATGTATGAAGACCTCCTTATAATATACAGTCCTGTGTACTGTATGAAGACCCCTCCTGTCACGTGCAGCGCTGTATATCCCTGTATAAGACCACCTCCTTGTATTACACGGCGCTGTACAGTGTATTCAGCCTCCTGTGCACAGTGTCCTCTCTGTAGGGCGCAGCCTAAAGCACCAGCTTACAGTCACTCTCCTAAACACAACCCACCCTGACACCGCCTCCTCCCGCCCATGTGACTGATCACATGACGCTCACGTCACCTCGGGTCCTGAGGCGGGCTGTTGCCGGTGTTTGTGTACAGCGTCAGGAGACCCGCCACTCACGTGTGTGTATGAGGGCGAGGACACAGGTATATACCGCACGCGGTACCGCAATGCTGTGTGCACACGACCGGGTGGTGGCTGCACGTACCGTGCGGGAAGGCTGGGTGACCACCTGCACTTATATCTGTGGCCTGCCATAAGCAGAGGCTGGAGACGTCAGTCATGGCTAAAGGGAAATTTTAAACAGAGCGCTTGTGGCTGCGAGCTCCACCCCCCTGGTGCACTTATGGCTGCGGGCTCCACCCCCCTGGTGCACTTGTGGCTGCAGGCTCCGCCCCTAGTGCACCTTCTGGATGATATACATACTTATAAATGATAAAAATAATGATTTTATATCTTTTGCAACGAGATCTGTTTATGCTACTATCAAAAACCCCTGCCCCCCCATGACACTATTATTGGTTTGCCCTGAGGCTGAGCCGTATATATCTACATCAAGCGAATCTGTCAGATAAACTACCCCACACTAACTAATCCTAACTAAACTAAATCTGTGACTACTGCTATTATACAGCAGTACAACTATCCCTATGTTTTTCCTCCCCTGTAGATTCTACACTGTGTATGTAAAATTGTCTCGCTATCTATACATATTTATGTTCTTCTAGCTTAGCCACGCCTCCAGCTTCCTGAGTGACCAGGGGCATGCTTTATCAGCTCTGCTTCATCATTCACACGCTGGCTGTGTGACTCAATGAAGAGAATTCCTGAGGGAGGGGGTGGAGAGAGACACTGGCTGTATGTGAATGCCATGAAGAGAAATCTACTCACCCCTCCCTCAGGAATTCTCTTCATAGATTTCATTGTATAAACAGTCTATGGAACTTTTTAGGCATGGAGAGGAACAATATAGGGATAGTTGTAGTGTGGTATAATGGTTTTCAGTTACATGTTTATTTAGTGTTGGTCAGTTTTAAGCATTGTCCAGGCTGTAAACAAACTAACCCCCCCCCCCCAATAAATGGCACACGGGTGACATAAATATGCGGTCTGTTCTTTTGACAACTGGGCTGAAAGTAGATTAGAAACCCATCCGGGTGTTTTACTTTCTGCAGATGTAAAAAAAGGGGATGTGGATTATAGTATGGACTGAACACTGACGTCACGTGGACGCATTTCTTGCGGATGCGTGGCGGACACACACTTCTGAATGAGCCCTAATGGGTATGACAAAGTAATTAGTGGGGGTCTGACTGATGGGACCCCCCCAATGATCTGTACAATGTGTGTCCCAAACTCCCTAATGGGAAAAGTGGCAGGACACATACAGGCAGTCCCCGGGTTACGTACAAGATAGGGTCCATAGGTTTGTTCTTAAGTTGAATTTGTATGTAAGTCAGAACTTTATATTTTATAATTGTAGATACAGTGACAATTGTAGTTTCAAAGTTTTTTGCTGTAATTGGACCAAGGATTATCAATAAAGCTTCATTATAGACACTTTACAGCTGACTATTACAGACTGGGACTATAGCAACATCTAGAGAGGTCACCAGAGGTCACAGTGGGCAGAGGGGTCCGTCTGTAACTAGGGGTCATCTGTAAGCCGGTTGTCCTTAAGTAGGGGACCGTGTACTCGTGATTGGTGGTGGCCCCACCAGTCATACTCTCACCAATCACCTTGTTTTTCCATATCCAATTTAAAGCCATGGAACAACCCCTTTAAATAAGAGTTTGTTTCATTTATACTGTCAAAATTTTCAGACTGAATGTATGGATTTAAACGCTTGAAAATCTTTAGCCAAATTTCTGCAATGCTCAGTGACTCGCACCTTTCTTCCCTAAGGGGAGTCATTGAGATTTGTGTTTGCCTTGTAGATGCCCGGCAGTGACTTCCCCTTTAACCGGCGAACATCTGATTTCTTAGAATTTGCACTGCAAGGAATGGATAAAATCCGGCTAATGTTACTAATGTACTTACAAATTACAGCTGGTGTCTGATTCTGACATTTCTATTTTATTCATATTCACTGAAATCCTATCTTCTCTAATGGCTTCTGTACATCCATTACTGCTTGTCCTTAGACTGCTGCCTGCGTCATCTTACCGCCTCCTCGCCTGCTGTACAAGGGGACCGTCAGTGAGGGGCGATAGTGGTACAACTGCGAGCGACTAGCACCACCATCCCAAAACTACACAACAAAAATCACTTTTACTACAATAATCCCGCCAGAAGGATGACAGTGATATAACACAGATCATCAGATACTAGAATATCTAAAACACCAGAATCAGCCATTTCTTGTATTAACCTGTACTCTTTAAAGGACACCTGTCATCAGGTCTCTGTCACTATTTCTGTCACCACTAGCTGTTGGAGCAGCAGCTCACAAGGATCCCATCCCAGCCTTTATCTAGTTATTTCATACATTAATCATTGTAAAATCATCTATTCTTTATTATGTCAATGAGGCTGATCACATGGTCAGAGGCAGTGATGTCACCCCTGTTACCCCTCCCCTCTCCTCCCCCTGCTCATGTCTGTGTGTAATGTATAGTAAAGCATTGCTAGTGTCTGTGCTTTATCTGCTGACATGCTGCATCCTCCCAATACACATGTGTGAGACACAGACATCAGCTACACAAGTACCTGACCTGTTCTGCTATAACATGGCTGCCTGGAGCTGTTGTACCTCTCCTATACACACACAGGCTGCAGGGGGCGCCAGCACCAGGAAGCACATGGAGGAGCCATTACACCATTATACAGGCTGTCAGTCATGTGTATAGGAGTATCTCATACACACACAGGCTGCAGGGGACACCAGCACCAGGAAGCACATGGAGGAGCCATTACACCATTATACAGGCTGTCAGTCATGTGTATAGGAGAATCTCATACACACAGGCTGCAGGGGGCGCCAGCACCAGGAAGCACATGGAGGAGCCATTACTCCATTATACCTCACACCATTATACAGGCTGTCAGTCATGTGTATAGGAGTATCTCATACACACACAGGCTGCAGGGGGTGCCAGCACCAGGAAGCACATGGAGGAGACATTACACCATTACACCTTACACCATTATACAGGCTGTCAGTCATGTGTATAGGAGTATCTCATACACACACAGGCTGAAGGGGGCGTCAGCACCAGGAAGCACATCGGAGGAGCCATTACACCATTATACATCACATCATTATACAGGCTGTCAGTCATGTGTATAGGAGTATCTCATACACACACAGGCTGCAGGGGGCGCCAGAACCAGGAAGCACATGGAGGAGCCATTACACTGTTATACAGGCACGCACTGTGGCTCCCACTCATGAATAAGCTGGACAGCTGAATATGCTAATGACTCATTGGACACCTCACAGGTCATTTGCATACAGCTTTAGGACCTCATTGCTTAGGTTTACAAGCATGTAGAGGGACAATGAAGGGATAGAGGCAATGCTCTCTAATGGCAGTTTATGAAAATATATTTAGTTTAGGGGGTTAATTTGCCTGACGGGTTCTCTTTAACCTTAGAGTTGGACAGTTTTTCCCAGTTTTTTTTTCTTTACATCAAGCCATATCTTTGATACTTTACATGTACGTCACCTTTTTTTTTGCAAGAAAAGTTGTTCTTTTTGGTAGTTTCCATTAATTCATAATGTTTGAATATCCTGTGTTGTACAATGAAAACACGATTCTTAAATCTTCAGTCCCTGTATTGCCTTAATTAGGGTGATGCCACACATGGCGTTTTTAACCCGCTTTTTGGTCCGTTTTTTTAAACAGTCTGTTAAACGCATGCGTTAAAAAACGCATCCGTTTTTTTAAAAATAAATCCGTTTTCGACAGGTTTTACCAATTATCTTAATTAAAAATGGTCAAAAACGGATGCGTTTTTTAACGGACTGCTTAAAAACGGACCAAAAACGGGTTCAAAACGCCATGTGTGGCATCACCCCTAGTTGAGGGCTTTCTTTTTGCATGATGAGCTGTAATTTTCATTGATACCATTTAGGGGTATGTATGGCTTTTTGAACACTTTTAAAAAAGATTTTAGTTTTTTGGTGACACAGTTTTTCAGGATTTTTTTTCATACCGTTAAATAATAGATTGTGCTTCTAGATTGGGGAGTTATGAACGCAGCAATATCAAATATGTGAGATTTTTACTTTTTTTTTTTAACATTTCTTACACAATAAAAATTTAAACCCCCCCCCCATTTTTTAATTTTTTTACTATTATTTTTCACTATTTTGGCACCCTCCGTGGCATCTATACTAATTTACTGGCCACCTCAGTATACACTCACCGGCCACTTTATTAGGTACACCATGCTAGTAACGGGTTGCACCCCCTTTTGCCTTCAGAACTGCCTCAATTCTTCGTAGCATAGATTCAACAAGGTGCTGGAAGCTCCTCAGAGATTTTGGTCCATATTGACATGATGGCATCACACAGTTGCCGCAGATTTGTCGGCTGCACATCCATGATGCGAATCTCCCGTTCCACCACATCCCAAAGATGCTCTATTGGATTGAGATCTGGTGACTGTGGAGGCCATTTGAGTCCAGTGACCTCATTGTCATGTTCAAGAAACCAGTCTGAGATGATTCCAGCTTTATGACATGGCGCATTATCCTGCTGAAAGTAGCCATCAGATGTTACAGGGTACATTGTGGTCATAAAGGGATGGACATGGTCAGCAACAATACTCAGGTAGGCTGTGGCGTTGCAACGATGCTCAATTGGTACCAAGGGGCCCAAAGAGTGCCAAGAAAATATTCCCCACACCATGACACCACCACCACCAGCCTGAACCGCTGATACAAGGCAGGATGGATCCATGCTTTCATGTTGTTGACGCCAAATTCTGACCCTACCATCCGAATGTCGCGGCAGAAATCGAGACTCATCAGACCAGGCAACGTTTTTCCAATCTTCTACTGTCCAATTTCGATGAGTTTGTGCAAATTGTAGCCTCAGTTTCCTGTTCTTAGATGAAAGGAGTGGCACCCGGTGTGGTCTTCTGCTGCTGTAGCCCATCTGCCTCGACGTACTGTGCGTTCAGAGATGCTCTTCTGCCTACCTTGGATGTAACGGGTGGCGATTTGAGTCACTGTTGCCTTTCTATCAGCTCGAACCAGTCTGCCCATTCTCCTCTGACCTCTGGCATCAACAAGGCATTTCCGCCCACAGAACTGCCGCTCATTGGATGTTTTTTCTTTTTTGGACCATTCTCTGTAAACCCTAGAGATGGTTGTGTGTGAAAATCCCAGTAGATCAGCAGTTTCTGAAATACTCAGACCAGCCCTTCTGGCACCAACAACCATGCCACGTTCAAAGGCACTCAAATCGCCTTTCTTCCCCATACTGATGCTCAGTTTGAACTGCAGGAGATTGTCTTGACCATGTCTACATGCCTAAATGCACTGAGTTGCCGCCATGTGATTCACAAATATATCACTAATTTAATTTTTTCACTACAATTTTAACATTCTTGTTCTTCTTTAGCAGAGAGATGAAGCTGAGTAAGGTCCAGTACGAGGAGATAGCTCGGTACATCAGTACACTGAAGCCCACCAGACAATGTATGAAGCAACTAAAGGAGAGATTCCCCAGGTAACTAATGGAACTAACACTACTGTGTGACTGCCACTGGGTTCCTGGGTCACAGCCATATGACATGATCAGAACTTTATGGCTTACACTTGGTTTATGGGTCACAGTCATATGATAGGATCAGAACTATATGGCTTACACTTGGCTTATGGGTCACAGCCATAAGATAGGATCAGAACTATATGGCTTACACTTGGTTTATGGGTCACAGCCATATGATAGGATCAGAACTATATGGTTTACACTTGATTTATGGGTCACAGCCATATGATGGGATCAGAACTATATGGCTTACACTTGGTTTATGGGTCACAGCCATATGACGGGATCAGAACTATATGGCTTACACTTGGTTCCTGGATAAAAAACATTTATCTACAACTTGGTTACTGAGTCCAAATCATATAATCATCATTTGTCACCATATGATTCCTAATTGACTAGTGGGTCAGAACCTTACCGGCACTTGACTTTTGGGTTGCAACTAAATAATTGTAATTTAGCTCTTGGATCTAAACTATGTGACATGCATTTGGCTTTTGGTCCAGAATCATATGTCCGACACCAGAATCTTAGCTCTGGAGTATTAATAGTCTGTTCGTACAAGTCCTTTGTCAAATAAAATAAATAATGTATTAATGTTTCCTTTCCTTAACCCCTTAAGGACCAGGCCCTTTTTCGTTTTTGCGTTTTTATTTTTCACTCCCCACCTTCAAAAATCTATAACTTTTTTATTTTTCCATGTACAGAGCTGTGTGATGGCTTATTTTCTGCGTAACAAATTGCACTTCGTAGTGATGGTATTAAATATTCCATGCCGTGTACTGGGAAGCGGGAAAAAAATTCTAAATGCAGTGAAAATGATGAAAAAACACATTTGCGCCATTTCTTGTGGGCTTGGTTTTTACAGCTTTCACTGTGCACCCCAAATGACATGTCTATTTCATTCATTGGGTCAATACGATCACGGGGATACCATATTTGTATAGGTTTTATAATGTTTTCATACATTTACAAAAATTAAAACCTCCTGTACAGAAAAAAAATTCTTCATTTTGCCGTGTTCTTGCGCTAATAACTTTTTCATACTTTGGTATATGGAGCTGTGGGTGGTGTCATTTTTTGCGACTTCTGATGACGTTTTCAATGCTTCTATTTTTAGGACTGTTCGACATTTTGATCACTTTTTATAGAATTTTTTCTATTTTTCAAAATGGCAAAAAAATGCCATTTGCGACTTCGGGCGCTATTTTCCGCTACGGGGTTTTACGCAGTGAAAAACAGTTATTATATTTTGATAGATCGGGCATTTTCGGACGCGGCGATACCTATTGTGTTTATGATTTTTACTGTTTATTTATATTTATATCAGTTCTAGGGAAAGGGGGGTGATTTGAATTTTTATGTTTTTTTAATATAATTTTTTTTTTTTTACTTTTTTTTATTTTTTTTTTTTACTATTTTACAGACTCCCTAGGGTACTTTAACCCTAGGTTGTCTGATTGATCCTATCATATACTGCCATACTACAGTATGGCAGTATATGGGGATTTTGCATACCATCTATTATAATGTGCAGATTGCACATTATAATAGATAGCCTCGATCATGACAGCCTGGGATCTTTGTGTGATCCCAGGCTGTCATGGCAACGGATCGCCGCTCCCCGGTGACGTCACGGGGAGTGACGATCGGAGCCAAGATGGCGGCGCCCACGCGCCGCCGGCTCTTTAATGCCGCCGGCAGCTTTGCCGGCGGCAATCAAAGGGTTAACACCCGCGATCGGTGCAAGCACCGATCGCGGGTGTTAGCGACGGGCGTTTGCTTCATTATGAAGCAAATGCCCGGTGAGTATGAAGAGGGCTCAGCCTGTGAGCCCTCTTCATACTCCCCCATGCGCAGTAAGACGTAAGGGTACGTCTTATTGCGCTATGGGGTTAAAGGAGTTGTACCAAGTTAAGAAGATATCCACTATCCACAGGAAAGTGGATTACAGGGGGATCTGTGACAGTCCGACTGCTGGGGCCCCCAGTATTCCAGAGATAACCCGGCAATCTGGAGAACAGGGTTGCCATTCTCACATGCGTCTTGCTGCTCCATTCAATAATATGTGAGTGTTGTAAATGGGCAATCACAGCGCTAGGGTATCTTCGGCAATCCCATTCACTGTCTATATGAGTGACAGAGATAAGTGAAAGCTGTGCTCGCCTATGTGAGGCCATTTTTATAATTATACATTTATGCAATATACAACATAACTGATTGATTTAAATGTATGTTTCAGTGTTCGTTATCATAAAATCAATAAAATATATCTAATTTAAGAAACAGAAAAAAAAAGCTGTGCTCAGCAATTTCCAACTTTATTGTGACTACAACCAAGCTGTGCTCAGCAATTTCAAACTTTAATGGGACTACAACCAAGCTGTGCTCAGCAATTTCCATCACTCCCATACTATTGAATGTGCTTGTCCTACCTCTTCACCTATTGGGGAGAAAGGGATCCTTGTTCTCTGGATTACTGGAGGGGGTCCCAGCAGTTCGATACAGGATAACCTCCTAACTTGGTACAAGCCAAGTTTGGTATCTGATATTTTCTTTGGTATAAAAATTGTTTACCATTCATTATTTTCCATTCTGTAATTAAAAAAGAAAGCAATGCGTCCTTCCAAAACTGGGAAATAAAAATGATCACAAAATATTTTTTTTAACAAAAATGTTATTTTTTAAGATTTAGGAAACCATAACAGTTTCTACCTGTAATCGGTATCACAAATGCAACACAAAGATAAAATATAAGTTTTATTGCTTCAGAGATTTTGTAAAAGAAAAGAAATCATTGGTGGAATTCAACTCCACAAACAATATATAAAACTTTACATTTAAAAATGGAATTTCTTTTTTGCAGGAAGAAATGCATTTTTAAATGTAATGTTTTATGTAATTGTGTTGATGTCTCTTGGAAGGCAGGAAGAGAAATTAACTTGTTATGATACGAAGGGGTTAAACTTAATTGAATTCTTGTGGCAATTTGCTTGTTTTTTTGGATGTGTTGCTGGTTGAGGGCTTGTTTTATGTGAGACAAGTTGTAGTTTTTGGTGGTTTCTGTTTGGAGTGCTATTAATCATAACTTATTTATAGAATTACTTGTGTAATTACATTGAGAACACAATTCTTAAATCTTTTGCCATTTTCTTAAAGTTGTATTTTTTTAATTTTCCACCCACTGGACTTGTTTAGGGCTTTCTTTTTGTAAGACTACCTTTAATTTCCATTGGTACCATTTATGTGTATGTGTGGCTTTTTGATCACTTTTTAGAGGAGTTTTTGGAGAAGCTTTTTTACACAATTTTTTTAAAAAGTATTTATTTTTGCAATTTTTGAAAATTTTTTAACAATTACAATAAACACAACCAAAGAACAAGATTGTCTGTTACATACTTTCTTCCCCACAATACAGAATAATTGAATAACATCCGTGGTACGAACAGGATCTTATTGCGTTCCAATATTGACTAAGGGATATAGCGCAATGAATGACAGCAGATAATGTAGCCAGACGTCTTGTTACGACAAAAATAACTTTTGACACATAAACAATCAGTCACACACACACATACCATCACGCTCAGTCTCCTTCATCGTGGAGAGGAGTATATATCACACGTGATTATAAGGCAGTATGGGGAGTCGCGCACCATCTGGACCAGATGCGATCAAACTTCTGGGGACACTTCCTGTTGGCATACAGGGACCGGTAGTGGGGAATGACGCTGTTAATGAGTAGTATCCATCTTTTTAATGGAGGGGGCTCCTGGTCCTTCCAAGTCATCACCACCACTTTTCGGGCATAGTATAAGACAAACCTAAAGAAAATTTTGTCATAGTGGCCATTGACAACTTCATTTATGATGCCGAGGAGACACACAGAAGGAGACAGTAAGCGTGGGAAATCAAAGTGTAGATTAAGGAACTCCAGCACTTCGGACCAGAAGACATGAACCCTAGGGCAGGACCAGACACAATGCAGGAAGGATCCGACTTCAGCCTGACAGCGAAAGCAAAGATCATTGGGCATTGCTCCCATGCGGAATAATCTAGCAGGGGTGAAGTATACTCGATGGAGGAATTTAGATTGGATCAGGAAGTCCCTCGCACTCACTACAGATGTGAAGTAGGACAGTTCGACCTCCCTCCAGTCATCATCTGACAGGTCCGGGATATCCTGTCTTCAGCGTTCACAGGCTCTATCAAACGGTCTGGACTTTTGCTCTTGTAGGAGAGCATAACACTGAGTGAGTGGCTTAGGGAGGTCCGGGGTACTCATCAGAGTCTCTAGTTTGGAGAATTTCACTGTCAGGCTGAAGGAGCCGAATTGGGCTTTAAATACGTGTCGCAGTTGCGTGTAGTGGAAGCTAGCCGTATCGGGTACAGTATGTCTCTCCCTTATCTCGTTAAAACTGAGTAATTCTGCTTCCGGGGATAAGAGCTGACCTACAAATTTCACCCCCGCTACCCCCCACATTGTCCAGCCTGGGAGGGAGAGGAAGTGAGAGAGCCACGGATTGAGCCACAATGGAGTCCTAGGCGAAAGAGGGGGAGGGCTGCCTGTTTCTACCAGGGATTGTGCCCTACGCCAGCACACCGCTACCGTACTTAGGGGAAGTGGGGTATCAGATGGGGACTTATACCTGTACAGCAGGTTTGTAAGGGCCTCGTAGGAACCTACCAGGGCACCAGCCAGTGCAGTAGCTGCATTACCCATGTCTATATCTATCCACCACTGGGCATATACTAGCTGGGAAGCCAGGTAATAAAGATACAGATCCGGGGCAGCCAGTCCACCCCTAGCCTTGGGAGCCTGAAGCAGCGCTAAACTGAAACGCGGGACGCCCCCCTGCCAGTAGAAGGATCTGAGAATGCCGTCTATGCGTTTGAACAGGCTCTTAGGAAGTAGTATAGGACAAGCATGGAAAAGGTATAGAAATTTGGGAGGAAGATCATTTTGAATATGTTAATGCGCCCGTATAGGGACAAGGGGAGAGTGGACCAGGCTTTTAAGCGCGATTCCGTTGCATTTATCAGGGGTGTAATGTTTAATTCCGTATATGCCTGGACCTTGCGTGACACCTGGACTCCCAGATATTTAAAAGTGGACACTACCTGAACTGGGACAGGGAGGGAGTGTACCCCTGCATCTAATAAGGGAAAAAGGACCGATTTATCCCAGTTGACCCGGAGACCCGAGAACCCCCCATAACGTTCTATCAGGGACAGAAGGGATTCCAGAGAGGGGCCCACATCCCCAAGGTATACAAGTGTATCATCAGCATAGAGAGATACCTTTTCAATGACTTTTTTACACAATTTATTAGGGTTTTTTCATTTTACATAAGCAGAATAAAAAATTACGTTCATTGATTGGGGCATATAAATGCAGCAATACCAAGTATGTGAGGTTTTAATTTTAATAAAATGGATAAGGAAGTTTCTGTATTTAGGTTTACAGTCTGTAAAGTACTACTACTCTCTGTGTCCCTTGTTCATAGATCTGTCCGATATCTGGCATTGCCCGAACATAAGGGTTAATAGCGACGCTGTGATAGTAAGTGTTATTATGTAAATTGCACCCAGTGGTGAGTGATTTTGCGGCAGTAACCACTCGGCGGCGGTGCCCAGACGCTATGAAAGCGATGGGTTATGTGCTCAGTGATAATCTCCGAGTTGCAGAGTAAAAACTCTTCTCTGTTCTGCTGCCAGGGAAATGTTGGCAGAGGCCGCGCTTGTGTTTGCTCATCCAGAGTATTTGAAGAGGAAGCTAATATCATGTAGCATTAGCTTGCACTTCAGGGTCCATTTAGCTAAGCTGGCAAACGGGCCAAGCCTATACCAGTAACTAAAAGGTACATGAGGGAGTCAGTGTGGTTTTCCTGGCAGAACAGGCTGCTTGGTTGTAATTATCAAATTGGGAGCCATTCACTCCGCTAACAGTCTCCCAGACTCACATTGGGACGTGATACGGAGGGAGGAGAAAGATCACATCCTCCTGCGTGCTAATTCTTTTACTAACTAAAACATATTGTAATAGTAAAAGTAACTGCGGTGGGATACAAACAGGTGACCGTTCAGCTAAGCACTGCTTCCGTACAGTGGAAGTCTCTGACAGCTGCGGGAATATAACAGAATATTCTCATGTTTTTTTGGAACTTCACACATCTCCATCTTCAGAAAATATTAATAATAATGGAGAGTATTTCTTTCTCTTCAAAATAAATAGAAAGCGGTAGCACAGTGTTGGGGTCTGTTCACTTGAGTTAGATAAGTAGTAATTGGCCGTCAATTTTCAATTTTTATTAAAGGGGATGTACAAATTTAGAAGTTATCCTCTGTTCACAGGATAGCAGATAAGGTGATCGGTGAGGGCCCGACTGTTGGGGCAGTCCCCAAAATCTCTCAGCACTGTAGCTTCACAGGCTGTAACACTGTGCAGGAGAACTTTCCCCCCTCCCACTATGTGCTGCAGTGAGATGACATGAGGCAGAAGAAGTGGGGAATATGCTCAGGGAGCAGAAGGGGAGGATGAGACAGTATACTAGCCTGCGAAGCTACAGCATGGAGGGTCTCTGGTAATTCCCCCCTAGAGCCCTTCTGGACTGGTTCTGTTCCACAGTACTGGCGCATGGCAAATGTGGTGGCAATATACAAAAAAACATCTTGGAAACTACAGACTTGTGAGTCTAACTTCTGTTGTGTGGAAGATATTTTAGGGGTTAAGTTTATTAGTGATCCTACCATCACCATAGACAGGGGGCATCCTCTACACCTAGTGGAGAGATGACACTACCATCACCATAGACAGGGGGCATCCTCTACACCTAGAAGAGAGGTGGCTCTACCATCACCATAGACAGGGGGCATCCTCTACACCTAGAGGAGTGGCGGTTCTACCATCACCATAGACAGGGGACATCCTCTACACCTAGAGGAGAGGCGGCTCTACCATCACCATAGACAGGGGACATCCTCTACACCTAGAGGAGTGTCGGTTCTACCATCACCATAGACAGGGGGCATCCTCTACACCTAGAGGAGAGGAGGTTCTACCATCACCATAGACAGGGGACATCCTCTACACCTAGAGGAGTGGCGGTTCTACCATCACCATAGACAGGGGACATCCTCTACACCTAGTGGAGAGATGACACTACCATCACCATAGACAGGGGGCATCCTCTACACCTAGAAGAGAGGTGGCTCTATCATCTCCATAGACAGGGGGCATCCTCTACACCTAGAGGAGAGGCGGTTCTACCATCACCATAGACAGGGGGTATCCTCTACACCTAGAGGAGAGGTGATTCTACCATCACCATAGACAGGGGGCATCCTCTACACCTAGAGGAGAGGAGATTCTACCATCACCATAGACAGGGGACATCCTCTACACCTAGAGGAGAGGAGGTTCTACCATCAACATAGACAGGGGGCATCCTCTACACCTAGAGGAGATGAGGTTCTACCATCACCATAGACAGGGGGCATCCTCTACACCTAGAGGAGATGAGGTTCTACCATCACTATAGACAGGGGACATCCTCTACACCTAGAGGAGTGGCGGTTCTACCATCACCATAGACAGGGGACATCCTCTACACCTAGAGGAGAGGCGGTTCCACCATCACCATAGACAGGGGGCATCCTCTACACCTAGAGGAGAGGTTCTACCATCACCATAGACAGGGGGCATCCTCTACACCTAGAGGAGAGGAGGTTCTACCATCACCATAGACAGGGGGAGTCCTCTACACCTAGAGGAGAGGTGGTTCTACCAACACCATAGACAGGGGGCATCCTCTACACCTAGAGGAGAGGCGGTTCTACCATCACCATAGACAGGGGAAATCCTCTACACCTAGAGGAGAGGAGGTTCTACCATCACCATAGACAGGGGGCATCCTCTACACCTAGAGGAGTGGCGGTTCTACCATCACCATAGACAGGGGACATCCTCTACACCTAGAGGAGTGGCGGTTCTACCATCACCATAGACAGGGGACATCCTCTACACCTAGAGGAGAGGCGGTTCCACCATCACCATAGACATGGGGCATCCTCACCTAGAAGAGAGGATGTTCTACCATCACCATAGACAGGGTACATCCTCTACACCTAGAGGAGAGGCGGTTCTACCATCATCATAGACAGGGGACATCCTCTACACCTAGAGGAGAGGAGGTTCTACCATCACCATAGACAGGGGACATCCTCTACACCTAGAGGAGAGGCGGTTCTACCATCACCATAGACAGGGGGCATCCTCTACACCTAGAGGAGAGGTGGTTCTACCATCACCATAGGCAGGGGGCATCCTCTACACCTAGAGGAGAGGAGTTTATACCATCACCATAGACAGGGGGCATCCTCCACACCTAGAGGAGTGGCGGTTCTACCATCACCATAGACAGGGGACATCCTCTACACCTAGAGGAGAGGCGGTTCCACCATCACCATAGACATGGGGCATCCTCCTCACCTAGAAGAGAGGATGTTCTACCATCACCATAGACAGGGTACATCCTCTACACCTAGAGGAGAGGCGGTTCTACCATCATCATAGACAGGGGACATCCTCTACACCTAGAGGAGAGGAGGTTCTACCATCACCATAGACAGGGGACATCCTCTACACCTAGAGGAGAGGCGGTTCTACCATCACCATAGACAGGGGGCATCCTCTACACCTAGAGGAGAGGTGGTTCTACCATCACCATAGGCAGGGGGCATCCTCTACACCGAGAGGAGAGGAGTTTATACCATCACCATAGACAGGGGACATCCTCTACACCTAGAGGAGAGGAGGTTCTACCATCACCATAGACAGGGGACATCCTCTACACCTAGAGGAGAGGCGGTTCCACCATCACCATAGACATGGGGCATCCTCCTCACCTAGAAGAGAGGATGTTCTACCATCACCATAGACAGGGTACATCCTCTACACCTAGAGGAGAGGCGGTTCTACCATCATCATAGACAGGGGACATCCTCTACACCTAGAGGAGAGGTGGTTCTACCATCACCATAGGCAGGGGGCATCCTCTACACCTAGAGGAGAGGAGTTTATACCATCACCATAGACAGGGGGCATCCTCCACACCTAGAGGAGTGGCGGTTCTACCATCACCATAGACAGGGGACATCCTCTACACCTAGAGGAGAGGCGGTTCCACCATCACCATAGACATGGGGCATCCTCCTCACCTAGAAGAGAGGATGTTCTACCATCACCATAGACAGGGTACATCCTCTACACCTAGAGGAGAGGCGGTTCTACCATCATCATAGACAGGGGACATCCTCTACACCTAGAGGAGAGGAGGTTCTACCATCACCATAGACAGGGGACATCCTCTACACCTAGAGGAGAGGCGGTTCTACCATCACCATAGACAGGGGGCATCCTCTACACCTAGAGGAGAGGTGGTTCTACCATCACCATAGGCAGGGGGCATCCTCTACACCTAGAGGAGAGGAGTTTATACCATCACCATAGACAGGGGACATCCTCTACACCTAGAGGAGAGGAGGTTCTACCATCACCATAGACAGGGGACATCCTCTACACCTAGAGGAGAGGCGGTTCTACCATCATCATAGACAGGAGGCATCCTCTACACCTAGAGGAGAGGAGGTTCTACCATCACCATAGACAGGGGGCATCCTCTACACCTAGAGGAGAGGAGGTTCTACCATCACCATAGACAGGGGACATCCTCTACACCTAGAGGAGAGGAGGTTCTACCATCACCATAGACAGGGGGCATCCTCTACACCTAGAGGAGAGGCGGTTCTACCATCACCATAGACAGGGGGCATCCTCTACACCTAGAGGAGAGGTGATTCTACCAGCACCATAGACCGGGGGACATCCTCTACACCTAGAGGAGAGGGGGTTCTACCATCACCATAGACAGGGGGCATCCTCTACACCTTGAGGAGAGGCGGTTCTACCATCACCATAGACGGGGAATCTTTACTGTAAAAGCGCTGAGACCCTGAAACTGCTATTTGCCCTTGTGTTGCTCGATATATGTTTCTTGCTTCAATTAACGGAGATCTACTATCAATTACTATTCATTATGATTAACCACTGACAATTACTTATAGATCCAGACACGTGACTGTGGTAATCTTCTATGTGTTTCTAAATCAACTGTTATCATTGCTAATGAGCCAGAAGGACTCTAAGAGGCGTTACCATAGCCCCTGTGTGCTGTAGCTGCATAGGCTGTTACACTGTGAAGGATGATTGCCATTAGTCTTGGTCTTGCTGTTTGGATGTGCACTAGTTGTAGGAAGAGGAGACTTGATGTAAAGTTCCCCATGAGGTCTCTCCTTTTATACTTTTTGTTTGTCTATAAGAATTTAGTGATATTTAGGGCTAGAGATGAGCTTTTGATGAATCCTTTGTTTGTGGTCTTCTCATCGCCGGCTTCCGATGGTAACTTTTCCATGGTTATTGCACAGCATTATATTACCTTCCATGTAACAACTATAATGAAATCTATCAATGTACATCTCTGTATCGTACATGAACCCGGAATGGCCCGTGTCAATTACTCCGTGAATGGCGCTATCCTAAGGGAACAAAATTCCAGACCAAGTTGATTTCACTTTGGACAAGTCACTTTGTCACGTTACACTGAATTAGATTGTATACTCCTTAGGGTACAGGTCCGGGGCTGCGGCTTTGCTATTAGTCTTCACCTCCATTTGGTCACAATGGCAATCCATAGCGTAGCATCGGTGGTGGCGACTTGGGGATTGTTCTGTTCCACACTTCTCATTGACTCCAAATTAGGAGGAGTTGACACCAGGCATCCATCATTTGCTAGCCAGCCTGTTATGTGTGTGAGGAGCACTCACTTAGTAAATACTCGCCTCCTACAGAGAGAAGCATCTGATGGCGGCACGTCTGTAAGTGGCCTGTCACAGTCATTGCCTCCACACCATATAGACCGCATCTCTAATATTTCTTCCTACAGAAAGAAAAATAATGTACTCTAATAGCTGGAAGCTTTTAACCCGTCTCTTTCCTTCCTCAGATTATTCCTCGATAGACAGTCCCCAAAGTAAGGACAACCGACTTACAGAAGGACTTCTCTGTCCGCAGTGACCTCTGGTAAAGCTCTTTGGATGCTTTACTTTAGTCCAAGGCTGTATGGTGTCTCTAATAAAACTTTATGGATAATCCTTATTCCCATGACAGCAAGGAATTTTTAAAATCCAATTCTTACAGGGGCAAAAAAAAAATAAAAAATTTGTCTGGAGCTATAATCATAAGCTATACCAGTTCCAACTTACATACAAATTCAACTTGAGTACCAACCGAAAGAACCCTTTTGGTACGTAACACGGGGGCCGTCTGTAGTGACTTATCTAATTGTTAGTCTAGGTAAGTGGCAAAGGTGCTTAGAATTTTTTTTTATTACACTATTTTTATTCGCCATGTTTGGGTAGTTGTCTGATTTTATGTCCAAGGGCCTCCATGTGCACGTTTGATCAACATTGTAGATTTTTAAGCTGACCATTGAGGCCTCCCAACTCGCCTCCAAGTGCAGATATGTGTATGGAAAGGGTTGGTTTAAGATAAGGATTGGAAGGATCAGGCTTATTGCAATGAATCTGCTTATTCTGTAGATCCAGGAAGGGACTATTTATTGCAAAAAAAAGGTTATTATATTTTTATAGACCGGACATTTTGGGATGCGGCGATACCTAACATGTTTATGATTTCATTTGTTTATTTTGTTCAGTTTTGGGGAAAGTGAGGTGATTTAAACTTTAAGGTTTCCCCCCCCCCCCAGACCCCCTAGGGTACTTTAACCCTAGGATGTCTGATTGATCCTACCTTATACTGCCATACTACAGTATGGCAATGTATGGAGATTTTCCACCTCATCTATTACAATGTGCAAAGCCTTGGGTCTTTGTATGACCCAAGGCTGTCATGGAAACAGATCAGCTCTCCCCGATGACGTCATTGGGAGCGACGTTCACAACAAAGATGGCGGCGCCCATTAAATGCTGCTGGTGGCAATCAAAGGGTTAACACTCGTGCTTTGTGTTAGTGGGTGTTTTTTGCAATATACAGCACAGCCTATGGGGGATATTTATCATTGGTTTTTCTTAGCCTTTTTGCCATTAAAAAAGGCAAAACAGAGGGTTTTTGAGACTTATTATTGCTAAAAAGTCGCACAGGACTACCGTATTCCCGCCACCTCCCTATACTGGTGTAAACATAGAACTAGTGCAGCGCTGTGCAAAGCCAAATTCAGGACTTGCACCTTTTTGAAACAGTCACATACAGTCCCCTGCTGGTCTATGTTCTGCAACTTTTTATGTGACTTTTTGAAAGAAAAATTCCAGACACAAGTAGAGCAAAAAAACATTTATTAAAGGGGTTGTCTGAGTTTTGATAAACAAATATATGTGGCCGGGAGCGGGCTGACTAAAACAATAAAGCTGTACTTACCTTCCGATGCCCTCCCGTATTCAGCTTCCGGCCGGACACGACAACCTTCCGGCCCCCATACACAATACTGTGTATAGGGACGGATAGGCGTGCCCGGCCACGGCCGGCCGGAAGCTGAATCCAGCGCTGCTCCGGCGGCCAGGTTTGTTTACATGGCTCCCGGACCGGAGTGACAGCAGCGCTGGATACCGGAGGGCACCGGGAGGTAAGTACAGCTTTATTATTTTAGTCAGCCCGCTCCCGGCCACATATATATATTTTTTTTTTTAAACTCGGACAACCCCTTTAAAGAGGACCTGTCACCTCAATTTTCGGCACCAGGAGCTGCTTACTTTAGTAATTGCTTGTACAAACGCCGCAGTGTTACAGTGATAGCGTTACCGGAAACCTCTGGTTACCTATAATCAACCTCCATAGTTGTAGTAGACTGGGATTTGTATTAGTACATGGTTTAGGACTACGACTTTGGGGGGGTCTTCCTTTCCTTGTTCGGAGTCTGCTTTCTCCTTATCGATGGGTGGTCTGTGCCCCTGGACGCTGTCACGTTGGACGGATGGGAAGGGGAGGCTTCTGTTCAGTCCTCACGTTCTTGGCACATTTTTGCGACCACTGATAAATATTAAATGACTTAATTGATTTGGTTTTCTCTTTAAGCACTCGCAGTTACACTTAAGTACATAAAGAGCGCGCTTGTAAGTAGAGCTGCCAGTAACATCTGCTGAGGGAGTACGCCATTGATCCGGGCAGAATAACGTCTCACACGAGTTGTGAGATTTCATGTCCGGCTCATGTACTGTTCTGACTGTCACTTTTACACTTAAATCATTTTTATCGTCCTGGACGTCACACCTGCTACGCCAAAAATAATTAGTGTCTTTACCACAATTTCGATACTCCCGGTAACTACCGCAGAACATTTTCCGAAATATAATGCTGTAAGCTAATATTTTCTCATAAGCCATAGATATAGGGGCTTAACATACTGGCCTGTTTTTTTCCCCTGCTTTATACTGCAGCAAAGTCAGAAATAATCACAAAACAACAAATAAATCATTGGAAAGTTATTGGTGAAAGTTTTCGGCCCCTCATTTATTTTATAGTTTAGGACCAGGTCATCACTATGATTGGCTGAGGACGCCCAAACCCGACACAGAATGATGTTTCTCCGGGCGATAGAACCTTCACAGTGGACAGAACTGGAAACAGAAGGTTCCGTTCATTGAATTCAATCCGTTCAGGGAACTGCAGTTCAGCTCCTGTTTAATATAGTTACAAAGCTCTCTCCTTCCACTGCATATTGAAACCCTGACTATTACCTACTAATGCCATATTCCTTTAAATACATGAAATACTGTATTTAAAGTGTAGTAAATATTTTCACACAAATTTATGTAAAATGTAAGGCTCAATGTATAATCCACTCAGCTCCTCCTGCTCTATAACATGCAGTCTGCAGATAGGACACTATGTACAATCTGGTCAGCTCCTCCTGCTCTATAACATGCTGCCTGCAGATAGGATACTGTGTATAATCTGCTCAGCTTCTCCTGCTCTATAACATGATAGTATATGCAAAGAAAGTGAGGGAAGGGAACATGTCCTCTCCCTCAGGAATGCAGCTCACCCCTTTTCAACGTCAATCCACGGCGTCTTGTGCTGTTACAGAATCCCAATGAGGGTGGGAGTGCTACTCGCGGTGTCGGCTAGGTCTGGCCGAAGTTTGATAAATCCAGAAGTAGAAAAGGTAATCGCGGCACATCCCTTGGAAAATAAAATCTTCTTTATTGGTAACTATTTAAAAACATGGGAAGTGGTAGGAGTATTACCTACGCGTTTCAGGCACTTCGGTGCCCTTAGTCATGGCATACACTCCTATGTGCAGATACAGCTTTTAAAATAAGTAACTACCAATCCCAAACCTAGGGAGGCGTGTACCCGCGCGTCGAGGTGACGTCACGTGACAAACGGAAATCCGGTGCACCATGGCAACGGGACACGCATCCCTCAGGTAAGCCTAATTAGGGCTTCTAGTTATACCAATTCATTGTTACATACATACATATTATAGCTTCCGATTATACAAATGTTTTACAAATATTGTGATGTTAATATGTTCATAGAGCGACGGAACATGTATCCAGAAAAACATGAATGATTCTGATAGAAATGAAGTATCGTACATGCAAAGAAATGCAAAAAAGGCAAAAAAAGAGAGAGAGGCAAGGGGCAGGTGGCAGGTCATAGGTGGTTAGTTAAAATCCTGTGCCACAGAGCAATCAATGATATTAGAAAAACAGAGACAGGTCAGTTCTAAAATTTAAACCTGATGGTACTCTGGTTCCCAATTTAAAGATCCACAGGGCTTCCCGTTTTAACAGGGTCCTGCGTCTATCGCCACCCCTCTTGCCTTTCCTGACTTTTTCTATGCCAAAGAAGCGAAACGAGTGCACCCTTCTAGACCTCAAGAGTTTAACTGACATACCTGAATCGGAGAGGTTTATTCATACCACGCCCATTAAAACAGCAAACAAATTTTTCTATCCCGTCAATGCTAGAGTTCCTGTTATGGAACAGTTTCAACAGACAGTGGAACGAGATCTTATGAATCTCTACAGGGATGAGTCTCTGTCCCGGAGAAACAACCTTGACCCCTCTCTGAAGCAGGCATTACTCGAATTAGAGTCCTACAAACAGGTCATCTTCAGGATGGCAGATAAAGGGGGCAAGGTCGTAGCTCTGGACAGATCCCTGTACAGAAACTTAGCTATGACCATTCTGCAGGATTCCTCCACATATAGAAGACTGGACAGTGACCCCACCACTATCTTCCAGAAGCAACTAGTGGAAATTGTTGAGGAGGGTATAGCTCTGGGTATCATACCAGAAGGTAAAAAGGACTACTTATGCCCAACACATCCAATTACACCGATTTTCCATGGGCTACCTAAGGTCCACAAAAATATTTTCCCCCCACCCCTAAGACCTATAATATCTGGCATAGGGTCCCTAAACGAACACCTGTGCGAATGGGTGGATATGCTACTCCAACCTTTGGTATTGGGGTCACCAGGCTATTTGAGGGACAGTAAACAAGTTCTTAACATCTTCGATAAATTCATATGGAAGGCCGAGTACACCTGGGTAACTTGTGATGTCAGTGCCCTATACAGCTCAATCCCGCATGACCTTGCCATCACAGCATTGGCACACCACTTATATAGATCCAGCCAGTATTCTGTTGAATTGTGTGAATTTCTTATTGATGTGACCAAGTTCCTACTCACTCATAATTTCTTCCTATTTGACGACACATTTTTTCTGCAGATAAGAGGAGCGCCAATGGGGGCCCGCTTTTCGCCCTCATTGGCAAACCTATTCATGTCCTGGTGGGAAGAGGAGTATATATATTCCACACAGAATCCTTTTTTTGAGAGTATCGCGTGGTACGGGCGGTACATCGACGATATACTGATTGTGTGGTCGTCTGATGTATCGTCCGTACCACGCTTTGTTGCCCATTTGAATAATAACAATATGAACCTTCTTTTTACATTCAATACCAATAACACCATTATTTCGTTTCTGGATCTTACCTTAATGGGATGTCCCCTTGAGTACAAGGTCAAAACCACCCTATTTAGGAAGGAAACGGCGGGTAACGCCGTCCTGAATGCCAACAGCAGCCACCCTGCCCACACTCTAAAAGCCATACCTGTAGGGGAGTTTATCAGACTGAGGAGGGCATGTTCGGATATGGACGATTTCCTATTGCAAGCCGAAACCCTTAGCCTAAGATTGGCGGAAAGGGATTACCCTAAATGGTCCATCAAAAGAGCTTTTGAAATAGCAAAAAATAAGGATAGGGAATCCCTTCTCAAGCCCAAAAAGCAAAAAAGTACCACTATACAAACTCATTCAAAAATTACCTTCTCAACACAATACAATTCTGATTACCCTCACATTATTGGTATCGTAAAAAAGAACCTCCCTATATTATACCAAGATGACAAATTAAATTCCATCTTAAATGGTGGTTGCAATTTTGTTTCTAAAAGAGGGAGCACCTTGGGGTCCAAGCTCTCCCCAAGTCTTTTTACGAATGATGCAGATAAATTACTTTCAAATACTTGGTTGGGCATGAAGGGATTCTTCAGATGTGGATCTTCACGATGCAACGTCTGCTGCTATGCTGTACAAACGATGTCTTTTGAGACCAGTACCAAACCACATGTCATCAATACTTTCATTAACTGTGATTCTACCTTCTTGATTTATGTCATTAAATGTGAAATGTGCGATATTTCCTATGTGGGATGCACCACTAGGAAACTCAAAACTAGAATCGCAGAACATCTCCGAGATTGTACTAAAAGTACGGAGAAGAATATGTCAGGGGCTTCCAGACACTTCGCTACTATCCATACAGGAGATGTTTCCTCGTTTCGCTTCTTTGGCATAGAAAAAGTCAGGAAAGGCAAGAGGGGTGGCGATAGACGCAGGACCCTGTTAAAACGGGAAGCCCTGTGGATCTTTAAATTGGGAACCAGAGTACCATCAGGTTTAAATTTTAGAACTGACCTGTCTCTGTTTTTCTAATATCATTGATTGCTCTGTGGCACAGGATTTTAACTAACCACCTATGACCTGCCACCTGCCCCTTGCCTCTCTCTCTTTTTTTGCCTTTTTTGCATTTCTTTGCATGTACGATACTTCATTTCTATCAGAATCATTCATGTTTTTCTGGATACATGTTCCGTCGCGCTATGAACATATTAACATCACAATATTTGTAAAACATTTGTATAATCGGAAGCTATAATATGTATGTATGTAACAATGAATTGGTATAACTAGAAGCCCTAATTAGGCTTACCTGAGGGATGCGTGTCCCGTTGCCATGGTGCACCGGATTTCCGTTTGTCACGTGACGTCACCTCGACGCGCGGGTACACGCCTCCCTAGGTTTGGGATTGGTAGTTACTTATTTTAAAAGCTGTATCTGCACATAGGAGTGTATGCCATGACTAAGGGCACCGAAGTGCCTGAAACGCGTAGGTAATACTCCTACCACTTCCCATGTTTTTAAATAGTTACCAATAAAGAAGATTTTATTTTCCAAGGGATGTGCCGCGATTACCTTTTCTACTTCTGGATCTATAACATGATGCCTGCAGATAGGACACTATGTAGAATATGCTCAGCTCCTGCTGCTCTATGACATTCTGCCTTCTAACAGCACATAATGTACAATCTGCTCTGCTTCTCCTGCTCTATAGCATACAGCCTACTAATAGGACATTATGTACAATATGCTCATTTCCTGCTGCCCTATGAATGCTGCAGGCAACACTCTGTACAACTTGCTCACCTCCTCCTGCTCTATAACATTTTGCCTGCATATAGGACACAATGTATAATCCACTCTGCTCCTCCTGCTCTATAACATACTCCCTGCAGATAGGAAACTAAATACAATGGGGGTCATTTACTAAGGGCCCGATTCGCGTTTTCCCGACGTGTTACCCGAATATTTCCGATTTGCGCCGATTGTACCTAAATTGCCCCGGGATTTTGGCGCACGTGATCGGATTGTGGCGCATCGACGCTGGCATGCACGCGACGGAAATGGGGGGGGGGCATGGCCGAACGAAAACCTGACGGATTCGGAAAAACCGCCGCATTTAATAACCGAAAATGTGTCGCTTGGGAAGCGCTTACCTTCATCTGGTCCAGCTCGGTGTATTCCGGCGCGTTCCGATGCTTTTCAGCGCAGCAGCGCCACCTGGTGGACGGCGGAGGAACTACCTTCATAAATCCCGTCCGGACCCGAATCCTGTTTAGAGAACGCGCCGCTGGATCGCGAATGGGCCGGGTAAGTAAATCTGCCCCAATGTGCTCAGCTATCCTGGTCTAGAACACTCTGCCTTCAGACTGCGTTCACAGGTTGTGTTTTGTTTGCCTAATTACACTGTTTTCAACATTGCGTTTAAAAAACCGCAAGTGTTAACTTTATGTTAACACATGTGTTAATGCATTTTGTAAACACAATGTTGACAGCAATGTAATTAGGCAAATCTCCTCTTCAGCTGTTTGAAAACGTATGTGTTAAAAGCAAACAAACGCAACGTGTGACCGCAGCTTTGGGCAGGACTAGGGCTGTGAAATTTCTGCACTGCAGTTGGTTTGTGTTGCGACGTTGTCAATCAGCTTATCTGTGGCTTTCTTATATTGCTTACACATCCCAAGCATAAGTGATCGGTTCTAGTAAAATCCTGGATTATCCCTTTTAAAATACCGGAATGAAAAAAATGTAAACGTTTTGCAAAAATAAAAAAAAAATCGCACTCAATAAAATCTTCATAAAACGTAATTCCAAAGTTGCTTAATTTTAACATTGTAACCGTCACTTATGTCCGCAATGTGCCCGGCGTTAAGCGGTTAATATTGGCACAGCGGTTTCCTAGTTTTTATCCGGAGATTTCCGCCACCCAGTCGGCCTCTGTTAACCAGGCGAATGCGTAAACTGCGAGCGACTCTCGGCTCTGGATTTCTTTTTCCCTGCTGCTTTGTTTTTCCACTCCGCTACAACACGCTCATATTGTTGGCAGGATTTCAGAGGACCCCGTAATATAAATCATTGATTCTAGCAGCATGGGGGCAGCTGTAATGTGGCCTCTGGCTTCTGCCTCTCCCCAGGAAAGGATCCAATTGGCCTCGCGGTGCAGTTAGAGGGAACGACCTCACCGGTGACACAAAAGATCAGACTACAGGTTCTTAAGTGCAGTATTTACTCTTTAACCTGTAACATCTCCAGCTCCCTGGTGGCGCCTGAAATTACACTTTTTACAGATCTGTCACTTCTCCGCTTCTCTAATTTGATGTCGTTACAGAAAAGGGGAAAAAAAAAATTCTGTTTTGGTTCCTAATTAATCCATTGCTGCCACGCAACCATGTAGCTGTCCTCTAAAAACATGTCATTATGCGGCTACATCCGGCTCCTTTCACTATCCCTCTGTATTCGCGCTTAATATTAGAGATTAATTATGCATATCTGGCAATTAAGCAGCGGAAGACATCGTGATAGGATAAGGATATGTTGCTGCTATCTGGGAAGTTTTTGATGGATACTTTACTACTTTAGTTATTTACTTTTACTCAGTGTTTTATATGATTGTAACAGCTGTACTGATGAAGGGAAATTTACCATCAAAATCCATCGTAATAAAGCACTTACTCATAGATCCAGGCACCATCACTGTAATAATCTTCATTTGTTATCTATGGCCTCCTTCCTTCTAAAATTAACTTTTAAATTTTTTCTAATGAGCCAGAAGGGTTCTGGGTGGCGTTACCAGAGCCCCTCCGTGCTGGAGCTGCACAAGCTGTTACACTGTGCATTTGCATTCCCCCTGCCTCCCACTGACTCAGATTACATCATGAAGAGGGAGAGGTGAAGTGCTGAGGGACCAGAGAAGAGACACTGTAAGAGCCTGGGAAACTACAACACAGAGAGGACAGGTAACACCCACCAGAGCAATTGTAGCTTATTAGCATAATTGTAAAAGTTGATTTTAGAAGGAAGGAGGCCATGGATATTGTATATAAGAAGATCGTCTGGATCTATGAGTAAGTGTCCCTGGTTTATCATGATGGGTTTTGATGGTGGATTTCCTTTCCTTGCCCACCCTCACACACGAAACCACAATGTGGGTACTTACCTTCGGTCTATGGAGTATACAGTCTAATTCATATAAATGTCTGCAACACCTTTAGGAAATACTGTATGTTTGTGGGAGAGTTAGAAATAATAATCATTTCTTATTACCCTTAGACTTCTTTGTTAAAGGGATTGTCCACAGAAACTCCAATCAAACAAAGGATAAACCATGTGGTGCATATTGTAGGCACCTTCTCCTTCTTTGTTCTTTCTTCTGCTACCCAGCAACTTGTGGTTCACACAAGTCCACACCAGGACCACCACAAAAGGCTGAATCAGCATAGCACTAAACTGCTTATTGAATACCCTTCTATCTAGAGAAGATTGAATGGGCATCAGGGTTGCACTTGATCACCAAAGTAGCAGACAAACACATTCAGAGTTTTTTTGATTCACGATTATGATTACATTTGCTGCGTGTACATTATTAGAAACAAGGTTTACAATGTCATAGGAATTGGACATGTACATGTTTTATTTTTTGTCTTGATGATGTCACAGCTCTTGTTGGTTGATACAAGAAACAAATCTGAGTTCCAGGTGGATTGTTCACTAAGATACTCATCTGCTCTGAGTAAGATCTGTAGCAGGATTCTGGTTGGATAGTACAGCAGTCACTCAGAGCAGAGGGGAGGGGCAGTGAGCAGTTCCTTAGGATAAAAGACCTGCTCAGAGGCTTTGCAGAAAAGCTGCAAAACCAGATTAAAAGTTCACTATTCATAGTCCTGCTGCTACAAACACCAGACAATTTGGATTTCCAACAACTGGCATTTGCAGCAACGTTCCTCCGGTTTGTCATACTTTATCATCAGATCATTAGATCATTTATCTAACAGCAAATCTGTATAATGCAATATACCACAATAAATTATTAGCACTATTAGTAGATAATACAAATATCTGTAGAGAATGTATTGGGTTAGTTTCTAGCAATATCAGATGTCAGAACCGACCTGTGCTGGGATTGTTTGTAGAACAATACCGTACATTGCTTACCCCGCGCCAGCCGTTGTGCTCTGTGGGATATCTGAAATTGATGTCCTCTCCATCCCCAGGTCCCTCTTCATTGTGTAGCACAACATGCTCATTATCAGAATGCAGATAATTAGTATCATTAGGCCGTGGAGCGCGCTCATTATCAGTGCGGAGAGATACACTGTGCTGTGTAATGGTATCGGAGGGTCTCTATCCCATGCTGTATATATACATACATACACATATGTGACTGTGGTAGCTGGCCATGGACAAGTAGATTGTTGGCCAGTGCAAGTGATAATGACTACTTACCCCAATTATGCAATAAGTATCATGGGACCCAGTCAGTGGAAATATGGTCAGATCTTTTTCTCTCTAAATGATATATTAGTACTGCACAATTATTTACCGATTAATGTTATTATATGTTTCTGTTGTTTTTTAAGAATTTTTCCTGGGACAAAATTACTAATAGCCTTCTATATAATACGGCCTCAGTATAAGAGTGATGAAGGTCTATGTAAAGTTTGTTTAAAAGTTAGTTACTTTTTAAAGGAAAGCCACCCTCAAAATCCATCATGATAAACCATGGACTCTTACTCATAGATCCAGGCACTGTCACTTTGGTAGGCTTTTTTCATCTAAATTGTCTAAAATCAACTTTTTAAATTATTCAAATGAGCCAAAAGGCGTGTTACCAGATCCTCTCCATGCCTTGGTTTCACAGGCTTGTAAACTGTGCCGGATGACTTCCCACTGTGTGAGATTACATCAAGCAGAGGGAATGGAGAAGTGCTGAGGGAGCAGGGGGAAGGGCGGACAGTCCATTAAAGCAAACCTGTCATTGGGAATGTAATTTTTTTTAGCTTGTTCCAATAGCCTATGCTATGCTGATTTTAAAATGCCTTTGACAGCATTCTGAATTATTTCAGTACCTTATATAAGTTTAATTAACATTATCTGGCTCCCTTCCAGCAGTGTGTGGTGAGTCTTGGGGGAAGAGGCAGCTGCAGCCTGTTTCTCGTCTCCTCACTGCACACCATCCCCCTCACATGTCATTTCTGGTGACAGGTTCGATTTGAAGGGGTTGACCACTAATAACAACCTTAACCAGCTTAAGTTAAAGACCCTAATGTGATCACCATTATTGTACTTACTCAGTTAAAGTTGTCTGCAGTAACAGGACTCAAGACTTCCCGTGACGACCCATTTCCTACAACCTTCTGAAGCAAGCGGGACACACGGGACGTCACAGCAGGTCCTGAATCTTGCTTGCAGCAGGGAACATGACCCGTGGTTCCCACACACTGCAAATAACCTTTACCAGTCAAGTACAATATGGCCGACCCAATTAGGGTATTTTACTTACCCTGCTAAAGTGTGTTAGCAGTGGCTAACCCTTCTTCATCAGGTCATTACCCTTGACCTACAAACTGACAAACGTGCCTTATAAATTTAAAGTCTACTACTACATCCGCAAATTTGGGCAATAGACGTCAATCTTTATCTGGGCGTACATAGAGCGGTTAGCATCCTACATCCAAATGGAAGAATTCCCAACACGCGCTTGCAGTCGGCTTTTCTTTATTTACAAAGGATAATTCTAATTTCATAGTAACAGGACGCATTTCGGGCTTCTCCTTAGCTGACAAAGGCTCAGGTCAAGCCGAAACACTCCTGCTTACTAAGATAATATGTTCTTTCCTTTGAAAATAATGTAAAGGAGAATCATAATTTCATACTTAGAGGACGCGTTTCGGGCCGCTCCTTAAAGAGAACCCGTCATGCAAAATAATCCCCCTAATCTAAATATATTTTCATAAACTGGCATTAGAGAGCATTGCCTCTATCCCTTCATTGTCCCTCTACATGCCTGTAAACCTAAGCAATGAGGTCCTAAAGCTGTATGCAAATGACCTGTGAAATGTCCAATGAGTCATTAGCATATTCAAGCTGTCCAGCTTATTCATGAGTGGGAGGCACAGCCACACCCCCAGTGCATGACTGACAGCCTGTATAATGGTGTAATGGCTCCTCCATGTGCTTGCTGGTGGCCACACCCCCTGCAGCCTGTGTGTGTATAGGAGAGATACAACAGCTCCAGGCAGCCATGTTATATCAGAACATGTCAGATTCATGTGTAGCTGATGTCTGTGTCTCTCACCTGTGTATTGGGAGGATGCAGCACGTCAGCAGATAAAGCACACACACTTGCAATGCTTTACTATACATTACAAACAGAGGGGAGGGGGAACAGGGGTGACATCACTGCCTCTGACCATGTGACCAGCCTCATTGACATAATAAAGAAAAGATGATTTTATAATGATTAATGTAGTAATGAATTGACTAGATAAAGGTTGGGATGGGATCCTTGTCAGCTGCTCCAACAGGTAGTGGTGACAGGACTAGTGACACAGACCTGGTGACAGGTGTCCTTTAACTGACAAAAGCTCAGGTCAAGCTGAAACGTGTCTGGTTACTAAGATAATGTTTTTTCCTTTAAAATTAAAGTAAAGCATCCAGGGAACTTCCCCAGAGGTCACAATGGACAGAGAGGTCCATTTCTAACTAGGAGGTCCGTTTATAACCTGTAAGTCGGGTGTGTTCTTAAATCGGGAACTGCCTATACTGTGGTACCCATAAGGACAACTCGCTTATGCTTTGCTATTTTATTATTTTTATAATTTCCGGACTAGTTAATAAAAACATTGACTATTCCACTTATGGATGTGTGATTAATGCTTTCATTTTGAAAATTTTTCACCAAGTCAACATATAGATCTGGGCAATGTGACGTGTCTGAGAAATGTAGACCTGTATCATTTACTAGGTAACCCCTGAGCGCTTCCTCCTGCCATCTTATCCATCCTCTTAGCTGTGAGTGTCTGAACGAGCACATACAGAGGGCAAGTTCGAGGGATCCGCTGCACCCGATTCGTCCCTTAACCTCATAATAGATGTTTTTTTCCCATCGTACCGAGCGCGGAGAACCTTTCACATTTCTGATGTATCGTTATAATTACAACTCCTCGTATAATCTCCGATAATAATCTCTCCACCGTATATATTGATTTCGCACTTTTGAGACAGAGGGAAAAATCTATTTGTTAAAAGTGGTTTATCCACAGAAAGTATATTTTAGTAAACATTAATTTTTTTTTTTTTTTTTGTTTACATTCCGGCTACGGGAACGTTGAGATGGAAGGCGCTTGATGAAAGGCGGCTTATTTTATGTAATTTGTCAATGTATATCAATGGATAGTTTCTGCGGGTGCGATAAATAACGGGTTGCGTTCGTGTCTGCTGCGGCAGAGGTTGGTTTTTGTAGTGATTTGCTTAATATTGTTTACTGAATCAAAGAGGATATTGATGTATGAAAGAAGACAGGAGCGTGCTAAAAATGTCTTAATTGTGTTATGTTAAAATTAGAAATCCCTCTCTACATGTGACACAACACATTAATTCACTGACAGGATGGATGCCTGGGATGTGGAGCATTCACGTTCAAGGGTAGCCTGACTACATTTACACTATATTGGTTATGATGGGTAGACAGTAAGTTGTGGAGACAAATCTAGACATTTCCTATTATTTACTACTGAAAAGATTAGTTTTTTTTTCATAACAAAGTACTAGACAATTTTGAAAAAGGGTTTCCTTGTTGGGGGGATGGACAGGAAGCAAGACTCTCCTCCCAATCCCATGCTGCTCCCACAACAGGAAATGCCTTGCAACCAATGAATATCTGGGGGCGGGTCACTGCAGTGACCATGGATTGGTTGAACAGTCTTTTCCTGTAGGAAGTAGAGACTCTCTGGAATTTGGGAAGATTTCAGCAGTGGTGGGGGGATCAGGGTGGGTAAGTATTATTCCTTCTACAATTCTTATCTATTATGAGGCTTTTTTTGTTTTTTTTTTCTAGTTGCCTCTTATCACCCCCCAAAAAGACTGCACCAAATATGCCCCCCATAATCCTTCCTCCAGCCCCTTTCTATTTAAGCCACTTTTTAAAAAAATTAGCACCCTCTCGCTTTTTTTGTTTTTCCATATCACCTGCCATTGTAGTACAGGGAAGTAGTGTTGTGGACCGGTACCGGCGTCCCCTACAGGTGGGCTTCATGGAAAGGGGTATGGTTGGCCTTTATATGAACAGATTGCTCCTTATGGTAATATAAAATTGTGAATTTTGTGAAAACAACGGCATATGAAGATAGAGCAGATCCTACCATAGGGGGTCACACACCTGCATGTAATTGCGCTTGGTTTACAAACCTTCATCCTGGTGGTAGATGTCCTTTTAAAATTTTTGTAAACTTCACCAAAAGTGGTGTTTTTGTTAAGGTTTCGCCTCTTCCTCCTGACAAGACAAGGAAATCTGATTTCCAATGCAAATGATGTAGTAATTGGTTATTATGGTTCGCGTCTTTGACTATGACACTTCCTCGCTTCCAGGCTGTTGTTCTTTTTCGTTTTTTTTCCCCCTTTATTTGTATGGGTTTTTTTTCCTGTCGGTGAAAGAATGTCAACATCTACTTAACCCTGAACGAGTCCGGGTCCCCATTGATTTACATTTGTGCTGTGGGACTTGGTTAAATGAGGATGTGGTTCTCCATTGTTCTCCACCATTAAAACAGGAGGCGTCGATGAAAAAATAGTGAGTAAATGTGAGCGAGTGGAGGAGTTGGATGACAGCTTCTGAGCAGGCCGGCCACATAACACAGATGTCTGAGGGAGTCATCTGCCAGCTATGCCTATCCCATGGCGCTCCACTTCCCCTAGGTGACCGCATTCGACACAGGGCTGTCACTGATGCAAATGACACAATAGAATAGGATGCAAATTGTGAGCTCCTGCCGTGTCGCACTGCCCCATTAGCCGCAGAAGGCCACCAAGAGCCATTCAAGGAGGGCTACTTCATAAGCTCTGGGGGCCGCCAAAGGTCAAGGAGTGACGGTCATTAGAATTGGAAATTGTCTGCTTCAGGGACTCCAGGGATAAACAGACATAGGGTGCTGTGTATAAATTATTATCCCATAGATTGCAAGCTCTTGTGAGCAGGGCCCTCACTGCTAACACTTATAGCAAGGCTCCCATCATGCATAATATCTGTCTAGTTATCCCTCAATAAATCCATCCTTGTATTCCCTGTCTATGCATCATAGATGTAAAATTTAGGTAAAAACTATACAAACAAAAACCCAAAAAAACTAAAGAAAATTGTGAACAACCAAACTGAATGGGTGGGGTACAAGCACTAAACAGATGAGGACTTCAAGTAACGAAATGAAAAAAACGGAGCTTCAAAATTTTGTATATAAGAAAACTGTGCCTAAAAGAATAAATATATATATGTATATATTATATATATTATATATATATTTTGTTTTTGTACATTTTTGTTAATTTTTTCTCTCTGTCTGCAATGGATCTTTCTTGATGTGCCTTGGAATGTGCACATGGGGTAGAGATTTTTTTTTTTTTTAAATAAGTTAATATCAGTCTATCTAACCTTCTATCTATTCCATCTTCACCGTCTATTTATCTATCATCCATCCATGTCACATTATCTACTGTATTTGGTAAGCCATCTCCATCCATCTGCCTATCTGCCTATTCTTTTACTTTCTTTTTTTTTCTTCTTTCCTCCTTTCTTTCTTTTTCAATTTCCCTTCTTTTTTCTTTTTCTTTCTTTCCATCCTTCTGTCTCTTATTTATCTGAAATCTATCTCACTAACCATCTGTCTCATTCTTCTATATGTATCCATCTCATATATATCCATCCGTAATTACCTATCTATCAAACGCTATCCATTGAAACCATTTTTTGAGCAGACCACCCAATTTTGCACTGAAATCTTTTAAGGGGGATTCTCTGCTCTTAGGGTGGTAATTGCCATATAGTATAATGACTATTATCTATCTATCTATCTATCTATCTATCTCATATCTATCTCATATCTATCTATCTCATATCTATCTATCTATCTATCTATCTATCTATCTATCTATCTATCTATCTCATATCTATCTATCTATCCATCTATCTATCTCATATCTATCTATCATCTATCTCATATCTATCTATCTCATATCTATCTATCTATCTATCTATCTATCTATCTATCGAGCTTGAGAATGGCTCAACACTAGAGCAGAAACGTTGCGGCTATCATGGAATAAATCCACCTGATCGCTTTGCAACCTTGGAGTTCTGATATTTATTTTTCTTTTTTTCTCTTTATCTATCTATCTATCTATCTATCTATCTATCTATCTATCTATCTATCTATCTATCTATCACATATGTATCTAAAATCTATACATCTACTATCTGTCTTCTATCTCTCCATCATCTCCTCTCTCTCTCTTATATCGTTCTATAAACCATCTCATGTATATCATCTCTGCTCTCTTTCTGTCTCCTCTATTTATCTGTCTATCTGTCATCATCTCTCCCACTCTTATATATATATATATATATATATATATATATATATATATAATTTTTTTTTTTTTTTTTTCATAAAGATCCTTCATATTGAGTGCCCAAAGTTTAACGTCCATGTCCTGTCCATCACAATGCCCTCTCCTCTCCTTGTTTGTCGGAGTCCCTCCGTTTAATGCATCATTTTTATCAGAATTCATTACCCATCGTATAAGGGATTTTTTTTTGGGGTTCATGATGGAAAATGACTGATTTGTGCACGAAGCGTTAAAATACGGGAACAAAAGATAAGTCTGGCATCATTTTTAGGTGCAAAGAATATAGGCGCAGAGATTTGTCACAGCTCATAGAAAATTAGGGAGACAATTACTCTTTTGTATCGGGGGCAGCGCACAGTATGGACATGTATATTAATAGTGTCGTCATTCAAATGAGAACAAACACCCAATGAATATTTTTCCATGTAATACTCTTCGTTTATCTTCTCTTTCCGTCGACCTAGGCCTGAATATTCATTTTTTTATGCCTGAATCTGCAGACGATACGGGGCTGAATAATTGTATAGGGTTAGGATTTTCCACATGAGGTGTGCATTACTTATCGCAACACTCTCATTTATATCTATTGTAAAACTTATTAAACATGGGAAATGGCTTTTGTGGATGCTCCAGTCGACAAAACAATAACATGGCAAATCTCGAATACAAAGCAGACCAGTTCACTTTATTGCCAGCTATAAACTCCAGCGAAAATTTGTGTTCCCTGTAAACTATTGTTTGTTTCGTCGCCTAGAGAGACTTGATTTAGACTTTATTTTCTCCACATTTACCAGCAAAAGGTGGTGATAGATTTTTTTTTTCATGTATATTAATAACTACAGGCAGTCCCCTACTTAAGAACACCTGACTTACACACGACCCCTAGTTACAAACGGACCTCTGGATTTTTGTAATTTATTGTACTTTAGTCCTAGGCTACAATAATCAGCTATAACAGTTATCACAGGCGTCTGTAATGAAGCTTTATTGTTAATCCTGGTTCTTATGACAATCCAACATTTTTAAAATCCAATTGTCACAGAGACCAAAAAAATGTTGGCTGGGGTTACAATTATAAAGTATACAGTTCCGACTTACATACAAACTCAACTTAAGAACAAACCTACAGAACCTATCTTGTACGTAACCTGGGGGCTGCCTGTTTATCATAGGACTGGCTGGTAACTACGGTTAATTCTCCCATTCAGAGGAGCACAATGCAGAATTACTTATATTAATTTTAGCTCCACCCGTTACAGTGTAGGTAATGGCAGATCAGGGCGGAGCTAATAACGTTTACAAAAAGTTATCGTTTACAAAAGTAGGAGATAACACATAAGGATGAGGGGAATAAATAGTGGGTGGGCAATTAAGAGACATGGCGAGAAAAATAGGGGGATTGGGCTGTAGTGTAAAGGAGCATTAAAAGGTAAATGGGGGCAACATCAATGTAAGGGGACTTAGAGTAGTAATTAGGGGGCTGTAAAGAGAAAAACGGGTTGGAGCTGTAGAGTAAAGGTAGCATCAAAAGGTAAATGGGGGCCACATCAATGTAAGAGGACATAGAGTAATAAGTATGGGGGCAATAAAGAGAAATGGGAAGAAAAATGGAGGGATGGGACTGTAGAGAGAAGTAAACCTGAAAAGGTAAATGGGGACATCATCTATGGGAAGAGACAGAGAAATAAGAGGGGACAGCTGAGAAAGATGCAGCATAGAGTAGTAAAGGGCATAGAGATAAGAAGGGAGACCTATAGTGATGGCCATATAAATAAAAATTGGGAGTCCTATTTTATCTAAAGGGAGCATCAAAAGGTGAACGTGGGGCAACATCGATTGAAGGGGGACATAGATTATTAAGTAAGGGGCAATAACGAGAAATGGGGAGAAAATTGGAGGTAAACGGTGGCAACATCGATTAAAGAGGACATAGAGTAGTAAGTAGGGGGTCAATAACAAGAAAAGGGGAGACAAATGGAGGGATGGAGCATAAAAGGTAAAGGGGGGAGCAACATCTGTCTACAATAGACAGATGGACATTCGAAGACAATTGAAAATAGTGTGTCCCCATTTACACAGGCCTCACACATGTACCGTATTTTTCGGACTATAAGGCGCACAAAAAATCCTTTGATTTTCTCAGAAATCAAAGGTGCGCCTTATATATGAACCGTACTTACAGACAACAGCTGCCTTGAACTGTGCACAGGTCTGCCACCTGCTGGTCATTCATCCTTATAATCCGGTGCGCCTTATATATGAACCTAGACATTTTAGCAGGCATTTATTGATGGTGCGCCTTATACTCCAGTGCGCCTTATAGTCTGAAAAATACGGTAAGTTTTATTTTAAGTATTATGGTCCTGTGAGTAGTATTGTAAAGACAAGACATGTATTATAGAAAACCTCTGGGGGTAGCATTGTGTAAATAGATGTGTTCCAGCATTACAGTCTCTCTTATTATGAATGACACGGCACTTATACGCCCTACACAAACAGCCAGTTGACGCTATGACAAAAATGAGCACCCACTGTTAATCAATGGGGTCCGTCAGGCAACATTGGAATCTGTTAGCGCTGTATCCATCACATAACATCACTTTTACTGTCCTGCTCTCATGACAGAGGGAAAAAACAGAAATAAACAATGAAGATGTTAAACCACAGGATAGGACATAAATAATCTATGGCAATGACAATGATATCTGGGTACTTGGTGATCACCCATACAGGTCCATAGAATGACAGGGGTGAGAGGCTGCAGATTTATCTATCATTTCAGTAGAGGGTTTGTGCCAAGTATTATTGTCCCCTATACAGGCAGTCCTTGGGTTACGTACAGGATTGGTTCTGTAGGTTTGTACTTAAGTTGAATTTGTATGTAAGTTAGAACTGGTATATTCTGTAAGTGGAACTCCAGGCAAAGTATATTTTCTTGTCCCTGCGGTTTTCATAATTTTGGGTTGTCGAGGGTTAAGATTAAAGCTTATTGTAAACAGATATCATATCTTTTACATTGATTATTGCAGCCTTGTGCCAAATTTTAGTAAATTAACAGTATCCAAAGCGCTTCATCTGAGGTCCACAGAGGTCCATTTTTTAACTTGGGGTCTTCTGTAAGTTGTTTGTTCTTAAGTCAGGGCTGTCTGTACACAGAATAATGGATAACAATCTGATTGGTGGGAGCCCAACTGTTGGAACCCCCACGATCCTGAGAACAGATCCCCATTCTTCACGAGAATGAAGACCCTGTTCTAACTACTTTATGAAGAACAGGTAGAGCATGCCTTCTTACACTCTGCTCACTACTATGGGAGTGTCGAAAATCGTCCATCACCAGCATTCAGGTATCTCGGAGAGAAAATAGTGGGAGTCCAAGAGAATGACCAGCGCTATTCACAAGATTATTGAGAACGTGACCCCCATGAGAATCCTTTCTTGTGGGGGCTTCATGCAGTTGGCCCCCCACAGACTACCTATCCTTTGCATGGAGTATAACAATATTTGCTACAACCCCTTTAAGAATCATAAGGATTATATGATACAGAGTTATTACACAGTTTTCTTAGGCTTTGTGAAACATTCTGAAATGTTTCCAATACCTAGTAAGACGCCTTACGTTTGGGCCAACTTTTTTTTTTTTTTTTAAGAAATCCTTATGCCATGTTGTAGAGCAGTCATTCCAGGGTTATTACAATAAGTGGGACATTATACCAGATTACTAACCACAGGGGGCGAAATATCTTCTATTGCTATGAAACCCAAGACCTAGTCATGTGGCTTGGCTTGGAGGAGGCCAGACAGCTGACGTGCATGACTTGTCGGGTGGTGTCATCTTGGCGAGGAGAGTAGACTTCATCTGGAGGAAGGGCAGGGACACAATATGCTTTGTGCCTCTCTCTAGGGGCACATGAATGCAGATGAAGAATCCTCCCAGGCTTAACGTTTTCCGAGCGGTGTCAGAATAATGGATGTTGAGCACATGTCAAGCATTTGTTAATTTCTCTGTTATTTGGAGTTTATCTACCATGATCAATCTAGTAAACGAGCGCTTGGCTCCGGTGGCATGTGCCATTGAGATGGTGATTAGGCAGGCTGGCGCGGCCTTCTGCCTTCCAGTTTCCAGCTTTGCCAGGTAACCGGCTACGTATGAATAGCAATCGCTTTCCAATTAAGGGCCGGTTTACAGTTTAAATTGGTGGAAATGTATTTGGAAACTGCCACATTAACTTAATGCTTCGCCGCTAACAAAAGTCCTCGACTCGATTTTTAATTCTGCACTTAACAAGGACGAAATGAACCCAGGATAATGCGATTAGGAAGGAGATAAATACGGATACCTCCCTCTCCGCTCTTCTCTTTTCATAATTGCAAATATAATGCTGCTGTGTCTTTGGAAATCTAAATGATGATTTCAGGATTTGCCAGAGGGAGATCACTTTCCATTTACTTCACGCCAAAAAGGAACGCAACGGGAAAGTGGTGTCTGTGCAGCGAAATGCACTTTACTTTTCTTGTGTTCCCCATAGCATTTCATGTTAAATTGGAAAACTTTAAGGTAAATTTGTAGTATTTGTAGATGTAAGCAAATTTATCCATCCTTAAGGGGATTTTCTGGGCAAAAAAAGATCTACGGTAAGCGGAAAATGGAGACGGCTGTATTGCCAACTTGTAATAACAAGTTATGGTCACTATACAGGGAATGGAGCTGTCTACTTCCTGTTCTTTTCTCAGTTTATCAGCTGCTGGGAGAGGCTGTGGTCGCAGGATGTTGGATCTCCCTTTAACAATCTAATATTGATCACTTATCCATGGAATATGTCATCAGTATTTTCAGCCTTGAAAACCCCTTTAACCTCTTGCCATTGTTGCCCCCTTTCAATTTTTGAATTTCTCCCGTCCCTCCCTTCTAAACCCAAAAACCCTTTAAAAATTTTTTTTTTAGGACTGTTTTTCCAGTAAAAATGTATTTTACTAGTTACGGTATTTTAATAACCCTTGCCCTGTACTGGTAAGCTGGAAAAAACATTCCTAATGCATTGAAATTGACGAAAAAACACATTTGCAACATTTTCTTACAGGCCTTATTTTCATGGCTTTCAATGTGCGCTCGAAATGACACCTCCCCCTTATTCTCTGGTTCTGTCCGATCACGCAGGTACAACATTTTATATAGGTTTTCTTATAGTTTTTTTTTACTTTTGTATAGGAGCAAAATGTTTCCATGTTGACAAATTCTTGCGCCCATAACTTTTTCACACTTCAGTGTATAGAACTGGGTGTTTTCTGTTTTACTGATGAGCTAAATTTTTAAGTTATACCATTGATCCCTGTTAGTAATGTTTTTATAAAAATCTTTGTTTGTGGGGATTTGGATATTGCACCACTAAAGGGGTTGTCCAGATTTGATAAAAATTCTAGTTGTGGCCTGTAGAAGAAAAAATAAAAAGTTGTACTTGCTTCCTTCCGGTGTCCCACACTGACGCCCCCCAGTCCCGCGCGCCTGCTTGTTTGCAGGCGTATGACAGCTCCGCTCCGACTGCTTCCGACCACCTGGTATGACCACCCGTATCATCATTTATTTTTTAACAGGTATCCCCAAGCCCACCACTAGAATTATTATCAAAGTCGGACAACTCCTTTAAGCTGTTCACTACATGGGCTAATTATTTTTATATTTTCATAGACCAGGCATTTTAGTAAAGGGGATTTCCTATCACGTATTTCCATATTTTTTATATTTCCGTAGGGAAAGATTTTAACTTTAAAAATTTTTTTTTTTACTGTTTTTGCAGTACATTGTGCAGGGTCTAATCTAGAGGCTACCAGCTGTCATGCAACGAATCGCAGTTCCTTACTAATGCCACAGGGGGAGGCGATCAGATCCATAAATGCCATGTGTGTCACAAGTGAAGCCTTCGTAATAGTAGCCCACTCATTGTTAAGAAGGGTGTTAAAAAAAAGCAGTGTGTAGTTAACTATAAGCTGCGCAGACGTACCTTTTTTATTTTGCTGTAATTTACCGTTTTACAAAAAAAAGTTCAGTTTTTTAGTTTTAGGCATATTTGTCCCTCAGTGCAGCAGCGGTAGATAGAAGAAAATTGGTGCACCGGTAGGAATAGCCTCACCGCTGGTGTACCAAGCTTACTTTTATAAGTGGAGACCGTTAATGATCTGACTTCCATTTCGGATCCTAAATCAACCGAGGGTCTGTATAGGTCTAAACCAACGACCTGTGGTTTGGGGTTCTATAGTAACCCTTAGAAAGGCTGTAGGTGTTCAGAAATGTAAAAAAAAAAATGTTTTTATACGCAGCTAGATGTGAGTCCGATGACGCACATTGGACCCAAATCTGAAGATCCTATGCTGGTGCTTCCTCTCGCGATGCTGCAAGATAAGCCAGGATAATAACCCGGCTTCATAGCACATGCGCCCTTTTAAGGGCCCTTGCGCAGTGAAGACAGGGGGCATTACACATTGTCGGAATGAGGGACGAGTTGAGGCTAACTTTTTTTAATTTTAATGCACCGACATAAAAATTTTAACATGATTCTTTAGTAAATTGTCTTTCAAGTGGGGTTTAATAGTAAGCTAATGTATTCCAGATTGATCAAATGTAATCAGAATAATTGTCGCAATTTCACTCCGGTAAAGAAAAGGCATAGAAAGTGGAGTCACATCTCAGAATATGAGACGCACCAAATTCATGAAATTTTACTTCATTTATTAACGATTTTAGACCTGACTTTTTCCACAATGGCATATATTTTGTGTACAAAGAGATGGGTTTGTCTAAAAGGGGGAAAGCCTTGTTATGTGACACTGGGCATCTTCTCTCTTCCTTGTTTCTGCTTCTTTCTCCTGTAGTGAGCAGTGTATTCGAAAGCCTTATGAGATTTTTCCCCTTCAGACAGATAAGGAGGCTAATGCTTAACTCTTCACATACATAGAGCATATATCCCTTATTGGTTCAGTTCTCTGTGGAGATTAGACTCTCCATGTAATGTCTGTAAAGAGTTAAGTTATTAGACACTTTATCAGCTCCCTCTGTGAGGATCTGCTTTTATTTTAGATTCTTATGCCCTTGTATTTACAAAATAGGGCATTACAAATTATGCAAATGAGCCTGAGAGGCTCCAGGCTTAATAAACAGCTATGGAGTAGGAGCCTTGTAGGCTCATTTGCATAATTTTTAATTCTTTTTTTTTTTGTAAAAAGAAGGGCATAAAGAACTAAAAGAAAAGCAGATCCCGTCAGAGGGGGCACACACCAGTGTGTCAGTGTGCTTGGTTTACAGTCCTTCATCCTGGTGGTAGATGTGCTTTAATAAGGAAGAAAGGAAGGGGAAAAGATGGGGAAAGTTTACTATCTGCACTGCTCATTTCTAAAATGTTGTAAATAATTAACAGGTTTTTTTTTATAATGTTAGTACAGAACCTAATCTTTGGATTGTCTGTACAGAGGTACTACGACTTGTATTCACTGCTGAACAGCCCAGTGTGTAAGAATGCCAAGATATGCCATAGAGCTGTTCACCCAGCTTACGCTCTCTTGGCACAGATTTTGCGGGATAATATGTAACGGTTAACACTTTTGTGATATAAAGTATATTTTAGTGCATTGTTGCAGTTAGCAATGACATCTATGATCAGCTACTAGTCCCTGGTGCAATTTCATGTAGAGTTTTTGAAGCTCCACTGAGTTTTATGGCTCCGACACAGTGGAGAGCCTAAGATACTAAAGGTAAAGCAATGCAATTAGCCATGTGTTATATAGCTCCACATAGAGTGACTAAAGTAGCCGGCATTATGTGTTCTTATCAAGCCTTGGATATGTAAGGGTTAATCCTGAGTAATTACGTGCTGAGTGCCCCCTATAGGCTAATTGGGTAGTTGGAGTTAGTATCCTCTGCTAGGGTCACGCAGTAGTTTTTGTATTAGTTCTTAGTTCGTAAAATTGTATAACAATATAAAAAATAGCGCAGGTTTTCATTTTATAACTTAAAGGGGTTGTCCGAAGCTGATTTTTTTTCCAAAAACAACGCCTAACTTGCCATGATTTGTGCCTTTATAGTGGCTCCACCTTATAGAGATGAAAGGAGCTGAATTGCTAACCACCCACTACCTGTGGTCAGGTGTGTTGTGTTTCTAGAAAAATAAAGCCATATTTTTCAAAGTCTTTGGACAACCTCTTTAAAGAGGGCGTGACAAATAGATTTGGGACCCTACAGTTCCTTATGGAGGTCCTTATAAAGTGCATTGGACATCTACAGGTCCCATATTCGCGTCAGTGAAGCTGGGGTAATAAACTACCGTAACTGCACATACTCTCCACAAACGGTGCTTGTGCAGTGAAGCAAGTGTGTACTACACCGGCTTCACCCGTCGGACCGCGTTGGCGCCAAGTGGAATAAGGAACGTGGGTTTCCTCCGGATCCTCTGATTTCCTCCCACACTCCAAAACATACTGGTAGGTTGATTAGATTGTCAGCCCATGGGGACACGGACTGATTTGGCAAGTTCTATGCAACGCTGTGTAATCTGTGTGCGCTGTATAAATAAAGGATTATTATTATTATTACCAGTATGAACAAAGTGATAACTTTTTTTTTATGCACCACAAGGCAGGCGATTTGGGAAACTAAACCACTGGACTATAAGGGCCTTCAGTGTCCCTAATTGTCCTGACAGGTTCCCTTTAAAGGAAATCTTCCATCAAAATCCATCACGATAAACCAGGGACACTTACTCATAGATCCAGGTACTGGGACTGTGGTAATCGTCTTATATGTATTATCTATGGCCTTCTATATCCTTCCTTCTAAAAATAACTTTTAAAATTATGCTTGTGACGCAGAAGCTTTGGTGGCTGTTACCAGAGCCCCTTTATGCTGCAGATTCACAGACTATTACACTGTGCTGGAGCACTTACCACCCTCCGTTTCAGTGAGATTATAACAGATAAACAGAAAGGAGGGAAGGGAAGTGCTGAGGCAGCAGAGGGCAACTATGAGGCAGTATAACTACCCATGAAACTACTGTACAGAGGGGATCTGGTAAGCCATAATTTAGCATCATTTTAAAAGTTGAATTTAGAAGAAAGGAGGTCATAGATAATAAATATAAGAAGTTTACCGCAGTCATGGTCTATCAGGATGGATTTTGTTGGTAGATATCCTTTAACCTCCCTCTAGCCCAGCAGGGCAGCGTCTGTACAGAACATGTATCTTGACGTTGAGTTATAGTCATAACACAAAGTTTTAGTTTTTGAGTAACTTTATCAATTTCTGGAATAAGGGGCGGAGTGTAGCGTCGGCAAGTGTGGAAAATAAAAACCTAGAGTGTAGCTGTTCGTGCTCACCCTTCACTTTGTCAGCTGCCATGTGAGAGACTCGGAAATCTGTTCAGTTTGGCAGAGTCCTAATCATTAATCATAGTGAAACAGGGAGGCCGTCCTGATCCCGGTAACATTCATTAAATAGCCCTCACGTCCTCCAAGACGTGTCATATTTTTAAGCAAATAAATGTTGATCAAACCTTGGCCTATTGCATTAACATATGTAGCGCTAGCTCTTTGTTAATGTTATTAATCCATTTTGGATAGTGCGAGCGTCTACCCTGTTCAGCTGCTCGCACGTCCCCCAGTCTCCCACTGTCCGGGCACCCTACATATTTATCTCAATACATTTCCACGCTCTGCTGCTCCTTTTGATGCATGTCCCACACCAGGCCTGACAGAGCACTTATGCCCCCAAGAAGACAGCGCTGAACTCCTACGCACATTTGACACATGGTTATGCTAAATAGTGAAACAGCATGAGGCTCATGTCATTAGCAGTAATTAACTTAATGAAAGCCACCTGGCTTTAAAAAAAAAAAAAAAATAATTAATTGGTTGTAAATAATAAACTTAGATATAATTTATAGCTTCCGCTATTTGGTTTAGCATATAGTCCCAACAGGAACAGTAGAGAAATACACGGCGGCACGGCCATAAAATCTTTCGTCGCCTACGAGCCAGGATGGATACCGCCTTCTATGGGCATGTTACCATCCAATCAGGTTCTATCAGATTTTAGTAACTTTTTTTTTTTTTAGAATAGCGGAGACATTTTTAAAAAAGGATGTGCTGTTATACCTAATCAGGGGTTTTGGAGGACACGAACAAGCAATTAAAGGGGTTGTCCACTTTCAGCAAACATTTTGAAATTTTTCATCGACTAAAATGTTTGACATTAAATTCCTCACAGTTTTTTTTACATCTATGCTTGCTGCCATTCTAAAGGAAGTTTCATTGTTCACTATCTGGCTTGTTATATCCCTGGTCATGTGATGTTACACAGGTGCTCAGCTCGTTATGTATCCCTGGTCATGTGATGTCACACAGGTGCACAGCTAATAATATCCCTGGTCATGTGATGTCACACAGGTGCACAGCTAATAATATACCTGGTCATGTGATGTCACACAGGTGCACAGCTAATAATATACCTGGTCATGTGATGTCACACAGGTGCACAGCTAATATCATCCCTGGTCATGTGATGTCACACAGGTGCATACCTAATAATATCCCTGGTCATGTGATGTCACACAGGTGCACAGCTAATAATATCCCTGGTCATGTGATGTCACACAGGTGCACAGCTAATAATATCCCTGGTCATGTGATGTCACACAGGTGCACAGCTAATAATATACCTGGTCATGAGATGTCACACAGGTGCACAGCTAATATCATCCCTGGTCATGTGATGTCACACTGGTTCACGACTCATTGTATCACTGGACATGTGATGTCACACAGGTTCACAGCTAATAATATCCCTGGTCATGTGATGTCACACAGGTTCACAGCTAATAATATACCTGGTCATGTGATGTCACACAGGTGCACAGCTAATATCATCCCTGGTCATGTGATGTCACACAGGTGCACAGCTCGTTATATTACAGAGAGTAGTCAACAATGTGTGTTACAACGAGCTGTGCACATGAGTGACGTCACATGATCAGGAATATAACAAGCCTTGCACCTGTGAGACATCACATGACTGTGGAGCAGTGTTCACCCACAGGAAGTAAACACTGAAGCATCCTGTAGATATCCGCAAGCAAAGGTCTAGAAAACAGTAAGGAATTGATATAGACAGTATGTTGGACGATCATAGCCATATGATGTGTGTATCCATTGCTTAAGTCCGATGTGACAAATTTGCAAAAGCTTTCTTTCACAGTAATCTGAGCTTAAATCTTTACAGAATTCTATACTTCTCTCAAAGTACATGAGGAATAACACTAATTCCTGTCATTATGTGACTTTTTTTTAAGCTTTATCCTTTTGCAGACCTAGCTTCTGTGACTTGTCTGCAGGTTCTCTTTGTGATAATCCTCTGTGCTTGTGGATGGAGCTCTAGCTGCTGTGGCTCACTATTCCCCCTCCCCTCTCCATAGAGCTGCACTTTAAGCTGTCTGTATTTTGCAATCCTTGGTATTGTTGGATGAAGACCTAGCTGCTGTAACTCACTGCCCCTCCCCTCTCCATAGAGCTTCTATGTAATGTGACACCTCTGAGAGCTTTTTTTCCGTCTTGCTAGTAAGATTGAATTCAGTACAGATTTTGGGGTGAAGAAATCCTCCTGCTTCGTCTAATTACTGAGAATTGGAAAGCGGACACTAGATTTTTTAACAAAAAGTGATGAATACAATATTCAGATGTTGTTGCCTTCAAGTCCTGCACAAGGTATAATTCAATGAATCGGCTGTGACTGGAGTGTTCCTTTAAACGGGTTTACCCACAAAGCAAGTTAGGCCCTAACTTGCTGATTGGTGGGGGTCTTGGAGATGAGACCCCAACACATCACAAGAGCGGGGGGTCTGATCCACCCCTGTCCCGAGATGAGTGGAGCAGCCGGTCGCACATGGCCAGGCTGCCCTGTTCATCTCTATGGAGCTGACGGAGATTGCTGACTACAAGTTTGTTTTCCCCCGTAATATGTTTCCGTAAATACCACAATCTTTCCGTAAGTAAAATATTCTGCAGCTCTTTACAGATTATGGGGGACATGTACAAATAAAATAAGACATTACAGAGCAATAACATGGTCATATGGAACTATAGGAGTGAAGGCCCACAAGAGCTTACAATCTATGAGAATGAATTGACAACTGGGCGTTCCCATTTCCCATTTGGAACACACTGACTGGAATGGGCCTGTGCAGGTCCTTCATGCACAACGCAAACTTTCTATTTAGAATCGCTGACCAATCAGTACTGCCGCTCTGACTGTTTAGGGACACAACACTTTTCTAGGAAGAATAACTGGGAACGGCACAACATTTCATGGGAAATGGAAGGATTTAGCCCTCATGCACATGAACTTTGAATTTGTCTGTGAGCTAAAATGTGTATTAAAATACTTTTTTATAGACTCACACATATTGATTTGATAAAGATTATTATTATTATTATTATTATTATTATTATGACTGTTGTTTCCATGTGCGGAATTCATAAAAGTTCTCAAAATATGATGTGACAAACAAAAATTCCTTAAAGGAAATCTACCATTTGTTTTCATGCATTGTGAACCAACCATACCTTGTGAATGCTGTAGCTACACTGATGCAGAAACATATCTTGTTTATTCCCTCAACCCAGTGGTTCTGCTCAAATAACAATTATAAAATTCAGGACCTTGGTAAAGCTGGGTGCCCTGACTGCTGTACATAAACACATTACTTCCACATACACAGGAGATGCATGAACTGTCCTGTAAACCTGAGCTGGATGACTCATATAAGGCAGCTGGGGCATGGTGCAGCTATTGATTACTTCTGCCTGTCATGGACAACACAGTGATAACGTATTCTCAGCTTATTATGGGCAGGATAAGACTGAAGCATAATTAGCGTGAGCTAAAACCACTCGGTTCAGGGATTAAGCAAGATATGTTTCAGCATCAGTGTAGCTACAGCATTCTCAAGGTAGGTTTGCTTCATACTGCAAAAAAGCACTTTCAAAATCCATCATGATAAACCAAGGACAGCCTGTGAAGCTACAGAACGGAGGGGCTTTGTTAACCACCCGCAGAGCTCTTCAGGCTCATAATTATAAACATAGATGTTAGAAGGAAGGAGGCCATGGATAATAAATATAAGCAGATTACCACAGTCACGGTGCCTGGATCTAGGAGTAGGTGTCCCTGGTTTATCATGATGTTAGCTTTCCTTTAAAGGGGTTTTCCCACAAGAGTTAGGCCCTATCCATGACAGGGCCTAACTTGCTGATCAGTGGGGGTCTCAGTGCTCAGCGACCCCTCATTGCTCCGTCAGACGGCCGCACATGACCGTTCTGCTGCATTAATCTCTATGGAGCTTTCGAAAATTGGCGAGCACCGTGCTCACCAATCTCCGTCGGCCCCATAGAGATTAATGGAGCAGAGCGGTCATGCGCGTCTGCTGTATTAGTTCGAGGGAGTGACAAGGGGACCGCCCACTGATCAGCAAGTTAGGCCCTGTCCCGTGGATAGGGCCTAACTTTTGTTCTTGGGAAAACCCCTTTAAGGAATCCATTTAAGGAATCTCTTTGTCGCATCATATTCTTAGAACATTAATGGTAGATTTCCTTAAATTAATATTTTTTATTAGCAATATATTTGTTCCCCTTTTTCGTTTGATATAATGTGATGTTTAACCTCTTGGAACAGAAAGGGACATTGTAGATATCTGTGAGTTCTGTACAGACTACAAGTAAAACATGTTTCTATGGGCCTGTCTATAGACTGTATGACATCCGCTATATGACTATCCTTTTTCTTTCAATTTTGACCACGTAGAAGATCCCAAAGGGCCTAATGCTCTTTCGGGGAATGGAACAAACTGAAGAATCGCTCCTTTGGTGTGGTCTCAGTGGTCAATTTTTTTTCCTTTTTTTTGTGGTGGCTGAGGAATAAAAGTTGTGAAGTTGTGGGACATGATAATTAATCAGATATAACACAGCTGCGCAGTTGTGTTTGCCGCTAGAAACAAAATAAGCAGAACCTGAAAAGCAAAATATGCTGATGTCCCCCGCTGCAGATTTATTGGAAATGTATTTTTTTTGCAAGTTGTGTCCGGTAGGAAAATATATTCGTAGAAATGAATTGTAATTTTAAAATTGATTAGATTGTGAGCCCCATTGGGGACAGGGACTGATCTGACAAACTCTGTGCAGCGCTGTGTAGTCTGTGTGCACTATATAAATAAAGGAATTATTATTATATTGGGGTGGGGGGGTGAGGGGCAGATATCCACAGAGGACCATTGAGCCCAAGCAGTTACAGTCATTCTTATTGATCGGGATGAGAAGTTGTAGACTCCTTTTAACACATTAGGGGTCATCCCAGCCCCTCAATGGTCATCGCTGACTCTCTTCTGGACTGCGAGAAGAGTTAAAGTGCGAGAGAAACGTGATACGGGTTGAGAGGAATTCCCTGTCGGAGGAGCCGCTTCATCGCCAGGTGCTTGACACAGAGCTGAGTAGTGGATGGATGAAGCCGTGGAAGGGAAAAGTCGCCCTCCTGCTGGGAAAGTTTCTATTTTCAAAGCCCCGTCAGTTTCAGTGGGAATGTTAGAGTCCCATATGTTGCTACTGACATTGAGTAAAGCCCCCCCACCTCCGCCCCTGCGTGCTACCCTTTAATAAGACACAGCTACCAAAGAGGTTTCCCTCGCCGCTCACAAAATGAATTTCAATATGTTGCCAATGAGCTAAGCGGCATGTTCCCAACTGCTAATGGATCTGAATTTCCATCCATTATTAATAGGAAATGTAGTGTGTTTTCTTTAGAGCCCCCCCTCTCCTTCCCCGTCCCTCCTGCTCCTTGTGTTTTACCAGCAGGACATGCCACTAATACAGCTTTGTGGGCCCGGAAAGTGAAAAAGGATCCTGCCAAAACACGAGTCTGCTGGATCTGCCTCTCGCTGCCTTTTGGGTTTCATTTCTACAAAGTTTTACACTGCCTCCTCTCCCCCTCCGGTTTCCTTGACCCAGCCTTTGTGCGAGGTGTCCGTCTGGAACAAGTTTAGCGCACTTGTTTTCGTGTTCTCTTAGATTACAGGGCAGTGGGGCTCTACCTTTGATAGTGACTAGCCTTTTGTCCCCCCCCCCCACACCATGCACTCCAGTAATTAACTTTGTCCATCTTTTATTTTGTTCCAGTCAATCGCAGTCCACTCTGCTGAGCATCTTCTCCCAGGAGTACCAGGTTAGAAGTTTCCTCTTTTGTGAAGCTTGACAGGTGCTTAATTGAATGATGAATGTCCCTTTATTTCTTTGTAATTGAACTGCCAGCCCGGTGATTGGTTTGGAAGATGTAAACCCCTCCGCCTGCCTCCCCTCCGCACTACCCCCCCCTCCCCTTATCAAGCCTTTGCCTGATCCTGAGTGGATGGCTGCCAAGCTTTACCCATCCATCTGTCTGATAACATCTATCCTTTGCTTATTTGGTGGACCCGTAATAAATTATGCTAAACCATTATTATTCTGACAATAATAATTTCCCTGCGTTGCACGGTTCCGTGTGCTAAATGTTTGCTGACTTGCACTGTCAGGGCTACTTTCCCTCGCTGACAGAGATTATGATAAACGACCCTCTCCTGGACTGGCAGAAGGCAAGAGAGGCAGAAAATGGAGTCATTTATCATCCTGTGACGGGTGTCACTCATATGGCAGCTCTCCAAGGAACCGTCACTGCTTTCTTTTCCCTTTTTTTCCCCCCCACTACTTCGTGTGTGTGCGAATTTTATACATCTATATATACATTTGTGTGTATGTGGTGTGTGTGTATAGATAGATATATAAACTTATATAAACACTTTCTCTCTCTTTATGAATTTATATATAAACTTGTGCTTTTATGTTTTGTATGTTTATATTTTATGTTTTATTATATTGTGTATGTTTGCTATTTTTCACGTTTCATTATGCATTTATTAGTACTATGTATTATGTTATAAGTTTAAGAATGTCTATATTATAAGTATATAGAAAATATAGATTTACCTATAAGTGTGCGTATATATAAGAGGCGGTCCCCTACTTTAGAACACCGACTTAAAGACGACCCCTAGTTACAAACGGACCTCTGGATGTTAGTATTTACTGTAGTTTGGCTTTAGCTTTTATAGCTGTTTATTGTACCCAATCACAGGTGTCTGTAATGAAGCCTTATTATTATCCCTGGTTCTTATGACAATCCAACATTTTTACAATCCAATTGTCACAGAGACCAATTATACGGTATACAGTTCCAACTTGGATACAAATTCAACTTAAGAACAAACCTCTAGAACATATCTTGTACGTAACCCGGGGACTGCCTGTATATTAAAAAAAAATAAAATATATATATAAAACAAATTCACAGCTTAAGTCCGGGTGCTCGCCCTTCTCAGTGGTTTGACTCTCCACCTGTTCAATACAAGTAAAAAAATATAGGCTGCATACCAAAATGTGAAAAAGAGTGGGTACTTTATTTACCCAAGTGCTACGTTTCGGATCCCCTTCAGAATCCTTTCTGAAATCTCCTGACACTTTCCGTGAATAGGGTAGAGGGCACACTTGCGCACTACCACTCACTGGAACTCAAGTTTCATAAATGATGGGGTCCCAAGCATAAGAGAAGCCTGATGATTAGGGGGAAAAACCTTTAGGGCCTTGACAAATCTTGATGACTATTGACAGACACTATCCACTGACCCGAGGGGGCAAAGTGCCCACTGGGCATTACCAAGGTGGGATTCTACAGCTAGAAGATGGAGCCGTAGCACGGATTCTAAACAGGCTTTATTTTCATAAATACCTTTACATGGAATCAGTCTTTCTTTCTCTTTATAAGTGACTTTCATATTTCCATTGTTTGCTTTAGTATTTTTTCCCAATTTTTAGAAGTTTATAAAAAGAACTCATGCAAGACATCATCTTCCTGAGACCATTGAAATGTACTACAACAAGTAAGTTATCAAGCTCCTCGTCTGTATGTAGTTGGGGGGCAAAGAAAAATCGTAATAAATTTAATAGAATTTATGTGGAATAATGGTAATTGATGCATCAGTCTGAGTCCCAAAGAAATTGGAGATGTAGAATGTCGTTTTGGGAGCATTTTTTTTTCATTTTACATAGGAACACATTTATTGAAGAGGTGAGACACATTTATTTTAAAGCTGCATCCAAAGCAATATGAAGTCTGGATGGAGTTCTTTCGAATGCAAAAAAAAGAAAGCATTACAGCTATCATAGCATAAGCAGCAGCTAATCAGATGTCTTTATTGATCATCGGCAATTGACCACCTTTATAAAAGCAGAAGTTATGGCCCTTTTGTTGGTGTGAAACATTCAGGCATGTGTTAACCCAATGTGGGAGAGCTAATACATATGCAATCTTCTTATAGTGTAGTAGTAGAACTAATAGTTTCTGTTAATACAGAAAGATACTGCACAAATGGAAAATGTTTTTAGGAGTGAAGGTCTCAATTTACCCCAACATCAGACCCATTGCTCCGAGAAAGACCCAACAGCTAGAATGAAGGCTGTTCATGACAGTACAAAGTGAAAAAGAGCATGGCAGCATGGCTTAGGTTTTACCTCTGGAAAACTTTGAAGACTTTGGTTTTTGCCAAAATTGGTTATGTGCGTAGCCAAATACAACGTATCATCACACAAAGTTCATATATCACTGACATAGCGTGTTGGGCATTTTGCAGTGCTTGAGTTGACCATGAACTCCTCTTCATGTGTTCCCATCTTTCTGACAGCTAAGCCCCTAGCTTGAACTGGGTCTTGCAAAAAGATAGGGATCTGAAGCTCACTAGAAAATCTTCTGCAGAATAGCTGAAAAGTAAGAGAATCGCTGTGTTGCAATCGCGCAGTAACAGTCCCTCTCTCAACCCAATTGGAATGTGGAGTGATCTCAATGAGGATCTTTCACCACCTCACACACGTGGAGATTAACATAAAGAGATTCAGGAACTGCTACACAGATACAGGAACACTTTAAATGTAATTTCTATCCCCCACGGTTCTTGAGATATCAGTCCCAGTATCTGACCATTATAATCTTCTCCAGTGTCAGCGAGGAAGAGCTAGAGCAGGGGGCGTGTGTTATTTTAATCTTCTCTGATACTGTCCAATCCACAGCAGGCAATGTAAGAAGAGCTTCTGTGAATGGTCACATGGTGCTCATCTAGATGCTGTGTTCACACATTTGGTTTCCATTCTGCTAACATTGTGTTTTTACAACTTTAACTGAATATTATCAATCTTACCATGATGTAAACTCAAATACAGTGTAAACAGGATGCTAATGGGATGTCACAAAAATGTAAACACAATGTTAACGCATTTTGCACAAACCTGACATTTACATTGCGTTTAAAGGGGAATTCTCATTTTGGCCAATTAATGTTTACATGATGAAAAAAATATCATTTTTTCCAATATCCTTCTGTAACAATTGTTCTTAATTTTCTAGATCTCTGCTTGCTATCATTCTATAGGGAGCCTCAGTATTTTTTTCTGGACGATAGAAAATTGACCATGATCACACAGGTGCATGGTTCGTTATATCACAGAAAGTAATGAGAGCTGTGTCTTATAACGAACGAGCCGTGCACCTGTGTGACATCACATGACCAGGGATATTATGAGCCCTGCACCAGTGTGACCATGTTCAGATTTCTGTCCTCTAGAAATAAACACTAAAGCTTCCTATAGAATGACCGCAAGCAGAGATCTAGAAAACCAAGAGCAATTCATAAAGAAAGTGTATTGGAAAATTGTAGAACTTTTCATTATGCAAATAGTAACAGGTATTAGCTGAAATGGGAATACCTTTAAGTAAACAAAGTGTAAACACAATGGGGCACATTTACTAAGGGTCCGCAGCTGCGAATCCGTCGGGTTTTTCCCGAATATTTCCTCTTTGCGCTGTATTTCACGGAATTGTGGCGCACGCGATCGATTTTTGGCGCAATCGCGCAGTATCTAGATAAGCATAGAGACATCACTGCCAGCTGCTGATTGGACAGCGTCAGGGAAGATTAGCATAATACCCCCCTCCCACCCCCACCCTCCGCTTCTGCTCCAGCACCACCACTTTGAAAAGTAGTTTGGACTATAATGGTCAGATACTTGAAATGTGAGTAATATCTTTATATTGACGTTGGATATTTTTTTCAGTTGTTTTGTCACAATCCCGTCCCCCTTTTCTTGTTTATATATTATGTGTTTAATAAAAAACAAAAACTACAAATATGAACATACCAAGAATAGAATATATTCTGTCCATGGCTTCTGATATTGCTTACTTTCTTGTGTCACATTGTATTTGTAGGTACTTACAAGATATAGCAGTGGATCCTACCGCACCAGTCCTACTAAACCTGGCAAATGAGGTAAGACTTGAGGATGTAATGTATGACAAGTGATACAACGTTCTATTATACTATAGAATTCAGAGCTTTTCTTAATACAGAAATTGCATAAGTAAATTATATATGTTTTTATTCTTCATGGAATACCATAAAGTGTATATCCCTTTAATCCTTGTTCCACATGTCACTTCTTTACTGACCATTACATGTATGCAGACTTACTGACCAATACATGTACCATATATACTGGAGTATAAGCCGAGGCACCTACTTGTACCCCGAAAAACTAGGAACACTTATTAACTTGTGTATAAATCTAGGGTGAGTAATGCAGCGGCTACTCTTTTTAATGAAATGCAGCAGCTCCCCACCCCCCCAATTGGTGAAATGTCCACCTCCATTAATGGTGTCCAGGATGGGAGATGGAGGAGGCAAGGACGTGCATAATTAGCAGCTCGGAGCACTGGACATCTTGTCCCCGTACTCCGTGCTGCTAATTTTACCTTTCTTCTCTAAATGATCCATGCGTGTCAAGCATAGCGATCAAGATGAAGAGGAGCGGAGGTGAGTATTTATAGGTTTTTAAAAATGTTTTCTCAATGGTTGATTTCCTTTTAACTGTTCACAGTTTCACAGGCCTGATCTACAGCACCTGAGGTACAGCGAGTTAAAGACATACCATGGCGTTAGATGTTTATCTGCAGCTTGCACTCCCAGTTAGGGCATTACCCACCCATATTTCTTTGGATCACAGCAATCCTGCCATTTAAAAGATAAAATTATCCTCTTTAATAAGATACCAGAACTATGCTAGCTGTTGTAGAGCCCAAGATATAAACATCTAAATTTATTCTCCCCCTTCAACCTCTCAGGCCCAGAGAAAAGATTTGAGAAAAGATGACAGTTTTTCTTATTATTCCCACATGATATTTTATAGGTAAATTGAGAAGATTTTACATTTTAAGAACGGATATTTTATACCCTACCTTGATGGCTGGTAGTTTAGTTGGGTGAAAGTATGTGACAGGTTCCTTTTAAAGGACATCTACCAGGATGGAAGTTTGTAAACCTAGCACACTGACATACTCGTGTGTGCCCACTCTGGCAGGATCTTCTCCTCTTTAAGCATCGTATGCATTTGCTTTTATGAAAAAAAAAAGACTAAAATTATGCAAAGGGACTCCAGGCTCCATTTACGCCTATAAAACCTGGAGCCCCTTAGCATGTGCTTCATTTGCATAATTTTAAAAATATTAAAAAAAAAAAGAGGGGGCACACACCAGTATGTCAGTGTACTTGGTTTACATTCATTCATCCTGGTGGTAGATGTCCTTTAAAACTTACCATTACAAGTGGGCATGCTCCAATCATTTACAGGTTGTAACCCTAGTAGAGATCTTGGTGCGATACTTTTATACTTTACCACGTAACAGGTTTGCAGCATTTTATGCGCTCAGCACTTTCTCTACCGTCTCCCTGACATAGGCTTTAGCATTTAGAGTTTGTCATAAAGACCAAAATAAAATTTAAGGTGTGTTGGAAGATTCTGGAAGGTTATTTTGTTGTAAATATAGATAACACTCTATTATTTTTCTTTATTGAATGAGGCCCACACAAGAGGTGGATTTCACAATATAAAATCGCTATATTGGTAACTAAAATATTTATATTGAGTAATATTATATCTACTGCATGTAGCCACTGCCCCCAGAGAAAGAAATAGGAAGTCACAATGCATGTAGTGTCATAATTCTGCATTACCAATAAATACAGGCACAGAAAACAACACTTATCTTTTATTGTTTTTTTTTAAGATCTAAAATAAAAAGGCCATTTACCAACAAAATCCAGGGGCACTTACTCATAGACTGTGGTTATCTTGTGGTAATATGCTATCCATGGCCTCCTTCCTTCTAAAAACAGTCTATCCTACCTCCTCTGTGATTTGGCTTTACAGGCTGTTACACTGTCTCAACCTCGCCTCTGCTTCCTCAGCACTTGGGCAGTGTGCAATGTAATCTCATCAGGGGGGAGGGTGAGACAGTGTAACAGCCTTTAAAGTCAGATCACCGAAGGGCTAGGGTAGCCCCTCAGGCTTATTAGTATAATTTTAAAATTTGATTTTAGAAGGAAGGGGGCCATGGATAACAAATAAAGGAGGATTAGGGAAGAAGGGGAAGTGTGAGACAGACTTGTTATCCGTTTCGTCCAGTGGACATAGAAAAGTATGTCCATAGGAAATCCGGGTTGGACCTGCTCTATAATTTGCAGCAGGACCACTTGGCACAGTCACAGTGCTGTGACATGTTGCATGCACCCCGCCTCACTGCACTATAGGTCTCAATGGGGGCTGTGGGGTAGCTGCAATTTGTGCTCACAGATGTACAGTAATGTGCATGAGGCCTTAGTTTGATGCACCTTAAGGCATTAATCTTTGTTGCACCCATCACCTGTTTGATGCTTCAATGCAACAACTTTATTGTACATCCGTCGTACACACATCACATGGCAGTGAAGCCTACTACGCTGGCTTCATTAAACAGTCTGAGATCTCTGGACCAAGGTCATTTTTTTTTTCCCCCTTGCAGGTCCAGGCATAAATAAGGCATAAGTTAATTTGGGACACTCCACTTGAACCATTGGGGGGGGGGGTGTAGTGTCCCACATGGCCCTGACAGATTCCCTTTAAAGCCAGTGACTTCATTCATTGGGGGGAATTTATTAAGACTGCCGTTTAGACAGTCAGTCTTAAAAGTCCCTCACCAGCGGTTCTGGCCTTTTAGTGAATATGGGCGCAAACTCCGCCATTTCCGACATGTAGCCAGATCCGAACTAACAGAGTCTTTTGCTGTAGTCTAGACTACAGTAAATGTGCCGGACTAGGCGTTCATGCCGTGGTCTATGACCCAGTGGCTTGCAGGTCGTAGAAACCCAAAAAGTGGTGGGGAAAGGGAGACTTATAAGATAGATGTGATAGATCTTATAAGGTAAATCTGGGCCATTTGTGTTTTTTGGGGGTTTGTATATCTTCATTTGTAAAATTCCAGGCAAAAAAAGGAAGACTTTTCTGTAGTTTTTTGTAGCATGCAAATAAAATTGAAGGGTAAAGATGAAGGCCCCTCATTCACATGAATGGGAGATGAACGGTAACCAAATATCACACAGCAGCCGTGTCAAATCTGACAATTGGGAAGACCTCTTCCAAGATTACAATTTTCCAAATTGTTCCTCCTCTTACACACATAATTGGTGTGCATTGCTTATTCCGATACGTGGGGTTGCAATAAGTTTTTGGGTCATGAGGCATTGGTTAAGGACCCTCCGTATACAGAGATCAGAAGATCATTACAAGAGTGAGGAAAATCTGTATTCAGCATCTCCATGTGATGTGAATGGCACTTTGTAGTGATCAATAATATTTAACCAGCAGCTCCGTTGTGGAGTGGTGGCAGCACCGTCATCTTACATGAATATGTATTACTTAGAACTTGCCCGTGCTCGTAACATAAAAACAAGGGAATATTTAATATCGGTGAAAGAAAACCGGAGCGGGGGGGGGGGGGCATGAATTATACAAAGAAGTTGGTGTTTAGATTGAATTCTGTTTCCATGGTCTTTTTTTTTCCCCTTTCTACCCTCTAAAACTAGTCGGCCACCCCCCTTCTCCCTGCCCTGGGCCTTATTGTGTCCTCAATGTGAGCGCAGCTTAATGCATTAGGGAAATGTTGCGATAACCAGTAGCACATTATTACCTCCAAACAATCAAGCTGCCATTTTTAGATGATACTTAATATTTAAATGACACCTCGCTGCATCTGCTGACGATTGATGTAACGGCGCTACTTTATGAGTCAATATATATTTAATCAGTGGAAACTGTAAAATCTGATGAGAGATGTATAACATAGTGGCAGGGTATGGTTGCAGAAGGCCAGTTAAAGCCGCCGCTCTGTCCTACGATGCTGTTTTGCATGCAGCTCGACGCACTCGTATATTTCTTACCTGAGCTCCTGTATATATTTGTCTGATTATGTCTTTGTACACACATGAGGCAGTGCCGGAGACGTGGACTCTGTTATTAATGTGTGCTGGAGTATACTGACAATGGTCGGAAAGATGAATATGTCCAAGAGTCGTAAACAGAAATGATAATTCAGTCTTATAGTTGTGTGGGCTGGAGTCCAAAAATGTTGCGTCCTTACTTTATTTAGGAGCCGTCCTCCCTGTGGAGATGGGGTATCATCATGTTCATTAATTATCATGGCATTTGTTCTGGATATTGTGCTACTTCAAGGTAGGGGCAGTAAAAAAACATATATATTTTTTCTCTGATTAACCCCTTCACGACTGCCCTACGTTATCTATGTATAAGTGAACAAAAGGCCGTACAGTCCTAAGAATGGTAGCATTGAAAACATCATCACAAGTCACAAAGAATGACACCACAAACCGCTCCGTACACTGAAGTATGAAAAAGTTATTAGCGCAAGAAGATGGCAAAATCATGATGTACAGGAGGTTTTAATTTTCTTAAGTGTATGAAAGCATTATAAAACCTATACCAGTATCTTAGTGATAGTACTGACCCAAAGAATAAAGTAGACATGTCATTTGGGGCGTACAGTAAAAACCATAAAAATCCAAGCCCACAAGAAAATGGTGCAAATGCATTTTTTGCACCAATTTCACTACATTTGGAATTTTTTACCTGCTTCCCAGTAGACGGCATGGAATATTAAGTACCGTCACTATGAAGTGCAATTTGTTACACAGAAAACAAGCCCTCATACAGCTCTTTACATGTAAATTTTTTTACAAAGTTATGGATTTTTGAAGATGGGGAGTAAAAAAATGAAAATTCAAAAACACTGAATGGTCTGGTTTTTAAGGGGTTAATTGGGAAAGTTATTAAAAGCATATAATTTAACATTCATTATCTGCTAATTCTAAAAATATATATTTTGTTCATAAGACGATTCCAAAGTCTTGCATGTTCTTAAAAAAAGTGAAAATTGTTATGATATGTAAAGCATTTCCAAAGTTATCATCAGAACTGCAAATATTGACCTGGAATTCCAGGCACCAATTATCCTTGATCATGAACTGGTTAACGAAAGATGATGAATATTTAAAAGTTTAAAATATAAGACAATTTTTTTTAAGCAAAATTTTTGTAAAAACCTGACTTTTTTTTTTTTTTGCAAAAACTGATCCCAAAATAAATAATGACATCGAGTTGTTAATGGTGAACATGTACAGCGGGAAGAACCACCATTGTAGTTATTGGGGTTCAAGTGTCAACCCCCCCAAATAGGTACAAAAATTATTTTGGTGGGGGGCATTAATATGTTTGCAACATTTTAAAGGAAATTGGGCATGTTTAGCCAAAGACATTTATTCTCATTCCAAAAACACTGGAGTAACATATCAGAACCCAAAGAGTATCAAATGTCCTATGATGTTTTGTAAAATACAGCAGCGCACACACTTTCACTGAAAAATTTCCCTCATGATAAATTGTTCCCACCTAGTCTATCGGTTGGGCTCCGTCACCCCGCTAAGAGTCAAAGTAGTGTCCTTCTGACCCTCACCAGGATTGTATGTGTTAGTACATGGTTAAGAAATCTTTTGAAATTTGCAGTATGAAATTGAGATACCTACCACAATATGTAGAGCCCTTGGAGCTGACGTGTCTCGCTGTCTCAGCGGGATAAGAAACGTTGAAAGTTCCATCCCAAATATATCCATAATTTCAGCTCTGTAGGAGCAATGGTCGCAACTGGACTGTGAATAGGCCCCAGTGGCAAGTCCTGGGCATCCCTCTTGGTTCTCTTTGCCTTTTGACCTTTATTATTATAAAACTTTATTTCTATAGTGCCATAATATTCTGCAGTGTATAACAGATTATCCAAAGAAGAAAGGTTAAGCGGCACTCACCATTACTGTGCAATCGATATCTTTATTTCGGGTGCAAGTACAAGGAGGAGCGGGACCTGGCGACGAGTCGTTTCGCGCCTACTGGCGCATCATCAAGTCATTTTCAGCAGTTTCTGAAATACTCAGACCAGCCCTTCTGGCACCAACAACCATGCCACGTTCAAAGGTCTCAAATCACCTTTCTTCCCCATACTGATGCTCGGTTTGAACTGCAGGAGATTGTCTTGACCATGTCTACATGCCTAAATGCACTGAGTTGCCGCCATGTGATTGGCTGATTAGAAATTAAGTGTTAACGAGCAATTGGACAGGTGTACCTAATAAAGTGGCCGGTGAGTGTACAATACAATGAGACAGTACAGAGCAATATCTTGGTCAGATGAATGGGAGTGAGGTTCCTTCTTGTGAAGGCTTACAATCAGAGGAAGAAGGCTGACTCAAGAGGTGACTTGTACAATGATCCAGCCATTTTTTATAAGAGATAAAAGAAATAACAGGTGTGTGCATTCCTGGGTGGGGGCCGTTGTTTGAAGTCCCTGTGGTATTGGCATATACGGCGGTCCGCTCACTCTCCGATTACTGCAGAAAAGTTTAAGCCTACATTCATACGGATGAATGCCCACCGGGCCTTAGCTGGAAGGCATACGTTCACCGCGATGGAGAAGAAGAGTGGTGACCTATCCATTCTTCATAGCGATGCACGGCGTCGTAACACGGGAAAAGATAGGACATGTCCTATCTTTTCCCCGTGTATGGAGCGGTACTTTGCTGTATCGGTCGTGCGCCCATTGCCAGCCTGTGAGGGATGTATGTACGGCCACAAGCTTGTGGCTGTACATACATCCCCCTACAGTCGTGTGAATGTAGCCGAACTAAGCCACAATCACCGGCAGGAAAGGGACCTTCTCTGAGTTTTACAACTAGAACCGCCCACTCACACAAGATGCCACAGGGCCATATGGGTGCACCCAGCAATATGCAATTGACCATGTGCTATCTGATGAATTACCAGAAAAGCTCATAGCCAAAATCAATGTTCATGTGCAGGGAGCCTTATTGTATAATCATGGGAAGTGATGAGGGATTGCACAGACCGTGGTGTCTTGTTGAAAGTGAATATGTAGGGTTTGTAAATGTTATAGACCTACCAGACGAGATGGGTTTTTAAGGCATGTTTGAAACATTGGAAGTTGGTAATGTTTGTAAAGTTTGAAGTTGGAGGGTAGATTGTTCCAGAGCTTTGGTGCAGCTCAGGGAAGGTCCTGGTGAAGTAAGTGGGAGGTTTGGATTTAAAAAACGATTTCTTTCAGATTGCTGGTAGATTGAAGAACATGGTTTGGGTGATAGACTGAGATGAGGGAGGAGAAGGTAGAGCTTTGTGGATAAGGGGGGCCTAGTTTAGATTGTATTTTGACGGCGATGGGCAACCTGTGCAGTGACTGGTGTAGGGTGGAGGCATCTGTGTAGCGTCTGGCTTGCAAGATGAGTCTGACTGCTGCATTAATAGATAGTAAAGGAAAATGTTTATGAACTGGAAGACCAATTAAAAGGGAGATAAGGTAGTCCAGACGAGATCGAATCAGAGCGATAACTAGGATTTTAGAGGTTTCCATTGTAAGAATGGGCCAGCAAATAGCATATGACTGATATTTACCTTCATGTGAATAAAGCCAAAGACATGGCAAAATATATTCAGGATATTGTTAAAACCGATACCGCAAGTATATATTGTCAATTATTCCATTATTTTCAGGATTTATATACCGTAACCTGTTCATGCTTCTCCATGTGTCAGACTTTACCCTCGAGATCTCTCTGCAGTTTTACCTAAATAATTCACAGATACATAATTAAGTTGAACAAATACTTTCTTTTTGGTGACAGGTTCACTTTAAGACCTGATTTTCTAATTGTACTTGATGGGCCCTGTGAGCACTACTAGTCTAGACGCTGGGAAAATAAGACCCCGATCTTCAGTAAAATTGGTTGATGGCAAAGTAAATACCTTTATGATTTCCATGCAGTGTGGACACAATGATGTCAGAGACGCATAGACCATTAACTCATGGACTTGCCGAAATTATGAAATCATTCAAGACTTGTTAGCTGTGAAGATGGTCAACCAGGTCAACGTCTGGTTGGTGACAGAATAAGACCCTGGACTATATAGAAAACAACTGGGATGATTGATCATTTTACTCCTTTCACAGCTTTCTCTATATTGTTGGACTCAAGATGAAAGGGCGATTATTAGCCTTGAAAAGCTGTCAGGATATTCATTATACAGGTCCATGTCTCTCCTTACAAAGATGTCTTCTACAAGTGGTTGGGGACATTGATTACATTTCAGGGTGTAATTCGAGAGTGCTGTATTTTGTGCTTTTTTTTTTGCATGTCATCTCTTGTTTCTTGTTTTCTTATGTCACAATTGCTGGGGGTTAATATAGGTTATTCTCTATACTGGGGCAGCGTAGAGTTTAATTGTTCCAATCTTTTTGCATCAGTTACGTGGATCCTGACATTTGCAGAGCAGCAGAATGTGAATCACTATGTGTGATGCTTGCACATCCCAATGAGGCTCACAAAAAGATGCTTAGAAGGTAGCCCCTTTTGTAGAAATTTGTGAAATTTTAGGAAATTAAAGCTTAATGAAAAGTTTTTGGTTTCTTGGTCAAACATAAACTACGGTAATCATGGGACCATGTAGGTGAAGTGTTCTTCATCATGAGCATTTCTTGAGAATATCTGTGTCCCGTCTGCAGAGAAATCTTCATTTTTATGTTATGAAAATACCATAGCTAATACCACAAATTTTTAGCAGAAATGATGACCTGAAAAACTCAAACTTGGCTTATACAGTCAGAAAAAAAGTCAATACTCACCTTTCTGAAGACTCCTGCAGGGCCTCTTCTGCATGCAGGCCGGACACACTCTATGAAGTCAGCAAGGTGTCGTTGACCTGCCTCTGCCGTGAAGCAAGAGGACGACCATGGGGGGCGTCAGAAAGGTGAGTATTAACTTTATTTTTTATGTTCTGGCTATATGGGGGCTGACAGCAAAAAACGAAAAAGGTTTTTGTCTACAGTTCACCTGCATCCCCCCTTGTGCTCCAGGAGTATGTCCGGACCTTGACCTTGGAACAACGTGCAAGTGAAGATTAGTTTACTCCGGCACCGAGGAATCTTTAAAACTTCAAATGTTTCTTTTTCTCAAAGGTTCAAAAAATTTTACAAATTAACAAGTATCCTTTAACGCATCACTGAGTATGATTTCTGTGGAAAAAAGGCCTACGCGTTTCAGGTGTAATGCACACCCTTAATCATGGCATATATATGGGGGCTGGCTGACTATATGCTGGGGAGCAGGGGGCTGACTACATGCTGGGAGGCAGGGGGCTGGATAGCTATTTAATGGGGAAAGGAGGTTAGCTAGCTGTATACTGGGGGACAGGGGGCTGGCTAGCTGTATACTGGGGGACAGGGGGCTGGCTAGCTGTATACTGGGGGACAGGGGGCTGGCTAGCTGTATACTGGGGGACAGGGGGCTGGCTAGCTGTATACTGGGGAGCAGGGGGCTGGCTAGCTATATACTGGGGGCTGGCTAGCTATATACTGGGGGACAAGGGGCTGGCTAGCTGTATACTGGGGGGCAGGGCCTGGCTACATGCTGAGGGCATAGGCTGGCACCAATGCATTTCTCACCCTAGGCTTATACTCAAGTCAATGGGTTTTTCCCATTTTTTTGTGGTAAATTTAGGTGCCTTGGCTTATAATCCAGTTGGCTTATATTCGAGTATATACGGTAAGTACTTCCATGCACGGTGGGCGTGGCTCAAGGTCTCATGCAACATCTCTTGCTCAAGTTCACCACGGTCAGCCTTTATTGACAGTGCCCTGTATATAGATTGGGGAGCTTGTCAGGTTCTTTTAAAGAGATTCCTAGTTTGTAAAAATGTTTTATAAAATCGGCAACCCAAGCTTATTGGTATAACCTCCTAGAGTCATGATATCAGTAAATACAAGTCATCAATCATGAGGCCAGCGATGCATGCCAATGCATTCTTATTCTGGATTCTGAGTCCAAAAGTATAGAACAAAGTGACCTATCGTGCAGGATCTGTTTTTGAAATGATATAACTTTGTTAAAATGAAGCTTATAGGAATATGTTAATGAGCCGCAACTGTTACTGGGGGTGTCACCAGACCATCTCCCGGGCACTGGCAGCAGTGGCAATTACGGTCCCCCCTTCACCATCGCATACACGCTCAACACACATGCAAGGGAGGAACCACATATTGTTCAAGAAGCTCTGTACACACTTAGATTCACTTTGCCATGTAGCTGTATGAGAAGTCCAACTCCAGAAAACATTCCCCAAACCATGACACTTCCTTCACCACCTTTTACTGACTTCTTTACACACTTTGGGTTCAGTTTTTCCCTAGTTTGTTAATGAGCATAATGTTTCCATTCACATCCAAATAAATTTAACTTGCTTTCATCACTAAAATGAACTGTAGACCATTTCTTCTATGTCCACTTAACAAGCACTTAACAAGGTGAGTCTAACCTTTTTCTATGTGCCAATATGAGGTTTGGACACTGAAGAGAGGGTTTTGTAATCCAAATGCTCTTAAATGTCAAGACACTGTATCATGAGACAGATACTTACTCTGTTTTAGTGCTGAACTTATGCAATTCCAGCTGCAGTGTTGAAATGATTACCCATGGAGATTCTCCGCATTATCCTGTCCTCTCTTGCATTTGTCTTTTGAGGGCAACCAGCCTTCTTGGGGGACATGAATGAGTTTCTGATGCAATACTCTAGAAATCACAGACTTGGAATGACCAATTAGTAAAATGTACTACCATTGGCTTCTCATTCTAACATCCGTATCTTGAACTCTGAAAATAAATTATGTTTGAATTCACTACAAAAAGTGATCTTAAAAATGGAGAGGAATTAAAAGGTACAATGTTTTAGAAAGTTCCACTGATCTCTTTTTGAGTAATGTATTATGTGACGGATCATCCATCAATCTCCTGTCAAGGAGAACCACATTATGGTTTATTTACATAGTAAGTGGTGAGCTGCGAGCCATAATTAATAATGTGGTGTGGTCACATATGGCTAACCTTGGGAGCAGGATGTGTGGGAAAGTACAATTACTTCTCCAACTAGTGATCTTGAGTACTACTTAAAGGGAACCTACCACATGGTAAGTGCAGAGTGATCGGCTGGCAGTGTGTTGTAGATGTAGAGCATACTGTAGACATCACAATGTAGAGCATAGAATTTATTAGTCTGCATGTTATTACTGTTTCAGGGCACATTCACACCTCTCCATAGCAATGCATTAGGTACAGGCCGTAACACGTTGAAAGATGGAACATGTCCTGTGTATTCCCCGTGTACGGAGCGGTATGGTGTGGCCACTGCCGTATCGCTCTGTGTGTACGTTGTCCCCCACACGGTAGTGTGAATGGGGCCTTAGAGATTTTTCACATGGTTCCGCTTATCTTAGCGGAATGAAAATCTAAATATTATTTCCACCTTTGCAGCCAATTAGTTTTATTGCTGTAATGCATCTAAGATGGAAAGAAAAACAAGATATGCACGAGGATTATAGAAATGACTGGACCTCTCACTCAATTTATATATACATGCAGCGCCCCCAAATGCCATACACTTGCAGCGCCTCCAAATGCCATACACATGCAGCGCCTCCAAATGCCATACACATGCAGCGCCTCCAAATGCCATACACATACAGGGCCTTGAAATGGCATACAAGTGCAGCGGCTCCAAATATTATATATCCGTGCATCACCTCCAAATATCAGCAAGTTATTATTAAAAAATGAATTATTATGGAGACACGTCAATTGATCCACTAAACGCTTATACTTATATGTGTTTCATCAGTCAAAGTAGATACTTTTTGACAACAAAATCTGTGCATTCTCTCTACAGGTAGATTTTTCTCCAGCTTTGATGGCACGGACAATTTTGGAGCGATTTCTTCAGGATCAGGATGGAGCTTTGTGTAAGTCTTTTTTGTATCATCCAGCTATTCTTTGCTAAAAGTCTACATGATGAACTGCTTTATGTATGGAGGGATAAAACAATTTCTACTCGTGTGTTGGCTTACCAGTATTCTCTCTGAGGGTTGTATCTGTTTTATCTGAGTTGGTGTGAGGAGACTTGCTGCTCTGATGTCTCCCTTACACTGCACACAATGAAAAGGAGTTTATGCTTCTCACTACAACTCGTAGCCACTTCTTTCCGTGTTTGTCAGTGTCTTACACCTCCTTCTTCCTTTTTAAAAGGTGTTTATGTACAGCATTTTTATTACTTTCTGCAAAGTTAAAAGTTTGCGATGTCTTTGAACATTTTTGGATAGCCCATATGATGTCTTGCCTTTTGGATTTTTTTTAATTGTTTATTTGATTGTCTTTTGATTGTTTATTGGCATTTCAGTTAATTTGGCACTTGAAACACATTGATTCTTTGTGTAACATCAAAGTCTTAAAAAAAAACAGCCACTATATCAGGATGAGAACTGTGGATTTGCACAAGTCAGTTTCATCCTTGGATTCAATTTCTGAATCCTGAAGTGCCTTGTTCATCTCTACAAACAATTATATGCAAGTAAAAGCAAGTTGGGAATGTCCAGCCATCATACCGCTCAGGAAGGAGACTGGTTGTGTGTCCCGGAGATAGTTTGGTTCGAAATGTGCATATCAAATCAAGAACAATAGAAAAAGACCTTGTGAAGATGCTGTAGTCCCAGTACTGTCTCCACATGGTTTGAAGGGCCACTCTGCTTGGAAGAAGACATTTCTCCAAAATAAACATAAAACAGCCAGATTGTTTCCAAAAATTAAGGTCATTGTTACTGTGCATTTTCAGTTTCCAGGCAATTGTTACTTTTGGAGCAAAAAGGGGGAGTCGTCTGAGAACACCATCCCAATTGTGAGACTCACGGGGGGAAGCATCATATTGTGGAGGAAATGGTGCATCTTACAAAATAGATGCATCATGAGGAAAGAATATACCCTATATACTTGTGTATAAGCCGAGTTATTCAGCACAAAAAATGTGCTGAAAAACGTTCCCTTGGCTTATACACGAGTCAATACGAGTATAAAAGTATAAAAAATACTTAAAAAATAATAATCTTACATACTCACCCTCCGGTCGCTCCGATGTGCAGCGCTGCTCCCCCGATGTCCGTGCAGCTCGCCTTCTGGCTTCTGCACATCGGGGCCACCGGAGGGTGAGTATATAAGTTTATTTATTTTTTTTAATGCTGGGCAGGCTGTATACTACTGGGGGCAGGCTGAGGTGGCTATATACTACTGGGGGCAGGCTGTATACTACTGGGAGCAGGCTGTATACTACTGGGGGCAATGCTGTATACTACTGGGGGCAGGCTGAGGTGGCTATATACTACTGGGGGCAGGCTGTATACTACTGGGAGCAGGCTGTATACTACTGGGGGCAATGCTGTATACTACTGGGGGCAATGCTGTATACTACTGGGGGCAGTGCTGTATACTACTGGGGGCAGGCTGTATACTACTGGGGGCAGGCTGTATACTACTGGGGGCAAGCTGTATACTACTGGGGGCAAGCTGTATACTATTGGGGGCAAGCTGTATACTACTGGGGGCAGGCTGGGCTGGCTGTATACTACTGGGGGCAGGCTGTATACTACTGGGGTGGCTCTATACTACAGGGGGCAGGCTGTATACTACTAGTGGCAAGCTGGGCTGGCTGTATACTACTGGGGGCTGGCTGGATACTACTGGGGGAAGGCTGTATACTACAGGGGGCAGGCTGTATACTATAGGGGGCCAGCTGGCCATATACTGGGGGGGGTCTGTGACCAATGCATTTCCCACCGTTGGCTTATACTCGAGTCAATAGGTTTTCCCAGTTTTTGGTGGTAAAATTAGGGGTCTCGGCTTATACTCGAGTATATACGGTAATGTGCCAATAATGAAGAAACATCTTAAGACTTCAGTCAGGAACTTAAAACTTAGGTGCAAAAGCTTTGGTTCTTCCAAATGGACAATGACCTGCAGCTACTGCCAAACTGGTTACATAGGGGCTTAAGGATAACAAAGTCAGTTTTTTGGAGCGGCCATACAAACATGGCTCATTTATAGCAGTTCTGTCAGGAGGAATGGACCTAAATTATTACCAACCATTGTGAGAAGGATATCCAAGATGCTTGACCCAAGCCCTACAGTTTAAGGCAGGAGCATAATGATTGTGGTTGCACCAGGCCCAGGGTTGGAGTGGGCCCGCAAACTGCACTTCTATAACATGGGAAAACAATCTGTTGTATGCGTGTAAGACATGTATACAATTGGATACAACAGCAGTACGGGGAAAGTTATGGCTGTGTACAGTTCACACGGGCAGAGCGCACAAACCCGAGGATGAAGAGGAAGCCTCGTGAATCAATGGAACGTGGGTGGTAAGCAATGAGAATTATTATTTTATGTTTTGTGTTGCAATGGCCCTCTGGGGGCAATAGTGAGGGAAGGCCGCTGCTGGAATTTCATTGTTAAATGGAGGCTGCTGGAGATTTCATTTGTGAGAGGAGGCTGCTCCTAGAACATTTCATGAATAATAGGAGGCTGGTATATGAGTTTGGTGTTGTTTGTATATGTCTGTGTAGCATGTATCTATATTCTCAATAGCAGCAATGTGGGTGGGCAGCACAGTGTGAAAAGGGTTCAACCTGATGGGTGCAAGCTATAGCGTGTCTGATCCTAGACCGCGACGTTTCAACAGCAAAACAAGGAAGTAGCAGCACTCCGTCTTCAAATCAAATTCACCAGGTGGATATACAGCAACGTTTCAGCTAACTCGATGTAGCCATTCTCGATGTAGCTTGAGAATTGCTACATCGAGTTAGCTGAAACGTAGCTGTCTATCCACCTCGTGAATTAACACCTTTGATTTGAAGACGGAGTGCTGCTACTTCCTTGTTTTGCTATCTATATTCTCAAGTGTAATATGTGTGGAATGGGGATGGCAGCGAGAGTTTAGGTATTTGGGGCCCCGATCCAAAGTTCACACCGAGCCCACAGGTGTCTTGTTACGCCACTGGGCAATGGTGTGAACTACTAATAAAATGTATGTATACTTTTGACTTTGAAGAACACCATAAATATGTCTTAAAAATTCGCATTACTCTGCCATTTGGCAAATATAAAAATTTTGGTAATCCAAATTGACCTAAAATAGGAAAGGTTTATTCCGACTTAAATTCAAAAAAGGAGAAAAACATCCATAGGTGTCTTTATATAGTGTATATAAATAATAAAAAAAATATACCGTATATACTCAAGTATAAGCTGACCCGTGTAAAAGCAGACGCCCCCTACTTTTACCACAAAAAACGGGAGAATTTATTGACTTGAGTATAAACCTAGGGTGGGAAATGCAGCTGTCAATGCCCAGCAGAGCACCCCTAAGTAATACAATGGCCAGCAGAGCTCCCTTCTGTAATACAATGGCCAGCAGAGCTCCCTTCTGTAATACAATGGCCAGCAGAGCTCCCTTCTGTAATACAATGGCCAGCAGAGCTCCCTTCTGTAATACAATGGCCAGCAGAGCTCCCTTCTGTAATACAATGGCCAGCAGAGCTCCCTTCTGTAATACAATGGCCAGCAGAGCTCCCTTCTGTAATAAAATGTTCAGCAGCAGTCCCTTTTAGTGGTAAAATGTCCAGCAGAGGCCCCCTTTAGTGGTCAGATGTCCAGCAGAATCCCCTCCTATAATTCAGTACTTGCCTCCTGTGCTCCCTCCAGGTTGTCTTCTCCTGGTGTGTTGTTGCTTCTGCTTCTTGCGGCTCCTGGCATCTTTCTGGTGGTGCTGTCAGAGGCTGTGTGCGGGTTCATAGACTCGCCTCTGCCTACGCTGCCCAAAAGACGCCCGAAGCCGCAAGAGGAAAAGTGGACCTGCATGGAGCGCGGTAGGTAAATACTAAGTTATCTAAGTCCAACCGCTCTTTTTTTCAGCACAAAAATTGAACTGAAAAACTTGTCTTCTATCCGTGTATGTACGGTATATAATACTTATATTGTTATTTGTTTCTATTTTTTACCTATTTCCATTTGAAGTGTAAATATTTCTCCTCGCTCCTGAATATGAATAAATATTTCCCCCCACTGCTAGAGCGTCCTCCCACCAGCCCGCAATCTGCCCGTCACCAGAAATAAAACCTCTTCCCCATTAAACGCCTTTGTTCTGCTTGTGAATTCTTTGCTCGTGTTGTTATGTTGTCCTTCCGCCCTGGAATCCTCCTCCCGCGCAGTAACACCGGGCTCGGCAGAGAGGGTAGGAGGAAATACTCTGCTGCTGCTACTAATAATAATAATAAAAAAATAAAAAATAAAAGGAGAAGAGATGAAAAGAGCGCGGCGCTTCAGGAGGAGGTTCAAACTTAAATTAATTTGCCACTGAAAAAATACATTTTGTTATTTTCTCCGTGTCAACTGCATGATTAAAACTGGCTGTTAAGTGAGCTCAGGGGATCTTCTCGTAAAAGATTTATGAGTAATGTTCAGTGCAATATTCAAAGTGAGCCATGAATATCAGGGTAATTGCTCTCTCTGCTGCTTCTTTTACTAGGCACGAGTTTGTCAACTACGCCATAAATATTTGCCTAGTCTGGTGAAGAAAAAAAAAAGAGACACTTCCATCGCCTGCATTTTTTATTACCTGGTGTTATGTTTACCTTTTGAGTCCCGCCTTTAGGCACATAGGTAATCTAACAATAAAGAAGAAAGGCAGCAAATAATTCTTTGTGGGTTTCATCTTTCCCGTTTTCTATTTTTTTTTCCTCCTCTTCTCGTCTTGTTATAATTCCGCTCGCTTTTAGAGCTCCATTGTGCGCGCTATGGCACGCACGCTTAAGCCTGCCTCGCAGTACATCAGGAGGAGCACTATGCTTAGCACTTTGCTTTTTATAGGCGGCTAAATTTTGCTTTTGTGCAAAGGAGATTTAAGAGACGTGTTGCGCGTAGAACAACAGTGTTTTTTTTTCCTTTTCTTCTCTTTAATCTACGTATCGGTTTTTCATGAACAGTTTTATTAGGACATATAATAATGATTAGTACTAGATTATTTGTAGTTGGCTTGTTTTGTTTGGTGCCATTTTCATATTATGTTTCCTGTGGTCCTTTGTATATTTACACGGCAAATCTCATTTTAGTTGGAAGACCTCAACAGTTCTATTTCCGCCAGAGAAAAGGGAGAATCCCAACATTGTTCTTTTGGATTGTGCACACAGATTCCCAATGTTTAAAGGGGTTGTAAGCGCTGGGAGATGGTTCGGATGGGAGCTTCCGGCTGGCAGGAAGCTCCCTGTGCACCCTTGTAAACAAACGAGCGCACAGATGAGACGGACCGCTGCGCGGGACATCGGCAGTGCCGGGGGAGGTAACTACATGTTTATTATTTTTAAATAGACCGCCCCAGCCTGGTCCTAAGTACATTTTTATACCCGGATAACCCCTTTAAGGGGAAGATAATTTCCGCTGAGGAAAAAAAACTTTACTGGTTGCCTTTGGCATGGCGCCTATGCTCCAACAATGCTGCTCGCTAGACACGCCCACCCGTCACCTGTCCCAGCTCAGTAGCAGGCACCGTAAGTTTTCGGGGAGGAGGTGCCGATCCCCTGTAAAGAAACAGGGGCACGGCAGCGACAGACAGTAGCGCAGGCCACCGGAAGTGCTGAAGGAGGTAAGTATAGTTTTATTTATTTTCACAGCCCCCTCCAGCCCACCAGTAAAGTTTTTATTAATGTCTGTTTATTAACAATCCCTTTAAAAAAACACACACAAAAATCTGCATGAAACTATTTCTGATGCAGATTTTGTCTGCATGTATACTAGGCCGTAGGGGCTGGAAGTAAAACCTTATGAATGCGAACATGATTTTGGACTGTGTGCTAGCCTTTGTTTAAGTGGATAGTACATGTTCCCATATATTTTTACATGGGAAAGGGGAAGGCAGAAGGCCACACATAAGAAAGCAGCCTAGTAGCTGCTTAGCAAAAACTGGTGGGCCTAGTTCTGCTCTCGTACCGCCCCCAGTATTTCTTCATGTAGACAACTACGGCTCAGCTTGTTATTCTATGGAAGATGTGCAGCAGTATATGTATAGTTGCACATCATCCATTCTTTGCCTTGTGTCAGGTCGGTAGGCGGGGCCCCCTGACACTCCAGACCCTGTAGCACCTTCTATGGCTGCTCCCCAGTAGTTAAACCAGTGCCTACGACTGTGTTCACAACTATGTTGTGTATTTATCATTCTCTTGACTACAGTGGTGTCTGAAGAATCTTATTTATAATAATGTGGGTCTTTCGAGTTATTATGATGTCCGTTATTAAACTGGACAAAATGGCGCAGTTCTATCAGCCATTTTTGACGGAATATGTGCTGGAAAGAGACTAAAACTACTATAACAGAATTATATACGAAGTCTACCTGCAACCATTTTTTGAGGCTGATTTGCAACACTCTGGCATGGATTCTCATAACATATGGTCTATGAGTGATACGGGAAATTCCGCTCAATTCTCTGTATTTTTTAATGGATCGGTAGCATGTTCCGTTAAAATATGGCATGTTTTCATCGATCACCTTAAAAATATTGCCTTTAAAGCAGCCATACTTTTTTTTTCTTTTTAGTCTGGTTAGTTCACGAACTCTCGTGTGCATCTGCTCTGGAAAAAAAAAAAAAAAAGGCTGAAAAATTCGACGAAAAATTTAGCTTTACATTTGTTTTTTTCGTGTTTTTTTTAAATTAAAAGGAAACACAGAAATATTAGAAATGACCAGAAAATGCTACTTTTCCTTAAAGCACCGTCATATATATATTTTTAAGGGTAGCTCCATATCGTGTAATCCTATTGCAGTTTGCCTTCTTTTTAAGGACCTGGAAATGTAACATTTTCTACCCAGCATGCTGAAACGCGCCGACGCTTTGTGAGCAAATCACATGATGTCAGAACAGCACGGCTTTAGATTTAATCAAGAAAGAGATTAAAGTGAATGTGTCTCCACTCCCTCCCCTCCCTCCCTCTCCACAAGTCTGCCGCAGCATAGCCATTTGTCAACGTCAGGCGGTCTGATTGCTTTGGACCTACTTCTATCCGACTCCCGTCAGCCAGCACAAGGGCAAAGCAGGCAGATTAGCCTGTATCATACCCAGTAAAGCAAAATTCATTGAGTGGGGTAATTGTAAAGTTAATAGACTGACCGTAAATGTGATGTCTATTAATACATTTCTTTTTCTATTATATATAACGTTCTCCTTTTATTTTGGTGTGTATATTTTTATTTTTTATTTTTTTGCGGCTGAGAATCCTCCAGATCTCATCTGAAAGGATCAATCTTCTTTACACTTAATTTGATTTCTCCGAGTTACATTTTGATCTTTCAGGTGATAACATAAAATATGTTTCCTTTGGTCGGATTTTGGTATATCTGCATCGGGGTGAGCGGATCAGTGCATCGATCAAGGTTTTATCTGCCTTGCTTCTTATAAATTAGAAGTAATCTTATTGTTTTCTTAGAGGGGACTTCCAGCAAGGACTAAGGAATTTTTTTACTCTCTGAATAAATATTCTCAATTGTTTTACTGTTTAGACATGGTCAGTTTTCAGGGGTGGATCCAGGCTTTCTGTGGGCCCCCCTTATGTTCAGCTCCATGTTCCGCCGTAGCATTAAAGGGAATCTACCATCAAAATCCATCATGATAAACCAGGGAAACTTGCTCATAGATCCAGGCGCGGTAACTGTGGTGCTTATAATATGACCCATGGCCTCCTTCCTTCTAATATCAACTTTTATAATTATGCTAATAAGTCTAAAGGGCTGTGGGAGTATTACCAGAACCCCTCCGTGCTGCAGCTTCACGGGCTGTTACGCTGTCTCACACCCTCCTGCTTCCTCAGCCCCCTCCCTCTGCCTGATATAATCTCACAACAGCACAGGAAGTTTAGGACACATCTGTAGGGAGAAGTGTTCCCTCACAGTGTAACAGCCTGTGAAGTTACAGCATAGAGCGGCTCTAGTAACAACCCCCATGGCTCTTCTGGCTCATTAGCATAATTTAATAAAAAGGTTTATTTTGAAGGAAGAAGGATAAAGATAACAAATATAAGTAGATTACCACGGTTACGGTGGCTGGATCTATGAGTAAGTGTCCCTGCTTGTTCATGATGAATTTTGACGGTAAATTTCCTTTAAACTGCGTTGGTGTCCAATTTTCCAACTCATGAAATCCAGTAAGAAATGTTTACCCTGTCTCCCCCTACCCCATCTTCTTAGGTCTTTTGACCTACTGTTTGTGGTTGACCCTATGTTAGGGTCTTAGATTTTAATCAAAAAATTTCAATACTTGCAGTTTAAAGAAAAAAAGACCTTTTTTGGTAAATTTTAAAAACAAATACAATGTGACCAGTTCTGCATAACGAGGGAGATTTACCAATTATGTCATAATTAGTAACACAAGAAGACATGGACCTTATTTATTAAGGGTTGAAGATTGTTTTTAGTTACTTTTATTACTAGTCTGACAAATGGGTGTGTGGTCTCAGAAGAGGGGCGTGGCTTTGTTAGAATAGGGGCTTGCAGCAAAAATGATTACAAATGTTCTAGAATTTTGGTGCTGTTTTATGAGGTAAACTAAGACTGCTAATAGAGGGTACAAAGTACAACTAGACAGTCTACACCAGATTTAGTTTCAACAAAGTTTTATTGTTTGAAAATCCTAAGATGTCTTACAATAGAACAAGGCAAATTGTATACCCCCTCTCAGGGGGAACATGTATTAAGCAGATTTTTCTGATATGTAGCGAGCTAATGTATCATTTAAAACAATAAAAGAGTGATACATTAAAACATGGGGGGAACAAGGACGGGAGGGGAACACAAGGGGAGGAGAAGAATACACATCTTTACAGATTGTGATGTAATAATGCTATACCCCACTAGATTTATGTGTCTGATGCGGGATGATAATTCTGATGTAGTATTAGTCTGTCTAGTCTTACTTTGAGACACTTTCAATAGCTTTGCCCTAATGTGTTTATTGTTAAAAGGGTGGGGGGCATACTTCGCTGTTGTCCATGGGGCGTCTCTCATTCAGGAGCTGCGTCATTTATTCAGTGTAAAGAGCTTTGGGTCAACCCTGAAGAGTAGACAGTCCATAGAGTGAAGCTTAGGCAGAATTTAAAGGGGAATGAGGTCAACCAAGTCATGGTTTTGCCACAAGATAGGGCCTAATTTTCTAATTGGTGGGGGTCTCAGTGATAAAACCCCAACAGATCATGAAAACGTGGGGCCAGATTGGGTCCCAGTTACCTCAATCGGACCCCTCGCTTCGGGGGATGTTCTGCTCCATACATCTCAATCGACCTGCTCGGCCGTTTCCGTCGGCTCCATTGAGGCGGTCATGCCCGGCCGTCTGCTCTGTTAGTCTTCCGAAGCGACGAGGGGACCGACTGAGGTAACTGGGACCCCATCTGGACCCCACATTTTCATGATCTAAATGATGAGACCCCCACAGATCAGCTAGTTAGGCCTTATCCTGTGGAGAAGTCCTAACTTTGACTCATTGGGAAACCCCTTTAAGTCACGACTTGGTTGACCTCATTCTAGAATCGAGAGCCTGGTAGGGGGTTCTATTTGGTGTTATCTCTATATACAGAGAAGGGTGTACATAACGAGGTAGGCCCCTGGACTAAGGTAGAATAATCAAGACTTTACAAGCTAAACTGATTTATTTTTTTCCAATAGAGGTCATTTTCATGAGGATCAGTTGCCATTATTAACTTTATCAAAAATCTCCTTCACATTGGACCATGTGGTATCTTTCTGCAACTTTCTGCAAAAAAACAAAGTGAGCAGCTTTTACCCCAGCCAAGACTGCTTAATTACAACGTCCAACATTGTCGGCCCCACAGCCCAGGCCTCAGATAACAGAAGCCTTTCCTGGAACGGCCTAATAATATCCCTCGCACATTCTCACCATTTCAATAATTTCTATTTCAACTTCTGCACAGATTCCTAATAATAATTAAACACAATGCAATTAAAATGATGAATGTCTTTCCTTTCAGTGCTTGCTCAGCAATGTGGAGACCGTATCTGTCCCAATTATGTGGCGGCTAAAAGCAGAAGTGGCAGTGGAGGCTGTATTTCTGGGAGTTTAGTTTCTGCGCCCAGCCTCAGTATTTCTCTCCCTGGAGATGACATTTGCTGCTTTCTGTACAGTTTGCTCTTTTTTTTAGGTTGATGAGTTCTCATCTGCGCCTCTGGTTTGTATTAGACTCGCAATTAATACATTGTAGGGACAAAAAAATGTCTGTATTTGTATCTATACGGAGAGAAAGGTCCATATATCTATGTATTTCCTTGGAATGACATCCTGTATATGAATCCCTAAACACACATATCATTACATTTCATTACAGGAATGGCCAATTAATGAGTGGAAGTGATAACAGACTTTATTGGAAGTGACATGTATTGAACATTTAAGGGGTTACAGATCAATACTGGCAAGAAATCATTGGACTTGTTATTCCAAGAGTGTTATTCCAGGGATAGATAACTACTGCCTATGGACCATTACATGGTAATTTTAGCCTCTTTGTAATGTACCTGCATTTCTAAAAAAAAATGTGTGGACTGCCGGGTGTTATGTGGGTCATATTCCGCTGACATGTTGTACATTCTGTTAGTAATCGCTTGCAGCAGATTCAGTGGGACCAATTTTTTAAAAAGTGTCTTACAGTCTTACTTAGAAACAAGCTCTCTTTGTAGATACAAGGCCAGAACTCCGCTTACTATGTAGTAAGAGGACCAGAACCCCACTTACTACCTAGATACAGGGCCAGAACCAAGTTTACTACCTAGATACAGGGACAGAACAAAGCTTTCGACCTAGATAAAGGACTGGAACCAAGATTACTACCTAGATACAGGGCCAGAACCAAGTTTACTACCTAGATACAGGGACAGAACAAAGCTTTCTACCTAGATACAGGACTGAAACCAAGATTACTACCTAGATACAGGACTGGAACCAAGATTACTACCTAGATACAGGACTGGAACCAAGATTACTACCTACATACAGGACTGGAACCAAGATTACTACCTAGATACAGGACTGGAACCAAGATTACTACCTAGATACAGGACTGGAACCAAATGTACTACCTAGATACAGGGACAGAACAAAGCTTTCTACCTAGATACAGGGCCAGAACCGAGCATACTACCTAGATACAGGACTGGAACCAAGCTTACTACCTAGATACAGGGCCAGAACCAAGCTTACTACCTAGATACAGGGCCAGAACCAAGCTTACTACCTAGATACAGGGACAGAACAAAGCTTTCTACCTAGATACAGGACTGGAACCAAGATTACTACCTAGATACAGGACTGGAACCAAATTTACTACCTAGATACAGGAACACAACAAAGCTTTCTACCTAGATACAGGGCCAGAACCGAGCATACTACCTAGATACAGGACTGGAACCAAGCTTACTACCTAGATACAGGGACAAAACAAAGCTTTCTACCTAGATACAGGACTGGAACCAAGCTTACTACCTATATACAGGACCGGAAACAAATTTACTACCTAGATACAGGGACAGAACAAAGCTTTCTACCTAGATACAGGGCCAGAACCGAGCATACTACCTAGATACAGGACTGGAACCAAGTTTACTCCCTAGATACAGGACCAGAACCAAGCTTTCTACCTAGATATGGGACCAGAACCCCACTTACTACGTAGATACAGGACCAGAACCCCGCTTACTACGTAGATACAGGACCAGAACCCCTCTTACTGTGTAGATACAAGGCCATAACCAAGTTTACTACTTAGATACAGGACTGAAACCAAGCTTACTACTATATATAACCTGATTTATCACAGTGGGGGAGATGTATGAAAATGTCTATGCCAGAATACCAGAGTTATTTGCACCAGAAATGCTGCGTGCCACGTTTATAGAGGGTTTTAAACCATTTTTTGTCAGTTTTCCGGCTTGTCCATAAAGGGTTGTGTCCTAGGTAAAAAGGGAGAACAGCCTTTCAGAAAATAGCCTGAGTGCCAGCAAGCAGGACCAACCAATAGGAGATGCAAAGTACAATTCACGAGTCTTCTACTTCACCAGATTTATCATCCGGCATCAGATACAGAGATAAATCTGTAACAGCAGAGAACTCCCTAGTACTACTCTACACCGTTCTAGGGAACAGCACATTAATACATCCCTCCGTGACCTAGTTTAACACTGGCTAGTCTGTATTGCACCTCCTATTAGTTGGCTTAGTCTACACTGGAACAATATACCATATTTTGGAACACTTTTGTTGCCCCCTTTTACCAAGACCACAAACCTTTCTTCTCAAAGCAGATGCAAAAGTTTGTAAAAAGCATCTAAAACCCTGGATAAATGTGGTGCAAGCTGTTTTGTTGTTTGCCGAAATTTTTGACAGGATCCTAAATGTAAGAGTATGGGTTATCATTGCTGGCTACAAACACCAGGGGACAGAATTATCAATTTGTTTTACGAATAGTAATTTATGCTCGTTTTAGACAGCAATATGAAAGGGACATGGCTGAAGTTACACCAAAATCTGGTGCGGTTTTCTGGTGTAAACTTAGCCGACAAAGTGGTTTAAAGTTCGACTCGACAGTCAGATTTATCATTCGAAAACAGATAATGATAGATCTGGTCCAGAATGAGGCTGTGTATCTTATGGCAAGCATATGGCCCATGTATTTCTAAGGACTCGTGCACACAGCTGTCTCTTCTTCTATTATCGGTGTGGACAGAGCTCACCCGCCAGTGACCCACGGACTGAACCTAGAATTACAGGCGGTCCCCTACTTAAGGACACCCGACTTACAGACAACCCATAGTTACAGACAGACCCCTCTGACCTCTGGTGAAGCTTTCTAAATGTTTTACTATAGTCCCAGATTGTAATAATCAGCTGTAAGGTGTCTGTAATGAAGCTTTATTGATAATGCTTGGTCCCACTACATCAAAAAATGTTTAAACTCCAATTGTCACTGGGGCCAAAATTTTTTTTGTCTGGATCTACAATTCTAAAGTATACAGTTTCGACTTACATACAAATTCAACTTAAGAACAAACCTCCAGGCCCTATCTTGTACGTAACCCGGGGACTGCCTGTACTGAACTGAACCGGAGTTCTGTTCAGGGATTCTTTAATCAATCCAGTAAATCCCTCAAGTGCACGGAGCGACTTTGTACCGAAAAGCTTCTTTGTGCGCAGTGGGCTTTTCTGTATTACTATGTACGAGTCCAGTCCTCTTTCCATTATTATGTAACCCTTTAAAGAACTTAATAAGTATACAACTCTATGTAGCACGGTACTTAATCCTCGACATAGGTGCAATAAAAATTGTAAATTTGGGTTAGTTTATGTTTAGAATTTTCTAATTTAATGGACTTAATGGATTTAATTTACCACTAACGATAAGCAATTTCACCGATTTAAGGTTGCGGATTCAGACGCAGCTTGACAACTGGTGGTAAATTGTGTCTGGTACCCAAAGCCCCTACTACAGACATATAATAACATCTGAATCCGTAGATGATTTCCAATACCTTTTTGTATTCTTCTTGGAGAAACAGGTGCATCACTAATTAATAGGCCCCCACGAGGTGACCCCCCTCCCCTTTTAGTTAAATTTGCCTGCATAGCGCCTATTGAAAGGAATTGTGTAATTTGTCTAACCCCTTCTGGACTGGCAAAAACTCAACGCTGATTAATATTTTATCCTTACAGAGTAAATAAAATAAGCCAAAGCTTTGTAGACTGTGAGTGTAGACGATTACCAGATCAATACACAATTAAAGTTGTTTTATTCTGAATAAAGCCATGGAATCGGATTTGTATTCACATCCAGCTTGTTGTAGCAGCCATTGCAGTGTACGACGAGGGGTCTGCTAAGGGGCTAGTGTGCAATTGAAATGCTGCCCCCATTAATAATGCCCCCTATTTACCAGGGGTTTACTTCCTTTTATGTTCCAAATAATATTGAAGAAGCATGGGTGCCAGTCTTGATACAAAAAAATATGGAAAGTTTGTGAATCTATTATGTCCTTAAAAAATGTATGTAAGTTTTTTGGAGATCTATGTTCAGCAGGATTAATACAGGTTATTTACTCTCTAGTGCTACTTCACAATACCAGACCTAATTACATTGTTGAATGTGTTTCTTAATGCAGATATGTAATGTAGTGACCTCATACTGCTTGTTCAGTTTCCGATGGAGTCTCTCTTCGCATCCTACGACAGAGATACAGGATCTTTCTACCTTGTAATAAGGACACCTGGAAAAAAAAGGGGGGTTACTTTAATGTGGGGTTGTTTCGTTTTGTTGAATGTCATTATTGCTCTAAAACAAAAACAAAAAAGACCAAAAACAAACAAAAATTTATTTGATCAAATAATAAAAGTTTTATAGGTCTGGTTCACCTAAAATCATGATCCACAAAGTACCCCAGCTTCATGTCTGGTTGGTAGGCTTAACGTGAATCTGATGATTGGTCCAAAATTTAGCCATCAGTGATCATGTACCACAGACATGCCATAGGTTTCTATTAGCGTTCACCAGGCACAGATCTGTTCTTGGAGCTGACACTTTTATTACAGCTTAGATTAGTGTTGCCCTTTTCAAGTAAGTGGGGTTATGCGGTAATACCGAGCACAGCCACTTCTAAAGCTATGGAGCTGTATATGGAGGGCAGTGAAGGTGATATGGAGGCTTGCTGCTTCCCCTTTCAACAAGCGAATGAATCGATTACAGTGAGTTGGACCTCAGCTGGTCAAGTAGTATTGTCTTCTGCTAAGCATAAGAAGTTCTGCAACAAACCCTTTAAAATTCCAACATTCTTTGATCATCTAAAAACTGACCGTTTTGGAATTCTCTGGCTAAAAGTCATAAATTGTATGCATTGATTCCCTGGCGTTGCCTATATTGCGACTTGTTTACCGCACATCCTTGATAAATAGGAGCTGAGCTGCTATTCCTTGGGGTCGGCCATTTCCAAGAGAATGGGGTTGTGCTTTGGGCTCCATTGTTTTTTCTGACGCCTGTAGATAGGTGGGTGGTCTCATGCAGTGATTAACATCCTTAGGAAAGTTTACGACTTCCGTAGACGATCTATGAATCATGGGCTATGCAGTGTCTTATTTCACGGAATGGCCACAGTGCCGGGGACAGGACTCCTCACATCATAGTCATTCATGATACAAGGAGTCCCTGCTAATCAATTACTGCTGAACTGACCGTAAATATGAAGGGACTCCTTGTATCATACATAACTATGGTGATCTGTGTCACATCCCCACCACTGTGGATGGTTCGTGAAATCCGTCCACTGCAGAGTCCATGATTCTTGATCAACCATGGGTTTTTTGATCAGCATGGTTTCTGATACCACTGCCAATAAGTGTGTACAACCACCAAGTGGACACCTCCACATAAAGACATAAGATGTACAGAATATTTTCCCATATCATCGTTACATCTCTGTCTTGGCTTCTCCTCTATAACATCCTGCTTTTCAACTTGACAAGTTCTCTTGTAAGTTTATGTGTTTCATGCTATTTACACTTTTAGCATAAATTCTTAAAGTGACCACCTTTACAAAAAGTCTTCCCGACTAGAGCACCCAAAGTAATCCCTCGTTACAGATGGACCCCTCTGGACACTAGTGAAGATCTCTGGATACTGCTAGTTATAAAAAGGTGTTTGCAGTGAAGCTTCATTGTTAATTTTTGTCCATTTTTAGAATCCAATTGTCACAGGGAGAATGGAACTATGTCTGGAGTTGCAGTACAAAATATACGTTACCTCTCCCGACTTGCATACAAATTCTATTTAAGAACAAACCTGCAGAAGCGATCTTGTATGTAACCCGGGGACTGCCTGTACATTATTGCATCTATCCCTTTTTGTAAAACTACAGTGAATGTATAACCATTTATGTATTGAGGAAATTGTAAATTCTAGTCATGGTGACAGGTGTCCTCCTACAGCGCACTATTTTATTAGATTAGACGGTATAATTAATAGCATATCATGTAGGCTCCATGTTTGAGTTCTGCCATGCCACTTCTTCACTCCATTCAAGCTGGTATGAAGATTTAACCCACTAGTCCCTCCCCTGGCACCATCCATCACTCTGTCACTTAGCGGCAGGGTGGGTCGGAGTAGGACTCGTGTTACTCCGCTAGGATGTGCACTGAAACCGCTTCATATGTGCTAAATGCTGCTTTATTTTACTTTCTGAGTAATGAGTCAGGAGCAGTTCATTAGCTTCTGGGGACAAAAAGACAAGTGCAGCGAGGAGGAGAGCAGCCTCTAATTTGACAAGTAACACTCATCTTTCAGCTCTAGGTTTGGCTGCTGTATTGTTTTTGGGTTTCGTGGAAATGTAAGTTTGTTTTAACTATGATTTCGAAGGAATTCTTCTAAAGACTTGAAGGCTTTCATGATAGGAGGTGAGGGGCATTGGTTAGAACCGCTGATGCCAAAAATATGATTCTGAGAAAGTTAGGATCTTGAAAAAAGTCAATACTTAAGGCTGTGGAATCTAAAAAAAATAACTATACTTGCCTCCTTTTCCCTGTGGTTATACAGGGCTGGTCACCCAGGAGAGACTAGAGACCAGAGTATAGTCTACTAACAGTTTTGTTAGTAGCCACAGTACTATCTAAACAAGATAGTAAGGGTAGAAAGGGTTAATTTCAAATGAGCTATGAATGAACCCATACACAAGTATAGAGCTGCCAGTAACAAATCACTTACTTGATTGATAAAGATTTTTGGGACCCTTGTGTAATCGGTAGACATGAGCGGGCCCCAACTTTAGGTTTGGCCTTCTCCATTCGACAACTCAGTAAATCTGGACGTGTTGCTTGATGGGCTACAGAGCAGCCAACCAGGAAGCTTCAGGGTGATGCCACACGTCCCGTTTTTTGTAAGTTTTAAAGCATGCGTTTTTTTAATGTTTACCATGTGTTTGGCTGCTTTGAACCTGTTTATCTATTGGATAATTTTAGACATAATAGATAAATAGGTTCTAAGCAGCCAAACATGGTAAACGGTCAAAAACGGATGCGTTTTTAAACTGACTGAAACGCATGCTTTAAAACTGACCAAAAACGGGAAGTGTGGCATCACCCTCCCTTACGCTCTAACAGCTAGGCAGGGCTGTGATTGGCCAGGTGGACACCAATCACAGCCATGCCTAGTTGTTAGGGGCGGAAAGCTGCCTTATTGGCTGCACTGCAGCCAATCAGGCAACATGTCCGAGTTAGGCGGAGCTGCCGAACCTAGCGGGTCCAGTCATCCCCAGTGATTGGTACTTTTGTAATCTCAGTTGCCACACCACTTCCCGTACCAACGAGATATTGAAGTACCAACAAAAAGATTGTGGTTATACCGTGTCCTACATCTGTACTGATATAAATTGTGCAGTGTGTGAATTGTGTGCAACACTTAGCTGTGAGCATACAGGTCTTTGCCAGGTGAGCAGTAGCAGGTGGAAGGGGATTAGTTCTGCCAGAATAGCTTCTCCCCCCTCCCGTGTCTGTCGCCTCCTGGAGCAGCACAAGGGAAAAATATCAGCACTTTTTATTTTTAGTGGGAAGATAAATTTAAAAGGAGTAAATTGGAAAATCAAATGAGGGCTGTGGAAGCCGGGGAGATTTGCAGAGCTGTCTCCCGGCGTTTGAATGAGCCATTCATCATCCCTTAGAAGTAGTCAATTCCTCTAGTATCTGTAAATGTTTTCAGATATTAGCCAATTTATATGCTCTGAGATTCATCATGGAAAATCAGCTTTACCGATGCGCATTATCTCCATCGGAGATGAAGTTTGATGTATGGGCATCTTTGGGACTCAATGAGATGTGCGTTCAGAGAGAGGGGAGAAAAAATAAAGGGGAGGAAAAGGAAAAAAAATGTTTTTAATTAATAAACAAATTTGCTCAGAAGCTCATCAGTGTCAGAAACAATAAGGAGCGTCGTTCATTACTGTTTATTGCGTTCCACCCTCGACAAATGTTGCCTTCTAATGAGATTTTGTTTCCTTCCCCCCCCCCCCCAATTTTTTTTTAATTTGGTTAATGGCGTTCTCGCAAAGAGAAAATGCAAATTTATTGGGAATGAAAAATAAAATTGAGTTCAAACTTCATGTTTCTGGAATTAGAGTGAGATTTCTCAGAAGGGCTTCTCACTTGTTGTATGGACGGAATGACAACAGGGTCATCGGAGCTTTCCAGAATGTAGGATCCTCCCTCATGCCAAATGGATGGTGGATTTTGATTGATTCCTTTTGGCTCTTGCGTTACATCTTTTTGCCTGTAATAGATTTCCTGTAAGCTTATTAAGTTGGCTGTTTAATATGTGAAGACAATGCTAATAATGAAGAATATCTGGTTCATACGAATATCTGGAAGAAGTCGGCTTCATTCAGCCATCTTTGGATGATATTTGCAATGTTTCTATTGATGTATTGTAGGCAAATTAAATCCAGCACAATGACATCCTGGTGTGCGCCCCCTCTGGCAGGATCTGTTCTTCTTTTATCTTCTTATTCTTATTTTTTCGTTTTGTGCAAATGAGCCTCAGGTGCTCCACGCTCCTTAGGTTTTAATGGAGGCTGGAGCCCCTCGGGCTAATTTGCATAATTTTTCAAGCCCTTCATTCTTAAAATAAGGGTATAAGGAGCTTAAAGAACAGCAGATCCTGCCAGAGGGGCATGTACCTTCATGTCTGTGTGCTTGGCTTACAATTCTTGATGTTAGTGTTAGATTTCCTTTAAGCCCCTTTCATTATGAAAAGGAATACTAATTAGGACCACATATTTTTTTCCTAATTAATTATTTATTTATTTTACTGTAAAAAATTTTTCCAAAAACCCGGGGATGGTCATTTTGCTTGACAGTTGCTTTACAGCCACATGGTAGATAGGAATGTGTTGTCTGGAGAGTTATAGGAGAGTGTTGTGGGCATGCTCTACGACCTGTGTAGAGGTCATTGTGAAGGGAGGGGGAGATGCTTTGCTAATTGTGAATGATGGATCTTATGTTACTGTATCTAATCCTAGGTGTGATTATAATAATGTGAAAAGACGGGTCCAGATCCCACATATTTGCCTTGGATTTTTGGAACCCGATCCACACCTTCACAGAATTCCATAGAAGTTTACAGTCCTCTTTTATTTTAGTTGGATAAAGTAAGACCTAGCAGATTTTTTTCCTACTCCATCTCGGCCTGCAGAACATGTGTAGCATAAATCCATATTCAAATTTGGGGCAAATTTTGCACAAAAGTCTTCCTTTGATCTGTTGACTGTAATGGGTTATTTCAATCTACAAATGAAATCCAAGATTTTGATTGTGTACACACTTTCACAATAGTGGTCTTTCCATTTGATACAGATTTTAATTGGAATGTGTCCGATTTTTTTAAAATTTAGAACTCCAAACATTTTCTATATGTAGTTTTTTTTGTCTTTTTATTTTATGTGCTGGATTGTGGTGGCAGCCATCTTGCCTAAGCTCAGTAACCACGTTTAGTGATATGCTTTACAGCAGCCTTGTGGCCTTAATCAGCCAAATTCTGGTGACACTTTCACCATATATGCAGGTAAGACCTGGAAGTCTCTGGAAGTAAACCAGTAGCCATATACTTATTCATTAAACCCATTGGCACAACCAAAAGTAGCAGAGTGTCACGTTACAGAAGAGTGTAGATGTATCTATTCCCATGACTCCAAGTAAATCATTGAGCGTAGTAGTGCCATTTCCATAGACATTATACCTGTTATATGTCTATAGCAAGTTGAGGGGGGTGTCGCCTCCTAGGGCTGACATCACAGGTCCTCTAGCCTCTTAACATTAGCAAACTGTACCCCATGCATATATATCTGATCAATGAAATCACTGCATGCCTGCATTGGAGGTGAGTAGAAGTCCATACAGGCTGCTGTGATTTTATTGATTAGATATACACTCACCGGCCACTTTATTAGGTACACCATGCTAGTAACGGGTTGGACCCCCTTTTGCCTTCAGAACTGCCTCAATTCTTCGTGGCATAGATTCAACAAGGTGCTGGAAGCATTCCTCAGAGATTTGGTCCATATTGACATGATGGCATCACACAGTTGCCGCAGATTTGTCGGCTGCACATCCATGATGCGAATCTCCCGTTCCACCACTTCCCAAGGATGCTCTATTGGATTGAGATCTGGTGACTGTGGAGGCCATTTGAGTCCAGTGACCTCATTGTCATGTTCAAGAAACCAGTCTGAGATGATTCCAGCTTTATGACATGGCGCATTATCCTACTGAGAGTAGCCATCAGATGTTACAGGGTACATTGTGGTCATAAAGGGATGGACATGGTTAGCAACAATACTCAGGTAGGCTGTGGCGTTGCAACGATGCTCAATTGGTACCAAGGGGCCCAAAGAGTGCCAAGAAAATATTCCCCACACCATGACACCACCACCACCAGCCTGAACCGTTGATACAAGGCAGGATGGATCCATGCTTTCATGTTGTTGACGCCAAATTCTGACCCTACCATCCGAATGTCGCAGCAGAAATCGAGACTCATCAGACCAGGCAACGTTTTTCCAATCTTCTACTGTCCAATTTCGATGAGCTTGTGCAAATTGTAGCCTCAGTTTCCTGATCTTAGCTGTAAGGAGTGGCACCCGGTGTGGTCTTCTGCTGCTGTAGCCTATCTGCCTCAAAGTTCGACGTACTGTGCGTTCAGAGATGCTCTTCTGCCTACCTTGGTTGTAACGGGTGGCGATTTGAGTCACTGTTGCCTTTCTATCAGCTCGAACCAGTCTTCCCATTCTCCTCTGACCTCTGGCATCAACAAGGCATTTCCGCCCACAGAACTGCCGCTCACTGGATGTTTTTTCTTTTTCTGACCATTTTCTGTAAACCCTAGAGATGGTTGTGCGTGAAAATCCCAGTAGATCAGCAGTTTCTGAAATACTCAGACCAGCCCTTCTGGCACCAACAACCATGCCACGTTCAAAGGCACTCAAATCACCTTTCTTCCCCATACTGATGCTCGGTTTGAACTGCAGGAGATTGTCTTGACCATGTCTACATGCCTAAATGCACTGAGTTGCCGCCATGTGATTGGCTGATTAGAAATTAAGTGTTAACGAGCAGTTGGACAGGTGTACCTAATAAAGTGGCCGGTGAGTGTATATGCATGGGGTATAGTTTGCTAATAATAAGAGGCTAAAGGACCTCTGATGACATCACCCTGGTCACATCACATTACTGCTGAATGTTGAGAAAGGGATGAGTTGCTGGATTTAGCCCGAGGAGGCTAAAGGGCCATTGATGATGTCAGCTGAGGGGGGCCATGCCCCCTCAACTTGCTATAAATATCCCTGGATACCAGGCAAAATTAAAAAGTTGATTATATAGGGATCTGATGGAAAACAATTTTTAGCTAAAAGAAGTGTCAGTTCGTAACTTGGGCTCTATGGGAACCTGTCACTAGATATATTTGTGAAAAAATATGGTGACAGGTTCCCTGTAATATTTTCTATAATAAGTAAAAATATTTAGCTTCTCAAATAAAAGTGGAACAGAAAATGTTCTTCTCCAAACTGTACCCACAAAGTTAGAACAACTGTTCACTTGTCTTGGCCAATCCCTGAAAACTTTGTAGTATTTTTCCTCCATCATCAAACATTACAGTTCACTGTTGTTGGGGGAAATGCTACAGAAGATTCAGAGGGTTTTTGTGGTTACTCCCGAGGGACCCTAATTTATTTATGTTGGGCTGCGTAGAAGGACTTAAGGGGAGCGATTGGCAATTTCGAAAATAATTGTATCAAGTGAGAAAAAGTATAGGCAGACATTAGTCGGATAGTTACCCACTGGGGATGTGGGAGGTCCATGTATTTCTTAATAGTACTACCTGGATGGAATTGAAAATGCATATCAAGCGAAGTCTGTGCGCAAGTTTGAGGAAGCAGTTGGGTGAGAATGGGCCCTGGAAGGTTACTTCGATGGTGATTTGATTTTGGTGTTTCCTGGTGAAGGGGAAGATGTTTGCCATTTCACCCGTGAGGAAGGTGGGGGTAGGGAGCAGTATTGGCTGGACTAGGATAGGAAAAGGGGGAGGGGATTGATTGGGGGAACTGTTTGACTTTTCATGTGAATGTTGTATTTTGATGCACAATGTTAAGGGTAAATATGCTGTATAGTGCATTGAGCAGTTTAATAAAAGTTATCTGCCCCGAAAAAAGCATTACAGTTTGCAAGTAAAGTTCTCCAGACATTCATTAAACCCATACTTTGGTGGTAAAAAGCCCCAGATGTCCTACTGCTCCATATTACTCGAGGGTGAGCTCTAACCAAATCTGAAGAGCTGTTCACTAAACCCAGAGTATTCCATCAGGCAGAGAAGTGGGATTTGTCACTCCAAAAAACATCCTTCCACTGCTCCATTGTCCAGTGGAGGATTGATGATGGATGATTTGTGTGTATGTAACTGCTCAGTCCCGTAAATTCATGCCATGAAGAACCCAACGGAGAAGAGTTGTGCCATAGTTAATGCCAGATGTGTGCCTATACTTCTATAAGAGCTTCTATAAGAGCTGTCAGTCACTGTGTGTGGGTGGAGAACTCTCTGGCCTGACGCTTCCAGGAGTCCTGTCAATATTCATTCTGCTTTTCTTTTGTAAATCCTACTCCATGTTATTTAATCCTAAATATCTGAGAGCTCTGCTTCTCTCCCTCTATAATTTCCTGCCTTAGTAGGGCAGCACTCATCTCATGGCAGGTTCCCTTTAAGACATTCTAGTGATTTGTAAAGAGCTGTGAAATATGTTCTTGCTATATAAATATTTATGTTTATTATTTTCTGGTTTATGTCTTAGATAAGAAATTAGTAGGCAACTTATTTCAAATAATTTAAATTAGATATCCACTAATTAAAACCTTTAAGGGGTGACTATAAGATAAAATATCCCACATTATACTTAGCCTAATAAAGATTTTTGTGGAGGCACAGCGAGCCACAGGTCATGTGACCCACGGCAACAGAAAACAGGACTTCCTGTGACATCCGTTGTCCGGCTGGCTTCCTGCAGATGGATGGTAAGTGCACTCAAAACCAAGCTGCTTTACCAAATCTAATCTGACCCCCACTAGGATCAGAAATGATCATGCTATCCTTTTTATGATAAATGGCCAGACATGAAAAATAATTGGTATAAATAATGTTTTCTATCTGAGCAACATGTATCAGCTAATGAGGTTTTATCCAATAGTGTATAACATCAACCTTCCAAAAGTTTCTAATTTAATATATTTTTGGAATCTTTATATTTACATTAGAGATGATTGGATCAGAACTTTAGATTCTGCAGCTCCACCTAATACAGACATGTTGCTTGATGGCTTGCAGAGCAGCCAATCAGACCGCTTTAGGCCCTTAGGAACTAGACATGGCTGTTATTGGCTGGGTGTGTCCACCAGGTGTCCACCTGGCCAATCACAGCCATGCTTTGTTGCTAGCGGAGTCTGGTGTAGGCTGCGTTACAAAATTTCGGGTCTGCTTATCTGTATTCCCTACCAATATACAAGACATTGGGGCACATTTACTTACCCGGTCCCGCGGAGTTCACAAAAGTGCATTGTCCGAGGATATTGCACTGTGCCGTGATTCACTAAGATCGTGCACCCGATATCCTGCATGTGTCGCTTCCCGCTCAGGTCCGACAAAGTTCACCTTCTTCCTGGTGCGTGTAAGTACATTGTCTTGCGACACAATTTGAATCTTAAATTCCGCTCTGTCCGAATCAGTCGGATCGTCCGATGACACGCCCCCCGTTTTCTGTCGCATGAAAGTCAGCGCAGCTGCGACACAATCCGATCGCGTGCAACACAATCCCAGCGCAAACACCTGTTAAATACCTGTGAAAGCTGCTCAAATCCCGAAAACCATGAACAGTCCGAACACAGTGCGATCAGCGACCCTTCGTAAATAAGCCCCATTGGGATTTTAGTGGACACTGTTATTTTAGCAATCTTTGTAGAATTTAATATAACAGGTGAACATTCTAAACATTTTTATTTATTTTATTAATGAAAATTATTGATCTCTCCATGTGCGGTATCACCCACTTCTTCATCCTTTTACACTCAATTCATGGCTAAAATCTTGAGAAAGGTTCGTTATTTTTGGCCTTACTGAGGTGACAAGTTACAGCTTCTATCTATGAAAAGAGAGAGGTTGTTGACTTATTTTTTTTACAGGACTGCTGTATAATATCCTCTATGCTGCTGCTTTTCAGTTGGTGAGATTCAGATAAGGGAGTGGAATCTCCTCTTCTCTGCGGTGTTTATATGACTTTATAGCATGTTCCCTTCTCTGGATCTGAAATCAGGACCTGTACATTTATCCCCTGTAGAAGGAGAAGCATGACATTTCAGGCAAGTTTTAGGAATCGGCTGTCATGTGTAGATAAGAGATGACACCACATCGGACTATAATATGCCATGTCATATTATAGACCACTACATCTACACATGATAGCGGATTCCTAAAAGTTGCCTGACATGTTTTAGATGTTAGTAGGCAAATGTGTGAGATATTGGGGGTCATTTACTAAGGGCCCGATTCGCGTTTTCCCGACGTGTTACACGAATATTTCTGATTTGCGCCGATTGTACCTGAATTTCCCCGGGATTTTGGCGCACGCGATCGTATTGTGGCGCATCTGCGCCGGCATGCGCGCGACGGAAATCGGGGGCGTGGCCGAGCGGAAAAAACGACGGATTCGGAAAAAACGCCGCATTTAAAAAAAAAATTTTGTCGCGAAAATTTCACTCACCTTCATCCAGGAATAGGCCGGTGTATTTCGAGGCATTCCAGCGGACTTCAGCGCAGCAGCGCCACCTGCCACGGCGGAGGAACTACCATCATAAATCCCGGCCGGACCCGAATCCAGCGCAGAGAACGCGCCGCTGGATCGCGAATGGGCCGGGTAAGTAAATCTGCCCCATTGTGTCATGCTACATCTCTTTACATATCATCTATATGTATATGTTTATATTTACTCATTTCCTATACCCAAATATTATGGATCGTTACATCATTTACACAATTTTTCAATGTAAAGAAAGCTGGATTAAGCAGAGGATGACTGATCATATGCATATGTATGTACACAGAGATTACGCCGGTGATTATGTATAATTTATACTGAGAGGTAAAGTTTATTGCATCAGTTTTTGCTTATTACCTTCTCTCCTTATGCAGTTTATTTCCATAAGTCACCGCAGGAGATATTTTACATCTTCACTTGACACCTGGCAGGGACTGACTTCACTGTGTGCATACTTGCCAGATCCAGGTGCAGGTCCTATTTACATCCCACCGTGCTCCTTCTTGCTTCAAATAATCCAGCTCCTGTGGTTTGTCATCAGTATCGTACAGGTCAGAGGGAACTCCACGATTTATATGTACAGGTGGTGCGCTATATTTTCAGTTTTCTTTTTACGTGAGCATAAAGTTGAAAGGAATGATAAATCGAATGTTAACCAAGCCGTGGTATTATGTAATGCACATGTGAGAAAATATAATGTATAATGTCATGATATCTTATCAGCATGTATGTTACAATGCAGGACTCGTACTGTACTACAGAAATGAAAACATTTCTTCTGTTAAAGATCATCCGCTTTAATAAAAGAGAGTTTACCACCTTCCAAATCCCTACCACAACTATAGCTAACCTTTGTTAGTATTCCTGATACATCTTTACTGTATCCCAGTCTTGTGTAGTTTTTTAAAAAATCTTTATTTAGAGGGAAACTATCACCAGGGACCTAATTTTCACTAAAAACAGGTTGCATAAGCCAATCACACCTGCAGTGCAAATATGCCTTTCTGCTTTTTGTAAGAATTTGCATTACAATATGCTTGTGTGTTAAAACTTACTCTTGCATCCTGATAGAATGCTCTGTGTAGTCCCAGGGGTTGGGCTTTGGTTTGGATGCATTAAAAAAGGAAAAAAAAACGTATGGAAAAATCAGTGAGGACGCACAAGAAAAGTAACATGAGCCTTGTTTTATTTTGAGTCCTAAAAAAAACATTGTCTACATTATTTTTTCCAAATCACATTTACTTGAATGCTACTGTATTATGCTCCAGCAGATTTTCACAACTTGCGCAGTTAGCCTAAAGGTTATATTTAGTGATGAGCAGACACAGTAAAAATCTGTTTGAATTTTAAAGATCTGCTCAGTACCTCATCTGAACCCCCACTAGTCAATGTTATCTGCAGCTGGAAAGTCCCAGACAGCATTTAAAGTATGCACGCTTTGGAGAGGGCTGTCGCTCTCGATGATGTCATTGGGAAGGCACGATCCTCCCCAATATGGTGGCACCTTGCACTGCTGGGTTGGCACGTGTGGCTGCAGCAATTTAAATGCCGCTGGCAACTTTGCCAGCAGCAGTTAAAGAGGTATGGGCTGTGATCGTTGCCAGCACTGATCGTGGGCTTTGAGGCTAACCCAAACCCTAACTTTTAACGACCTCTGGGGTCATCCCCACTCAATACTAGTTATTTTGTATCCTAGGCTAAGAATGCAAAATGGAATTAATATATCGCCTATATCTTGTAGTATTGACCAAAATAGAATCATGCCAACGCCCTGATTGGTTAGGGTTGTAGTGTGTGCATGTTTCTACAAAGATAAGAGGTGTGCGCGTGCTTGTGTGTGTGCGCGTGCTTGTGTGTGTGTGCGCGTGCTTGTGTGTGTGTGCGCGTGCTTGTGTGTGTGCGCGTGCTTGTGTGTGTGTGTGCGCGTGCTTGTGTGTGTGTGTGCGCGTGCTTGTGTGTGTGCGCGTGCTTGTGTGTGTGTGTGCGCGTGCTTGTGTGTGTGCGCGTGCTTGTGTGTGTGTGTGCTTGTGTGTGTGCGCGTGCTTGTGTGTGTGCGCGCTCGCATGCTTGTATGTGTGTATATGTATGTGTGTGTACACTTGTGCCTGTGTGCGCATATGTATGTGAGACCTAATTCTGAGGATGGATATTTCCACTCTCCTCTCTGCATGCTAAGTAGATAGGAGAACAAAATCGGTACAGTCCCATAGAAGTTGTTACTGATCACGAAACTAATAATACCCAATTTTTACCATGTGACTACATTCCAATCTGGCAGGCGCATTTCTTTCTCTGTGATCTTTCTCTGAACAAGCTGTAGGATAACCTGCCTGTGATGGTGGCAGGAGGTGATGGCACCAAGAGTTTAATCCACTGCTTTACACCGCAGGATGTTTGTTGCACTTGACCCTTCCAGGTTAATGAAGCACTTTTCTTATAAGAGGGATAGGGAGAGAAAATAAAAAGAAGGGGGGGAGAAAAAAAGGAATGGCTTGTTGTGATTCACACTGGGGACCACTTAAGTCATTTAACCTTTTAAGTGCCGAGAGACCTGCAATGCATTAAGTGAAGGTGTTAAATGGTTTTTATTTGCTTCAGGGTTAGTAGAGGCTAGACAACTTTCCTCCCCCCCCCCCTTCCTTTTCAGTTCTGCAAATGGCATTGCAGCTATGATGAATGAGCATTAGGGTAACTCATTTTAAGACGTACTTGATTTATTAGCGCCAAGGTCTCCATTTTCCGGCAGGTCAGTGCTTTACTGAAACACCCAAAGTCATAGTCAAGGTCAGCCTGTTTATGGTGTTTTTTTCTTTTTAGTTTTTTTTTAATACACAAAGCATCATCCTCTTAATAAGCCGTGGATGCAGTGATGAGATTTTTGAGGTTGACCAGAGAAAGAAAAGGTTTTTATTTTTATTTTTTTTTTTTAACAAATCTCAAAAAAAAAAAAAAAAAATTTAAAAGCCAGCGGCGGTGTGGGCCATGCTTCAATTACGACTCCCTAGTAAGACAAGGGCCTTAATGGTCAGTGTTTGCCTTCAGGGATGTTTATTACACACACAACTATTTTGCAGGAGCAGCGTCAAATCTATAAAACTACCATTAGGCTGAAAAATCAATCAAAATGCCATTAAAGTGGAATAAGTTGCCAATATTGCTGATGTGGTAGCAGCTCTTTCGATTTTCCTTCAGATTATTAGGTACAGCCTTAGTAGTGACTTTGTTAAGGAAAATAAGTGTTGTTCAGAAGTAATACGTCTCTTTGGCTTCATAAAGTTTGTGGCCTCATATTTCCCACTTTATTGATTACCCATTATCATTTCTCACAAGGCGTCCTAACTCAAGGGGAAAATATAACTCTCTCTTCGTTTCTCCGCTGAACGGCCATGCCATTATAGATCGGGAGGAAGGTATTTCAGATGAACCAGTCTAGGAGAAAAATGAGCTGAAAATAATATGAGGAGTGTGCCTTCCAGGTTTTAGCAGTTAGGAGGAAGAACAAAGCTTTGTCAGCAATCTCCCCTTCAGTCGTCCCCCCACCGCTACCTCCTTTCTTCTTTCTTACCCTCCTCTGCTTGGTATACCACCCCCGTACTGCTGCTTCTCCATCCTATTCTCTCTTGTAAAACAATGAACAGCTGGAATGGAGTTCTGGAGCTATCCGTAACCTTAAAGCGCTTCTCTGCTATGTAGTATATTGCTCCGAAGGAGGGACGGGGTTAACGATTTATGCAGCTCCTAAAAATCCCAAGTCAGCTGCTCTGATGTTTCACAGGATTTTTTTAAAATATTTTTTACCAAATATATGATTCTTTTTACCTGCCATGACACTTATTGCATAGAATCGTGTTGATTAATATCATAGCACGGTAGCTCAGTGGTTAACACTACAGCCTTGCATAGCTGGGGACCTGGGTTCAAGTGCCAGGGTCAACTTTTGCAAAGAGTTTGTATGTTCTCTCCGTATTTGCATGGGTTTCCTCGGGATCATGACTAAGCTATGTGATCGCTATGTCGGATTTTAACCAATAAAAAAAAGTATATCTTCACCTAAATCGTGAGTGCCGGATCCTCTTTCCATTTGAAGTAGCTGTAGCAGCCTGTAGTAGCCTCAGGCTTTTCCTGTGCACCAGGTGAGGGTAATCATCACCCTCTGTGAGATGGATCAACCACGGATGCTAAAATTTCCTCCGGGTCCTCCAGTTTCCTCCCACACTCCAAAAACATTCTGGTAGATTGATTAGATTGTGAGCCCCATGGGGACAGGGATTGATTTGGAAAGCTCTGTGCAGCGTTGCAGAATGTGTGTGCGCTATATAAATAAAGAATTATTATTATTACTGTACTTTTTGGACTATAAGACACACCCCAGATTAACAATAATAATCTTTATATTCCATAGTGCTTTACACATCCAATAAAAGGAAAAATATGTGACACAGATTCAAAAATCCCTGTTGTTCACACAAAAGCACTGCTCTGCTTCATCCATTCACTCGCACACAGCTCTGCTATGTCTATACATTCACTCACATGAACACATTCTGCATTGCTACATCCATTCACTCTGTCACACAGACGCAGCTCTTTTTCTTACACAGTCCCAGTGAAAACTTCTCTGACTCCATCTCCAGGCCTCATGAACAGTGATGCAGGAAGCATGTGATCGGTCACATGCTAGTGACATCACTATAGGTCCTGCAGTAATACTCATTTCATGCCGAACATGGAGAGGGAGAGAGCGGTGCAGCGGCCCTGCTCTCTTGGAGATTGGGTGAAATGCAAAGAACATAAGTATCTATCCTCAATCCCTACCCTGTGAAAAAAAATAATTAATTATATAGTAAAAATCTAATATCATGCCCATTTTCCTACAGTTGCTCCCTTTATCATGCTGTCTTTCCTGCATACACCCCCTGATAATACCCCCATCTATGTGGCCTATCTTTATAATGATGGGGCCTACAGAAAAGAGAGCATTATAATATCCCCATTTCTCTAGCCGCCAAGCCCCCTACTTACAATGGCTTCCTGTAGCCACGTCCCTTTATTTGTAAAATAAAAATGGACCAAAAAAATCATATACTTACCTTTCCACACCCCGTGAAGCGGCAGCAGACCTCTCCTCTTGTGGCGCTGGATCTCATCACATTGCAGCTTCCAGCTCCAGTGGCTGAGAAGAAGAGAAGAGGACTGCTGCTGCTTCGGGGAACCTAGAACGTTATTTGTACACTACCCTGGACCGGGTGTATCATGGCTCGACAGCCGCTGTATTAAAGGGGTTGTCCGAGTTCTGAGAAAAAAACTAAGGGTGGCCGGGGGGGCGCTGCTAAAAAAAATAAAGTCCTACTTACCTTCTGGTTCCCTCCGGTATCACCTTCCGGCCGGAGCCGCCAATGCTGTGACGGGTAGGCGTGCCGGCCGCGGCCGGCCGGAAGCTGAATCCAGCGCTGCTTCGGTGGCCATGTTTGTTTACATGGCGCCCGGACCGGAGCAACAGCAGCGCTAGATACCGGAGGGCACCAGAAGGTAAGTAGGACTTTAATTTTTTTAAGCAGCACCCTCTTAGGCCACCTTTAGTTTTTTTCAGAACTCTCGGACAACCCCTTTAAAGGATGCGAAGAGTTGGAGCTGGTGAAAGTGAAGCGTCCTCTTTAAGGTGACATGATAACCTTGCCAGCTATAGCCCTGGGGGTTACCTAATCGTTTTTATATTTTTGATACCTTGCATGCAACAACAAAATTTGATGGCATTCTCCCTTCCATTGTATGATTTGCAGCATTATAGTCCAGGAAGACCGTGGTCACATATCCAATACTTAACAACAGGGAACACAAACTATTTTCTAAAGAGACTCTGTAACTTTTTTGAGAATCGATGACATAACTTATTTATGTTTTTAGATGAGGCTGAAGTGTCCACTGCTTATATATGTAAAACTTCAAACCCTTTTAAGAGACAGACTGGCTCCCGGCATTGGCTGGGCATGAGGATTTCCAGCAGCCGGTGGCATGATGTCAAGTCCCTAATACACTAAATATATCACGTTTAATGATTCTACAATTACCATGAACTTAAATATGATCCATTTGTCATATCTCAAACTGTACAGGGAAGGTTAACATCATTGAATGCATCTGTATATCAGTATCATGATTAAGATGTATATTTGGATCACTTGAGTTAAAGGGGTTATCCAGGGAAACATTAATGCACGCTATTAAAATTAACCATTTCAAGCAATTTACTAATATATGTTCAATTTTGCTGCTCTCATCTTTCTTCAGTATAGTCCATGGTGTTGTGATGCAGGAAATAGCCATACAGGGTCACTTGCTGTGACATTTTGACCCCACGTCATGTGACTACAAGACAGGAACCCTAGTGTCCAACCTCCCATTACAAGCCATTCACCGCTATATATATTCAGTTTCCCCGTTTTAAGGTTCCTTCAGCATAGTCGATAGTTATGTGATGCCAGAAGGGTAATTTTTTATGACATTTTGATACCACATCATGTGACCATGAGACGGTGATGGCATTTGTCCCTCCTAAGGGCGCTTTCACACGTGGCGATTCGACTGCTCTTTGAAACGCAATCACACACCGAGTTAACATTGTATTACCTGAGTAACTCAATGGGGCACATTTACTTACCTGGTCCTGTTGCGATCCCCGATCCGGACGGTCCGGTGTGCGCCCGAGATCCTGCATCTGTTGCTTCCCCGCTGAGGTCCGCCGGAGTTCACCTTCTTCTACCCAGTGCTTGTAAGTGCATGTCTTGCGACAAAGTTTACGATGTTAAATCCTGCGCGTTGTCCGAATCAGTCGGATCGTCCGACAGCACGCCCCCCGATTTGTGTCGCGTGAAAGCCGGCGACAATGCGCCAAAATCTGATCGCATGCGCCAAAAACCCCAGTTAAAATGCAGAGCAAATCATAAATCGTCAGGAAACCCGTCAAAAATGCACTCCACGGACCCTTAGTAAATGAGCCTCAATGTCTGATTTGGGGGTGGAGCCTTTTAATTACTGATTTGTAATTATTCAGAATGCAATCAAAACACCACGTGTGAATGCAGCCTAAGGATAAAGCCCATACTTTGATGGATCACTGTATGACTATCACTATGTAGTCCCTCCTACTACTCGGAAGTCGGCAGATATAGAAGCAGATCTGGGTTCCCTAAATATACAAACATGGCTTGAAAAATTGGGATCCACCGCACCTGTGTTCATCCTTTCAAAAGGCAATGGAGAGTCCCTGGATAACCCCATAAAATCTAAGGTCTCATGCACACAGCAATAGAGAAGCATGATAAACTGTATACATATTCCTCCTGTTACAGTGAAATAGTCATGCCCAGAGTTAGAGGAGCTCGTATTGTCCTCACCTGACACAGATAATATCATTATCTTTCTCATAAGAATTTCCAGACAGAACTTCATCAGTAGAAAAGCAGCCACTGTGATAGAACGAGTCCAAAAATGCACTCTCCGGCAGTATATTTTTAACATCTCATTTTATATTGCTAAAGTGCCTGGATTCCGAAAAGCAAGAAAACCCTAATAGCAATGGAAAGGAAAAAAGTCGCCCAATATGAAATCATATGTCATATCGTATTTAGAAGCAGACCAAGTCCTCTTTGCACAAACTAGGTCATTTCTGGGCTGTCTATATACAAGTACACAGATGTGTTAAGTAAAAATTGTTTAATGGACGGATCAAAAACTTGGTCGCACCTGGAATATCAGTTTTCTTAATCCAACAACTATATTATCTGTGAGTATTAAATTATTAGGATTTTGCTCTGCAGATTTCCCAGTAGTTTCAATTTCCTTAGCTTTTCTTTTTAGCTTTTTTTTCTGCTTCACTATCTGTAACAAAAATTGCTAAATTTAAATTTTTTTTTTACTTTTTTTGTTATCCTACTTAAATTGCAACTAAACGTTTACTAAAACTTTATAAATGAATAGTGCAGATGATAAATAAAATATACGATAATGTACCATACCATTATATGTTCCAGTGTCCTTCTTTATCCCCTGCCTTTCTTTTTCTTCAATTGGATGGAGTTTAACTTTTAACAGGTGAAAGGCGTCGCTTCAGAAGAAGTACCCTTAATGACCGACGTAGAATCCCGATAGGGCGGTCATTAAGGGGTTAAACTGCAACATGTGAAGGTACCCTTAGTTTGTTTGTGCAAATGGGATTTATGTCATGTAGCCACTTACAGCAGAGAGATAAGGAGAAGCTGATAAAGTGTCTAATGACTTAACTCCTTACATACATTCTCTGTGCATTTTAATCTCCTCATTGAGCACATTTCTCAAGGAAATTATTCTGTAGGTTAAAAATTCTTTTCAACTTTATTGAACTGAAGTATATTGCACAGTTTACTATTATCTACAGTATATCTGCTCTATTCCTTTCTGAAATAATAATAATAATTAAAAAAAAATGGCTTAAAATGTTTTCTTTCCCTTTAGATTAGATTTTAACACTTTAACATGTGACATATGTGTGCATCCCATTTCGGTTAAGTATGTCTGGCAAGAGCTTACAGACTGAGTTAGCTGCATTATGCAGTGTTAACCCCTTAAGTTCCTTCTTCTTATATTCGGCCGGTGCCCCCACTGACTAAATCAGTGGGTGTGTTGGCCTCTTGTTATGACAGCCATGACCCTAACCAAGAGTTATATGCCGTTGGCAGGCTCTTTTACAGTGAATTTACAATATACTGTATAAAATACAGTAAAAGAAATTCAGAAATAGTTTAAAAAATGTTATTTATTTTTTTTTAGATTTATTAATTTTTTTTAGATTTTTTTATTTTTTTGTACAAAAGGTTTTAATTTTTATAATCTATTATCTTTTAAAAGCTATTTAACTCGGTAGCCTTGAGATCCACAAGAAAATGACGTTGAGTAGTTTTTCAAGTTTTTGGAGTGTTTTTCCAGCGCACGCCATGGAATAAAAAAATGGCACCATTAGGAGGTACAGTTTGGTACGCAGAAAATAAGCCCTCATACAGCTCCATACACAGAACAATAAAGTTATGGATTTTTGAAGAAATCCTCTGACTGCATATTATGGAGTACGAGATGCTTAACTGTATGTAAAGTTTGGAAGATTCAATACAACTGAATTTATTTTATTTTTTTACTTATTTTGTGCCTTGGAGTCCAGTGGATAGTCCTTTTGATTAACAACTGTATATACATCTATATAAGAAAAGTTGGCAATTGCTTGTGAAAGGAAATAGTGAGTGTACATGGAATAAAATACTATGTCGGAAAACTACCGTGTTCTACAGTGAAATTAGCTGAGCAGTTTAATATACATTTATGTGGAAAAATATTCAGTACCATATATACTCGAGTATAAGCCGACCCAAGTATAAGCCGAGGCCCCTAATTTTACCTCAAAAACCCGGTAAAGCCTATATTTTTTTGTGCTGAAAAACTAGGCTTATATTCGAGTATATATGGTATATTGTGTTATTTATGAAAGGGAATCAGTCACCACTATTTACCAACCCAAACTAACTGTTATGTTATGTAGGGCTCTGCCCACACTTACTCCTCTCCGACCCCTGATATGGGAATGTTTATGATGGAACGGGTGTGAAGATGTGCTCAACCTCCTCCATCCACCTGAAGCCAGCAGGACACAGGACGCTACAGCAAGTCCTTAGTCCTGCTGCCAGACCCAGGGTTCCCGTGAACTACAAAGATTTAGTGTGCTGTGGGAGTCACTATGGTGGAGGGGGTGTGCAAACAGTAATGTGTGCCCCTCTATCCACCAGGAGCCAGCAAGACACAGGAAGTGCTGAGTCCTGCTGCCCAGAGGAGGGGGTGGGGCTTCATTGTGCTACAAAGAAAGTTTAAAGGACATCTACCACCAAGGTAGATTGTAGGATTGTAAACTAAGCACACTGACATACTGGTTAGTTCCATTATTACAGTAAGTGTAGATGCATGAAAGCCTTTTCCCATGAACAGCTTGGCGCTTCAGGTTCATAGTGTTCAGAATTGAGAAATTACAGCAGCGTTTTTACGGCACTGATAATCCAAATGAAATTGCACATTTTTGCTTACGTAGAAATAACTTGAACGTGTTTATCTGTCGAGGTAAATGTTCTCAGCTGTGAGGGCCTTATCCATCAGCAGTTACTGATAAGATTGCCGTCTTTGTATAACTGATGGAAGCCCTACTGGGTAATACTGTATGTCTGAGAGGAGCAGTTTACTTCTCTGTCATGTTAATGGGAAGATTCTTAGTTTAGTGCAGTCTGAACCGCATGGAGACCGCGGGGGAGAGAGGTAACCCCAATCCAGACATTATGATCCCACTGAACTTTCTAACTTATGTTTGTATGCAAATTTATTTTAGCATGTCAGGACGTAGACATATATGTGGGTGAATATGCCATGATTAGAGTTCAGTGGAACCAGTGTTCAAGTTCGCCTTTCAGACCTGGGCATTTTGCCCGATTAGCAGCCCAGCGGCCTGGGACGTCCGTTTTGCCAGATTGGCTGTTCGGCAACATCTATGAGGGTGAACGCGAACTTGGATGTCAAGTGAGAATGCAAGAATTAATTTTTTACTTGGGCAGCTTTTTGGAGAAAAAAAAAAGACCCAACATGGGATAACACTTTAGCGATATCTTAGTGTATACAAAATGGGAGTAGTGCACATCACTTTAGCCCTAAAGCTATATTCACATGTCCGAGTTCCATGTATAATGTTTGATAGTTGTGGAAAAAACATGTCCTATTTTATTTATTTATTCATTTATAGAGCATGTAAGAACAACAAGATGAGAGAGCAAAGTAATGGAGGTGTAGCCAATCCTAAATAGATGGGTGCTCAGAATTGGAAGGTGGGGGACAGTCTGACATGGCTTGGTAAAGGTTTCTAGAAAATTGGGGATGTATGGGAGAAGTCTTGGAGATGTTTCTAAGAAAATTGGACAGTAGGAGAGTAAAGCGATGGGTTTGAGAGGAAACAATATTGTGTGTGGGTCGGTGTTGGCCGATTTTGTGCAGCTGCTTCAATGGACCGAATTACCCAAGGGATTATTGGAAAAAATATATGGACACCACAAGGATCAACACAAATGGAATGCTGTTGGAGCCAACCTTTTTTCCAGCCATTCCCTGTGATTGCCTGTGTGTCTGGACAAGAAACGGAAAGTAGAGGCCGCTGGGTTCTTAGCCGAAACATTTTTTTGCCCATTGGGGCTCATTTCAAACATACTGACACCAATTTTTTTTTTTTTTTTTTATGTAAAAGTCAACTAAATCTACTAAAGTTGTTACTGTGCACCAGTATAATGAAGGCGGCCATAATGTCATGCCGTTCCTCTATATACTGCTTAAAACACAGATCCTATTTTCTTACACATTCTTTAACAACGCTGGAAAAAGTTCTACAATGATTACAAATTCCTGATGTTTTTCTAGTGGTGGAAAAGATTTAGTTAATAATTAAACCCACAACTTATACAAGTTTAATTAAACTTCAAATTATCAGTCCACTGACAGTGATGAGTACAGAAAATCCGCGAGATCGGAGAATGTCTTCTCTACTGGCAACTTATTAGCTTAATGAGAGCGGCATTAAACGCATTACAGCACGAGCAGCATCTTCTCTTTCTTCTTCAAAAGATGTTTCGCCCTTCAGATTGAGACTTTGGTATACAAATGATTTGTTTATGAACTGCTTTCAGCTAAGATGCTTCTTGACCAATTAACAAATTTTTCAGTGTTTTTCGTGTTGTTAAGTCTTCCAATCCACTCGCTCTACTCATCTACATTGTATAGCAGTTACAAACTGAGGGGGTGGCAGAGGTAGGGTTAACATTGCTATTGTCTGCTTATAGGCGTGATCAGGAAAATTCATATGGTTTAGTGTACAGTATTGTGTACACATATTTTTCAAATCATTTTTAGTGATTTTTTTTGATGATTTTTTTTGATGATTTTTTACTATTTTACTATTTGTTGTTCTCAGAAACTGTATTTTATTATAAAGGGAACCTGCCATCAGGATTTCACATTTTGACTTAATGACTTCTTTCCCATAGATTCCCATAAATATGAATTCCCAATATCCTTTTATAATTAACATTCTTATTTCTGTTCAGTTTTGAAACTATATAAAATTATACCTTGCGCCCTACCAGCAGAGAGGATCCTCATGGGGGCGTCAGTTGTAATGCTGTGTCATCACAGCTATCCCTCTTTCCCCATGCTCCCCCCTCCCTCCCTCCCCATGCTCCCTCCTCCCCCCTCCCTCCTTCCCCATGCTCCCTCCTCCCCCCTCCCTCCTTCCCCATGCTCCCTCCTCTCCTTCACCATGCTCCCTCCTCCCCCCTCCCTCCTTCCCCATGCTCTCTGCTCCCCCCTCCCTCCTTCCCCATGCTCCCTCCTCTCCCTTCCCTCCTTCACCATGCTCCCTCCTCTCCCTTCCCTCCTTTACCATGCTCCCTCCTCTCCTTCACCATGCTCCCTCCTCCCCCTTCCCTCATGCAGACATAAGCTGTCTAAGAATTGCTTGTAGCACAGGGTGAGATGTCTGCATGAGGGAGAAGGGAGCAAGGGGAAGGGAGAGCTGGCAGAGCTCTGAGCCCGTATTATAACAGAAGCACACGTGCACTCTGATCCTCTGCTCCTTATCTGGTTATATATGAACACTGCAACAAAAAAATTGCAGGAAACATATAAAAAACACACACATTCCTCAATGAAGTTTTTATTTGACACCATCCCGCCATTATTTATACCTACCTTATGGCGTTCTTATGAACCGCAGGAGATTCAGAATATGGGCTGTGCTTTCGTGTTGCATATATTTTGACTCTTTTGTGGATTACGTCCAAATATTGCATGGCTTTTGTTTTAACATTTTTGGTATATGTTGGGTATTGTAGTGTGTGTGTGGTTTTAGATATGTACATATAATTTTATTATTATTTTTCTCAATATGACATATTTTACTTCCCTATTTATGTGTGAACCTCCGCTTTCAAGTTTCTCTTATTCTAAATGTATATGTATGTTTTAATAATTTGCCACAAAGTTGCCTGAGAGTCGTTTGGCATGTGAACTATAAACTGCATATTCATTTATTTTATTTTTGTATGATTTTTTGGTTTTCTTTACTTTAAAAAGGTGACATGACATTGGTTGTTTTTAGATGCGCCGGCCAACATTTAGTCAAAAACAAGTGTCAGCTGTAACCCAACACAAATTGTGTTCCCCAGTGGCAACTTGCAATCATAAAAAAAATCTAGCCTACTGATTCCACTCAGGAACTGAGCGTTGGCCTATCTGACTCCTGGGAGGTGACCTTGATAGTTCTTTACGTGTTTTGAAATAGGAATTGATGATTAATTCAGGAAGCCAGGAAGTAAATTTTGTCCCGGTCCTAAGTGTTATCTTCCTTTGTTTTGACTTCCATGTTTTACAACAGATGGTCATTAGAAACGAACTTCTGTGGATGGTTTCTTTACTATGTGGCTCAATAATAATAGATCAGAAACTTTAAAAACCACCAGGATACCACCAGGATGCCCCCTCTTCCAGGATCTGTTTTTCTTTAAACATCTCATGACCTTGTTTTTAAGAAGGTTTAAAAATTATGCTAATCAATTATGCCAGGCACCATTAACACCTATGGAGCCCAGAGCCCCTCAAGCTCATTTGCATAATTTAAAAGCCTTTTTTTGTAAAAAAAAAAAAAACAGGGAATAAGAGGCTAAAATAAGAGCAGATCCTGCCAGAGGGGCCGCACACCAGTACGCAGTGTGCTTGGTTTACAATCCTTCATCCTGGTGGTAGATGTCCTTTTAATGACTAAAAACATACATCTTAAGGTTCTAGGTTATTTTACCCAAATTGAGTGGTTGTATGGAGGCCATCAGTGACCAAACTTATACAGTCTTGGAGATTTCTTTAATTTTGGTGTAGAAGTGGCAGCTTCTTAATAAATAAATTGAAAACTTATGTCTGAATTTTTTTTTTATTTGCAGCTTCAAAGCCTGTCTTGAACAGTATGCTGCGTGACCCGTCCCTGATCCCTGACCCTGTCCTTGGAAGTCAGGTCAATCAGGTAACAAAGATATGTATGTATGTATGGTATGTTTACTAAGAATGTGTGTATTTCAGTTCCTTTTATCATTCCCCCTGTAAACGTAACAAGACTTCATGCACGTGTGAAAAACGGTCCACAAACGAGCCTCGCTTGCAGTACGATTTGGCCTGTGGAGAGGGGTGGGGCAGCACCGCTTCTTCCGCCAATGTCCATGAGAAATGAGTACCCACACCACACCATTGAGCAGAGCTTGGAGCAGTCAGATGCATGCACCCTGCCTCCCCGTACTGTATCCTCACCTAATAAACCTCAACCGGGGCTGTGAACTAGCCAGGAGTTATTCAAATAGCTCACAGCCCCCAAAAACAGTCATGTGTCCTTACCGTGTTATCAGTTCCTTTCCTTCCAGGCTTGCATAGTTTTTTAAAAGTGCTTTTTTTAACATTTTTCTTTTTTGCAGTGTATTGTTAATGACTGCTGCAACGGACCCCTGGTGGATTGTATCAAACAGTATCTTTTGTCTTTTCCTATAAAAACGCCTCCAGCCTAAAAATATATACACTTATCTTTTTTTTTTCATATGGTTATTGAGAAAAGTCCTTTTGAAAAACTGAAAATTTTCTATTTACAATTGGGCACCTTCCTTGCCCAGTAAGCTTGCCCAGTGCCCAGCACTTTATGTACCCACCCAACATAACCTGTCAAGTAATGGGTAGTATCATTCTGTTGTTTAAACTATGGTACAAATAATCCTGATATGCAACAGCAGTTAAAATGAAAAAAAAAAATGTAACACAAAAATGCATAGTATATATTGTGCATTCCTAATAAGCAGGAAAAATACGGCATGGTAAGAATTCATAGTTTATTTTTGTCAAATAATGAAAAAAAATTAAATCAATATTTGGTATTTTACGTGGTGTAGGTTCAATATGGCATCAGGTACACTTTTACTCATTCTTTGATGTAACTCGGCAGGGAGGTTGTTCCAAACATCCTGGTTAACTAACCACAGATCTTCTGTGGGTGTGTGTATGTGTGTGTAAGTATGTATATATATGTATATATATATATATATATATATATATATATATATGTATGTATAGATATATATATATATATATATATATATATGTGTGTGTGTATATTAGGCATAATTAATCCTTCTCTCTCTTTATTTAGGACTCTGTAGGGTGGCATCGCGTCACAACTCTTTATGCTGAATTTAGTTCTTATTGGCTCTGACCAGACTGTAATTTTTCAGTTGTTGCCTGTATTCTGCACCAGGACAATCTCTGGGTTATAAACATAATAGAACTCTGTCATCAGATTTTACCCCATTAAACTACCTTCCCCCTACATAGGAGATAAAATGTCCTTTTTAGAATTCCCTCTTTTATGTGAAAGCTCACCATTTACCTCCTTCAAAGTCATGTGAAAATGAGCAGAGAAGAGTCATATTTTACCTAAGATGAGTCAAGTTTAGAGGCTGCAGGGGGAGGGTCACGTCAGATGCCCCTATCTTTGGTTCTTTAGCACCTAATAACATTCTACTGGTGTCATATTAAAGATAAGAATCTCATCTTTTAGGCCATATCAGTCCATTGGACTATAGAACCAGATATACGGGCAGTTAAAATGCAGGGTGCCCGTACCTATGGTTCTGTAGCTCACAGAACCACAAACCTGGAACAAGAGATTATTATCTTTAAAGGACACCTGTCATCAGGTCTGTGTCACTAGTCCTGTCACTACTACCTGTTGGAGCAGCTCACAAGGATCCATCCCAGCCTTTATCTAGTTATTTCATACATTATTCATTGTAAAATCATCTATTGTTTATTATGTAAATGAGGCTGGTCACATGGTCAGAGGCAGTGATGTCACCCCTGCTACCCCTCCCCCTGCTCATGTCTGTGTGTAATGTATAGTAAAGCATTGCTAGTGTGTGCTGCATATGCTGACATGCTGCATCCTCCTATACACAGAGACACAGACATCAGCTACACAAGTACCTGACATGTTCTGCTATACACATGGCTGCGCCAGCACCAGGAAGCACATCATTATACAGCCTCACATCATTATACAGGCTGTCAGTCAAGCACTGGGGATGTGGCTGTGCCTCCCACTCATGAATAAGGTGGACAGCTTGAATATGCTAATGCTTCATTGGACATTTCACAGGTCATTTGCATACAGCTTTAGGACCTCATTGCTTAGGTTTACAGGCATGTAGAGGGACAATGAAGGGATAGAGGCAATGCTCTCTAATGGCAGTTTATGACAATATATTTAGTTTAGGGGGTTATTTTGCATGACGGGTTCTCTTTAATATGTTACCAAAAGCATGTTTATAGGTACTATAGAACTGAAGTTTCTGAAGTTGATGCAAAAAATATTCTTTGTTGCATTTTTCCCCCCTCTACCTGCCTAAAACTTTTGATGAGTACTATACATGTCATATACATATAGTAATGTACTCTGCGTGGAGTAATAGCAGTTTACTGGCAGCCAATATTGGATTCTCTTGGTCTAACATTGTTGAATCAAAGGGATTTCCGCCCTCCCCTGAATGATAAGACAAGTGTTTAGTATATTACTTTGAAGTATTAATGCACTGCTCTCATGCCAAATATAGTCCTCCCATTGTGACCCTGCCTGTACACAGCCAACAAGCTGCTAGCATTATATTGGCAGCAGGGAATGAGTTATAATGGCCCATAATGGCTTTGTGGTTTATAAAAAAACTCCGGGCTGGTGAGGAAATAATTGATTAGCATTTGATAGAACCTATCAGGGAAATGCTTGATTGGCCTGTGGAGATATTGAGAAATATCATCCCGGTGATATGAAGTGGCATTACCTTGCTAGCTTTGACTTTGTGCATACTCAAGAGATTCAGCTAAAGAAACTGCATGTGACAGGCCATTAATAAACGTGTGTATTCCTACTCTCTGTTGCGTTAGTTGTACAAGATAACAAGTGAGACGTGCGGCATACACGCCGAACGCCAGAAAAGATGATCCGGTTGTAGGAAACCTGTCTGTCCGAGATTGGTGAATAATGGAGATTGTAGACCCTTGTATAGAGTTTAATGCAGAAATCCAGGATGGGGGCCGGTAGGGATCCTATGGGTCCTTATTAAAGACATGTGATCTCCAGGGTGGCTTCAGAGTCTGAATGGATTGTCTTGTCTCTTGAATATGGAGACAAACAAAAAAAGAACACTTACCTTGCTCTGCCTCTCAGTACATAATTTAGGTAATTCTGGATTTCAGGTATGCCCCCAACCGGTAGTCGAACGACCTCCTGTGACACAGGAAGTTTCCTCTGTTATTCCTGTGTAGTTCCGAGCAGAGTGAAAGGACATAGGAAGCTCAAAGCAGAACAGATCCTGCCAGAGGGGGCACACAAGAATATGTCAGTGTGCTTGGTTTACAATCCTTCATTCTGGTGGTAGATGTCCTTCAAAGCCTGGACAACCCCCTTTAAGGAGAATCCCACATATACCTAAACATTTTTAAATATCTTTTTTGCTTAGTAACTTGAAGAAGAAAGATTTGAAGGCAGCACACATATCTTCAGGAAATGTGCACTAGGTGGACCTTCGCATTTACTCTGACTAATCGGAACAAGGGGGTGATCTACTGGGCCCAAGCTCTAACATAATAATGGATCGAGGGCTAACATATGAAAACCTAAGTTGGAGACTACTACTAGTCTAGTAATATAATCTGTTCCTAAGTTACTGATGGAGGGTTAGTCCACTAGAACCATCTTTTCCCGTGGGCCTAAGGAACCCCAATCCAACCTTGGAAAGTAGACTCGGCCAGTTAACAAAGTTACCCCTGGGTCATACTAATCAAATGTAGCCTATGCTTAACCCTTGATTGTAAAAAATTTAATTGAGAACAACTCCGTATAGACCATCGCCAGGTTACATACACAATAGTTTCATCAGGCTTGTTCTTATGTTGAATTTGTGTGCAAGTCAGAATAGTTTTCTTTTATAATTGTAGCTCTAAAACCATTTTTTGGGGGGTTTTCTAACAATTTTGTGCTGTCATGGGACCATGGATTAACAATAAAGCTTCATTACAGATACTTAACAGCTGATCGTTGCAGCCTGGGACTATAGTAAAGCATCCAGAGAGCTTCACCAGAGGTCACAGGGGGTGGAAGGGTCATCTGTAGCTAGGCGTCGTCTGTAAGTCGGGGACAGCCTGTAATTAGTTTTGAAGAATTTTTTTATGTCTTATGAATATGGACTAAGTTATGAAATATATATGAAAAATACATGATCTATATTTGTGACCGTGGCAGCATAAGCGGTTCCTCCTTGTGAACAGCACAAGCCTGTTCGGAGTTTTATAGGCCCCACGGAGGCTTTGTTGGCCAGAGCTGCATAAGCCCTATGACTTATGGCGATATGAAAGTGTTACATCAGGGCGAAAGTTTTCAGAAATTACATGTTAATTTCAGGGCACATAAAATAGTTAAAAATCAATGGAAAGTTTAAGGTTTTAAAAGCATAATGTCTTCTGAAGGATTGTGTATTGATTTTATATATAACTCTCTAATTATATATGCACGGAGTAAAGCACGGAGACAGGCTCTTTGCAAATGGCAGGGGGCTATTTCACAGGAAGGGTTCTGAGGATTACGGGAAGCTGGGCCTCAGATTTTCGCGGGGCGGAAAATGGCCTGTGAGATTATTTACAAGTTTTGCCTTTTGGTCAGCGGGATACATCAATAACAGGTAGTAACATTATAGACCATCTCTAAGTGTTTCGGCCACTATTACATTAGGAAATCGCTTTGAAGCTCCTGTATTAATCCCTGTTTGTCCTCACCCTCCATCCACTTATCTTCTTTCCTCTCGCTCCTCTACTCCCCGTGGATCCATTTATCTATTTTTATTTTTCAGCTCTTCGGCCCGGTCAGGACTGTGAGTTTCACTGGGCTATTTGTGGGATAATTTACTGTTACACCAGGAATTCATCATGAAGTGTAAATGTTGTAATAAAAAGTTGTTAGCAGAACATTTTTCAGCGGCACATTAGTAGTGGCAAGAGGCAGTATTGTTTTAATCACCAGAAGTCCATAGACGTAACTCTATGTCCAGGGAACAAAACTGGATGCAGCCTATATACCAGTATATTTCTAAGATTAAAAGCTGTAAAATAAAATAATTACACACAAAAAACATGGTACCGGTAACACAGTAGAGCCAAGGATCCCAGCACAAACGTATAGATATATTCAAGGTGAAACCACTCATCTTAATTCAGTTCTTCTAAGGGTGCAGCCACACCTTCAGTTTTTCAGATCCAGTTTTTGAAGCCAAAAGCAGGTCTGGATCATAATGGGTGAGGACTTATCATTAAGAGGTACTGCTCCTTCTCTATTTTCACTCCACTTCTGGTTTGGACATCAAAAACTGCATCTGAAAAACTGAACGTGTGGACGCACCCTTATAAAGTAAGCTGAGGGCTTCTGCAGAGGGGTTTCTGGAAAACTCAAGGGTGTAAAAAAAAATAGCATGCTTACCCTGCCTTGGCCTCTTGCATTGCTAGAGGAAGGTACGTCTTGTGGTTCGAGGAGGCCACTAATTCATGGCGCACTGGTGGGATGTGGGAGCTTTGGGAGTACCCTGGATGTAACTGTACATCCAAGTCCGCAATTCACTTTGATGACCTTGACACCCAGGTGCCTGTAGGGGACAAATAGCTAAACTAAGAAGATATGTACACCATAAATTTTCTGGATTCAAAAGTATCTTAAAATATTGGGGCACATTTACGAAGAATGTTGGAAACTGTACTAAAAATGCTCTGACCGTGTATAATGTTGGGCGTGACAGATTCATTAAGAACATGCGCCAGAAATAATGAATCTGTCACTTCCCTGCACTGGCCCAACTTAACCAACTTTTTTGTGGTGCACCTTTAACAGCAGACTTTGCGTGTTAAATCTGGCGCAAATGTGCAAAGTCCGTCAGAAAACTGGTGCAAAGTCCTTAGTAAATGTGCCCCATTGTGTTTTTATAAACACCAAAAATGTACCAGCTTTGGCATTTTCCTATGGACGGTCATCTCAAACCTCAGTGACTCACTAGCTAACCATACAGAATTCATAAGAGATCTTAAAAGACAATTGTAAAGTATATAAAGTTTGCCTCACTCTGCACTAAGCAAAAATAAGTAATTCTCTAATTTACTCTAATTAGCCATCTACAAGTGTTTAGCTGCTTTCAAGGTTTTACCTTGTTCCCCTAGGCTGATCTCCATTTGTAATGATTTTTAGTAACCGTGGGAAACCATATAGGAAAGCTGGAGACAAGAGGAGGCTTGTTGGGAGGGGCAGTAGTAGAGGAGTGCAAGAAAACATGACCTAGATTGATGTCACAAGCATGTGACTCATCACATGTTTCAGGTCAGCCAATTACAAACATGCTTGTCTGATTCATATGAATGCCCTCAATGCTCTGGCCTCAGTGCCCTTAGCTGATGTCACAACCAAGTGCTGCCAACTACAGGAGAAGCTGAATATGATTTCATAAGAAGGGGAGTTACGTATACAAGGCTGTATCTAAGGCTAGGCAGAAGCCAGCATCATGATACAGGTATCATCGATTTTGTTGTCAAAGGCTCCCTCCAGCTGTGGTATTTTTTTGTCAGTAACTTTACATTTACGCTTTCAAGTATGAAGTATGAGTATAAATGAATGAAGCCCTTTGCTATTATCAGGTATATAAGTATTGAGTCTTTACTTGATGTAAGCAAAGTGTGAGGAAAGTTACTATTTATGGTAAGCTTTTTAGTTTGGTATAGTGGCAGGTTAAACTTTCTATATTCTCTTTAGTTTGTTTTTGCATAAAAACACAGCTTTATTTTTCAGACAATAAAACACACTTTTTAGCAGGAAAAATTCTTGCTAAAAAGTTCATCTTAGTCTGCAGGATAGTAGGTTTCAGCATTGCCAGAGGGCCTTCCATAGGGCCCATGGCCACCCAAACCACCCACCAAATTTTATACTGAGAAGGACCATAATCCATGAAATCCTCATACATCTGTTTCTGCTTTCAGGAAGGATGTAAACAAGAGCCATTTCAGGACCTGTGAAGGTCCTCCAGGAGTCCTGAATTTGCAGATTGAAGTGATTCCAGACTTGTAGGAGCTATAATATTCATACAGCCCAGAGCAGTCTTAATCCACCCTTTGCTAAGCACTTCACCTGCTCTTCAAGCAGAAAATCTGCACTACTCTCTCCCCCTTCTGGCTGTTTCGACATGAGTATAGCTTCAGGACCAGGGCCGATTCTAGCATATTTGCTGCCTGAGGCGAATATTAAAATGCTGCCCCCCCCCCCCCCCCGCTCCCTGTTAAGTAAATCCTTAAACTTTACTAACAATTAACAACCCTACAGACAGCTCCCTGACACTGTGTGACTGACTACAGGATCTGAGAGGCATTAGTGGCATCTAGTACCTTATAGATGACAATCTCTTCCATCAGGAGGACTTTATTCCGGGTTCTCCAATCCATGATGTATCACTGCTGAATTCACGGCCGGATATCTTCAGCTCTGTGCAGGACATCTCCACCCGGCGTCCCTAAAAATACCACAGTCACTTACAGTATAAAGTCTCCTGGAAAAAAACACTGTGCTCCTAAATAATATATACCCCTCCCAACACAACTGACCGCACTCTCCCCACATATAACACAACCCTTCATTATATAGGGATAAAAACATGCCCCACAAATACAGTCCCCTCCCAGCTTAGTAATATACTGTATCCCATATACAGTCCCTGCAGCTAAGTAATATACTGTATCCCATATACATCCCCCCAGCTTAGTAATATACTGTATCCCATATACATCCCCCCAGCTTAGTAATATACTGTATCCCATATACATCCCCCCAACTTAGTAATATACTGTATCCCATATACAGCCCCCCAGCTTAGTAATATACTGTACCCCATATACATCCCCCCAGCTTAGTAATATACTGTATCCCATATACAGCCCCCCAGCTTAGTAATATACTGTACCCCATATACATCCCCCCAGTTTAGTGATATAGTGATATATAATATATACAGCACCCATCATAAAATGATTCTGGCCCCATATAATATATATAGCATCCCCCCCAGTATAAAATAATTATAGCCCCAAATAATATCTATAGCATCCACCCCAGTATAAAATAATTATAGCCCCAAATAATATCTATAGCATCCCCCCAGTATAAAATAATTATAGCCCCAAATAATATCTATAGCATCCACCCAGTATAAAATAATTATAGCCCCAAATAATATATATAGCATCACCCCCAGTATAAAATAATTATAGCCCCAAATCCCCAAATAAATATACAGAACCCCCCCCCTACTATAAAATAATTATGGCCCCATATAATATATGCAGCACCCCCCTAGTATAAAATAATTATACCCTCAAATAATATCTATAGCATCCCCCCAGTATAAAACAATCATAGCCCCAAATAATATATATAGCATCCCCCCAGTATAAAATAATTACGGTATAGCCCCAAATAATATAAATATATATAGCATCCCCCCCCCAGTATAAAATAATTATAGCCCCAAATAAAATACATAGCATTCCATCATCCCCCCCCCCCAGTATTAATTATTAGCCACATTTAATTAATTAAAATACATGAAAAATAATAAAATACATACTCACCTGCAGGCAGCTGCTCCCTCGGCACGCGGCTCCTGTCTTCACGCAGCTCTTCTGACGCCTGTGTCACTGCTTAGAACGGAGCGACGCAGCAGCCGGAAAGGCTTTAAGAAACAGGCGCGATTTATTTAGCTGGTGGGCGATTCGGGCGTTAATGGACGCCCGAATCGCCCACTTTAGAGCGGCAAATTTCGCCGCCCTTTACAGGGACCCGCATTCTGCCGCCTGAAGCAAGATTTTCATCTCGCCTCATGGCAGATGCGGCCCTGTGCAGGACCTAGTGTGATGTCAGAGTCATGTGACTGATCACATGCTTCCTGCATCGCTGCAAGGTCCTTAAACCCTTCAATGCTGCAAGGGAATGAAGCCACAGACGTTGTGGCTGGTACTGGGTATGTGGTATGTGGTGTTAATATGAGTGAATGTATGTAGACGACCTGACCTGATAAAGATATGTGTCCGTGAATGGTTGTAGCAGGGCTGTGTGTGCTGTGCTTTTATATCACCCACAGGGGATTTTTAATTTGTGTCAAATATATATATATATATATTTTTTTTTTTTTTTGGATGACCAGACCTGGAGTTAGGTGCATCATATAGTCTGAAAAATACAGTAACTAGAAATAAATAAAATTGTTCTATGACTGATCCTTGACTACTTGATTCCTCAGTTCTATTGGTTATGAGCATGAAGTTCTCCTAAGAGAAAAATTATTGGAGAGAAACTTGGCCTTTTTAGGTAAGTTGTATGTGAGTATTCTTATTATTCAAAGACTATTTCATGACTCTTATATATTCAACTTGATTTCCCTTCCCTTAAGTCATTATTTCTTGGATTAGGCTAAAGGGAAACTGTCATCAGAAAATGACCTAATTAACCATTACCAGTATGTTGTGAAGCAGATTAATACCTTCCAGATCAGTGAGGTGGCATCATTCAGAAAATCTACTTTAAAGTGAGTTGTAAATTGGTTGTATAAAGTCATGGAGGCGGAGAGTTCAGCATTGAAGTCAAGCTCTCCTCCCCTCAGAATGGGATCTGGTTAGTGATGTGTCTGGATGTAGAAAGATCAATTACAGTGAAGAGGGCATTCTGAAGTGAGGAAAACTCTCCGCCTCCTTGACTTTATACAACCAAATTTTTCAAGCCTTTACAAGCCTTTTTTCTCACTTTTAACCCCAAATAAAACTAAAAAATGGAAAAAAAAACACAGCAAAAGAATTTGCGGTAGCACGCAAAAAAAAAGTTATAGCCCTTAAACGCAGCCGTGTACAAAAATGTCCGGCCACTAGAGCCTTTTCAGGCCGCGTCATTGAGGGGTTAAGGAATAGAGGTTTTTGGCTAAAGATGTGTTTTATCTTTTCTTGGTCATGAATGTGTTTTTGTTCTTGTTATAAAGGTAACTTATTCTTTGTGAGCGAGGAGATAGAAATAGATATCCCATCCCTGTGATAGATGCATAAGGCTGTAGGTAAGGTTTACAAATTAGGGGAAGTGATCATTTCAAAGGAGAGTCCGGAGATGATGGATGCTGAAGTGACTCTTATTGATTAAGGGTAGAGCAGAAACTCTGTTATCTAATACGATATATAAACAGCACACCCTTACTGGCGTGTAATTAATATTTTATACGATAAGTAGCTGGAAGAAAATGCTTTACTATGTGCTGCGGTATTACCTTCCCTGTCGGAAGATGAGATTTATCGCCTTGGTCATGTGACACCCGAGGAACATGCGGGGAAATGCCAGATGTGAGGCGCTTCCTTCTGCAAGTCATCTCTGCTTTTAGTCACCAATAGGTGACTAAATCTCTTTAAAGTTGTACAGTACTAAGGTAAATGAAAAATTTCCCAAAGAGAAGGTTCAATCCGTTATCTCTACTTTTTGGCTCCAGTGACTTTTCACAAACAACATGTCCTTTATTAAGCCTGATGACTACGAAGTTTGGTTTAGTCGTGACCATTTTGGTGGAGTTAGGGTCGTTATAAACTTGAACCAACTCCAACTCCACAAACGTAAAATATAAAAAATTAAAAGTTTTTAAAAATTATAAAGTTTCTTAATTCCAGGACAAGGGATTTAGGCCAGGGATAAACAACATTTATTGGTCCAAGGGCTCTATTATCATACTACTCAACTTAAAGGGGCCTCATCAGTAACTAGAACCCTTGGTGCACCAGCAAACATATTACAGCACAATATGCCACCCCAGAAATTATAAATACCACAGTACAGCAATTAATACCACCACAGAAGCCAAATACAGCATTTAGAATAGACAATAGTAGTGAAGATCACAGAGCAGATAATAATAGTACTGGAGAGCCCAGAGCAAAAAACCCAAATCCTGGAGAGACCGTAGACCATAATAATACCAGGGATGCCCAGAACAGACAAATAATTTTGGAGAAGACTGGTTCGAGTCGAAGTTAGAGAAATTGATAAAACAGAAGTTTGGCTTACAGACTTTGCAGTCCTTTCTCTCTGTGAGTCTATTATATCAAATCAAGGCTGACTTGTCCTGCGTGGCTTTTATTTTACGTTGCGTGGCCAATACGGTTACTGTTCCACGATCCACATGGTTGTCTCTCAACTGGAACCTAGAATTGTTTTTATTTATTTTACAAGCTGATATGGAAAATATTAAATGAAGCTTTCCTTGACCTTGGTTCACATTATGTTACCGTTTTCAGTTTTTCTTGGTTGCTCCTGTGCAAACTCTATTTTTTTTCTTGTTTTAATAAAACTGATTAATAAAAACTGATTTAACATAAAGGGGTTTTCCATGAATAAGGAAAACCTAAGTGGGAATGGGGTAAGAAAAATAAATCACACATGGTTACATCTATCCCTTTTTAAACTTGTTGCCCCGGTACTTCAGGTTTATGTCCCAAGTCCTATGTTAAGGAGACATAAGAACAATTTAGGTGCTTTCTCTGAACCTTGCATGTATATTGTAAAATGATATACCTTTTCCTTATATAATGAATAAGTGTCAGGCTCCAGGGGTAGTGGGCTCACTGGACCACCGCGGACAATGACGTAAGCCAACATCGGAATCTAAGTGGCACCCGGTTTTCACCAAACGGAGGTTGGACTTGCTGCGGCATGGTACTACTAGGTCGCTCCACAGGTGCGACTTTGTCCGCGGTGGCAGCCAAGATGAGGTACAAGTACGTTGAGCGGAATCGTAGTCGGGGACAGGCAAAGTCAATAACGAAATCGGGGTCACAACAGGAGATCACGATAACAACACATGGCATGGGAACAAAGCTTTCTTTAGGGCACAAGGCATCCAGTGCGGTGTGCAGGCTGGGTAATAAAGGATTCTGGGAAGGGCCAGCGCCAGATTTGATTTTTAAATCTATGGGAGCCGGCATGCGCGCACCCTAGGAGTCGCGCACGGCCGCCGGTGCTGGAACTTGAACAGGTAAGTGTCGCAGGCATCACGCTGGTGCACGGAGAGGGGCACGGGTAGCGGGAGCACCCGTGACGATAAGTTTTATTGAATCCCGTAAAGCTATCAATAGGCCACCCTATTTAGAGTCATTAGGTCACCAGGACCCTCTAATCTTAGCTGTCACCACAATATAAGTGCTACCTCTGAAAAATGATGCTCTGTAAAAAAAAAATTTTAGCATCAATTTGTGAAAGTTCTACCCTATATTTCCTATATGGAAAGATTGATGTTTGTGGTGCGTTTGTCCTTTACCTCAGTTGGTGTGTATGGTGAATTAACACTAGAGAAGTTAGCAAATGGTCTTGTCCCAGGCTGATAGATGGATGGGAGGCGAAGGCTCAACCTCTGGGAACCGTCATTAATTCTAATCAAAGGTGAAGCAGAAAGAGCACTGGGAAGGCAGTGTCAGCAGCCCAGCAGGTGTTAGGACAGGACCACACAGCCTTCCCTGTTACATATCCAGGTCATTAGTTAAGGATGGATGGAGACATGAAGCAAGGCCGTAATAGCTTTCTACAAAATGCTATAGCGTACTCCAGGGTTTCAGAAGTCAAGGGCAATACGTTATGACATACTGGGGGGGGGTCTTCTGATCATGCTATGACGCCTGGTACGAGAAAGATAACACTCAACCACTGTATGATTAACCTTGTCATAGACAAACACTAGCAGAACGCTCTGGCCTGGAACATGGAATATACTGGGATACAATTACAAATGCAAAGCCTTATTAAAATACAAAACATAACAATAAAAAATGGGTTGTGAGAGTGTTTGCCGTAAAATAGTACATTGAGTTTGGCTTTTTTTTTTTTTTTTTTTTTAATAGAGATCTTTATTTGTAGCCTAGCTGGGTAGCTTGTGGCATTAGTGGGAAGAAAAAAAAATCTTTGGTTCAGTATTCTGTAGATGTGCTTACTGGTTACGACTTTGGGAAAGGTCAGTGCAAACCGCTGTCAGGACTTTAAAGGGAACCTGTCACGTTGACCGAGTAGTCTATTCTACCTACAGCACGTTATAAAGCAGAAGGGGGAGGGGGGGGGAGTAAAAAAAAAAAACCAAGTATTTAGTAAGTAATTTTTTTTCTTCTGAGATAATCGGTATTGTGGTCTTACTGTGTTGTGGTTCTGTATTTGAATCCCGAACAGTAGTGTGGAGTTTTTTATTTGTCAGATTGAAAAAAAAGAAAATGTAAAAAATCACAACATGAAATTTTTCTAAACTATCTCCCCTGAAATAACTTACTCTGTTGCATTCAGCAGTACAGTACAGCTGACAAGTACTTACCACTCTTGTGTCCACTCCTGAGCTGCTCTGCTTTGTGTCCTTACCTGAGGAATACAACCAACCTCAGAAGTCAGGGCACAGAACGCAGCAACAAGAGAGGACCCAGGACCGGTGAGGACTTCTCAGCTGCACTCATTGGCCTTCTCCACCCATGAATGATTTCATCTCCTTGCATTCAACTCAGAACGTTGAGAGGTCGTAGTTTTGTGTGATTTTTGCAGGGGTGTAACTACAGCAGTAGCAGTCTTAGCAGCTGCTATGGGGCCCGGAATGTCATGAGGCCCTTGCATCTGGGGTATTTGATGAGTATATACTGGTTGTGTGTGGATATGCTATATGCCTGTATATGGTACTATATGTATGTGTGTATTTAGTGTATATGTGATGTGCATGTATGTGTTACACAGTTGTATATAGTACTGTATGTATTTATGTATATTTTGTATGTATGTATATATGGTGCGTGTGTATATATTGTATGTATGTTGATGCTGTATGTGTGTATATGCTGTATGTGTATGCATTTAAGTTTTTAAATGGTTTGTGTATATAGGAGTATATAAATGTGTGTGATTGTATTTAATATGTATGAGTATACAAATATTTAAGGAAAAGGAGGCCCCCTATTCAGAAGTCTGCTGTGGGGCCTTGCTTATACCACTAGATTTTTGTCTACATCTTATCTTTTCATACTGAGTTTCAGTCGAGTAAATACTCATTAACGCAACAATTGAGACCACGCTACCAGGCACATACCAACACAATTTTAGAGCTCAAATCTGATAATTCCTGCCGTTAAAAATTCAACTTGGTATCAATTGTGTAAAAATAGGGATGCCATAGTAATTTGCCAGACTCCTGTGGAGAGTAAATTAACATATTTGGTGGTAACATATGAATAATTTTGGATCGGTATGGAGTTTTTCTTCACTTACAAGTCTTGCCTTCTTTGTAGATGAAGACCAGCTGCGGGTAAAAGGCTATGACAAAACTCCTGACTTCATTCTGGAGGTGCCTGTAGGTGAGTTGGATCTGCCTGTTTGTATGACGTGACATTCATTCCTCAAAGGTATAGGAGAATAAAGATTCAAAAATGCCACCATTGTGGCTAAGGAATGTCATTGAGGGCAAATACTTCTACCATAGATTTCTGTCTTATGTGACAGCATGGAAATTGTTGTGGGTAATGGAAAGCAGAGGCTTTACAAGGCTGGAATATAGGGGTCCGGGAGCAGAGATTTTGGACCATATGTATCGGGCGTTTGGACCATATGTATGTTCAATCAGCTGCACTTACAGCAGGTGCATAAAAAAGTGCAGATCTCTGTCTCCCGGAGCTGACTGCCTTATGCTGCTTGAGAGCTGAGACCACAAAGTTTGGAACTGCAAACGCAAGGATGTGAGCTTTGCCTACCCAGGGCCTGATAGAAATGCACATGGTGTGGTCAGGATCGACTTAGAGCTCAGACAAGCAGGGTTTGTGTTCCGTTTTGTGGCGAAGAAAGACTGTGGGGCAAATTTACTTACCTGATCCTGTCACGATCTCCGATTCGGACGGTCCAACGAAGATGAAGTCCGTCGCGATTCACGAAGCTCGTGCGCCCGAGTTCCTGCATCCGTCGCTTCCACGCCGAGGTCCGCCAGAGTTCACCTTCTTCTTCCCGGTGCTTGTAAGTGCGTGTCTTGGGACACAATTCGAAATGTTAAATCCTATGCGTAGTCCAAATCCGTCGGGTTGTCCGATGGCATGCACCTCCCCCCGTTTTGTGTGGAGTGCAAGTCGGCCCCGGTGCGGCAAAATCCCCTGTTAAATGCAGCGGAAAACGGAGCCCCTGTTTGTTTGTTTTTTTTGTTTTTTTTATAAAGCACAGGCCTGTTTTTTAAACTTTTTGTGTCCCTGTCTCAGTCTGTTAAAGCCCATTTGCAAACTCTGCTGAAGATAATCCTCCACAGTTAGAGGTTGCTTTTTTCAGAGGCCCCTAATTTTAAAACAAAAATCTGAGAAAACCTGTGGGAAATGCATTAGTCACAGTCTCCAGTCAGTATATAGCTAGCCTTCCCCCCAGTATATAGCCAGCCCATGCCCTCTAGTGTATAGCTTGCCAGCCCATACCCCCAGTAGAAAGCCAGCCAGTCCCCCCCCCCAATATAGCCCTCCAGCCCCTACCCCCAAAATATTTCCAGCCAACCCATGCCCCTTGGAAAATAGCCAATCCGCCCCCTGCCCCCGTCTATAGCCTGCCATGCCCTGCCTCCCAGTAAATAGACACCCAGCGCATGTCCCCCAGTATATAGCCAATCAGCCCTGTACCCCAGTATATAGACAATCAGCCCCGTACCCCAGTATATAGCTAGCAGCCCCTGCCCCCGGTATGGAACCAGCCAGCCCCAACCCCCCCCCCCCTGCCCGTATAAAGCCAGCTGAGTATGCCAAGCCTATAAAAAAATGAAGTCTGTACTCCCCTTTACGACGCCCCCACAGGTGCCCATTCTTGCTTCCCCTGCTGGCTCCGTCTTTGGGCACACACATTATGACTTCAGCCGCTTGCCGACGTCTGACTTTATAATGTGGGTGACTTTTTTGGGGGGGGGGGCCTTGGAAAGGTGATTACAGTGTTTTGTTTTGTTTTTTACTGGAGTATAAGCCAAATTAGGTTTTTCCCGCAAATTTTTTGTGCTGGAAACTCTGCGTATAACAAGTATTTACGGTACTTGAGCCCAAGGCCTTTGTTAGCTGTTTCTTTGCTAAGGTTGTTCTTGCTTCAATTTTTTTGTTTTTCAGCTGTCGACGGACATGTTATCCATTGGATAGAAAGTAAAGCCTCATTCGGAGATGAAAGTAGCCACCGCATGTATCTTCAGGATCAGTTCTGGAGCTACTGGAACAGGTGAGTCTTGGGCTACAGTGATGTTACTATGTGCAATAGTGAAATGTGTGTAATGATCAGAGAACCCACTATGTTACCAAACCGGTTTGACAGCAGACAGTAGACATCTGACATCTACTAAGGGCATCTACCAGCTGGCCACTTACTCTTGGAGTAGTCCTGCTATTGTTGAAGGCTTCCTGGGGCAGGGCAGTTGTATAAAAATAAATACTATAGAGAGAGAATGGTGTTAGAGGAAACTCAATAAGTTAAAGTCCACTTTGAAAAAAGTTAAAAAAAAAAATCCAAATAGTTCTTCTGGCTTAATATTCTCCTAAATCAAAAGGAAAATTAAGGAAAACTCCCTGTCCAAAACTTTAGAGTAGATATAATGTCTTTCCCTCAGAGAGAGATGCCAGGCGCTCGTGATGCTTCTCATTGGATATTTCTGGATCCCACAGTAAAGTATTCCAATGTGAAACACACACTGTGTGTGCCCGGGTTCCGATCCACCTTAGTATTCATGACTCAAATGGACTCCTCCAAATGGGATATTAGATTACAACATAGTGCTGTCAAGTTTTTCGCTATGAATTAAAATACTTTATTCTACTCACAAGGTTGAAGTTAAATAATATACAGTAGCACACATGGCAGGGAGTGGTGGTCTGTGGCACCGAGGGCACAGACCTAGAACATCACTGACAGATCTAGCATGTGGTAAAAGTGCAGAGCAAGGACTGGGTAAGCAGAACAGATACATAGTAATGACATCAGGTTGGAGAATATGCATTATGGTGTCGGAGATTGCTTTTCAGAACCTGCGGTAATTGACATTGCAATATAGTGTCGGTATACAGCAGCAAAGGGGTGCTACCTCCACCCTACCCGCTCCCGTTTGTCACTGGCGGCAGGAAAGTGTTGCAATAACAACTGGGTTCCCAAATCACTATATTACATGCTGTATGAGCAAGGTAAAGTAAAACATAAAACATTTTTTAAAAATTAAAAATTCTCCCATATGTGAATGCATAATGGGGAAAAAACTTTTTATTTTTTAATCATTTTGCAACCTAAAAATAAGATGTTGATATAAAAAAAAATTATTAAATGGCATTGCAAAATTTCACCTAACACAACTCTGCTTATCAAAGTATTAAAAAGTTACGCGTGTTACAATATGGCCATTCAAAGCCATACATTTAAAAAAAAAAAAAAAATTCTATAAAAGCTATTAAGAAATAATAAAGACTATATAAATTAGCATATTTGGCATTTTTTTCTTTTATCCACCAATTCAGATTCAAATTTTTTTCCCAGCTTCCAAAATACTAAATGCTACTATTGGTATTACAGGGAGGCTTCTTGTCTGTATCTTTATGGAGGGAAAATAAAACAGTTGTGGGTTTTGGAGTGGAAGCAGTTAAAAACTGAGGGCCTGGTTCTTACGGGGTTAAGCAATATTTCTGAAATCCAGTTGCCATCTTAATATGAGTCCAGGGCCATCCAGGACCTGTGCCAACATTGTAACTGTTTTCCTATTAAGAAGCCGATGCTGTTATCGCTCCCTGGTAATGTCTCTGCTCCTCACCATAAGGAACACTTCATTTGCAGTAATTACGAGCACTCAAGCATTTTCATTGCCCTGCTGATGAGAGACTGGGCACTGAAGTATCATGAAGGCCGCGCTGTGGCCTCTTCAGGCAAGCACAGGCGCCGACCTGCGCCCATCTCCTTCATACACCGCTTTGTTTTCTTTTAAGAAGTTAAAATTCTCATGACTAAAAATCTTTATTTTTTTCAAAATTCTTCAATGTTTTCCATATTTATACCGTATAAAGTTGGACCAGACGTCAGTTCGTGCTAGGGCATATTTTCAAATACCCACTTGTGGGTTTCTCGTTGTGCCTTCAAAGCAAGTATAGTCTTTCCCAAATAAGTACCTAAAATGCTGTTCTAAAAGTTACTATAATTTGCCAGCCTGAGCCACATTGACCAAACTAGCATCAACTGAATTGTCTCCAGAATCCTTGGAACAGCCCTGGAAAAGTGATAATTCTAGTACAGTCCACCCTTAAAGGGGTATTCCAAGAATATGAACGTCTAATACAAAACCCATAATGATGTAAGTAAATGAATGCAACTAAACGCAATGGCATTTATTTAAAAAAAAGAGCTTAAATAGTTTCCTTTTATGATTCACAAAATTTTATGGGCTTTCTTAAGTAGGTGGAGTTATGTCCAAGATGTCCGCCATCTATAACTACAAGTCCTATGATCTCTCAGTTTTCAGTAACAGCTCCTCCCTCTTATTCTCCGCCCCCAGTGATGAGGTAACAGTCCTGCTCAGTTATCATAGTAATGATGTGTAACTGCCATCACTACACATTACCTCGCTGAGATGGGTATCACCACAACACTGGCTCTGCAACCAACCAACTAAAATATTGCTGGCAAATCAGAGAGACATATAATACAAATGGTAACATAAGAGCCTAGAATGCTCATTTGGTGGTACAAAAGACTTCTGTTCTTTTGATACATGGGGATCCCACAACTGGGGAGGCCACCTATCAGCAAGTTACCTTGTGGATCGGGAATAACTTGTTGTGATTGGACAAGACTTCCAGGTGCCTGATCTTGTGATTTTACAGAAGTTATACCATCAGTTATCAGACCTTAATTCTGTTATTAGTGGGAAGACCCCTTTAATGGGGTTTTAACAAGTTTGAATGTGGATAGGGGATAATATCCTAATCAGTGGGGGTTTAACAGCTTGGTCCCCCATCGATCACTATCACAGGACTCTCTTTCTCATTAATTGATGGAATGGCACAGTGAGCATGTCCTGACGCTCCATTCACAATGACATTGCCGGATATAGGCGAGCGCTGTTCTCAGACATTTTCAACATACAGAAAGTATTGAATGGGACAGCAGGACACGTGCTCGACCTGCTTCTACATCAAATATTGAGCACAAGAACTCCCTCCCTGTTCTAATGAAGAGTCACACTCAACCGATCAGATTATCACGTATCCTGTGGATTGCAGATTAAAAAAAAATAATTAAAAAAATCTTTAATGGAGTTTGATTGTTATCAGTGTCCAGAAACGTACACTCTAAGGCCTGGTGGCACATCGTGAGGAAGATTAAATATCATATAAACCTGCTCCAAAATTCTGCACATTAATAATACACTTGTTCTATGACACATCGACCTTACACTTCCCTGGATATACTCTGTCATTTTGCCGAGGTGAGTATATCGCAGCACTAAGCATTTTTGCTGTTTTTTCAAGTAGACGGTGTAACCTTTGCAGCTCTTCCAGCTTCATTTTCTTCTCATCAGCCATATGATTTGTTTAGAAAGCTCCAAAATTGCTGAAATGGGTAAATTTGTGCAATAAAAAAAAAATAACATACAGCAAAACTGTATATAGATCTCCTTGTAACATCTGGGGTAGGCAACACGGCACGGGGTCATCCACAAGGGATGGGCAGTCTGATGAATTACACTGAGCTGGCTCTATGCTGCTTCACCTAGAGATGCTTTTCTGAGGTCAGATATCCAGGAATCGGTCAGGTATGGAAGCAGGAAGAGCCGGTCATGCACAGGCAGTTTCCACTTCTCCACAGGCAGCCAAGGCTAGGCCACCAAAGGTCAGCCTTCATGTCACAGTACGTCAGCTGGTTGACATGTTGTGATGCCAGGCTGCCACGCTCTGCAGTTCTGACCCTGACTGCACTGGAGGATTCCTCCAGCAGCCTGTCTGTAGCCCTGGCACCATGAATATTCATCGCGGAGAGCGGCCCTTTGTTAATGAACTTGTGACTGCTGCTAGAGGTGACTCGATACGGCAAGTAAAGGATAGTCAACTCAAGATCTTCAACTACAGGTCACCTGAAATTCATAACATTTGTGCTGCCTACTGGCCATTGGGAAATAGAAGTCTTCAAGAGTTAGACTTTAATGCAAAAACTTGGTCAAATGAGTTGGCTCGTGGATTTCTATAAACCCTATTCTCTATGTGAATTCATCCTTTATAAATCCACTATGCATTACATTACATGGGATTATTATTTTCTATTCCTGATGAAGCAGTAAAACAATTGCTGACATATGACAGCCTACCACATCATACTATATCTTACTATTTTCGATAAATTATATGATAGCATTTCATATTGGAGTCAAACTCCAATTTTTTGCTTGTAGGGTTTTCAGGGCTTATTTATTTATATATATATAGTAACGGGATAAGCTCTAGGATTGCTGTCTCCTGGGATAGATGGGAAGTTTTTGGCACATCACAGTCCACTCCTGACAAGTTGGCCACAACCAGTTCTTTTAGCTTCTTTGAAGCAGGGACAATGGCAAAACAAAACAATACAGAAATAAAGTCCTAGGCCGTCTAACCACTAACTATACAATTCAGTAGTTTCCTTAATACCAAGAAACTTGGCCCCATTCACCTGAACAATTACCTGGAGTGGCTGAGCGGATCAGGAACCAAGCCCAACTCCCCAAACTACAGCAGCCAGGTCCTCCAGACAAGGTTTTGGCTTCCTAGAATGTGTAGGACAGAAACCTAGGGGAAACATATACACCATTCAACACTTTTCCTCTGGTCTAGTCACACACACACATATGTGTGTATATATATGTGTATGTATGTGTGTGTGTGTTCAAGTGCCATCCAGGTCCACATCTGTAAAAAGTTTGTATTATGTTCTCTCCGTTTGCGTGGGTTTCCTCTGTGTCCTCTGGTTTCCTCCCACACTCCAAAACATACTGGTTGGTACCGCCTGATAGCGATCCTGAACGTCAGTCTGTATTATAGGCCATGGCTGCATTCACAATTCTCCATGCTCGGCTAATGTTTCCCGGTCAGTAACTTTTGTTTATAAGCTACATATTAAAATTAGGCCTTTTTTTAACACTCAAAAATGACCCCATTGACTTTAATTCGAAATACAGCTATTAATATGATCATTGCATACAGAACGCAGCATTAAAGATAGAACATTTCCTATTTTTTAAAATTTTCGGTATGGTCTCTCCATAGAAGTCTACTGTTTTTTCATTGTGGATACGGCTGCTTTTCCGGTGTATCATACAGGTAATATACAAGAGACATATGGTCACCCTAGAGGTGCTCTGCACCATTTACCTCCTTCTTTCTCATTAAACCGTACGGAAAGTCCGTCTACAGAGAGTTGGTCTGGAGAAATGGCTGTCAACCAAATGAAAAGACAACTTGTGAATGTGTAAGACGGCCATAACTGAGGTGTCCTTTCAAGATTGACAATAGCCAAGAGTACATACAGCGTTTCCCCCCCATTGTCACATAGTTTACAGTATAATGCTACTTTTATGGCTGTTGGGGTATATATTTGCTCAGTATGTTCATACATATGGATACATCTGCACCATTATTTATTCAGAAGATCGATACCTAAGCTTTGACTGGTTCTTCCTATAAGTTACTATGACCAAACCTCCAATAGTTACCATCAGTATGTTCTTTTCGGAAGCTTACAGAATGATGACATTGCGCTTTCTTTGTCCAAGCCGCAGCAAGGGGATATTCCAATGTCCGTAAGAATTGTATCTTCAGGCTGGGAATGAGACGTCCTATAAATACAGTTATTTTGTAAGTCCCTCATAGCTGGGGTCTGCCTGTTTGCTCTTTGCCTCTTAACGCATACTCAGCTGGAATTTTTCTGTTGTGTCGTAAAAATAAGAATATAGAAGCTGAGATGCCCTCTGTAATCCCTACGTTGTTTGCAGCTTGTCAAATTCTGCCTGCCTTTGCTTGTTATCTCTATATTATCTTGGTGATCCTTCTTGTTCCTTACAGAAGACTGGAAAATATCCATATGTTTTATTCAGAATGGAGCGGATTATTTTCATTAAAAAAATTTTTTTTTAATTGAATATGTGCTATTTGTGGGGTATTGGATATGTTACTGTACTGCTATAGCAAGAAGAGGTTAATTTACCTCCTCTGTCTTCCTCTCATTGACTGGCGCAGGGTATGAGAAGCCGTCAGATTCTATCTAGTCTCCAGCCTTGGCCGTCTAAAGATGTAGGCCATTTGACAATGCAAATGCTGTTTTTTTTCCTCCATCTCCGTTTAATGTCCCTTCACCCAACCCTCAATCCTCCCCCCATCTCACTCTTTCAAATATTGTTATATCACCCAAGAGCACCGCGCCATTCCGACAGCGCTTTCAGCACCTATCTACTTTACCGCAAGGCTTCTACTCCACATCCAGCGTCGGCCCCCACCAAACTCATATTCGACAAGCATCTCGCCTCGCCAAACGATAAGAGCTGACAGAGCAGATCTTGAAATTTCTTTATTTTTTTCCCCCATTTCTTATTTTGCCAAAGGCCCTGGTCAGATGTTCCCCTCCATGTCAGAAGAATGTCAGCATCCACAAACCCTACCTTTCAGAACTCCATGTAATTTCTTAATTGGCATTTACAAGTGACATTTCCAATGTGTGCTCCGGAGCTGACCGGACAAGCTACTAAAGAAACATTTCCTACGCTGTACAGCGGGGATCTCATCTGATCTGTTCCTCTAAAATAGATATTTTGATATTTTAAAAAGAACTACAGGTATTCTAGATGGTACTGTCTATCTACCAAAGAATCAGGTTGTTACATGGAAGCCTTTTGCAAAGACACTTCAGGTCAAGGTTGATGGTAAAATTTTGTAAATTTTTTGCAGTAATTTTTTATGTTTATGATTGTTTAAAAAATTGAGGTTATTAACTTGTTAATAACATTTTAACACCCTGGCTCCTTTCTTAATCTAAGAGGGTATCTACGGTATTTAAGAAGGACAGCAAGGCCCACCTGCCCATTAGTCTAAAATCTCTTTTCTGGTGCCCACAGTGAGCGGTCTTGGTTTTTGGGTAGACACTGATCTCATAGATGGAACAGTGTTGGTTGGCTTCATTTCAGATTTTGCTTTAGGGCATAAGATATGATATCATTAGACATTACGCATATATAGTTTCACAGCACATACTTATTCTTTTGTAGAAGTCATTTAGTGGAACTCAGACAAAAGAGATGGAGTTTTTGAGGCCTGTCTGTTTGGCAAAAACTAACCAAAAAGGTACTTTTTAGACCATGTGTGAAAGAAAAGTTGATATACCTTACGATTTCTACACCCTACTCTATGGTTTAAAGTGGGTAGAGTCAGCCAAAAATTTTTTATTTTTTAAAGTCCTAAAACTTGTTGCATTCTCACAAGGGAGAGAATGTAAAAGCCCACCAACTACGTGTTGTTACTGGTGATCAGCCGATGCGGTGTCAGGTTGTCTGTGCCACAGATAGTTTTTTTTTCTCTTGCTGGTTTGCTGACTGATTTTAGGAACTCCTCATTAAAAGTTCTGTTTTAAGAATTTTTGAAGCACTGTTTGGATTTTGGTTGGAGAGCAACATATTAGGACAGAAGCATTAAACTTAAAATGTCACTAAACTAAATAATAATTGTAGTAAACTTTGTAATATATTTTATTAAAAAAAATCCCTTCCTGTGTCCCTCTCCTGCCTTTCTTCCTTATTTATGCAGTTTATGTAAATCAGCTTTCTGCCCTGTCCACTGACATGCGAGAAATAAAGGAATGTGATAAATTGCCTACCTGCCACTTAAATTAACCTCTACAAAGCACAACAGCTCTGTAGAGGTTAAAATGTTCACAATGTATTTCATATGAAGTTACTTCACTTAAGTTATTTCTTTCGAAATGTATCTAATAGAATGTGGACAGTATGCCTTTTTTTATCTTAAATGGTCATTAACTTTAAGAGGTTGGCCACACCTTTGCATAAGTTACCCATGTGCTTTTACTGCCTTAATAATAGTCCCTGTTCATCAAGTGATTCAGCAGTCTTGATTCTTACTTTAGTGATGTGTGCAAAATATCCATGGATCTTTCTTTACATGTCTAAGCAAGGACAAATGGGAGGGTCTGCAGCCCAAAATATATGATTCATCTGCTCTCCCTCTTCCCCTTTTCCTCTGTCTGTCAGTGAGACAGACTGAGAAAAAGACGCACAGTGGGTGACGCCATTAGGATTAGGAAGTTGTGTACATATGCAGGGGGCAGCATGGTGAGAACAGAGAAAGGCCGAAGATCTCACAGGAGGCAAAGGTAAAGGTACATATACATACAGAGACATGTCTAATGGAAGAGATTTATTGAAAAGTGGCCAACCCCTTTAACAAACTTTGCATATATTAAAAGAAATGTAACATTGTATCAGAGCACATTACTTCCTTCTCCACTTATCATCCTCTGTCCTTCCTCTCTCCTTTTCCTCTCTGAAATTTCTGCTGAATTCCCACTTGCTAGCAAAGCAGAGAATGAATTGATAGATTACGTAAAAGCTCTGTAGAGGCGAGACTGAATTTAGCATTTTACATAATGAATATGAGTAAGGAATCACTCAACATCAAGTTGAAAATGTCATATATTGTTGAAATATGCAATAATATTTCAGTGGTGTTTAAGTGTCAGCAATTATTTGAATTATTAGTGCAAGATATATTTCTATAGCTATATGTAGTCGCAGCAATATTTGAAATGGTGTAAGTAGCCAAAGGGACACAGAGAATAATAATAATAATTCCATTTTTTATATAGCACACACAGATTACGAAGTGCTTCACAGAGTTTTGCAAATCGGTCCCTGTCCCCAATGGGGCTCACAATCTAATCAACCTACCAGTATGTTTTGGAGTGTGGGAGGAAACCGGAGGACCCGGAGGAAACCCCTGCAAACACAAATTCTTTGCAGATGTTGACCTAGATGGTCTCCAGCGCTGCAAGGCTGTAGTGCTAATCCCTAAGCCACTGAGCCACCCTAGAGAAGCCAAAACATGTACATTGGGAGCGAAAAACTAACACCCCACCCATTCCCGAGAGAATGACTACAAAGAATGTCTTTTGACCATCTTTTGCCTACGACTTATTCCTAGATCTAGCGTATATATTCTGATCTGTACATATTATCTTTGCTGTCTGTAAAACATTGTTACCCTGCCCCCTCCCAGCCACAGTATCAGCTGAGCTACGACTCAAACCTTCGATCCTCACCTCGAATTATGTGCTGTTTATGCTGCAATAAATAAAACCAACTTCCCCCATTGTCCCCTTTGTATGAAAAATTAACTGGACAGCTAATATATTTAATATTCGCCAGCGTGTGGGAATAATTTTTATGCAACTCTGATAGTTAGAAAGATAGATAACTCAATTATTCCGCCATCTATCAAAATATTCAGATATATAACGGCTCACCAGGAAGATTGATGGCGAGCAGAGTCCACCGGCTTCACAGCCCTTATAATATTCACGCTTTTGGCTCAACAACTTTTTTTTTTTTTTTCCTTGACTCTCAATTTTTTTTTTTTTTTATCTCAATTGCATTCACAAGCAAGCTTCATTACCCATCACTCTAGCGGAGAGGTTTTATTATAAGGATGCCATCTTGGCAAGGCTGTTATTTAGGTGATAAATGTAAGGAAGAAAGAGTATGTCTAGAAATTCCACTTATTTATGTGTTTGAGTCGAAAAGAGAGCGAGCGGGAATCGGAGGGAGCTTTATTTTTTGACAGGTAAAACAAACAGCATCTACATTCCTAATGAACCTCGATTTTACAGATACAAATACAGGTCACTTAACTCCGTGATGTATAGCTGGGTTTATTTTCCAGCCGGAATTTCATCATTAATTTTGTAAAATGTAAATTAACTAATTAGGAAGAATATGTTTTATTTGTGACAATTTGCTATTCATTTCTCTTCTCTCCGCATATATTTATGATAGATTTAGTTTTCTTTTGTATTGTTTTTTTTTTTTTTTCCCTTTCTTGTCTTCCGTCTTTGGAATTATTACAGTTATTTCTTTTGTCATTTTAATTAAAGGGCATTGAAGTTCACAGAAGATAAAGAGGGGGGGGGGGCTAAGGGCCTTATATACTGAAATGTGTGAATATATAGATACAGTATATTCATATATACACATATATATATACAAATAATATTTGTTTATATACCGCAGCACTGGAGTACACTATGATATCAAATTTTACTCAGTCAGGGACAACCCCTTTAATCTTGAGATAAGATATTCCAGAGAATTGGTGCAGCTTGAAATCAATTCATCAGCAATTAACCTAATACACCACTACAGGCAGTCCCCGGGTTACATACAGGATAGGTTTTGTAGCTTTGTTAATTGAATTTGTATGTAAGTCGGAACTGTATATTTTATAATTGTAACCCCATTCAGAATTTTTTAGGAATTTAAAAATTTTGGGTTGTCATAAGAACCAGGATTCTAAAAGCTTCATTACAAGAACACCAGATAACTGTTATAGCTGTTTATTGTAGCCTAAGGCTAAAGTACAGTAAATCACCAATAAATATAACTAGGGGTCGTATGTAAGTCGGGTGTTCTTAAGTAGGGGACTGTCTGTACCAGAATATTTTCAATCAGCGCAACACTTTTTAATTATTGTTTCTTTCATATCCCATGGTGGTGGCATCAACCAGAAAATCAACTTTGAAGTGAGATGTAAAGTGGTTGTATAAAGTCAAGGAGGAGGAGATTTTAACACTGAAGTCAAGGTGGGGAGCTCTGAAAGCCTCCTCCTCCTGTGATTGACATTGTGCATCACACTTCAGGAGATCTGGTTAGAGATGTATCTTGATGCAGGACCATCAATAGCAGTGAAGAGGGGTCTTTTTGAGGAACAGAGAGCCTGACTTCAGTGTTAAAATCTCCACCTCCTTGACTTTGACCTTGAGTTTACATCTTATTTCTTAGTAGATTTTCTTAAAGATTCCACCACACTGGGTCATGAAAGAAACATGATCTGGAATATGTTCGGCTGCATGACGACATACTGGTAGTGTTTTTTTAGGTCAATTTCTGCTGTCAGGTTCCCTTTAATTCATTGACGGACTGTAGAAGACAGGTAGTGGTCAGATATACATATATACACACACCCACTAACACAAGGCAGTCATTCATAGCATTGGAATCACTGACAGGTAAAGCCAATAACATTGATTGTGTGTGATAATGGGATGTATCATGCAGCAAGTGAGCAGTCGATGTATTGTGCACTTGTTTCTTAGTGTTGTCTTTCCTCTTTTATTGCTTCTAGAATTGTACGGATAAAGGGAAAAGAAGGTTTTGCTGTATTTTAACCACAGCCAGAATGGCATCCACTGGCAAAAGTATATGTTTTTTCCTATTCCACCCAACTTTTTTTGTATGGCTCTCCCTAAACAGAACCTTCCTCAATAACTTTACCAGAAATCGAAGTGTTTTTCCGAATAGAACTTTTTGTGGGACAACCCTATAGAAGCTTTGAGTTGTTAGTTTCCTCAAGCTGCTTTTGTTTTACAACCCTTCGGTCCCTCTGCCTCTCACCCGTATCATAAATGGCTAATGGAAGATGGGGGTCCTGTTACAAATGTTTCATTGGGTCATTCAAAAGTATATTTCTTTTTTTTATCATTTTTGAAAATATGCCTTTTTGCCATTTCTCTAGTTGTCAGTGACTTGTGTGATTGCTTCTTAGTTTTAGTTATTCTACTTGTGCCTCTTTTTACCTTGAAAAAGTAGCCTTTTCAAATACAGGTGGTCCCCTACTTGAGGACACCCGACTTACAGACGACCCCTAGTTAAAGACGGACCTCTCTGCCCCCTGTGACCTCTGGTAAAGCTCTCTGGATGTTACTATAGTCCCAGACTGCAATGATCAGCTGTAAGGATTCTGTAATGAAGCTTTATTGATAATCCTTGGTCCAATTGCAGCAAAAAATTTTGAAACTCCAATTGTCACTGGGGCAAAAAAATTTTTTATCTGGATTTACAATTATAAAATATACAGTTTCGACTTGCATACAAACATTTTTCAAATGTATATTTGTACAATGAGTTGATGCACTAGAAATGCAACTTAATATGCAAAGTAAAGTGCTGAATTTTGTGCCTGAAATAAGTCGATGCAAGCTGTCCACCCCTCGCTATGTAGCATAGTTGTAGTAAAGTCTCTTATTTATCAACTCATACAAGAGGATGTCTGTGATCTGGCATTATCACTTAGTCCTTTAAAAAAAAAAAAAAAAAGGACATGTGAGACATCGGCAGCAGTCAGTCGCCCAGTGTACCCAGTGATGTCACTGCCCTTATATGGACAGTGACATCACCGGGTCCTCCCCATCCTGCAGAGCAATGTATCTGTTTGGGGAAGCTGGTGAGAGGGATGCAATACGCTGCATCCACTCCCCATAAGCTTCTATTGCCTCTGCTGAGCACATATGTCACTAAGCAGAAGGCAGCAGGATGGAAAGACATAGCTTGCTACGTCTTGCCATCCTGCCTTTTTTGCCGGGCGACATATACGGGTTACATGGAGGCAACAACTAGAAACTCTGTCTGCCACTACATGTAAATCTATACGCTCAACGAAAACATGAACTGAACCCAGCCTAAAAGTAGTTGTCCAGAGTAGTGCATTCTAGGGAATTGGTGCAGCTCTACTTTATTTATGACATATCTTTGTGGTCCAAAGAAACATTGAATAAAATGGTAAACACAAGATCCCCTCGACACACACTATGCAGCAAATATACAGAACAAACAACAAGATTAATGTGTATGAAATTGCCCCAATAATCAATTGATACAAATTGTCTTCATTCGGTTTGATTTTAAACCACATATATACGACAATCTGTCTATATCGGCGAATGTTGTAACTAAAACATATTGGGGGTCATTTACTAAGGGCCCGATTCGCGTTTTCCCGACGTGTTACCTGAATATTTCCGATTTGCGCCAATTGTACCTGAATTGCCCCGGGATTGCACGCGATCGGATTGTGGCGCATCGGCGCCGGCATGCGCGCGACGGAAATCGGGGGGGCGTGGCCGAACGAAAACCCGACGTATTCGGAAAAACCGCCGCATTTAAAAACCGAAAAAGTGTCGCTTGGGGAGCGCTTACCTTCACCTGGACCGAGGTGGTGCATTCCGGCGCGATGAGATGACTTTCAGCGCAGCAACACCTGGTGGACGGCGGAGGAACTACCTTCTTAAATCCCGGCCGGACCCGAATCCAGAGCAGAGAACGCGCCGCTGGATCGCGAATGGGCCGGGTAAGTAAATTTGCCCCATTGTGTACCACCAACATATCCACAGGAGTACATGGACAATCATTACATCTTTTATCCTATATAGTGATATCCACTGTAATCATATGCCTCTATAGTGATAATACCTTAATAAGTTCCCATATATTCCGAGCTGAAATGTCTGATTTGTGTACTCCAGTAGCGGCAGTATCGTGTAGCCTGCCAATTGATGACTGGCTACTCCCTCCACTTGATTGTAGGACAGCGCAGAATGTGTTGGCGATATATTCTTTCACCATCCTCTGCCCTGCACCTATAATGACAGTGCTCTGTGATGGTGTGAAGAAGCTGTGCCATTGTCTAGTTTTTCTTTTAGCAGCAATAAAAGTGTGGTTCTACCAGTACTCCAGCAAATGTGCCATCCATTTCTCATCAGATATATGCGAGGAAATGATGTCTGGAATATGGTAAATAAGGCATGGGGAACTCCAGACACTGGAGAGGCTTAGTGCAAAGCCGCTGGAGTGCAGAATGAGGTGTGAAATGAAATAGCCACGGAGGCACCAGCTTAGCTAATAGACAGCAGTCAGATACAATATAGCCGCGTCTTTTCTGATTGAAACGTCTGTGCTTGAGAGCGTATGAGAGGCTCCTGCACATGTACCTGCTAGGAAATACATTTGCTGGGCACATGAGCAGAACACGGGCAGCAACCCAACAAGACGCATAATTGAATGCAGAGGCGTAAAAGTGAACAAAGCCGTTAGTGGGATACTGGATGGCAGCAGCAAGAATTATGGCTCACCGTCCCGATTTATTAAAAAATAAAATCCTAATGGTCCTTCAAAAGAAGTGTATACATAGTTTCTTCCTTCTGTACAATTGATTAACAGGATTGTTTATTTCCTATGAGTGTAGTCGCTATATGACTTCCATTTCATAGACATACATTTACCCTTCAGTATTGGGAGTTTAACCCTTACAAAATGCAGCTTACGTTTTGTGTTCCTGTTGATGAGGGTGAGTATAACAGACTATACTAGTTTAGCTTCTTTAGGGGTTGTCCTTCAACTATGCCACACCCCCGAGCAGCAAATCTGCCCAATTATGCTGTGCTGTATCTTTCTCGCTGCACTTTCACGATCAAAGGATAGTTGGAAGACCACCTCTGTTAAGGGTGCCCATTATTGCTAGTTGGATGTGCCATAGCTTCATTACCATAGAGGATATACAAAATTATAGTAAAACACATTCCGCCAATTAATATTTAATTAATAGTCGGTATGTGTTTTTTAGTAATTTTATTATTTTCAGATTTTTCCTGTACTGATCTAGTGTTAAAGCTGTTAACGTGTATGACCAATAGTATATTTTGATGTAGATTTTGTGAAAGAAAATTCCTGTGTTAAAGGGTTTTCTCCCAAATTTGAAAAACATGGCTGTTTTCTTCCAAAAACTGTGTCACACCTGACCATGGTTTTTTGCAGGTATTGTAGCTCCGCTATATAGAAATGTATGGAGTTTAGTTGCAATGCCACATACTACCCATGGTCAGGTGTGCCACTGTTTTTGGAAGAAAGCAGCCTTGTTTTTCAACCTTGGGAGAACTCCTTAAAATTTTCCTTTTACATCTGCATATGAGGCTTTTTGTAATGGAGATTCTCATTTGAATCCCCCATATTTCTAGTGAAATCCATCAATTACACAGAGAATGTAGGGCCTGCCGCTCAGAGAAACCAAGAGTCGTTACATTTTGGACCCTAGGCTACGTTCACTTATGTTGTAACCCTGTGCTGTAAGGTTACCTAAGGCATTTTCCCGCATATCTTAACATGAGTTTGATTCTCAGCCTGAAAGCAGAAGGTGGTGTGAACATCGGCAACAGCCAATGTTTGGTTGCTGCTGATGTTCAGGGTATTTCCTTATATGGACAGTTACATCACTGGGAACCTCCCAGAGTATACGCTCAACGGAGGCGGGGTATGGGTTCAGTACAGTTGCATTCCACTCATAGGCTATTATGGCCTCCAATGACGGTATACGTCGCTCAGTGGTAGAAAGCGGGATGGAAAGACTTCCATGCTTTCCATTCCTGTAGGTTCCGGCATAAGAGGCCTCAATGTAACAGCATATGTCTATGGATATGTTCCCCATATATGCTTAAAATATCTATAAAACAAGAAATGAATGTAGCTGAAAAGGGTTTACAAAGCCCTTGAAATATTTTTAAGAATTGGTTACAATACATTTCTAAACCCTAACCACATTAGAGTGGTGCTTCAAATGGAAATGTGACTGCTATAGTGGAGATCCTAGTGTCTCGTGGTGCCATTCATAATGTTTATAGCATTCTCAGCTTTTGGTTGCAAAATAATAACTGGACCAGACGAGCCTCAACCCTTTTCCAGAGCAGAGAACTTATTCTAGGAGCATCTCTCACTCTGGAGGACTTGGCATGTCCAGGGCTTACATTGTAGTAGAAATATGTGTTCACATGATATCCCCAATAATGGCTCCTTCGAATGCTTATTGCTTTTAGCAAGGGGTTACCCAATTTTTCATTGTGCAGTTTTAAAGGACACCTGTCATCAGGTCTGTCTCACTTGTCCTGTCACTACTACCTGTTGGAGCAGCTCACAAGGATCCCATCCCAGCCTTTATCTAGTTATTTCATACATTATTCATTGTAAAATCATCTATTTTTTATCATGTAAATGAGGCTGGTCACATGGTCAGAGGCAGTGATGTCACTCCTGTTACCCCTCCCCTCTCCTCCCCCTGCTCATGTCTGTGTGTAATGTATAGTAAAGCATGGCTAGTGTGTGCTGCATCTGCTGACATGCTGCATCCTCCTAATATACAGGTGAGAGACACAGACATCAGCTACACAAGTACCTGACATGTTCTGCTATAACATGGCTGCCTGGAGCTGTTGTATCTCTCCTATACACACACAGGCTGCAGGGGGCGCCAGCACCAGGAAGCACATGGAGAAGCCATCACACCAATATACCTCACACCATTATACAGGCACTCAGTCATGTGTATAGGAGTATCTCATACATACACACAGGCTGCAGGGGGCGCCAGCACCAGGAAGCACATGGAGGAGACATTACACCATTACACCTTACACCATTATGCAGTCTGTCAGTCAAGCACTGGGGGTGTGGCTGTGCCTCCCACTCATGAATAAGGTGGACAGCTTGAATATGCTAATGACTCTTGGACATTTCACAGGTCATTTGCATACAGCTTTAGGACCTCATTGCTTAGGTTTACAGGCATGTAGAGGGACAATGAAGGGTTAGAGGCAATGCTCTCTAATGGCAGTTTATATAAATATATTTAGATTAAGGGGGTTAATTTGCCTGACGGGTTCTCTTTAAGAATATTACTACTTTTGTTTAGACTATAATTGTCTTTCTCCTTCAAAATCCATTTGATTAACCTGATTAACTAATCTGATTTTGGAGAAGCCATATGAGAAGTGCAAACAGTTCTTTTCTGGGATTGTAAGCAATAGCACACACTTCTCAGTGGGGTGTTTGTCCTCAGTGCCGCGATGTGGTGACACCTCTTCTTCCGCTGCTTTACATGTTCTGTCATTCAGCAAGAGGCAGCCTGCCCTAGCAGCGCTTGTACGCACCCTGGATGCTTGGTGCAGGCTTGTCTCTTCAAGTTTTCTTATTGTGCCCTGATGCCTAGTTAGTTCTTATCAGGACTAATACCATGTGAAGCACTAGCCTTCCACTCGTCACACAAACCTACATCAAGATCCCCGCCGTCTGACGAAAATCGCTCAAGGCAGCGCAGGGTTCCTCCACACAGCCAGAGATTTATCTTCCATAACTCCTTCCTTGCCACTTCCAACTAGGCTCACCAGTTCCAGATCAACGCATTGAGCACTGGTTTCATAGCTCTTGCTCCATATCTCCAGCATAAAAAAACTGTGTAGAAATCAAAAAACATATCCGTCCCCCCCTCAAAATAAAGATTCAGTTTGCTAAGAATCCAGCATGGCCATCTTTATTTCCCATACATTCCATTTTTAGAGATTGCCGAAACAGAATGACAAGTCATTCTTAAAGCAATTTTCTTTTGTTTCTGAAATATTCAAATATTATTTTTATATAATAGTATGGTATATGACTTTAAAACAATAAATTTGTGGCACAGGAAAAGCCGGCTGATCCAGACTTCTGACTTATAATTTCTTTATTTTTATTATTAAAAACCCATAGCACTGCACGTTTCGGCTTCTGTCCGAATCCTTCATCGGGTGAAATTAGTCGTCTTCTGTTGAGTTGGAACTTTATATTGAACACAAAAGGGGAAAATGCTCTTAAGAAAGAAAAGAATCGTAAAGAAGTTATTTTAAAAATTTTGCTGTCATGTAGGCTTTCAGGGTTCATCCAGGTGTTTGGTTACTTTCCTGTAGTGATGATGGACGCTTGTACAATGCATCAATGGGACATCAATGTAGGACAAATAAGGAGGAGGACATTCAGAGCTTTGGCACACAAGCTGCAGACAAGAGTTCTTCGGACAGACCTTTAAAATGTCAATCCCTGAATGTGGATATATTACATTTGTAGGACAGTCTTAAAGAGGACCTGTTACCCAATTTATCGGCACTTACTAAAGTAAGCAGCTCCTAGTGCTAGATCAAACGCCGCAGTGTTAGAGTGATAGCGTTACTGGAAACCTCCGGTAATGCTATCAAACACTGCGGCGGGGTACAATGTAATTATCGGACCGCTCGCAAAGCTGTCCGACGTGTTCATGAGGGTGCGGGGTTGGGGCGTGGCTAGGGAGCGAGCGGGGCAGTCCGGGGAAGAGGCAGCGCCTCGGACCGCCCCCTCATGAATACATCGGACCGCTTTGCGAACGGTCCGGTGATTACACTGTACCCCGCCGCAGTGTTTGATAGCGTTACCGGAGGTTTCCGGTAACGCTATCACTCTAACACTGCAGCGTTTGATCAAGCACTAGGAGCTGATTACTTTAGTAAGCAGCTCCTAGTGCCAAAAATTTAGGTGACAGGTCCTCTTAAAAGGGGTTGTCTGGTGTCGACAGTGCACACTTGCTCCAGACCTAATGTATTGGTTAGGCACTGTCGATACAACCTCATTACTGAGCCAGGGGTGATAGGAGGCGCCATTCTCGCCCACAGGACAGACCTGGGGTAGTTTCATCATTATTTTTACACCACCTGGGGCTGATATAAAGAAAAATTCCTGGAAAACGTCTTTAAAGAAACACCACACAGCTTCTGAGGAGCCATCCGATGCTTATTTTACCTTTAACTGTGTTCTTTACTTGTTGTTGAGATCACCTGCATCACAATCTTTCCCATAAACATTGCATCTGAGCAACACAGTGGCTTAGTGGTTAGCATTATAGCCTTGCAGCGCTGGGGAACAGGGTTAACATCTGAAAAGAGTTTGTATGTTCTCTCCGTGTTTGCATGGGTTTCCTCTGGGTCCTCTGGTATCCTCTCACACTCCAAAACATACTGGTAGGTTGATTAGATTGTAAACCCAATCGGGAACAGGGACCGATTTGGTAAGTTCTGTGCAGCGATGCGTAATCTGTGTGCGTTATAAAATAAATGAATTATTTCTTTCTGATGCGGTCTCACACAAAATTTTGGTAACTATCGTTAGACTGGCATTGTAGTACAAACTGAAGTGCCTATGCCAAGCTGCTTTGTGCCAACACACAAGTGAACAGCAACCATTCCTACATTGTTTCTAATTGTGGAGATGGTTTTGTACACAAATCCATGCCTCTAAATATAGCCAATATCTTTACCCTGGCAGCTTGGTAACAAGACCTGGCAATCTGACCCCATTGGAAAAATAGTCGTGGGCCAACAGTGTTATGCTGTCTTCTTCACACTTCACAGATGATATGAGATTAATTGTGCCTTCAATTGTAGCATTTACTGTATATTTGTAGTAATTAAACCCAGATACTTATAAATATGTCCGTAAGATTTATTTATTCATGTTTTTTTAATAGAAGCTTTTTTTCTATATTATTATGAGGACAGCTAGGGAATTTTTAATATCCTTATAGGTGTTACATTTCATTGGCATCCTGCTGATGATGGTGAAATGACTACTGAAAAGTAATCTCTACAGAACAGGAAGTTTTTCTGAGATAAGGTTTCAGGATTTAAAAAGCTGTGAAGTGACATGCAAAATGTCAGACAACAGATCCAAAAATACTGAAAAAAACATTATTTGAACCGTTGCCTGAACAGTACCGTTTTATCTAGTTATTCTTGAAGAACGTGATTGAACACATTGCAGCTATGATTATGAAGCGTTCCTCACTGATCTATCACAGCCTCACAGGCATTGGGATTACAGCAATCATTGACTGATAATTGACTAATTTTTACATATTTCAATAGTTTTTTCAAAGTTTTGGTGAGAGCTTTGGCCACCCATAAAGCCACCACTACTGTAAATATCTCAATATTCTTGTTTTGAAGAATTAAAGAGGCTGTGTACTTATGTTAAATGGTGCCTTATTTTATTTATGGAAAGGGTCTTATTTTATTTTTGTCTCTGAAAAATAGGTTATTTTTAATGATTGTTTTCCTTCTTAAACCAAGAAATCTACATTTATTCAAATGTAATCATTTCATCATATTCTGGACCATCATCAAAACTCTCCAAACCCTGAATCACATAGTGAATTTCTTGTGACTATATTGCCTATAGAGTCATTTTTAGCGATAGCACCTTCCTTAGATTAGCTGCTCTTGTCCATGTAGCTTCTTGTGGACATTGCATTTGTCAGCTCCCTCTTCCCTGCTGCTGCCTTCATCTCCATTCTGACTTGAGGTGAGAGGCTGGAGGGGGGCAGACTTCAAACAGTGATCTTCTAAACTGAGAATCCCACCATATATATGATGGTAGATACCTTTCTGTCTCCTAGGCCAACGTTCCCCAACCGCCAGGCCGCAGCCAAATAACTTAAACTTAAAAAAATATTCTATACATAACTCTGGCTTCTTCTTCCCGTGGCTCTGTCTTCTTCTCTTCTTGGCAAAGTGGGCAGAGGCACAACTAGACATGCCTCTGCCTGCTTTGTTAGGAAGAGTAGACAATGGAGCCACAGGGAGAAGAACGTTGGAGGTAAGTATAGAGTTTTTTTAAAGGGGTTCTGCTATGGACATTTCATTAGCTAGGGTGGCAGTGGCCAAGCCTTCTAGGGGGCCCATGGCCATGGAAACCTTCCATAAAATTTTATACTAAGAAGGACCTTCACCCATGTAATCCTTGTTCAACTGTTCCTGCTTTCAATACACATGTACACAAGAGCCATTTCAGGACCTTTCAAGGTCCTCCATAGGCACTGAAATCGCAGATTGAAAGAAGGCAGAAGGACGCATCCTCCATTTTCCAAGAAGCTTGATTCTAGTACCATATGTAGTAAGTGAATATCATTAATACAGCCCAGGGCTAATGGCAATCTTAATCCATCTCTGAAGGGGGGCTCTGCTGTGGATATATTATTAAAGGGAGGCTCTGCTGTGGACATTTCATTAGCAAGAGGGGGACTCTGCTGTGGACATTACATTAATGAGAGGTCTGCTGCTGAAGATTTTATTTGTGAGGGGAGGCTGCTGGACATTATACTAGTGTGGGGTAGCTGCTGCTGGACATTTTATTAAAGAGTAGCAGCTGAATTTCCCACCCTAGGCTTATACTCGAGTCAATAAGTTTTCCCAGTTTTTTGTGTTAAAATATTCTTATACTTTTATGCTTATACTCTAGAGTATGTACAGTATGTATATATTTTTTTTCTTCATAGTGAAAAGGCCAAAGACAATGGGGCACATTTACGAAGGGTCCACAGCCGCGAATCCGTCGGGTTTTTCCAGAATATTTCCGCTTTGCACTGTATTTCACGGGATTGTGGTGCACACGACCGATTTTTTGCGCAATCGCGCCGACTTTCACGCGACAGAACTCGGGGCGTGGCCACCGGACAACCCGAAGGATTCGGAAAAACCGCGGAATTTAAAAAGCCATTTGTGTCGCAAGATCAAGCACTCACATACACCAGAAAAAAGCAGGTGAACTCCGGCGGACCTCGGCGAAGCAGCGACACCTGGTGAATATCGGCGCACGGACCTTAGTGAATCCCGGCAGAACCCGAATCAGCGTCGGACAACCCGCCGCTGGATCGCGACTGGACCGGGTAAGTAAATGTGCCCCAATATATAGGTGTGTCGGATGCTATAAAAAAAGGGATATTATACTGCCCAGTTTTCTGTAGCCTCCTTCTTATAAAGACTAACAACAGAAACAGGAGGGTCTGCAGAAAATGGGGCAGGGGCTGCAGGAAAGGGGCATTTTACACCAGGCTGCTGGAAATGGCACATTATATGGGTTGATATGGGGTATTTGCAGGGCGACCATTTTTTTTCCCCTCCAAGGGACAATGGTAAGGGGGTTACCCAACCCAGTCCCTGGAGAATAAAAGATTTTGGGTGCAGCTGGTTCCTGGATACAACTTTACTTTCTATATTACTTTATATACTTTACTTTGTAATAAACTTTATGTATTGTTTATGTAAATTAACTTCAGATGCTACTGGGGCATGGAGTAGCCTGGCCGAGTCCAGGAGCTAAGGCTACTCCACACCCATGTAGCCTCTGAAGTGTTACCTCCCTGGACATCCCTGCAGCACTCTTCGGCTATTCAGCCAGTGCCCAAGCATGCACAGTAACTTACATATCTTATATACAGGGACCTCTGAAGTTCATACACATAAACAAAAGATAAACTTTTTATTTAATTAGGGGGGAAAGATTAGGCAAAGGCAGTGTAGGGCTTAGGAGATGGAAAGGAATCTATCAACAGGAATACCTCTGTCAGTGTATGTCTGATGGTAGGTTTCCTTTAAAGAGAAGATTCTCCTCTCTTCAATGACACCATAAGCATTAATAGAAGACATAGCAGTTTGTAACTACGGCTTATTTTCAGTGTAGGGCTTATATTTCAACCCTATCCTGAAAAGGCCGAGAAATCCTGCTACGTATTATTTTAGGAATAAGTCTCAGATTCAGAGAAATAAAGTACTTCCCCCTTTCTGGCTTCCTGTTCCTGGGGCATACTCGTCTAGTGCCCGATTGTGCCAAAAGTGTCGATGGTTATGTGACGTCTGTAGCCAGTGGCCACAGAGGTCACCGAAAAGAAAATGGATGACTTCAGACATGTGACCTATCTGCCTTCTGTGACCACTGAGGCCACTCATTGTTTGGTTTGATTGCCAATAATTTTGGCGCTACAAAAGGCATTGGAGAAGCGTTCTGTAGGAAGTCTAGCAAGTCTACTAATGCTGAAGTATTGATGGCCTGTTAAATGGTACCGTTTGTTAAAACTTGCCGTGATATTGAGATGTACCATATATATTCGAGTATAAGCCTAGTTTTTCAGCACAAAAAAAATGTGCTGAAACTCCAAACTCGGCTTATACTCGAGTAAAAAAAATATAGGTTTTTGTGGTAAAATTAGCGGCCTCAGCTTATACTTGGGTCGGCTTATACTCGAGTATATACGGTATTTAATTTGGGGTTTAAATATATGATGCTTTATCATAGTTTTTACATATAAGATTATTTTGCGTTATCCATGTGCTGTATTTTCTGTGTTACATTTTCTAGTAATCTTGGGACGCTAGTGTTTGATTTGTTTGCATTGTTGTCTAGTTAAGCAATGTATAAAGGCTTGTTTCAGCTGAGCTTCCAGAAATTTGGTAGCTTTACCTTTCATCCGATACCACTGCTATTATATTATATTTGTATCTGTTTAAAGCACTTCTCAGATACAATTAAAGTATCACTAGCATTAGATTACACAGGTTATTACTGGCTCCCATTTCATCTGTTTCAGAAAGATGAAAGGCTAATTGACCTCACTGAAGTCTGAACCTATGACCTTGAGGTCACAGATACCTTTTTCTGTATGAGGCTTTCTAGATGCATTCTAGTGTATTTATGGCATTCTGACTTTTAGTGTCTTGCCTTAACCCTAAAGGTATTTGCTATGTTTGCTTATTGTTTCCAGAAATGGAATGCATTTTCTTCTGCACTTTTCTTTTTTTGCTTGCGATGGTGTAATAATAAAAATCTTTATTTATATGGCACCATCATATTTTGTAGCACTTTATAAATCTTAAGGGACATATACAAATAAAATACTATATTACAGAGTACAAACAATCATATGGAACAATAGGAGTGATGGCCCTGCTCACAAGAGCTTACAGACTATTAGGATGAGGGGGTGACACAAGAGCTTACAGTCTATGAGGATGATGGGAGACACAAGAACTTACAGTCTATGAGGACGAGGGGGTGACACAAGAGCTTACAGTCTATGAGGATGAGGGGTTTACACAAGAACTTACAGTCTATGAGGACGAGGGGGTGACACAAGAGCTTACAGTCTATGAGGAGGAGGGGTTTACACAAGAGCTTACAGTCTATGAGGATGAGGGGGTGACACAAGAGCTTACAGTCTATGAGGATGAGGGGGTGACACAAGAGCTTACAGTCTATGAGGATGAGGGGGTGACACAAGAGCTTACAGTCTATGAGGATGAGGGGTGACACAAGAGCTTACAGTCTATGAGGATGAGGGGGTGACACAAGAGCTTACAGTCTATGAGGATGAGGGGTGACACAAGAGCTTACAGTCTATGAGGATGGAGAGGGTGACACAAGAGCTTACAGTCTATGAGGATGGAGAGGGTGACACAAGAGCTTACAGTCTATGAGGATGAGGGGGTGACACAAGAGCTTACAGTCTGAGGATGAGGGGGTGACACAAGAACTTACAGTCTATGAGGATTAGGGGGTAACACAAGAGCTTACAGTCTATGAGGATGAGGGGGTGACACAAGAGCTTACAGTCTATGAGGATGAGGGGTGACACAAGAGCTTACAGTCTATGAGGATGGAGAGTGTGACACAAGAGCTTACAGTCTATGAGGATGGAGAGGGTGACACAAGAGCTTACAGTCTATGAGGATGAGGGGGTGACACAAGAGCTTACAGTCTGAGGATGAGGGGGTGACACAAGAACTTACAGTCTATGAGGATTAGGGGGTAACACAAGAGCTTACAGTCTATGAGGATGAAGGGTGACACGAGCTTACAGTCTATGAGGATGAAGGGTGACACAAGAGCTTACAGTCTATGAGGATGAGGGGGTGACACAAGAGCTTAGTCTGAGGATGAGGGGGTGACACAAGAGCTTACAGTCTATGAGGATGGAGAGGGTGACACAAGAGCTTACAGTCTATGAGGATGAAGGGTGACACAAGAGGTATAAGAGCTTGTATAATGGTCCAGACATTCTTTACAAGGGAACAGAATAAAATAATTTAATAAATAAAAATACTGCTGCTTGCACCAGTCATCAGCTTCCATCCTATATACAAAGTCCAAGGTGAATGGTACTGCAGAGAAGCCTTAAGCTTGGTATCTGGTGTTTGCTGGATAGCAGACTGGTGGAGGACACAGGATGGGTTAGTAGTCAGAGAGTTGACATTTCATGCAGTTATCAAGTATTATAGACTTGCCTAAAGAGAGAGGTTCTAAGAGCACGTTTTAAACTTAGGAGTTTGTGTATTAGTCCAGGGAAGGTCATTCCAGAGAACTGGTGCAGTTCGGAACATGTCCTGGAGACGTGCAAAAGAGGTTCGAATTAAGGTAGAGATTAAGCTTACATCACTGGCAGATCGAAGAGCACCGGTTGGACTGCACATTGCGCAAGAAGTGTTCATTGGCTTTGATCTGATGTCTAGTTTGTTCGTATCTCTGAGGAGGTTTGTCTTCTGAAATTCACAGCCCCCAAGTTATAGAAACATTCAAGCAACTGCATGTCAAGCGCTGAATTATTAGTATACCTTGTACTGAGGACTGTACAATAGAAAATGTCACCTATTCCATCTTACACTGTAGGCTTCTCCCAAATCATCTGAACCTATTGATGCCATTATACTTGTGAAACCTATTGCTTTGAATCAAGATTTAAGAGAACCAATCTATGTATTGATTTTAGGGAGTTTAAATCTACTTTGTAACCTTGACTGTATTCTGGGGTCCATACCTCAGAAGATCCAAACTGCACTTGATGGATCCTACTGGGTGCTATTTCGGGGTTTCCTTTATCGTATAAATAGGTGTCCATGCATCTTTTTGTCTGAAGTGGCCTCACTGAGGTGGATGGAAAGCTGGTATAGGTGCAGCCTACTTACGGTTCCTTCTTGAAAACCGGATACTTTAATGCTTTGTCATCACCCAAGACAAGCAGATGCAAGGGAACTAAAATGATCACCCTAATATAAAAGTAACAGATTCAGGGACATATAACATTTCTGGATAACCCAAAATCACAGTCAATAGTATTTGTATTAGTATAAGAAAAGACGATAATTATATATATATATATTTTTTTATTTTTATTTTTTTTTTTTTATATATATTACATGCATTTATTTATTGTATGGTTCCCCATATATTGCTTGAAGGTTGTGGTGTACAAGGTCAAATCGTTTTATTTTTATATGTAATAGAGTTAGGAGACCTGATTCTTCAAAATCATTATATTAATTGTACTATCTTCAGGGCTAATACCTAACACTGTCTGCAGATTTCTATTTTCAGAAATGCTGACAGGTTCCCTTTAAGGGTTGTAGAGAGATATATTTTTCTGTAACATAAAAACTTTTTGGATCTTTCACATATTTTGGAGGGAAACTTCTTGTGTTTGCAGTTTCTTAACAATTTCCTGCTATATTACAATACCATAAATAGAATCTTTACTGAGAGCAATAACCAACCGTTCCTTGGGCATGTCTGTCAGCAGTATCGGACTATCTACCATCCAGTACTGACTGCTGACTGATTGGTAAGAAAAGCTTGAAGATCAGCCCTGGAGAATGTTGCACAGGTAAAGGAAGGTTTAGCTTTAATAAAGTAGTAAAACAATAGACATAAAACATTACAGGCAGTCCCCGGGTTACCTACAAGAAAGGTTCTTTAGGTTTGTTCTTAAGTTGAATTTGTATGCAAGTCGGAACTGTATAGTTTAGAATTGTAGCTCCAGCTAATTGGATTTTCAACATTTTTTGCTTTAATGGGAACAGGGATTATCAATTAAATGTCATTACAGACACTTTACAGCTGATCATTGCAGCCTGGGACTAAAGTAACATCGAGAGAGCTTCACCAGAGGTCACAGGGGGCAGAGAGGTCTGTCTGTAACTAGGGTCGTCTATAAGTCGGGTGTCCTTAAGTAGGGGACCGCCTGTATATAACTTCTAACTAAGTTCAACCTTAGACTGTGTATTTATCGTTTGAAAAAATCTGCTGCTGTCTCTTGGATTTCTTCTGCAGATTGGTAGCTTGATGTGTGGATCTGCATGTAGACTAGGCCCATATCAACAATCCAAATCCATTTAGAAGAAAACCGTGTGACGCCGTATGAACTTACATGCAAATATTGCCATAAAATTAATGGTAGAATCTAAAAAAATGTTCTGTCATATGTCCATAAACTTAACTATTTGCTAAATACTTAATAAAAATTTGACTTTATTTAAGAGTTGTCAAACGCAAATACACTTGGGGGTCCCATTAACCAAATTTCGGTGGATAAAGGGCTGCTTAAGATGTAAATATAATGTTCAATAGTTTATAAGCTGTTCCATTAACTGATTACTTACACCTAGAATTGGTAAACTTGGAGCATGGGAGGGGGAGCAGGAAAGCATGAGAGTATATGTGCTAGAGCTATTGTTGGGCCTGGAGCAGAAGCCCCAATGAAAATCCGGCCATGGCTGTTTTGGCACTGTGTCTAAAATTGGAATTAGGTTTTCACTAAGTGCAGGCCTCATGGGCCACCTAAAATAAGGCGGGTGCACCGATTCTGCTAATAACCCTTGTGTCTGACATGTGGTTTATAGGCACATGTATTTCCATTGACCATTGATGGAAAATGAGTTAAGTTTACATGCTGCAATTTTTTTCTAATAAGCTCTTGCAATGCAAAGATCGAGTTAAGTTCACTTAAAAAATTCTGCTTAAATCTGCTACACACGGCATTAGATTTCTGCAATAGATTGAATGGCGTTGGAATTAATTATACAGACATTCTAGAAACATTCCAGACCAAGTGCAGAGGGCCTCCAAGTATGGATTGCAAATGGGGTTCAGTAAAAGATAATAATATGCTTATCAAATGTTTGATGAAAGGGATCCTCACCAGAACGGAATTCTTTGCATAATTACATAATGCTTTCTAATGTAGATGGGCATAATGTTGTGTTGCTGTAAGAAGGGGCATCCTTTGGGGTCATGGAGAAGGGGCGTCCATGGGGATCATGGAGTCAGGCCATCCATTGTGAACATGGAGAAGGGGGCTTTCCATGGGTGTCATGGAGAAGGCTTATCCATGTTGTGTCATGGTGAAGGGCTATTCATGGGGGTCATCGAGAAGGGTTTATCCATGGGGTCATTGAGAAAGGCCATCCATGGGGGTCATGGAGAAGGGCCGTCTACGGGGCTTATGGAGAAGGGCCGTCTACGGGGCTCATGGAGAAGGGCCGTCTACGGGGCTCATGGAGAAGGGCCGTCTACGGGGCTCATGGAGAAGGGCCGTCTACGGGGCTCATGGAGAAGGGCCGTCTACGGGGCTCATGGAGAAGGGCCGTCTACGGGGCTCATGGAGAAGGGCCGTCTACGGGGCTCATGGAGAAGGGCCGTCTAGGGGGCTCATGGAGAAGGGCCGTCTACGGGGCTCATGGAGAAGGGCCGTCTACGGGGCTCATGGAGAAGGGCCGTCTACGGGGCTCATGGAGAAGGCCGTCTACGGGGCTCAAGGAGAAGGGCCATCTACGGGGCTCATGGAGAAGGGCCGTCTACGGGGCTCATGGAGAAGGGCCGTCTAGGGGGCTCATGGAGAAGGGCCGTCTACGGGGCTCATGGAGAAGGGCCGTCTACGGGGCTCATGGAGAAGGGCCGTCTACGGGGCTCATGGAGAAGGGCCGTCTACGGGGCTCATGGAGAAGGGCCATCTACGGGGCTCATGGAGAAGGGCCGTCTACGGGGCTCATGGAGAAGGGCCGTCTATGGGGGTCCTGCAGAAGGGGCATCCATGGGGGTCACTGTCAGCATGTACTGTTCTGAACTTGTGACGTGAACTTGACTATGGCCGTGGCAGATGTAGGGATATATTGGCGGGGGGGGGGGTTCTTTTGTTATACAGAAAATGTATAATAAAAAAAATACACAAATAATACAACTTAGAGCAAAATTATATTTAAAGGGGTGTATATAATTAGATATACATTTTACAGTTTTTGTAGTAACAATGACTACCAAATCTTGTCTGGACGCCTCTGTTGAAATATCTTCCGTAGAGAATTCAGCTTTTCCAAACTCTTGTGCATTACCCAGTGGCCGCATGCATTGCTGGCTCCAGACAAGGAATACAGCTGGAGCAAGACAATGAGAGCAGCCAGGCGCTGTCCTGACTTAATCAGCTGCAGAATTTGTAAACTGCACGTGTCATAGCTGGAAATGTTAGCCCTTTAGTAGAAGCTTGAAAAGGTTAGATCTGATAAAAGCCGTCAGCAGAGGAGGAAAGTGATTTATGAGGATGTAATGACACAAAATGCCTCATTTATCACTCCTATGCAGATAGGTTAACGTCTTCATGTCATTCCTTTAAAAACCGGACTGCTTAGAATTGTCAAAATAGGCGCTTAATTACCCTCTCCCGCCTTTCATTCGGAATTACTTTCGGTTCAATTTTGGTCATTTTTCCCTCAGATTAATTTCCAAATTTTCATATGGTTTTACTTAGAGCCATTCATATTTCAGATTTTTTTGCCGTTGTGTATTACCAGCCTGTTTGAAGTTTTATTAGCTTAAGCTGTCAGGGAGGGGGCACCGAGTCTGCGCTAGTTAAGTCCATTCCTCAGTTTATATTTTGCTACAAGATAAATGGGGTGTGGAAACAGGAATCATTTTGTAGTCAAGGATTGGGGGTTTTTTTTCTTTTACTAATAGAAAATAATTTTCTCCCAGTTGGCACCGTTTTTTCATGTTGAGTGGAGTCCAATGATTGTCCATTATTGCAAGTGAATAAATATTAGAAAATTATGAAAAAAGTATATTTTTCTATGTGTGTTCTGTCAAGTGAATCAAGCATAATCCCATTGCTGGGAACAGCTTTGTTTAAAAGTTATTTGTCATAATTGCATTTTCTTGTCAATCGTAGCTGCTCGAATCCCAGGAGCGAGTTATCCATGATGCCTAAAATTGTTGGCGCCTAGCTGTTTCCTCCGAATTTTCTTAGATCTTTACTAATTCACCCTTTTTCTTTACTCCTAACAATTGAAGACAATTCTAACACTTGGTTTTTGGCTGCTTACATTCCTAGCTTTCCCTTGTAGGTGATGTATATTCCAGTAGCGCTCCTTGAGGATAGAAAAGTGTGATTGGTAATTTAATATAAAAATAAATGTAAATCAACTAAATCACAGTAAACACAGTGGGTGATATACTAGGCTATGTAAAGTCCTTAAATGACATTTACCACCAGGATGAAGGATTGTAAACCAAGCACACTGACATACTGGTGTGTGCCCCCTCTGCCAAGATCTGCTCTTCTTTTAGCTTCCTAAGCCCTGGTTTTTACAAAAAAAAAGCTTTGAAAATTATGCAAATGAGTCTGAGAAGCTCCATGTTTCATAGCTGTTAATAGATCCTGAAGCCCCTCATAATTTTAAACACAATGAGGGGTTTCAGGCTCTTTTAACACCTATGGAGCCTGGAGCCCCTCAGGCGCATTTGCATAGTTTTAAAAGCTTTAAAAAAAAAAAAAACAAGGCATAGGAAGCTATAAGAAAAGAAGATCCTGCCAGAGGGGGCGCGCACCAGTATGTCAGTGTGCTTGGTGTACAATCCTTCATCCTGGTGGTAGATTTCCCTTAAAGGGACTATGTGACCAGTTTTTACCCTATTGAACTACCAGCCTCCTCAGGTAGGGTATGAATTATTCTTTCTAGAATCCCTTCTTTTATGTGAAGACTCCCCGTTAACCTATTAAAAAAAAAAAAAAATTTGCTCGGCGTGGATGCATCACTTTAGATGCCCCTATTTTCACCATGCTTTTGGTGTCATATTAACAATACGAATGTAAAATCTTTTTCAAATGACATATTTGGTTATGTGAACTTTAGAACCAAGGACACAGAAATATAAGATGCAGGTAATGATCCAGTTCCTGTCTATTTAATTAACTGTCTGTTTTGTAGCTCATGGAAACACAATCCTAATGGGATTCTTATCTTGAATATGACACCGGGAGCATGTTTTTAGGTGCTATAGAGCCCAAGATAGGAGCGACTGAAGAGAAATTCCCCCTGCAACCTCTAAAACATGACTGTCTTTTATAGGTAAACGGGTGAGATTTCACATGAAAGAAAGGAAGACTAGAAAGGATATTTGATATGTTAGGATAGTGAAGTAAAATGGTGACAGGTCCCCTTTAAATTTTTATACTGCTTCAGATTTATCAGATATACCTGATTCTGCATTATGATTCTTAAGCATTAGTAGACTGGTCCATAATTGGTGCACAATGGCGCCTGTTAATGAATGTCCTTTTTTTATGAAAGCCATAAAAATGTATGTGTACTTGACCCAAAAAAAATGTCAAGAAAGTGATAAATGTGCCGCAAGACGCAGTTTTTAGTTCGAATTACACCAAGATTGTGATGTTTTTTATGAGACCCTGCAAATGGTAAATGACCTTCAAGTTATTCACAATAAAATGAAAATAATAACTTGAAAATTCAAGTTATTATTGTAAGGGGGGATAAACAAATTCTGTGGAGCCTTTCCTGACCAGTCTATGTGTATTGTACTTGGTATACATCTGGCAGAAATAAAATAGGGTACATACTACTGTAGGGGGTTATCTCCATACTGTACATTCTGTACTGCGCCATCAAATTCCGTGCTGCTTATGGCTGCTCAAGTAAGTGCATATTTTGAGTTACAAATTACTTTTGTATTTACCGTATATACCCGAGTATAAGCCGAGGCCCCTAATTTTACCACCAAAAACTGGGAAAACCTATTGACTCGCGTATAAGCCGAGGGTGGGAAATGCATTGGTCACAGACCCCCCCCCAAGTATATAGCCAGCTTGCCCCCCAGTAGTATACAGCCAGCCCAGCCTGCCCCAGTAGTATACAGCCTGCCCCCAGTAGTATACAGCTTGCCCCCAGTAGTATACAGCTTGCCCCAGTAGAATACAGCTTGCCCCCAGTAGTATGCAGCCTACCCCCAGTAGTATGCAGCCTGCCCCCAGTAGTATGCAGCACTGCCCCCAGTAGTATACAGCCTGCCCCCAGTAGTATACAGCCAGTCCCCAGTAGTATACAGCACTGCCCCCAGTAGTATACAGCTTGCCCCCAGTAGTATACAGCCTGCCCCCAGTAGTATACAGCTTGCCCCCAGTAGTATACAGCTTGCCCCCAGTAGTATACAGCCTGCCCCCAGTAGTATACAGCCTGCCCCCAGTAGTATACAGCTTGCCCCCAGTAGTATACAGCCTGCCCCCAGTAGTATACAGCCTGCCAGCAGTAGTATACAGCTTGCCCCCAGTAGTATACAGCCTGCCCCCAGTAGTATACAGCCTGCCCCCAGTAGTATACAGCCTGCCCCCAGTAGTATACAGCTTGCCCCCAGTAGTATACAGCTTGCCCCCAGTAGTATACAGCACTGCCCCCAGTAGTATACAGCACTGTCCCCAGTAGTATAGAGCTTGCCCCCAGTAGTATACAGCCTGCCCCCAGTAGTATACAGCCTGCCCCCAGTAGTATACAGCTTGCCCCCAGTAGTATACAGCCTGCCCCCAGTAGTATACAGCTTGCGCCCAGTAGTATACAGCCTGCCCCCAGTAGTATATAGTCACCCCAGCCGCCCCCAGTAGTATACAGCCTGCCCCCAGTAGTATACAGCCTGCCCCCAGTAGTATACAGCCTGCCCCCAGTAGTATACAGCTTGCGCCCAGTAGTATACAGCCTGCCCCCAGTAGTATAGAGTCACCCCAGCCGCCCCCAGTAGAATACAGCCTGCCCCCAGTAGTATACAGTGAGCCCAGCATTAAAAAAAAACTTATATACTCACCCTCCGGTGGCCCCGATGCGTAGTGCTGCTCCCCCGATGTCCGCGCGGCTCGTCTTCAGGCTTCCGCGCCCGTCTTCTTTCTTCTGCAGGGCGCCGCCATTGTTCTTCCCCCGGGCGGCGCCTAGTATGACGCGCCGCTGCTGACGTCATGCTAGGCGCCGCCCGGGAGAAAAACAATGGCGGCGCCCTGCAGAAGACGGGCGCGGATGCCTGAAGACGAGCCGCGCGGACATCGGGGGAGCAGCGCTATGCATCGGGGCCACCGGAGGGTGAGTATATAAGTTTATTTTTTTTTTAAGTATACATTGACTCGTGTATAAGCCGAAGGGAAGTTTTTCAGCACATTTCAGCTTGCCCACGAGTTGGTGCAGTTGAAGAAAAACGGTGCACGCGCTGGAGAAATTGCTCATCCTGCTCCCCTCTACCTGTCTCTGTTAGTCAAGACGAACAGTGAAAAGAGATGCAGCGGGAGACACCAGAGGATGGGCTGGAGCAGTGAGAAGAAGCTGTCTATATATGCAGAGGGCAGAATGGTGAGATCAGGGAAAGGTACATATACATAGTACATAGTAAGTAAAATGGGGTAAAATTTTGTGGGCCAAAGATTAAAATCGGTGTGTGATATTTATATACCATGTTTATGGCTTTTTTCTTGTGACTGTCTCTGTTTGCACCTTGTACATAAGAATACAGGAGGTCCCCTACTTAAGGACACCTGACTTACAGACTTACCCGCTGTGACCTCTGGTGAAGCTCTCTGGATGTTACTTTAGTCCCAGGCTGCAGTGATCAGCTGTAATGGCTGTAATGAAGCTTTATTGATAATCCTTGGTCCCATTACAGCAAAAAAATGTGAAAATCCAATTGTCACTGGGGCAAAAAAAACATTTGTCTAGATCTACAATGATAAAATATACAGTTCCGACTTACATACAAATTCACCTACCTAAGGAACCTATCTTGTTCGTATCCCGGGGACTGCCTGTACATCTTTATTAAGTCCTTTAGGACAACCAGTTAAAATTTTTGATTATTATATTTTTAACATAGTAATTCAAGTCACCAGCCCAGAAAACAAGACCACAGAGCTGTAAGCGCTGCAGTGTACCTGCACATATTGAACATTTTTTAAGTGTTAAGCAATATAAGTCCTATTAAAATTTGCAGAAAATCCACAAAATAATTTGACGTGCCAAAATAAAAAAGTTGAACTGTTCACAACAAACTTTTGCTATTCCGAGATATGTTTCAGATATCACAAACCAGGCCGAATATACCCGCCCAGAATTTATACAGAACTTCTTTGACCACGAAAACCGGGAGAAAAGTCAAGTTTTGTTCCCCTCAAAAGAGCTGGTGCCATTTGATCCCCCTGCATACCTTTAGCAGCGCTGAAGTGCGCAGTATTGAAGCGTAATTACAGGGTTGGGAAGAGGAGAAAGCTGCACTGTCTCCTACCATGCGATCTCTCAATTGTTCTGCGCCGAAATAAAAAGAGCATTCAGCCATGCGGGAGAAGAACTGTCAGAAATCTTCGGCACCCAGCTCTTTGTGAGGCTTTTAAAGACCTTTTCAGGGAATTACATTTAATTAACACAAAAATAAGTGGGAGAATGAAAGAAACCCTCGTTTCAGGGAAATGTAAAGTGTTATAAAATTTCATAATGTTAATACATTAGTAATGTAACCAGAATAGGCGACAGCGGAGAAGTGATGATGTTTGACTCACATGGTACTTATTAGAGAAATATTTGTCTTCCTTTTTACTTTTTTATGAAGGGTAACTTAATGTCTCTAATGCTTCGCCTTTTTATCCCTGTCTCCATTGTGGAAATTACAAATTGCGCTGGTGACATAATGGATCATCCTTCTTTGCCTGAAAGTGCTGCGTGGACTCGTCTGTGCTCGCCGCTTCACACAAATACTGGATTCTGCTCTCCGAGAATAGATCTTCTCTTTCACGATCGCAACCCAGACTTTACCTCGCGCTGGGTCATTTATCCTCAAGTTCATTTTTTTGGCATCAGTTCCTGGAAGCGGGTGCATGAAACTTCTGCTCATCACACGGAGATCATAACCTCGAGTTCTCCAGATCTGAATAACTTTTCCATTCATTTTGCAGGGGTGGCTTTTTACGTTGGCATCAAGTGCTACGATATTCTTCGGGTGTCTAAACGTTGTGAATTTTTTCTGACCATCACAGTTCCAGTTTTCACTATCCCTAAATTTCTACTAAAAGTTAAGAACCTTATTTGTAACAACCTAAAAAGATCATCTACTGCGGTGTATTTATTGCAGATTTTTTTTTCTCATTTATTTTTTCCTTTGTAAAAAAAAAAACAGACTTCACCTCAACAACTGTGTGTGTATTATATTACAGGGGACCAGTGTCGGACTGGCCCACCAGAGTACCAGAGGATCCTCCGATGGGCCATGGTTTAACCCAATACTGAACCCCAGAGGTTCTTTAGAAAACACCATAATTTGGAGGTTGCTAGAGTATACTTCCTGGGGGATAATGAAGAGTGGGCCCCCAAATTGATTTTCTCTGGTGGGCCTAAGAAAACCCAGTCCGACACTGCAGGGGACCGTACTACAATTTTAGACACAAACTACAACATATAGACTCAACATAACTCAACATTTACCCCTTTCTACGGGTGCCCTTTTTTGTTTTCTGTTTTTCAATTTTTTGCTCCCCCTTTTTAATTTCTTAACGTGCCACTGGGATTTAAATGTCTCCAGCAGCTCAGCGCCCGCGATCAGTGCCAGCACCCGTGAGCCCTCCCCATACACCTGCAGCCGACATGTGATGTAATGTCGGTACAGGGTTAAAAATCCATAACTTTTTTATTTTTTTGTGTTTGGAACTTTATACTAATATATAACTTATATTTATACTAATTATAACTAATTTTACTTTGTAGGTGGAATGTAATGGGTGCTGTCACCTATCGTGGGTGTTAACGCATACTGTAGTAAATACCCGGTCTGTATGGAGAGGGCTCAGTCCATGAGCCCCCTCCATACACCCCTTGCTGTGTTGATAAATAAACATAAGCATATAATATAATGGGGTTTTAAAGGTACTTGTTGCCAGATTTTACCCCGCAATGTATGAAATGTCCTTTCTAAATCCCATCTGTTATGTGAAATCTCATCCGTTGACCTATTAAAAAAAAAAACCTCCCCCAAAGTTAGGCAAATGTGACTCTTCTCACCTGATTTTCACGTGAGATAATTAGTTTTTATTGGTTACAGTTCAGACTCCCCAGTCTACTGTTCTATAGCACCTAGAAACATGATTTGTGTGTCATATTAAAGATAAGAGTCTCATCAGGCTTATGCGTCTATGGGCTACGGAACTGTACATACAGGTAGGAACTGGATCTTTATCTGCAGCTTACATTTTCAATTATGTCTTTAGCTGTCTGTATCTCCGGTTCTGTAGCTCACAAAGCCATAGGCCTCATGGGATTATGAAAGATGAGAGCATTATCTTTTGTATGACACACAAAGCATGTTTCTAGCTGCTATAGAACAGAAGATATTGGCCCTACCCCTGCTACTACTAAACTTGACTCATTGTGTGAAAATGGGATGAAAAGAGTCATATTTGCCTGACTTTGGAGAAGATTTTTTTTTTTATAGGTGAACAGGTGAGATTTCACATAAAATAGGAAATTCTAGAGAGGACATTTCACATCCTACCTGAGGAGGCTGGTAGTTTAGTAGGGTAATAGCTGGGGACAGGTTCTCATTGAAGAGGAACTTTCACCCTAAAAAAACACTCTGCTAATAATGGGTTAGAGCTAGGAGCTGCTAGACCGTTTTTTTAGGGTGGGCGATCCTGTTTAAGCTTTGTTGTTTTACTTGCACTAAACCCTAGACCCAATCCTAAGTAGAACTCTCTAACTTTAGTGTTGATTGTTTGATGGTAGTCTACCACCTCCCAATTCACGCACATGTAATACCAGCATTATGAACACATGTAGGACCTCTCTTACATGTAAGGACCCACCTCTTTAGTTGGGGGCCTGGTAACACCCAGTTGTCAATTTACTCATAAATATACTTTCTCTGACGATTTCTGGGGTCTAATGGTTTTTTTTTTGGGATGTCTACTGGTTCAGTATATTCCATTCATGATGAGGTTATTGATTTAATTATTTTATGGCTATTAGAAGACCATCATCATCAGCGGTGGAGTTCTTCTAGTTCAGATGTAGGGGGGGTTTTACTACAAATTTATTAATGTTCGTGATATCATAAAGTGTTCTTTACTGTACGCAGAACAACAAAGTGGAATAGAAGGTCAGGCCGGCATTGTTTCTGTTTGTACTCTGTGATATTGCTTTGTATTGTGCCGGTAGGAGCAATCTTGATTTTCCGAGACTATGCGAGGTGGGTAGGAGCATTATGCAAGAAAGAATGTGCATTAGTCCCAAGCATAAAGCATCCAGTTCTAGCTGTCACCATTTTAATTAGATGAAACAAGGCCGAACACTAATGAAACCTGACTCTCTCATTAACATTCTGAAGGGTTTGGGATACATGTCTGAAGGGGAATCTGGTGAGGGAAACATTGTTTGTTTCTCCTGCAGTGGTATACAGTGATGTTCCATGCAGCTTCAATTACCCTGAAAAGCTTCAGGTTTTCTCATTTATTCTAGTAATAATCTAAGATTATACAGATTAAAACAGTCACATATATATTCTAGACTCTAAATGCCCTGGGTTTAGACTGTATTATATTGGCCAAAATTCCCTTTTTTTTCAGGATTTGGATTGTATACAGAAGTTTTGTAACAAAAAATATAAATACTTCATAGCTATTATTCTCCGAGGGACTGCATTTTTGAAAAAAACAGCATAATCGGGGGTGAAAAATAAAATTATAAAGTTGCAATCATCCTTTCATTCTGACGCTTACTGGGTTCCTGGTTGTCCCCACTTCCTGATCCCGTTTTGACTCCAAGGAAATGTTAGCTAATCACTGATTGGTGAGTAGTAATAGAGGATATACAAGTCGAGAACGCACCCCTTTAGAGTGGTTTAGATAAATGTGGTTATTCCCTTTGTCGGTTACCCAGTTTGATGTACATCCGGTGAAAGCAGAAGGATACATATCAAAGATTTTTTTTAATTGGAATGGCGCCCACATTAGTGATTTTCCAAGGTTACGGATCTACACTATAAAGTAGATTCATGACTTTTATTGTTAGATTACAGGGTTTCGAAGATCTACCATCTCCTTCCTTAGATCTGAAAACAATAAATGCGTTGGTGTACAATTTTGTATGCAGTGAAAATTCCTACATATAAGAATGGGGGTATCTTTTGACCCATCGTCATGCTCATATTTGTTTAAAATAAAGTCCATAAAAATACTTTCTTGTGTGGACATCCTCTACAACCTTGGAAAGTAACTGCTCCTGTAAGGGTTGTTACAGTCTAAAAAGAAAACCTCTTGGTACATATTTTTCTGGTAGTGAGTAGGGAGGTAGAACCCAGTGGGTAAATTCTAGTAAAGCAAAGGTAGGATGAAAGGGGACAAAAATGGGTGGAAAATTAACTTTTTTTATCAATACTATTTTAGTGGATTTTTTTGCACATGCATTATTGAACCAACCACCGTGGGTCTTCTTATATGTTGATAAATGGTGGAAACCAGCAGTTTTAAAATGGCATTACAGATTTACCATAGTTGTATGAAGTTTGTTTTAGGCAGTCAACTCCTCTTAAAGGGAACCTGTCACCAGAGTGCTGTTATTATCAGGGGGCAGTTCCTAGCTGATTCAGGTGCAGTTGGAATTTTTCTGCTAGCCTTTACCATTCTTAAAGGATATCAACCAACTAAAAAAAAAAAATTAAAACTCATCCTCGCTCCTCTTCATCTTGATCCTGGGGTTGTCCATCACTTTAAGTTATGATTAGCAGCACAGAGCATGGGGCAAGACATGTCCGGCGCTCCTGGCTGCTAAATATGCACACCCTCGCCCCCTTCCTTTCCCATGGTGGGAGCATGGGAGCGCGAGCTGACGTCATGCAGTAATTCACACCCCTAGCGTGACTTCACCAGGGCTTGCATAATTAGCAGTCCGGAGTGCTGGACATCTTGTCCCCAAGCTCTGTGCTGCTAGTTATTACCTCCTTTTCTAGGAGATCCCGACGTGTCAAACTTAGCGACAGAATGCTCCAGGATCAAGGAGCGGGGTTGAGTATTTATAATTTTTTTTAAAAAATTTAAGCCGTTAGCTTAACTGTGACTTTTCTGTAAAGTGGGTGGTCTATTGCCTGACGGTAGAGAAGCCACTGATGATGTTCACCACTGATTGCTCAGGAATGGTAGGGACATGTATCATTGAAATTGTACCTATTGAAGGAGGTAAAAACACAAACACTCTTTGATTGCATAGAAGAAAAAAAACAGGTCTCGTTTGTGATCCAACTTATCAACCCAAGCTCTACCCTATAAGCCAGATGTTTGATATGTTCTTGCACCTATGACTGTATCTATTAATCAAAATAGTAATTGTTAAATAATGCCCCAAGACACAAATTGCCCATTATAATTTGACCAAATCCACAGTTAATCCAATATGGATGTTATCTAAATCTATTTTAATAAGGTGACAGCACCATGGCACTCCTCATCCTTGGGTGATTCTGGGCCAGTCAGACTAGAAGCGATAAAACCTTTAAGCAATATATATCGTAGCCAAAGTGTAGACCCACCCATCATGTATACAATGCATGGACGTCATCACTTCAGGGAGGATAAAGAACCCTAAGTGGACTCGAGCAGATGCTTCGGAAAGGTTAGTATACAGGTCAAGTGTTGCCACCTCCAGGATTTATTCCAGAATCCGTAAAACAACTTTAATTAGAGTTGTTAGAGATTCGTTTATTGAATGGATACATAAAGTAGAAATATGGAATTGTCGTCAGAACTGGCAGCAAGCCCCGTAGAGTAACCTGCAATACATTACTGGTCATAGACCTATTACCTTGTTATATCGGAGGCCCAGGTTTGAATGGCATGCCCAATAATTATTTTATTGTAATGGGTTGGATCCCTATTTAACAGATCCATAAATGTGATAAAATTGATGTATAGATCTCTTTAGACCTTTAAGCTTTCACCTTTATTCTGCATTAATTAGCTCCAATCAAAGTTGAACAGGCAGGGAATGGCTACAAGTATGTAGATGGTGCTATAATGAATCCGGTCAGTGAATATTTTTTTAAGAGCTTAGGGATATTCTCTTCAATTATTGTTCTGAATCAGAGTCCCGAGTCCATGTGTAGGACACATTTTTTGGTGGTTTTATTTTTTAATAAAAAAAAAATACAAGGTCTGTATTTCCCAATATCCATTGGATAAAAAAATGAGTAACATTTGAAACAAACTTGAAAAGGATATGTAAAGGCAACGCAAAGGGGGAGATACATCAGCCGTCTTCGCCAGAATTCTGGTGTAATTTCCGCCTGAAATGCGCCACATTTATTGCAGGTTTTACATAGTTTTCAGACAGTCTTCGGACAGTTTTGTTCAGCCATCCAAATCCATAATAATGATAAACCCGGGACACTTACTCATAGACCCAGGCACCGTGACTGTGGTAATCTTCTTGTATTTGTTATCTATGGCCTCCTTCCTTCTAAAATCAACTTTTAAAATTTTTCTGAAACACTACTGGACTGATTCCCAGAGCTCCTCCAAGCTGAAGCTTTACAGGCTATTAAACTGTCTACCCCCTTCCCTTCTGCTGCTGTGTGGCACTTCCCCCCTACCTCTGTGCTGAAACTCTGCATGAGATCAGACAAAGTGAGATGGGGGGAGTGCTCCTGCACACTGTAACAGCCTGTGAATCAGCAGCACGGAGGTGCTCTGGCAACAGCCCCAGTAGCCTCTCACTGTCATTAGCATAATTTTAGAAGGAAATGGGGTCATGGATAACAAATATAAGAAGATCAGCACAGTGGCTCAGTGGTTAGTACTACAGCCTTGCAGCACTTGGGGTACTAGGTTCATGTCCCATCCAGGTCAACATCTGCAAAGAGTTTGTATGTTCTCTTGCCTTTGTGTGGGTTTCCTCCGGGTCCTCCAATTTCCTCCCACACTCCAAAACATACTGGTAGGTTGATTAGATTGTGAGCCCCATTGGGGACAGGGAAAGCTCTCTGCAGGGCTATGTAGTCTGTCTGCACTATATAAATAAAGGAATTATTTTTACTAGATCACCACAGTCACAGTTCCTGGATCTATGAGTAAGTGGCCCTTGTTAATCCATGCTTAATTTTGATGGTAGATTCCTTTAAGTTCACATCGGGTGGTATTGCTTTGGAATTAATAATTTATTTATTTATCCAATCAATTTTGAAAAGAAATAATAAGAAATTGTACTTTGTACTTTTATCTAATAAATGAACACCTAACCAACATAGGAGTTATCCATGGGATAGGTAATGGCTTTGTGGAATTGTGGAATAAGGATAAATGATTTTTAGCAAACCACCTATTTCTTAATTCTACTGACTGCATAGTAGGACGGTGTCCCCATTGGCTGATCCTTTCAATCATACAGGCAGCCAAATTGTATGTAATGTGATTTTTCATCACTCTGGGTGAGTGGTGTCATCGATTCCATTATACAGCCTAGGCTGCTGGTACTAGGATAAAATATCTGCTCACACCGTGTGATAGAGGTCGTCTTTATAACACATTTTCCAAAAACGGTCAATAAAAGTCTCATTGATTTCTGTAGGACTATTGTGGTGTCAAACATGCTGTTATATTAAAACAATTAATGAATGCCCCCGCGGTGCTTAAATATATGTATGGTCAGCTTATCGTATGATGAAGTACATGCATTTAATAGCTGTGGTGAGTAGTGGAATCTCTCTGCTCAGATTAACAAATTTTTCCTGCCCTACCTCTACTGTAACAAAGCCATTTTAAATGAAAATTTGGAAAATAAAAAAAACCCTGAGAATAGGAAAACGTCATTTTATTCTCAGTATTATGTATCGGCTTGTGGTGACCTGCAATACACCGCCAAGGGCTGTGCCGATCTTGCAAATAAAAGATTATCTCTGGCAATTGCTTGCTAGAAATTTCAGACCAATTTTCAATTTAAAAAAAACATAAGGCTCGATTCACCCAATAGAGGTCATCAGAGTTGCCTTTTGTTGGGCAGTTCAAATGGGTATACCACAATAAAATGCATAGAAAAGCATGGCTGACCATTTACAAAAAATGTCAAGAATCAAAACTTTTTGTATGTGCATAAAGTGAAAGACTCTTTACTGTAGTAATGTGACTTGTGTAAAATCTGTGTAGATTCCTTCTTGTCTAACGGGTCATGTGATCTCTCCTGGTCCTCAATGAGGCAACACCTCGACCTGAGACAACACCTCAAAATTCTGAACAGATGTACATCTCCATTGATGAAGTGGAGCCTGGTGAGGTGAAGGTGGCAGGAGGAATCGGTCAGCCCCACCTTCCGCTCACTCACCTGGCTTCACACATATGAAGCTGAGTGGACTGAAGCAAGAGTCATGTCTGCCCTGTGCCTCACACAATGAATTACATCATCCAGCAAGGCAGGAGCAAATGAAGTACAGGCGCTCCCTGGGTTTACATACAAGATGGGTTCTGTAGGTTTGTTCTTAAGTTGAATTTGTATGTAAGACGGAACCATATATTTTATCATTGTAACCCCAGCCAAAAATTTTTGGTCTCCATGACAATTGGATTTTAAAAATGTTGGATTGTCATAAGAACCAGGATTAACAATAAAGCTTCATTGCAGACACCACTGATATCTGTTATAGCTGTTTACTGTAGCCCAGGCCTAAGGTAAAGTAAATTACTAGCATCCAGAGGGCCGTTTGTAACTAGCAGTCCTCTGTAAGTTGGGTGTTCTTAAGGAGAGGACCACCTGACATAATCAGACAAAGAGACTGAACAAACAACTGTGATGGTCTTTAGCCAATTGGAAGATGAACATCTCATGTTGGTACAGAGGGAAACAGAAGAGGGTACGCTGTTAACAGACAGTAAGGGGGGGGGGAGCCAGCTAAGAAACTATGCCAAAGATAAATTAAATAGAAATGTAAAATTGTTATACTGTACAGACTGTCTGCACTGCATAACTGTGAAGGAATAGCTCTCTTCACACAGCCTGCTGTGCAAGGTTTTATGGGATTTGTAGTCTCAGCTTGGAAACAAACACTAGAGTAGGAGCAAGTAAATGACTTTTTGTTTTTCAAAATAAGCTTTTGAATGATTTTAAAAATGTCCTTTTTAAATGATAACTCAGAAAATCCCTTTAAATGAGTGACATATTCCCCTTTTACACCTTATACCCCCCCCCCCACACACACACACACACACACCTAGTCTTATACTCCTTGGCGCATTCATGCATTATTTTTGCTAAAAGGCGATTAAATATTTACGTTTGTAGACAAGACTGACACAAGCAGGATCAGTGCACCACCACATGAAGAGTTCAAGAGGACTTCTCTTCACCTTCATCAGCTCCATCACTTTGCATCCTTTAATAGGTGGTACATCACTGACAAAGGTGGAATTTTTTTTCTCTAGCTCACATTTCCCACTAATTAGAGCCATTATTCCATGCTAATTGGTTTCTTTACTTCCAGGTGGGCTGTCCTGGGTTGGAGCAGACAGAACCACCCACCTGACAATGGACACCTAGTTAGGATTTTTGATGCTAGCACTAATAATAGTTGTCACTTAAATGTGTTGTGCATTCAAAAAACCTCACAAAATCAACGAAAATCCACGCAAGTTAGATACATCTTATTTCACAAATGGTTAAACACAAAAAGTGTCTGGTTTGCCATAAATTAATGTGGAATGTTAAAATTTACCCCAAAGAGTTCAAAGAGCTGCAACTTCTTGTCTACTCACTCCTTTATCAGAAACAAAAACCTTCTAATATTTGACTTACATCATATCTTCTCACTAACTGACTATAGAGGGAATTGTCATTATGTTCTCCTCTCTTCCTGCTCTCGCTTGCAGCTTCACCTCCCCAGAACCAGTTGCCACCTACTTGTCACCCATTGATGCAGCTTACAAGCCGATATATATCCCAGCTGCATAAAGTCATGGCACATTATGTCCACCCTTGATAGTAAAATTGAGGTTAATGTGCACTTGTCAGAAGAGCTGCACAATATGTACCTATATATAGTGGCTAGCACATTTGTACTGTGGTGATAGGTGCAGTATGACGTTGCTGGTTTATATTTAGTTTATCTCTATAGCCATTTGATCTCAGGTATATGAGAAGTGCACACCTTGTAAATGAGTTCCAGCTATTTCACTTCTCTATCCATCCCTCTTCTTCATATGAATGATGGGATTGTCACAACCACGTCTGTCACTACCATCACTGAATATTAATATGTTAGCAGAGCTGAATTTGTCATTTAACCATTTCTCTTATTAGCTGCAGTCCCTTTCACTCAGTCCTGAACTTGAAATTTGTATGGTGTCCGTTGTGTATTTTTATAGAGTCTGCAACAGTCCTTACCTTTCCTCTTGACATCTTTAAACTATATCTTTATATATTAATAGTATATGTCCCATGCATGAGCCAAAACATAGGACGTAAAAAAACATCTCTCCTCCTGGAAGACTTGGCTTGTCCGGGCAATTATTTGGTGGCCCATTGTTTGCTGTGTAATGCTTCACTAAGTCATAAAAATAATGATAAATCTCTATTTATATAGCACCAACATAATCCACAGTGCTTTACAGCTGATGGGGTGCATATAGAGAGCAAATAATACATAAAAGAGCCATAACATGGTCAGATGGAACAATAGGCTAAGAGTATGTATGGCCAGTGGAGGTCCAGCTTCCAGAACTCCAACAGTTGATCATCTGAAGGAGCAGCAGCCATCTGGTCTTTCCATTGATTGTGCTATACCGATTATTTCAGGGGGGTCACTTCAGTAGAGTTTATTTTCATTACTGAGCACTACCACTACTAAGTTAATGATGAGAAGAGAATGCTTAGTCAAGCCAAATTTTGGAGTGAATTCTCCAATGGTACATTAGCAAATACATTTGGAAAAAAAACTTGGGCAAGTTGGAGATCTTCTTTGCATATCGCTTTGTTCAAATCTTTATCTTCTTTTATGTAATCCCAGACAGACTGGATGATGTCAAGATCAGCTTGACCTATTATCTTGATTACCTATGTGCAGAAGTTTCTTTGCTATCCTCCTCAGTTTAGCCTCTCCCCTGGCTGTGCTGAAGGTCATTTAACTCTCTGTGTGTAGCTTACTGTGTTCAAGGCTGTGGATGCAGAAGTCTCCTACACAGTATAGGGAGGTCCAGGTGATTCTGCAGAACTTTTTCTATCTCTCTCTGCACCTCCAAGTTGTATTATAGACTTCTCTGCAGTCCCTTCCCTCCTTTCTGCTCTCCTAACACTTTGTGCACATCGGAGAAGCTATTAACCCTTAGTGCTCACACAGCACAGACTGGCTCATTTACATAATTTTAAAAGTTGATTTTAGAAGGATGGATAACAAATATACAAAGATTACCACAGTCACGGTGCCTGGATCTATGAGTAAGTGTCCCTGGTTTATTATCATGCTTGATGGTAGATTTCCTTTAATCCTCAAAGCTTTCAGAAATCATAACGTGTGACTGCAAAGCAGTTGCATTGTTTTCTTTATTTTTGCAGACCGTGTAGACAGATTGGTACCTGCTGCCCAGACAGATGGTCACAGCTTTACTGTCCATGGCATTGCAAGTGTTTGTCTAGAGACCCCATCCAGTCTTTCACGAGGTTTGTGGAGAGTTCTTAGCTACTTGAAGAGAAACAACCCTTGTCAAGCCTCCTTTAAAAGTTGCAGATTGAAACTCATCTGCGGCTCCAGCAGGGATGTTGAAAGGTTTGTCTTTCAGTAACATAGAAGGGGCCATCCCTCATCATTAATCTGTTCCATCTACAATTCCCAGATTTTTTTTTTTCCGAGTACGGTGCTTCTAAGGGGCAGCAGAATATGTGCCAACAGATCTCAGCATGCTTCAAGTTGTAAGACTTTTTAAGAGTTTAGCAGGTTTTCCTGTTAGCCTCTAAGTCAACTTTAACCTTCAACCTTCTCCCGTATGCATCATTGCAAATAAAACTGCTGCTCTTTGACAAGAGGATATAAAGTCAGGGGGCCATCAAACAGAAATCTCAGTCTGATTCCACAAAGCTAAACTTAACTTGAACGTAGCTCCCTCCCCGACGCAAGACCTTCAATGGGAAGTTAAACACTCGGCCATATCGCTTTAGTTTTGATAATCCCTTCTTTAATAGAAAGAAAAAGGAGAAATATACATAATAAATTATGTTTGACAACTGGAATTCAGTGGTCTCGTTACGGCTTGTCTCTGCCTATTATACAGATTTCTGGTCTTCATTTTAAAGACTACTCTTTCCAGCAAACTTCATGTGATATTCATATAAACATGGCATTTTGTATACAGAGTCTGAAAGTAAGTAAGGCAAACCAGATGGTAAAATAGCACAACATATCTGTTGTGCTCCTGATACCTCCGAATCGCGACCCCCCCCTTTTTTTTTTTTTTTTGTATATTTTGGTTAAATGGTTGAGGAACTAATAAATCTTGGTAAGTATGAAAAGAAGCCCAATATGTCAGTGGTATGGGAAGTATTCGACAACAGGCGTCATAAAGTATCATCAAAGGGTTCTTCAGTTTCCATTGTATGTAAAGAATAATATACATATACCATAATAATAAAATTTGGAATTATTAATATAATTCGGGGGAAACCAAATACATCTAGTCCCGACTTCTATAAAAGTCAAAATAATTTTTCAGTTTTTGCTTATTTTTGAACTGTGCTTCCTAGTTGCTACAGTAGTTGAGAATTACAAAATACCTATACAATACATAGTCATGTTCTCTCTATTAAAGTGGATGAGACTCACTACAGCAGTTCTCCTCTCTAGCTAAAAGAAGGAGGTCCAATGATGTTCTTTTGGCCTCAGCAAATAGGAATAATGGTTGTTGTCTGTCCTTAATTGAGGAGTAATATTAAATATTTCAAATATATTCAAAATTTCATGAAGGTGGGATCTCTGAGGTCCTCCATTCTTAGGATAGGTGTGTGTGCCAAAGAAAAAACCTACGCCTATCAGGTTTTATGACTTGTCCTGTCGATTTGTCTTAAATACCTAAGATGGGAACCAACAAAATTTTAATGTGCAACATTTAAATTTGTTAGAATTAAAAGTCAGACTTGAAGAAACTAGAGGGAGGATTTATTAAGGCTGAAGTTTTCAAACTGTCGACCAGATCTTATTAAACCCGGACGCATTCACTGCTAGGTCTAATTTGGAAGAGACTGTAGTAAATGCAATCATAGTGAGTTGCATGGTCGCAAAAGGCTCTACACTAGCGGAGATGGGTAGATTTACATGTCTTCTCCACCAGTTTTGTGTTGGAGAAGGCATGTAAATCTCCCCCATCTTTGACTAGGTAATATATCAAAATCCAGCTTCAAATTCTAAAATTCTAAAAATGGGCTCTAAAGGGAATGTTTCATGAGAAAATAAAGAGAATGAATTAAATGTTTATGTTAACCTTGTTTTAAGTGATGTTTGGCCAACAACGCTGCCCTATAAAGGTCAACAGACCTCTCCAAACTACATATTCCTTAGTCCGATAAACCGTATGGAAAAATGTATGGGGACCCAGCTCTTAATAATTAAAGCCAGATGTTTTATTCAGTGCCTTTGCCCCCAGTATATAAAAGCCAGCCCCTCACCATGGGCTCTACCTTTACCTTCTTTGAAGGAATGACTTGTTCTAAAGAACTCTCAGAATTTGCACAGAATACAGTCATAGGATGTCACCACAGGAACAAGTCAGTTTGTGAAATTACCTTTATCCCTTATATATTCAATATATAAGAACGGTTCATAAAACCATGGTTGTGTAAGTTTGGTGTGGAAGAACTGGAGTGGATGATCAGAACCATGACCTCAACTGCATTTAACACCCTTCTAATGAACCTTTATGGAGATTCCAAACCAACAAAAGCTTTTGATCTCACAAATGTTCTTCTGAATTGGGTCCAAAAATTCCCATTGACTTTCCAAAATTGTGTAGATAGAAAGTAGAAGGGTATGTAGAATCTAAGAAAACCGAAGGGCTTTCTTTTTGGTACAAAAATATCCAATTACACCCATTTTGGACCTTCGGATCTTATACCTACAAGCTGGTTTTAATACAAACTATTATGTTTAAGGATGGTATCTTGACAAACATTTTAAGTCAACCTGTGGCATTTGCATTGGAAAATTATAAATATTGTCATAGTAGGTTACTTAGGTTGCAACTTTGGCTGTTTTGGTGGAAAAAAAATATGTTTAAATTCACAGCCATCTTTACATGTGTTAGAAAGCTCCAATCCCTTCGTTCTCTGCTCTCATTGATACTCTCACCTTGCTGCTTCGGTGAAGTCATTAGTAGACCACTCTTTTGTTTGCTTCACATTATGTCTCTGTACAATAGACTATTACTGCTTATCTCTGACAGTGTCCTGAGGGAAGGAGAATCCCATTCTCATTGTAGTAGAGGGGCATAAAGCCAAACACCTTGACATCCCATACAATGAATTGTTGTAAAGTGAGACCTGTGCAAACTAGTTCAATATGGGTCTTTCTTTAAGATGATTAAACACATAAAAATCACAAACTGAATGGTTGTACCGAAAATAGGGAACTTACATGTATATATTTAACTTAAAGGGGTTGAAGCTGGTTGATTTAAATTGATAATGAACAAGATCTAGAACTATCAAGTGAAATGGGCAACTATTATTCCCTCTGATTTTTGGACAAATACATCTGAAGTATTAGTAGTAGTGTATAACTAATATTTATTGGTTACTAATTGTTGTTGTTGCAGCCTTGTACAAGGACCTTCATCAGGTATAATGCTTACAATACAGCAATAGCATGTAACAAATTAAAAAAAAATGAAGAACACATAATAATGGATTTTCAGCTGATTTTTGACTCTACTTCTAATGGAAAGTTCAGCCAAATACTACCTATCATAAACCACATACTATGATCAAGATTTTTGTGGTGGCTCATATTTTCTTCCGATGTATCATGCTTTCCTAAAAATATATATTTTCGATTTTTGCTAAATTCCATGGTAATGTTATATACAGCACCTGCTGCCTTCTTTTTGCTCCCTCTGTTGTTTTAATGCAGCCCCAGCTGTAGATTTTAGCAGTCTGGAGATAGAGGATGATTTGTTATTGTGAAGCCTCAGGATGTAGCCCAAAATTTCAGTTTAGCACAAATCCCAAAACTTCTGGGAGCATACTTATATTGATTGTGCGAAGAGCAGGTTTGTATTTTATCCATTTATCTCCTGGTACCTCTGAAACCGGGGGGAAATTGCCTGATGTGAAAAGAAATGTGCACCAATAATATCCAGATTAGAGACCATTCTAAAATTTTCTTTTTCTAGGGGTTCTTTGTTATTAAATTTCTTTAATGTACATTTATTGTGTAAATGGTGTAGTTTGTGGGCCTTTTTCCACAAACTATGGAGATAGGAGGGATGATCGCTACTTACTTTTCCAATCTCCATAGGAAAGTAGAATTTTCTCCATGGCCACCTTGCTAGGTCACCGCACCAAAACCATACACAATAGTCCTCTATGGGGGCCGTGAGCTAACTGTGATCCTGATCCTAAGAGACAAATATCCAAATACTTATCCCTTTATGGAAAAGGGAAACTTTGCCTCTAATGAAGCCTTGTAATATGACCTGGGATTGAGCCAAACCACTCCTATCTAATGCTGGGCCTGACTACTTAATACTCATCAGTGCAGAGTAGGTTCTATGTTCTATGGTTCTATGTTCTATAGAGTAGGTTCTATGTTCTATGGTTTGGCCAAATTAGTTCCTGCTTTGCACTAATGAGAAGCAAGTTCTCAGAAACCACAACTGACGACACATAAATCTAGTTTAGTTCAATCCCAAAACCTTTCACTAGGTGTCTTGACCAAAGACACCCCATTCAAGAAGATACCCTATTTACTTCTAAGGGAATCAAACTCAGAATTACATTTATTGCGAAATGGTGCCTGTCCCAAGGCTTCCATTGACCTTAGATCCATAACTTTTCATACTAGAATGCATATCTTCATGTCAGTCTTCACTAGAATTGGATACAATGAGCAGCGCTATAGGCCTCTCCTGGATCAGATAATGTTTGAAATTGTTCCTGGACTTATGGACAGAGAAAGAAGGTCAATTTGGTGAAATAAACAACATTTTATAAAAGAAAAAAGTACATTATTATTAAAAGTACAGCGATCAATGTACGCAAGTAGTAATCCAGCACTCCGCAATCTATGGGGGGCCCCATGGAATAACTCTTTAAATATGCTTTGCTTTTGTCTTTTTTTTGTTATTTTGCACATGTATAGCAGCTTTGTGCAAATCGATATTTATATGATTTTTAATCTATATATACGGATTACTACAGGCAGAAGAAATGCTCAAAGCCCTCATCTTTCTATTTCGAAATCTCAGAGAGCAGCAGAAAGGAGCCGTAACCTGCAGCACGCTGCTGGAGAAATATGGCTTGAGGTTTCAGCGGATCTTGCAGAGAGACCCATTGTTTAGGATGGATGAGCGAACATCCTGCAGAGTTACAATCCCAACTTGTTGATTCCTATCTCTGCTTCTGTTTTGGAGCTTTATTTCAATTTTACTTTGGTTTTACAGTGCTCGTGCTGTGCTTACCCAGCCGTGAGACAACATGAGGAGCGCCTGTAGAAGTATCCTTCACTGCTTTAAGGAGCACTAAACCTAAGGTTTATTCCACAGCGCTAGGGAACCGAAGATCTTTGAGTTATAAGTTAGTAAGTTAGACAGCGAGGTTTTCATCCTTGTGCCTCCTGTCTTTTTCTGATCTCATGCTGATGCGTAGACTACCTGTGTTGGGATTTGGGATGAAAATCCATCAGGTGAGTTTCTGCATCTCATTGAAGAGACTTATGTTCCACGAGAAAAAAAATATGCAAAATCCAACCAGTCACTCGTATGTATCAGAGACTTCTCCAAAAGGAAGAGGGATCTATCTCTAGAGATCTGCCACCTGTCAATGGGGCACAAAGTAATGTTTAGCAGGATGAGATGTTATACTCATGGGGAAGGGGGAGTTACTGATTCTCATTGATGAGATCTAAAGAGCAAGAATTATGAGAATATGGTCAGAGTTGGCATATTTATGATAAAACCTTGCCGAAACTTGCCATCCAGAAAACAAATGTTGGCTATGTAATGATAAAGCTAGGGAAACATCAAAATAATGAGTAAAAGTAGGCGCCCCCCAACCAGGATGCTTGTGCTATAAACCTGCATCCACAGAAACCAGGCACCATCATAAAAACTTATGGTCCAGTGGGGGGGATTCTACCCACACTCATTACAGAGGCAAACGGGGATGTCCTGTATAGTGGAGGTCACATCTAAGAACCGCCATCTTGCTATACACATGAATAATGATAATTCCTTTATATAGAGCACACAGATTACGCAGCGCTGCACATAGCTTTACAAATCAGTCCTTGTCGCCATGGGGCTCACAATCTAATCAACGTACTAGTATGTTTTTGGGGTGTGGGAGGAAACTGGAGGACCTGGAGGAAACCCATGCAAACACGGAGAGAAAATAAAAAGTCTTTGCAGATGTTGACACTGGGACTTAAACCCAGGTCCCCAGTGCTACAAGGCTGTAGTGCTAACCACTAAGCCACCGTGCTGCCCTAACATGAAAGGAATTTGTATCATAATAGAAATTTCCACCATGTGCTTTTCCACAATAACTCCATCCAGGTCTATGGGCTGCTGTATCAAAGGCAAACAAATGGACTCTCAGCCACAGGGAGCAATTAAATATGCCCTATTGTTATCATCATGTTTAGCATGTGTATATGTAAGATGGAAAAGATGAAAGCAAGACCAAGTTCTTAGGATGCCCGCATAGCAAGATCTTATCATATAAAGATTTAAGGTGTTGTAAAAGACTTGGTTATAAAAGGAAATTAATATGCACTTTTCTCATGTAATCACTGGCGGGGTGAGGGGGCGCTAAGGTGGATTTTGGAAAGTGTGCCTATAGAAAATGGTCATTCTTTGGGGATCCCTAGCAAATACCGTATATACTCGAGTATAAGCCGACCTGAGTATAAGCCGAGACCCCTAATTTCAACACAAAAAACTGGGAAAACCTATTGACTCGAGTATAAGCCGAGGGTGGGAAATGCATTGGTTACAGCCTCCCAGTATATAGTCTGCCAGCCCCTGTAGCATACAGCCTGCCCAACCCCTGTAGCATACAGCCTGCCAAGCCCCTGTAGTAGGAAAAAAAATAACACTGTACTCATCTTTCCAACGTCCCCATAGGTCCTCTTCTGTCTCAGACTGTCTCAGACAGAAGAAGACCTATGGGTGACGTCAGAAAGATGAGTTTTGTCTTTATGTTTTTAGTTGACTCGAGTATAAGCCGAGTTAGGGTTTTTGAGCACAAATTTTGTGCTGAAAAACTAGGCTTATACTCGAGTATATAAGGTAGATTAATTGCTTATTTCTGCTTCCAAGAAGCACCAGACTTATAACTAGACATTATGTATAAAGTTCTGTTTTTTATCCCTATTTTTTGCATTGCGTGCATATGTATGTTTATTTTATGTAACATTTTTTTATGATAACCCCTGTGTTTGTAAGCACTGTCCATTTTTATATGAAAACTTCAATTCAATATAAAATCGTTGGGTTCTAACAATTCCTTGAACTCATCATATAAATTGATTGTTTAATTAGAAAGTGTCATATTGTACTTGGGCATGGTCTAGTGCAGCGATGGGCAACCTTTTGAGCTTGGTGTGTCAAAATTCGCCAAAAAAACGAGCATAACTCGGGTGGTGTGTCACCTTTAGAAAAAAAAACTAATTTTGTGAAATTTAGTGTTTAAATAACAAATATGTATAATTATTTATGCCGTCACATGGCCCCAATAACGAAAAAGCATAAAATGTTATAGTCTACAAAAGGGGCCAATGAGAAAACTAAAATCCTGGCAATTCCTCAATTAAGATCCCCCCCAAAAAATAACAAAAAAGCAATGTACCTTTTAACTAGTTTTAAGGACATTTGTGTCAATAAATTAACTTACCTGACTGGCACAGGCTCGATTGACGCCTTGGACCTCCGTTACTCCTCTTCAGGCCGCTTCAGCTCCTGTGTAGAAGATGTTCCCGCGTCTGTACGAGCCGGGGCTGCTCTGTCTCCACGCTCCACTCTGACGTCATTGCGTGGCCCCCACAGAGCGGGACGGGAAGACAGGAGCAGCAGCTGCGATCTCTCTGACTGAGATGCAGCCGCTGGCTTCAGAGCACATCACCGGCCTGACCGGCCACAGACAGTCACGATCAGTCCGCCCCTGCACTACAGCACGGCGGGCGCCGTGTCACTGAAAATGGCTATGCTCACACACGTGTCATAGGTTCGCCATCACTGGTCTAGTGCAAGGTGTATCGTAAGCCCATGTATGATGAGTGGTGGCAGCTAACCTTAGTTTTTAAAGTGCAGAGAGCTGTCAGAGGATTGTCCAGTGTGACCCGGCAAGTTCCCTTCCTGAACCTTAGTCATTAAACATGACAGGCTACATTAGGCAAAATAGTCAATGGCCTGATGCCTTTCGTTGTGTGTATGGTTTTTCCAATGCTCCTGTTGAGTCTTAAATAAAATAGCCCTTGACTTTTGTGCGTATGCACTCAGTAGGTGACAGAGATTGCCAAGTTTAGGTCAGTGCTCTACAAGCTAAACAATATACCCTGATATGTCATGGGAGTACCCCTGCTCATTTCCCCTCTACTAGAGAAGAAAAAGTGGTTTCTGATTTTGGAAGACTTGGTTTAACCTTATGTTTTGTGATCATCCCACCTATAACACCTGGTATGCTCTCCAGGTGCACATCACATTTTGGTGGGATACTTCTTTTGCCTCAAACCAAGGCCAACCCCATACACTTATATTTCCACGTTTTGTTGATGAAACGTTATTTCTGGTATCTACCTTTGACGATGGCTACACATTGAATTATTTAGTATCCAGTAGTTGTGATGGAATCAATGACATGACCTTTTGTTGGCATTATCTGATCTCCATAATCTCTATATAAAGGTGGTATTACAGATTAGAAATATGTAGACCAAACCTGTGGGTTTCTCGGGACTGGCCGGCGATTTTGCGTGTATATGGTTATTTTGAATTCTCCCCAATCACCAAAGATTTGTGCCAGTGGCTTAGTCAACTCTCCCCATTCATAACTATTGCATGTGTGGTCTAGCAGAGTTTGCATGTAATGGTTCATTTCAAATTTTTAGTTACAAACTTTATAATTTTGTTCATTCACAAAATGGGATATGATCCTGCAACGTTGCTTACAATCCTTCATCATAGCTAGTCAGGTTGATCAAAGATGCATGTTCATCAAGTCCTATAATCTTACAGGGTTGATCCATAGGAAGGCAAAAAAGACAAGACTAATCCAAAGAGGGGAGAAAACATTCCTTCCTTCCAGGCAGAATAATCCATGGTTTGTCACCCTTCCCAAAAAAAACTTCTGTAACATATGATATTTTTGCTTATAAGAAAGGCTTTCAGGCCCCTCAGGAAATTGTCCAGTGTAACCTCTATGTGTGTGTGCATGTAATATGCACTGGAGATCAAAATTAGAGAATGTGCCTTCATTGATCAACATTTGATAAAATGGTGTTTTACAAAATAACCAAAGTATTTCAGCATAAAACCTTTATTTCTCAAAAAAACATGATGATAATAATTAGAGAACAGCAATGACTGTAGCACAGCGAAGGATTGTAATTGCATTTTCTGAAGATCACGTCAGTCACCAATCAGTAGAGCGTGCAGAGGCCTTTGCTGTTATATGACTTCAGCACATCTGCGGCCACAGGACACCACTGGTCTCGCACACTCCTCTGCTGGGATTTTGGTCTACCCTTCTTCCGTTCTGTTCCACAGTTCTGTTTCTTGGTCATAACTTGTCATCAAGGATTTTCCAGAGGTTTTTTATTGGGTTTAGATCCAGGACTCTGGGCTGGCCATTTCATTGCTTCAATGTTTTCTGATTCAAGGAACTGCTTTACCAGTTTTGCATGACAGGAGTCATGAAAATTGTTGGCTGATTAAATGAAGAAAGGAAGGAAGGAACCAAGTGTTATTGTTGCTAATGAGAAGGAACCAAGTGTTGTTGAAGAAGGGTCTGATACACATTTGTATTCACTCTGCCATTTAGCTGTAAGAGCGGTCCAACTCCTGCTGCAAAAAAAATTCCCAAAACCATGACACTTCCTCCATCTATTATTGACTTCTTTACACACTTTGAGTTCAGTCTTTTCCCAGTTTGTCGTTGTCGACAAACTTAATGTTTCCCATCAGATCCAAATAAATAAGACTTGATTTTATCTCTAAATGACCTGTGGACCACACAACCTGCTTCTCAGCGAAAGTGAGTCTAGCCTTTTGATTTTTTCTGCTAATTAGAGGTTTGGGCACTGTACAGTGGGCTTTCAGTCCAAATGCTCCTTAATGTCGAGACACTGTATGACCAGACTGATCCTGATTCTGTTCACTGCTGAACTGGTGAGCAATTCCAGCTGCAGCGTTGTAATGATTACCCATGGAGATTCTCTGCATTATCCAGTCCTCTCTTGCATTTGTCTTTCGGGGGTGACCAGCCTTCCTGGGGGACGTGAATGAATTTGTGATGTTATGAAGATGAAATATTCTAGAAATCACAGACTTGGAATAACCAACTCCCCATTGCTATGGCCGATTGTGTCACCCCTTTGGCCTTCAACAGGACAACCTCAGAAACATCTCCAGAATCCATCTGTTTCTGACATTTGAAACTTCTAAAATGCTAATTGTTGCACTTATTCACTCTCGACTAGACTACTGTAACTCCCTACTAATTGGTCTTCCACTCTCTAAACTCTCTCCTCTTCAATCTATTCTTAATGCAGCAGCCAGGCTCGTCTTTCAGGCCAAACGCTACACGGATGCCTCCAGTTTGTGCCAATCACTGCACTGGCTACCTGTCTCCTTCCGTATTCACTTTAAAATAATAACCCTCATCCACAAAGCTCTGAATAATGCTGCACCTACCTATCTCTCTTCTCTCATCTCAGTCTATCGCCCTTCCCGTGCTCTTCGATCTGCCAGTGACATTAGATTAATCTCTACCTTAATCCGAACCTCCCATGCACGTATCCAGGACTTCTCCCGAGTTGCACCAATTCTCTGGAATGCCCTTCCCCAGACTCTGAGACTAATACCCACCCTCCAAAGCTTCAAACGTGCTCTTATAACCCATCTCTTTAGGCAAGCCTATCACACTCGCTAACTGCATGAAATGTCAACTCTCCCTTTACTAATCCATCCTATGTCCTATCTCCCATCTGTTATTTGGCAAACAGCTGATATATACCAAGCTCCAGGCTTCTCTGCAGTCTTTTTCACCTAGGACCCTGTAAATAAGATGGCGGCTGATGGCTGGTCCAAGCAGCAACATCGTTGTTTAGTAAATTATTTATTAAATTATTTTATATTGTTCCCTTATAAAGAATGGCTGGACCATTTTACAACCTCTTGTGTCACCCCCTCATCCTCATAGTCTGTAAGCTCTTGTGAGCAGGGCCCTCACTCCTATTCTTCCATATGACTGTTTGTTCTTTGTAATGTAATATAGTTGTATATGTCCCCTATGATTTGTAAAGCGCTACGGAATTTGATGGCGCTATATAAATAAAGATTATTATTATTATTATTATAACCTGCTGCTGAAGGGTTTCAGTCACTTTGGAACGGAACAACATTTTTGCAAAGTCAGTGCAAACTGGGAAGTTAGGCTGCCATTAAAGTAGGGTATGCCAGATAATTAAGGAAATTAGCATCAATAACTTGCAGGTATCTGAAAGTGTTCTCTAATTTTGATAAGTATCTTTTACAATGATCTCATTGACATTTTTATTCTGTGCTTTAGGGTATATACAATTTATGGAAATAAGCTTAAAATCCCCTATTTACTCACGTTAGGATATATATTCGAAGATGACTACGCAATGGCCTTGACATGAAGGAAATTGCGTTTTGTTCTCTAATTTTGTTCTCCAGCGAATATGTAAATGTTGAGTGTGTTATTTTTGCTCTGTGTTCAAAGTGTTACCATTCTGAATAATGGCTTCTCTCTGTGTTAATTAGTTAGAAATGTTCAGCATTTGAAGTTCCCTGGCCTGTGGCACGCTGCCGCCTCTCGCTGAGAGTATATACTCAATTATTCCAGCCTAGAACTTGTCTACTATTCTTATACATGCAGTGTGACCATGACTCCTTCCTATACACTCTTACATTATACTAGGGGTGAATACAGCCACATGAGGACAGAAATGAATCGGCTTGTTCTGCTAACTTTGGAATATTTCCTACACCTAGGACGATCTGTGTAGGTTCAGGACTCATTGTACATTCCAGAGTAAGATTTTTGGGTTTAGGTCTCCTATTAGAAGCTTCTTCTGAGACACTAAAGACCAAATATCTGACACCATATGTGAAGGATTTAGAGTCCAGAGGTCCGTCTATACCTGTATCCTGGCCTGACTACATATTTTATGCTTCTTCACTGTGACAAATTCTAATGAACCAAGTATAAATATTTAAAGAAATACAATAACCCACATTTAATAGTTTATTTTAATTTGTCTTGTTGAAATTGCATTTATCACAACTTCCTGTCAATTTTCCTTTATTTTCCCTTGTTTGTGGTTCAGTATTTATTGACTTTGTCATGTTTTTTTTCACTATAATTTTTTAATGCAATTTTTTGTAAAATGTACAACATAACAGGCAATTGTCCATCATGACAACAGTAAATCACAGTTTCTCTAGTGATTATCGCATTCACATGTATCAGTTTTGTTAGTAAGAGGATAAAACAAAATTGTGCATCTGTTGTATATGAAAGCAGAAAGTGCATTGTGGACCAGCAGAAAGTGCATTGTGGACCAGCAGCAAATACAGGCGGTCAGTGACACCTGACTTACAGACAACCGCTAGTTACAGACATGCCTCTCTGCCCCTTGTGACCTCTGGTGAAGTCTCTGGATGTTACTATACTCCCAGGCTGCAATGATCAGCTGTAAGGTTTTTGTAATGAAGCTTTATGGATAATCCTTGGTCCCATTACCGCACAAAATTTTAAAAATCCAACTGTCACAGGGACAAAAAATTTTTTGTCTGGAGCTACAGTTATAAAATATATCTATTTCGACTTTGATACAAATTCAACTTAAGAACAAACCTAAAGAACGTAATCCAGGGACTTGCTGTACATTGTATCTAGATGATGATGTTATGACAGCATTCACATTCCTACACAATACAATTGTGAAAATATTGGCCTCTTAAATATTACGATTATATGGATTATCGGAAACAATGCAAAATATGCTCCAGAAATAATATAATTGGCAAAATTACAAACAACCATAAACACGTAATAATACATTATATGTCTTCTAAAGTAATTAAAAGTTATAAATGCTGAAAGCTCCGCTCACTAACCCCGTAACACATTGTGCACGTTCTCTATTGTTTCCATTACTTTAATTATCTGCTTCTTAAAACTATATAGTAATAAAAAAAAGGATAAAAAGCACTTTTTTTTTTAATTGAAACAAAAGAACATGCTGTATTTTGTATTGTGTGCGTAAGTTTTATAGTGAGCATGAACAGAAACTTATTTATTTGTAAATTAAGATCCACTCTTTCTTTTTTTTCCTATAAATTTATTTTTTTAAAAACTTCTACCAGTAATTCCAATTGATGGTTATTCAGTCCTTTAATTATAAAAAAATATCAAAAACTGATTAAAAGTTATTAATCCCTATTAGCTAGTTTACCTACTTTTATCATAGCTGGGGATTATTTTATGGATATAATAAATAACAAATGTGAATAACGTGTTTGTTATCTTTTAGCCTTGGTTTACACTTCTGGCCCCCCATCCTCAGCCCTTCCTCTCGGGGCTGTTACGGCACCTTCCTGACCGTAAGAGAGAATACACTGCGCCTAGTGTTGAATGTCGAGACTTAATCACCGACTTCAAATCCCTTTGTTAACAATCTAAATAGTGGCAGATCTGAAACTTCAAAGCCAGGCAGCTCCAGTGTGTTTATGCCTCCAATATGTCAGGGACTTTAAGCGTAATGTTTTATGTATATTGCCATTATGACAGTTGGAAAGGCTAAAAAAGAAAAAAAGCAATTATATAATTGCTTCAAAGAATTATGCATGGGGGGATGGAGGCTTTTAAGGAACGCCAGAACAGCCTTAATTATTATATCACCTGAAGTCGAGCAGCAAAATTATGTCCCAATTATTTGTGATAAGCAATTAAGCCTCGTGTTACAAGGCTTGAAAGAAATTCCTGTAACATTGTTTTCCTTTCAGAATCCGGCAAGGAAAACACTCGGCTTTTATTTTTAAAAAAAAAAAGAGTGCGTGGGCTCGGAGAGAGGGGGTCATTCAAACCCTCCGTAGCTTTATTTATTTATTTTTTTTGTGTTGATACCGCGAAAGTGTTGTTTGTGATGTTTTGGTTCGCGCATAAGACAATGTATTCTGCAATTCTAATTTTATTCTCTCTCCCCCCCCCCCCCAACCCCCGGCTGTTTGAAGCCTATACAGTGTTTTATTTATTTATTTTTAATTTTTTTTTTATATATTTTTTTTGCATCTTTCCCTTTTTGCCAAGCAGTATTGACAGGGTTTTCATTTCCAGAATGACAGCAAAAGGTAAGGAGCGGTAATTATTAAAATTGCTGATGTGTTTAGAACCTTGATGAAAGCGCGAAAGAGCAGAGGAAGGAATAAGCAGTGGTAATGGTAGAAGAATAAACACACGGGCGACTACGACGGCGGCGACATCATTCGTTTACAAAAAGAAGGGGCGGCGGCGGATAAGCCGGCAAACTGCCGGTCGGTGGCTCCAACTGTCTAAACCGGTGTTCGGTAGTGGGCACCCACCGTTTATTACCTAGTCAAGGGAACTTTTTTTGGTTTCGATTTTATCCGTAAAGACGGTATTCACACACAAGAGAAGCCGTGATATAGGCCCGTACAAGGGGAGGCTCTTCTTTTGTATGTACGCTCTATTCTCCCAAGGATGGCAGTTAAATATACAGAAGCCGACTCCGTTCCTTGCTGTCAACAGGCTCTGAATTTAGCGAGTATTTTCCTGCTGTGACAACGCAGGATTAACATCCCCGCGATCACCCAGGCCCCAAACCCTGCAATTTAATAGCTTTTTAGGTTCTCTTCTTTTTCTAAACAGCAATTAATCTCATTTTAGCACAATTTTCTCGTTTCTGAAGTCCCCTCATTGAGGAGCTGTTTTGTTCATATTTGGCTTCATCTACTCTGCATAGTCATTAGAGTCTCCAATTAATGTCACCTTTAGCTGAAGAGTACTCATTTTTATTGAGAAAATGACAGTTGCTACCATGAGCAGTGTAGTGTAATATACATTAATTGCCCCGTAACACTGGTAATTACCAGTTTTTTTCAGGGCTCTCAGTAAACCGTCATGCCTAGACAAGACTCGAGCAGATACAGAGTAGTCATTAGTCAAAGGGGCCAGTCCTGTTTTCTGTTGGTTTCTCATTTTTGGCTTAACCCTTTGCCTATCAACAGCAAGAACATCGAAGCTCCAGAAGCGAGGATCGCGTCAATTGTAGACGTGCCCTTCGACTCTTACCACTCAGTGATCTAACGATATAGAATCTTGTATTCATGCAAACTGTATGAGGATTTGTTTCTTTTTTTGTGTTAATTATTTATATAGTACTGTTTTCTTTTTGTAAATTTTTTCTTCCCGGGTAAAAAAAATTTTTGTATGACGCTCAAGAGAAGAGAATTTCTACTGTGTTTTAAGTTGTAGTCTTTAAGTAAAACAACAGGTTTTACAGTATCGTAATGAGTTTTGTCACATGAACGTTGCGATACGACGGGTAAGCTCGATAAATTCTTCTTAAATACTTTGTGTATTTATTTATCGCGCTACTATTATGCCTTCCTTGGATTTGTTTGACAACAACGCCAGGATGACAACCACTGATATCATCATGCGGATAAAATAGAACAACAAGAAAATGTTGATAATACAGGCGGTCCCCTACTTAAGGACACTCGACTTACAGACAACCCATAGTTACAGACGGACCCCTCTGCCCAATGTGACTTCTGATGAAGTCTCTGGATGTTACTATAGTCCTAGATTGCATTGATCAGCTGTAAGGTGTCTGTACTGAAGCTTTATTGATAATCCTTGGAGAAATAACATCAAAAAATTTTGAAACTCCAATTGTCACTGGGACAAAAAAAATTTTTTTGTCTGGAGCTACAATTATAAAATATACAGTTTCGACTTACATGCAAATTCAACTTAAGTACAAACCAATGGACCCTATCTTGTATATAACCCGGGGACTGCCTGTATCTATAAACTTTAATTACTGGTTTTAGATATACATTATATGCAAATGATATATAACGTTGAGTTGTTTATTGGCGCGGTGTAGGTCCACAGCTGAGTGCCGGTCCAGCTATAGCTGGCGGATAACAGAGACCTTTGTTTTATCGTAGTGATAACACCTGCTTTAGGCAATCACGTCGGGCTCTCCGGCAGTCGACCTAAATGAATTTTGTCACAAGCTTTCACATTGTGTGGCGGCGATGAGCTAATGGAAGTGGATAGCACAATTTGTACCGTACAGGTCCTGATTTCCAGCACACAGCTGAGAATAGCTCGTAGCCCGGCTCTGGAAGCAGAAGACCTCATGATACAGCTGATTTCCCCATTACTGATCATTAACCAGAGAGATGCGCTCGTGTTTATCTGTTTGTATTGGTGTGTGGCTATCCAATTGTTTATGACAGAACTAATTGAGGTAATTGCAGAGCCCGAAATTACCTGTCAGCTGTTTATTCACATACTCCCTTTTACCCTGACAAACAATGACAAGTGAGGGATCCCATAGCATTGCTCATGATGGCTTTTCCGAGTGGTAATGAGGACACTTCGGGCCCAGTCTAAATTGACACCTGCTGCCTTTGTATTTGCGAGCCGAATAAGTGACTTGTTGGCTCGGGATATGTAAACTGTCCCCCGTGCTGCCATTGGTAAGCAAGGAAGCACCCGTGGGAGGTCATATTCATGTAGTGTACATACACAGATACAACATTGTGTTGTCTTATGTCTTTAGCAATGTTCGGGACCTGCTTTTCAGCAAAGATCTAAGTACTAACCCCCTTAACATTTAAAGGGTTTTTTCAACTGGGCGTTGACATTTAATTGAATTCCTCTACCACATATATACATTTCTTCAATTGGATTTTATTGAAAAATACATATAGCCATTGTTGTCCTTGGATACGACCACTGCTGCTAAAGTGATATATCAAAGAAACAAATAGTTTTTGCATATAAAATGTCCTGGAGTTACTGTATATACCAGAGCCATTCTGGGTAATGAACACTGAATCAAGGTGGTCAGGCACCTCAATATTGAATGTGTGGCCTACCACATTGTAGAGGTGGTCGTATCCAAGGACCAACTTGGCTGAATTTCTGGATAATTATCATCACACAGGTAGAACATGCCATTGAACATGTCATTTGCAGTTGAATGAAAGTAAATGTGAATGCCCAGATGAGAATACCCCTTTAAAGACACTGCCATATAGTATCAAGTTAATACTACAATTTACAATCCATACAATATGACCATATACTATCTAAATATTCTATATCTAAAGCAACCATTTGCTGCCATCTAAAGAGCTGAAAAATGCTGCCATATAGCTCCGACATTATACTTCAACGTATTTCCAAACTAATACCACCATCCTCCGTTATATAGTACCGTAGAATTTTAGCTTTGCTTAGAACTTTTAGCTTTCATTGCGGGATACAGAGTTGCATATTGGTTAGAAGGACCACAGATCGCACATTGAGTCTTCTATCTCCAGACCTGTTTGGGGTCTTCTATAGAGAATGTGTTACTTTGGGGGCCACTAAAAATTGTCTCCCTCTTGCCACTTTTTTACAGTTGACAATTAGATACCACCATAAAATACTTACTAACAAATGATAATACAAAAAACGCTGCCAGGTTCACACAATGCAACAATAAATTTCCAAAAATAATACCGGATCTTCAATAATACTCGATGGGGAGGGGGATACACAGAGGTAAAGTATGTATGGCCATGGATATTGACAAGGCGTTGGGCATTTTTGCCAGTTTTAGACAGATGTTATAGAAACCCAAGTAAGACTGCCCTATATAATCAAGATACATACAACACATCATACTACCATATACAGGCAGTCCCCGGGTTACATACAAGATAGGGTCTGGAGGTTTGTTCTTAAGTTGAATTTGTATGTAAGTCGAAACTGTATATTTTATAATGGAAGTTCTAGACAATTTTTTTTCTTTTGCCCCAGTGACAATTGGAGTTTCAAAATTTTTGGTGTGATTGGACCAAGAATTATCAATAAAGCTTCATTACAGACATGTTACAGCTGATCATTGCAGTCTGGGACTATAGTAAAGCATCCAGAGAGCTTCACCAGAGGTAACAGTGGGCAGGGGGGTCCGTCTGTAGCTATGGGTTGTCTGTAAGTCGGGTGTCCTTAAGTAGGGGACCGCCTGTAATCATCACCATGAAACTCATGCATGATAAACCAAGGACACCATGACCATGGTAACCTTCCTATATTTGTTATCCATGTCCTCCTTCCTTCTAAAATAAACTTTACAATGATGCAAATGAGCCAGAAGGGCACTGGTGGTCGTTACTCCATGCTGCAGCTTCACAGGCTCTTACACTGTACATAATCATTTCCTCCTCCCACTGTATGAGATTATATCAGGCAAGAAGCACTGAGAGGCGAGTGAACTGTGTAACAGCCTGTGAAGCTACAGCAATGAGGGAGTCTGGTTAACACAGATTTCTAATGAGATGACTCATTAGCATAATTTAAAAAGTTGATTTTAGTCGGAAGGAGGCCATGGGTAGGCAATATAAGAAGATAGTAGAATTCCTTTAAATAACAAACAATTCCTAGCATAAAGGTGCACACAATACTGTCATTCTTTTCCAAAATAATACTGCTATACCCTTTTTAGTAACACTAGGTGATTTTAGGTTTACTTTTCATTGGTTTGGTTTTTTTATTGATTGGATGAGTTGCCAGGGGTATGTTTGACCACATATAGCACCGATAGTTCTGTTAGATGTTTTTGTAGGCCACACGATACTTCCATATTGCGTCAAGACAATACTAACACAATACCACATTATATGATAAATAATAATAATTTATTAATAATAATAAATAGTTCTACATTTTCAATACTATCATAATACTGTTAATCATTTCCTGAGTATGACCACCATGCACTATTAGATATTACTGTCTGAGTTTAGTTTATAACTTGGGGGTTTAGGCTTTTATCTAATAAAACGACCTCTGGTTCTTAAGTCCAGTGTCTCTGGTTCTTAAGTCCAGTGTCTCTGGTTCTTGAGTCCAGTGTCTCTGGTTCTTGAGTCCAGTGTCTCTGGTTCTTGAGTCCAGTGTCTCTGGTTCTTGAGTCCAGTGTCTCTGGTTCTTGAGTCCAGTGTCTCTGGTTCTTGAGTCCAGTGTCTCTGGTTCTTGAGTCCAGTGTCTCTGGTTCTTGAGTCCAGTGTCTCTGGTTCTTGAGTCCAGTGTCTCTGGTTCTTGAGTCCAGTGTCTCTGGTTCTTGAGTCCAGTGTCTCTGGTTCTTAAGTCCATTGTCTCTGGTTCTTGAGTCCAGTGTCTCGCCTGTTGCTGGAAATACACTGCTGTGTTATATAGCCAAGATAAAATCTTAAAGACGAATCATTCTTTGGTGTGATTGTTCACAGGGAAAGAAAAGTGACTTATTAATACTGCAGTTACCCAAATATTCTTCCCAGGTCATTGTAGATTGTGCCATTTCCTTTTTGAATGGGAAGTTATATACGGGAGAGTGGAAAGTAAGGAGAGAATTTCCTCTTATTTCTGCTATTATTTCAGTGTGTCCTTTCCCGGCTTTCGCTGTCTTCTTTCCTCTCTCTCTGCCTGAAGAAGTGCATGGTGAAAGTCATCAGGAGACATTGAAGCATGAAATGATTTCCCCTCTGCATGCAGCTGTAATATAACCTGTCCCACCGAGGTCCACATCTAGGAGGTTTTATTAGAGAGATTTATTCCCTCAACCTCATCAAAACAAAACAGATGCAGGAGGAGGAGAAGAAGAAGAAGAGAGAATCCCGGCTCTAGGTGATTGTGCCACGAGAGATGTGCAGCCTCCAAATTTGATGGGGGCTTCTCCATGCACCATCTATATATATGTATGAGCTTTATATACATTTGTCACTTGCTTGACGCGCTAAATTCCCTCTTTATGGCATGAAACAATCCAATCTTCTTTTTTTTCACATGGACTCCCTTGACTTAATAATTGTAGCGATGTGGATGTACCCCCGGAGATTTTAGGTGTCACCTATCTAATCAGCAGTGAAAACCATTATCACTTATTGTAGCGCAGCACAGCAGGGGGATGTATGGAGTGGAATGTATTGGGATATGTATTTAAATATCTCCCTATTGTAAGGAGTAATAGGATGCACCCTACACTTCGTTCCGTGTAGTTCCTTGAAGGCAGCTCTCCCTTCCGATGACCTCAAAGGGCTTGGTTATTTTTGTCAGGGTCTGTGTAATTATGAGGGCATTTGGTGGCTTGATGCTTGTCAACTTTTGGGCCAATGACATTGAGGGCTCCCATAATTCCCTCTCCTTGCTTACCGACACTTCCAGGAAATTGTAGGACTAAGCTACACTTTTACTATAACTCCTGTAGAAGTCAATAAGGAGATCCGAAAACAGTGTAGAAGAGGAGCTACAACTCACAAAAATAACTAAGACCCATATGAATATTATTATTTATGTAGACAATCTGAAAACATATTTGAATAGAGTGAACATCACTATAGAGACAGTCCCCGGGTTACATACAAGGAAGGTTCTGTAGGTTTGTTCTTAAGTTAAGTTTGTATGTAAGTTGCAACTGTATATTTTATCATTGTACCAGTCAAAATATTTTTGGTCTCTGTGACAATTGGATTTTAAAAATGTTGGGTTGTCATAAGAACCAGGATTAACAATAAAGCTTCATTACAGACACCTGTGATAACTGTTACAGCTGATTATTGTAGCCTAGGGCTAAAGTACAGTAAATTACCAGAATCCAGAGGTCCGTTTGTAACTAGGGGTCGTCTGTAAGTCAGGTGTTCTTAAGTAGGGGGCGGCCTGTATTCTATGTTTTGTTTTAAAAGAGATCATCGCTAACATCCTGGACAGGGGTCTGCAGGACACGGTCATGGGGCCTCATACTGGAGAGAGTTGCGTATCCCATCTCTGGGACCTATAAAAAAACATTTATACCATATCGTTCGTAATAGCCATAAATGTATTGTAAAGGTAACCCCATCTTAGGCTTGGTTCACATTTTGTAAATTTAAAATATTGCAGACAAAATCAGTGTATAACTTTTCCTTACACAAACCATATCAATTATTTGCTGGAAGTGGACAACCCCTTTAACGGGTCGTCTGCTTTAGACTATTGGTTTGAAGGGTCTCTGAACAATAAGTTGATTACAATGTTAAACCCTTCTAGAACCCCTTGCGATAAAATGTTGTCTATGGAATAATCAGTACTTGATCATATGGATAAAATGAATCATTGAATTACAAAAGACATGTTTTGTAACAATAAATTGGCACAACTTTACTTGTAGACTCTTTGCTATTGAGGGCCCAGCCCTTACCACGTTAAATATTTAAGTAATTTATCCTTATGGTCTTAATACATTTCAGTTTTTTAAGACACTCCTGAAATGGAAAGCTTCTGTAGAATACCATTAATAGGTAAGAACAGTGAACGCGGCCGGTTAGTGGGACCATTGTCCTTTCCGTTGGACGTCATTGTTGTGATTAACCAGAGCAGAAAATGAACAGCTCCTATTCTTGCAGACGATTGTATCTAGAAGACGGCTCCCTTCTATGAAGGGGATCTGCCAAATCATTGTAACCAGTAACACAATGACTAAACAACCACCTATAACAAAGAAGCAAAGAATAAAAGATGTTTACAATGTGTAGTGAAGACAAGTCGGCTAGATAAGGAGAAATCAGAGATAAGGGTTTGATTGGTCTTCTGTGCCTCGAAATACAGTTTTGTGTCTCTCCTATGGTTTTCGTGCAGGTAAGTATGAAAGGAAAATAATTGATTTTATGTCATTTATCCTTTGTGATTAACACTGAATTTTACTTTTAAAAAAATTTTCCAAGATTTTTAAAAACACTGTATATGACTGGGGGTCGGGCAATAAGCATCTTATACTAACCTCCCGATCATTGATGTCCCGTGCACCTCCTACAGCCTGAAACTAATCCTGTAAAAGGTGGTGCAGTGCTGCAGCTGAACAGGAGTGTCGGAGGAGGTGAGTAATCAATGTTTGTTGATTTCCAAGCCATCCTCCCCCCAGCTATTTGTAGCCTTTTTTTTTAAATCATAGCCAAATCCCATCATTTTATAAAGCAGGTGGAGTTGATAAGATTGGACATAGTAGGACATAGTGTCCTATCTGCATGTGGGGCTGGGCAGATTTTACATAGTGTCCTATCTGTAGGCAGCATGCTATAGAGCAGGAGGAGCTGAGCAGATTGTACATAGTGTCCTATCTGCATGCAGAATGTTATAGAGCAGGAGGAGCTGAGCAGATTGTACGTAGTGTCCTATCTGCAGGCAGCATTTTATAGAGCAGGAGGAGTTGAGTAGATTGTACGTAGTGTCCTATCTGCAGGCAGCATTTTATAGAGCAGGAGGAGCTGTGCAGATAGTACATAGTGTCCTATCTGCAAGCAGAATGTTATAGAGCAGGAGGAGCTGAGCAGATAGTACATAGTGTCCTATCTGCAGGTGGCATGTTACAGAGCAGAAGGAGCTGAGCAGATTGTACATAGTGTCCTATCTGCAGGCAGCATGTTATAGAGCAGGAGGAGTTGAGTAGATTGTACGTAGTGTCCTGTCTGCAAGCAGAATGTTATAGAGCAGGAGGAGTTGAGTAGATTGTACGTAGTGTCCTGTCTGCAAGCAGAATGTTATAGAGCAGGAGGAGCTGAGCAGATAGTACATAGTGTCTTATCTGCAGGTGGCATGTTATAGGGCAGGAGGAGCTGAGCAGACTGTACATAGTGTTCTATCTGTAGGCAACTTCTTATAGACAGGAGGAGCTGGTCAGATTTTTCTTAATGTCCTACCTGAAAGCTTAATTTAATTCAACTGGAGGAGTTTAGTGAATTGTACATAACACACTCTTTAATTGAAGACCGCAAATTACTGATTAAGACTCTGTTTCTCGTCACTTTTCTTTTACAACTAACACATTTTCTTTAATTACATTGAAGTACAAGATCTTCTTGCTGTCATCTCCAATGTTTCTCCTGATGATATTTCTCATCCCATTGAATAGTTGATTTTTGGTGGGGTCGTAGCTTATAATGATCCTATCCGAATACCTTATCTGCCTTGTAATAATAAATATACGGTTAAACATGGCCCTACCACGGGAAACCTTACCAAGACCTAGATTGGGGGTCCATAGGACCATATTCCTCTTTACTTCACTCAAAGTGAAGAGAACTGCTGCTACTACTACTACTCCATTCACCGGACACTCTAGCAAACTTCCTTTCTTCTGAAAACAGGGGGCCCATGTATTGAGATCCTCAACAACAACACCCCCTTATTCCTTTATGTGAAAGTGTCTGTAAACATGATCAATTTCCGGTCATTTAAAAGCGAAAACTGGTAATGAGTGGACCAGTGTTCGGGTCTGTACAAAACATAGCAGGTTTGGGTTCGCGAAACACGGACTTCAGTATGAACTCTGGATTCCACATTTGGCTCTTCCCCTACCGGTTATACCCAGCCAGCACTGATGGCGGGTGTTAACTCTTTAAATGGTGCCAGCAAAGCGCTGCTGTGTGTCCTGCCATTTACTCTAGGATCGTCGCTTCCTGTGAGGTCATCAGGGAGCGACGATCCTTGAGTAAATGGCAGGACGCACAGCAGCGCTGAGTAAATGGCGATCTTCTTGCCTCGTAAGGGTTGAATGGAGGCACGCGTACGCTTCTAGCAATTAAAATGGTGGCATTTCAAGGGTAACACTGATTACCGGTGTGGGTTAGCGTTCAGGTCTGGTACCCGAACCAAACTTTCCGGGTCCACTCATTCCTAATACCACAGAGTGGCTGCCGAGGTTACATTATCAATGACCTCTTCCTCTGACTCCGTTTTTTTTTGCCCTGGACCTCCCATTGAAACTTGACTACCCCTTTAACCTCCTGTTAAAAGCCCCTGAATTAAGTGGTGTTAGTCATGGCAGTGTTCCTCTTTAATCTTATACTTTATCACTGCCTGACATTAATAATAATGCATTGACACGTCCAGTCTAGTGTTTACGTTTACGAATGGAGAAAATCAGATCCGAATGTCTAGGAGAAAGAAAGAAAAAAAAGTAAAATGATTTCTTGTGCATAAAATGGCCGATAAATATGTAATGCAACTCATCTGCGAGGAGATTAAATGTAAAAATGCTTATTTACAAAGGAATAAACTGTCAATTTAACAACTTGTAAAGTGCTTTATCACAGCGTGAAAGTGAAATCAATACAAGATTGCCTGAGGAATATTATTGATGACCTTCACCCAGCGAGCGGCTTTTATCACCTTGTATTTGAGGCCGATCATTTGGTTTCCTTTTTGAATTAATTAGTTTGCTTTGGTTGGCTGTAAATACAAAGCTCCGCTAATAGAAGACACTTGTCTCCGAGAAGCCAACAACATCCGTATTTCCTTTAGGATCAATCAGCCGTTAAATAACTCATTGAACTTTCTGTTTTTTCAACTAATTTATTTTTGGAAGCGCAACAGGATTTAATTTCCCTGTCCCACTTTTCACCCTTTTCCTATAAGAAAAAACAAATCTGGGCTTCAGTCTGACCCCCTTCTTTAACAAAGTTGAATTTATCTGCCTGTGATCTCCTTTGTTACAATATCCCTCAGGTCCTGGATCAGGGAAGGTCGCAGTTTCTGGAACATGTGTTTTCTTTAAGCTCCTTTACACATGTTGCTGTTTTGGATCCTTTGGTGAATTTTGCAGAACCTCAACAAGGTCTCGGCTAGGTCAAGGGGCTGGAATGAACATGTCGCTCACGTTGCCGTGCCGAGGACCCAATTTAAAACATCCCACTAAGTTTGTAGGCCTCTTTCAGCCGCTGATTAGATTAGTTTTACATTTGTCAGTTTCACTGATATGAATACTTAACCTTTAAACTTGTAGAGTCTGGAACCGTGTTGAATCAAAGTTCACGTCTCCAAACTTTTTACCTTTTTGACTTTTCTTACAAGGCCACATTGGTGTTTGTACCAGTATAATATACACAAGCGAAGTAATCCTACTTCATATTTAGAAAGTGTAGACTTAAGCGGATACATAATACACCATAAGACTCTAAAGACATAAAATTAGGGCATCTTTAGACTGTTAAAGTGGTTTTCCCACGAAACAAGTCAGGTCCTATCTAGTTGCTAATCAAGTATGGTGCTTGGCAATCTCCTTCAGCTATATAGAGATGAACGGGGCAGCCTGGCCATGCACGACCGGATACTCCGCTCATCTCTGTGAGAGTCAAGGGGTCAGACGGGGTTCATTGGACCCCCTGTTCTCATGATCTGTGGGGGTTTCATCACTGAGACCCCCACTGATCAGCAAGTTAAGGCCCTAGGACCTAACTTGTTTGGTGAGAAAGCCCCTTTAAGTCTAAACTTAAGCCACCTATTATTACCCTTATTTTAGATTGCAAGTACAGATGGTTGCATCTTTAGTCAGGCTTCATTTAATCTTTGAACAGGTTGTAAGTGGGACTATTATTCCACTCAAAGCACCAGATCTCTCCTCGTCTAGGATTAATCCCAAACATTCACTCGCAATATATTTGAAGAAGTTGCCCATTGAGGTTTTTAATTTTCACCTGCTTGGGTCTGATAAGGGGAGTTTCACAGTTGTAGGTCACTTACATATTGAATAATCTGTTTCAATGCCTTTACTGTCTTCCTCCTGTTATATGTCACATTGAAATTTGTAAACCTGAAGATCTTAAAGGGGTTGTCTACTTTGAGCAAACAATTGATATTGTTTGTGTAATGAAAAGTTGTTCAATATTCCAATATACTTTCTGTATCAATTCCAGTTTTCTAGATCTTAGCTTGCTGTCATTTAACAGGAAGTCAGTTGTTTACTTCCTGTGGATAAACAGGAAGTCGTGTTTCGCCATACAGTTGCTCGGCTCTTTATATCACAGAGTGTAATTAGAGCTGTATCTTTAATGTATCAGTTTTATATCTGTTATTTACTGAAAGTGAACAACTACTTTAAATTCATTCTCAGATTCGTCTGCCAACGATTATTTCCCTTAAAAGGAACCTGTCAACACATTTTTCACAAATACAGCTAGTGGCAGGTTCCCATGGAGCTCTATTAACTAGCTGACACCCTTCTTTTAGCTAAAAATGTTTTCCCTCCAATCCCTATATAATCAACTTCATAATTTTACCTGGTATCCATGGACATCTATCGCGAGCCTTGGGGGCTTGGCCTCCTCGGGCTGATTCTAGCAACTCATCCTCATGATTTCTCAGCATTCAGCAGTATCATGTCATGTCAGTATCATGTCATGTGACCCGTGTGACATCATCTCAGGTCCTTGAGCCTCCTAACGTTAGCAAACTGTACATCATGAATATATCTGATCACAAGAATTCAAAGCAAGCCTGCATGGAGGCATGAAGAGGAGTAGAAGTCCATGGAAGCATGCTGTGATTTCAAGGGTATTTTCATGTGGGCATTGGCATTTCATTTAATTCATCTGTCATATAGATTCATTTCTTTAGTTGGATATTATTAAAAAATGTACCTGTGTGAAGATAATTTACTGTTACTGCTTGTACCACAGCCATCCTAGGGTAATGAACGCTGAATCCGGGCAGTCTGGAAGGGCTCAATAGGTGGGTTTCTTGTCCAAGGACAACTATATTGTTTCTATAGGACAACACGGCATAGGAGAAATTATCTTCTCATAGGGACATATTTTTTAATAACATGCAATTGTAAAAATGCATCTATATGGCAGATTAAATGAAATGTGAATGCCCCGATGGGAATACCCCTTTAAAGTCATTATTCACATCAACTAATGTCCTACATTTGCTTTGATTACCAGTCACGTGACCAAATCATAGTGCGGCTCCTAACATATAGTACCTAATAAATCGGTCACTGTATATGAAAGTCAGATAATGAAACAAATTCATACTGTGCGTGTCAGGTTTCTAAATCTGAAGGCCCTGAGCAGATGTCCTCTGTACCTCTCTGCTGACATCTAAATGTAATAGATGATGGCGATGCTTGTTAAAGTGAAAGGAAAGTGCAATTTAGCGAAGTGCTACATTTAAAGTGACAGCCAGGCAAGTTGTAAAGTGATGTCCGTTAAATGAGGCAGAATAAGATGCTAAGAATGAGGAAACTGTGGCGTGATGTGTGTGCATCTACTTCTTAATTGATTTAATGCTCCAAGATAGGACCACTGGGCTTCTCTTACTATAAGGTCAAAAATTCCAAACACATTACAAATGTCAAAAAGTAATCCCCCAGAATTCCACTATATAGAAAAATGAGGTCATGTGATGCTTTAGGAATAGTTTAATTCCCCAAAACCTTCTGGAGATATCCATCAACCGTCAGCACACGGGAAGGGAGCTTCAGTTTATAATGGTAGGTTACCGTATATATTACGCAGAGGGAATTTTAAAATTTTTATTAAAAAATTTAATGTAATTGATGACATTGTTGTCCAGATTTTTTGAGATTTTGAATCTTTGCCTAAATTACATAGCCAAGGTACCAGAATTTCTCGAAGACAATACAGCAGTGGTGGCGAACCTATGGCATGGGTGCCAGAGTTGGCACTCAGGGCACTCTTTGTGGGCACCCAGGCCACATTGTGCCAGCACAGAGTTCACCAGACATGACTCAAAAGAATTCACCTGCAGTCAAAGGCAACGTAGATGCTACTCTCAGCGTTATTTTAAAGCAACACATCCTTGGCTTCTTCTAACTGTAGAAAGAGTGAGAAGGCAGGGGCAGTTTATCGATGGAGGTCCTTCTTCTGTTGAACTTGTGGAAGAACAGTGAGCTATTGCTTAAATTGCTGTGTTGGCGCTTTGCGATAAATATGTGGGTTTTTGTTGTAATTTGGGCACTTGTTCTCCAAAAGGTTCGCCATCACTGCAATACAGCAAATAATTCCATTTTACTCTACTAGAAGGTTATTTTGTGTGTTCTTTTAGCACTTATAGAGGATAAGAAGAGAATGCCCTAAATAGAGAGAAGAGTTAGTAGCTACTAAATGGCCGACTTGTTTTAGTACAACCTGAGGCAGATGAGCCGATCAACAGTATCAAATTCTGGGCAAGAAGGATGAAGGAATTACAGGGATTGAGCATCACAAAATGCCTTTGGTAAAAATGCTATAGAGGACTTTATTTGTCCTGGACAGAGGAGTGGGGATTAGTCACATAGAGATTGAAAGACTAATATCACTGAACACAAATCCCCTCTTTGAACAATATGTCCTGTCTTCCCTTAAGAGGAAACCCGGCAGTCGTGTGATATTCATGTACCTGGGATTAATGAGTCTCGGAATGGGAAGATCCAAAGAAAATATTCCAGTCTGATGATCAATTTCTCAGCTTATCCAGGGCTGACAAGGTCATCACAGTCACACTCCACCTTTTACTTTTCTTACTAGCAGTACACAATAACAATTTCTCAATGATTCTCCAAGGACAAGGTGTTAATTTTCTTGGAATTTTAGCCCTTTTTTCATTTTTAAAAATAGGTCACTAGATTCTTGGACTAGTGGTCATAGACTCTGCTTTAGTAGTCTAAGACACTCCCCCTGCTGTTGGATGACCAACCCAGAGCAAGGGGAGTGTCAACATGTATCAAAAGCTATATTTATATACTAAGTCAATGGGACCAATATAGTAAGACCAGTGCTTTATGAGTAATTCTTAATATCCGGTTCCATTAACGTCAGAATATACCTCTCAGTAATTATGTTGCACCACTTGCATCAGAACTGAAATCTAAATTTCAGATAATAAATCTGGTAAGTCAAAGACTTTTAAGTGGTTAGCAGGGCACAAAGTAGCAACTTCAATAGAGCGTGCTAGAATTTGCTTATACTTCATCAGTATCGTGACTGAAACATTTATCAAAATTTTAAATACTTCTATGTAGGTCCATATTTTGGCCAGACAACAGGTCTTCTATATATAATGGAGGACACCGGGTCTTCTATATATAATGGAGGACACCAGGTCTTCTATATATAAAGGAGGACACCAGGTCTTCTATATATAAAGGAGGACACCAGGTCTTCTATATATAAAGAAGGGCACCTGTTCTTCTACATATAAAGGAGGACACCAGGTCTTCTATATATAATGGAGGACACCAGGTCTTCTATATATAAAGGAAGGCACCGGGTCTTCTATATATAATGGAGGACATCAGGTCTTCTATATATAATGGAGGCCATTGAGTCTTCTATATATAAAGGAGGACACCGGGTCTTCTATATATAAAGGAGGACATTGAGTCATCTATATATAATGGAGGACACCAGGTCTTCTATATATAATGGATGGCATTGGGTGTTTACTGTATAAAGGAGGACACCGGGTCTTCTATATATAATGGAGGACACCAGGTCTTCTATATATAAAGGAGGACACCAGGTCTTCTATATATAAAGGAGGACACCGGGTCTTCTATATATAATGGAGGACACCGGGTCTTCTATATATAATGGAGGACACCAGGTCTTCTATATATAAAGGAAGGCACCGGGTCTTCTATATATAAAGGAAGGCACCGGGTCTTCTATATATAATGGAGGACATCAGGTCTTCTATATATAAAGGAGGACATTGAGTCTTCTATATATAAAGGAGGACACCAGGTCTTCTATATATAATGGATGGCATTGGGTCTTTACTGTATAAAGGAGGACACCGGGTCTTCTATATATAATGGAGGACATCAGGTCTTCTATATATAAAGGAGGACATTGAGTCTTCTATATATAATGGAGGACACCAGGTCTTCTATATATAATGGATGGCATTGGGTCTTTACTGTATAAAGGAGGACACCGGGTCTTCTATATATAATGGAGGACATCAGGTCTTCTATATATAAAGGAGGACATTGAGTCTTCTATATATAAAGGAGGACACCGGGTCTTCTATATATAAAGGAGGACATTGAGTCATCTATATATAATGGAGGACACCAGGTCTTCTATATATAATGGATGGCATTGGGTCTTTACTGTATAAAGGAGGACACCAGGTCTTCTATATATAATGGATGGCATTGGGTGTTTACTGTATAAAGGAGGACACCGGGTCTTCTATATATAAAGGAGGACATTGAGTCATCTATATATAATGGAGGACACCAGGTCTTCTATATATAATGGATGGCATTGGGTCTTTACTGTATAAAGGAGGGCACTGGGTCTTTAATATATACAGGAGAGCATTGGGTCTATGATATATAAAGCAGGGCACCGGGTCTTTTATCTTTGCTTTATGTATTTACTGTGTCTTTAAGAGGCTCTAAGAAAATAATGTATTGGTATGTATGTAGACATTCATTATATAATAACAGCTAGCACTATCATCTATAAAAGCCTATCCCCAGTAGACCCTTCCTTTATGCTTTGCTCTGCCTTTTATAGATGTATCCAGGTTATTGGAAAGGGAATTCTTGTGGGACAATCCAGTGTGCCGCTTCAACTATCCACAACCAGCGTTGCAAAATCACGGCATATGTCTCCTGTAGAACACGTAGCAGAGGATGGAAAAAACATCCAAGTACATGTCTTTATGATGAACGACATTCTTGTATCACAAGCGCATGTAACTATATCACCGAGTAGCAAACATAGCTTATCAGGTAGTGGCAAGGTCCTGCAGTGATGACATCTTCAGACTCAATATTTTTATGGAATTAAAGCTATGGATTTACCAAGGTCTTTCTAAATAGGACCATCCTTATCTAAGATGCTCACATTGCAGTTATTACCCTGTAATAGTCTGTAGTGGGGTTAATAACAAACCTCAGACACAATAAAACCCAGGCTCGCCAATAGTAGGGATAACTGTGCCGTGCAGCAGCTTCTGCCAGGTCTAAGCTTCTTGATATGGTTGATGCTATACACTCTCTTTAGCTTTTGTAAGTTGTTTTTTTTTATCAAACTTGGATTCATTGTAATTCTGTAACAATCTAAGAGTGTGTTCACACAGAATGGAGAATCTAATTCATCTTAAAAAAAAAAAAAGGTTGGTACTACTGATCCCCAATGAAATGAACAGGGGTTAGTGGGGACATTTTTTGATGAGGATTTGGACAAACCTGTTTAGTACTTTGACAAGTGTTTGCAACAGGAGAATTCAGTAAAATGCTGGAAATATTGAATGTAATAAAATAATGAAAAGTCACCTGGACTTCCACCAGATTTGTTTGAGATGGCCCATAATATTACCTTACCTTCTGAAAGTGTTCGTTCAGAAACATTTCGCCCATGGAAGTCCTAACCTCTATTTAAAATAGCCTGAAAACACACATATCATATCAACTACCTCTATAGTTTTCCATACTGTTTAGAAAACTATTTAACAACTCGTGACTAACAAGTCACAATTTAGCAAATTTCGTTGAATAAAATTTTGGTGCATAATAACACTGTATTTGGATGGTTACAAGGTGCATGTCTAAATTGTTTAAATTAACTCTTCAAAATAATCGATTTCCTACTGCATTTTTTTTCTTAATTTTACAATTTTTTTTTTTAAATAAAGTCACTGGCAAAAGCTTTTTGAACTTACCTTACACCACTACAGAATGTACCAGATTTTTATTTATTGCACAAGAAAAACACAAATACTGAACAATAGGTATATATGAGTAGCAGGTGGAGTAAAAATGGTAATATACAACAGTGTGTATGTATGTATGTAAAAGGTACAAAAACAGGTTTTGGGTCCATGCGGAGTAGAGGGGGCTGAAGAGCCCTGGAAGTTAAATAAAGTTACCCTTTGTGTTCTCTAGAATTAAAGAGAAAGTATATACATTTTCTAAGGTTTTATATATTAAATATATTTATATATTACCGTAAGTATAAGTACAGGCATTCCCTGGGTTACATACAAGATAGGTTCCATAGGTTTGTTCTTAAGTTAAATTTGTATGTAATTTATATTTTATAATTGTAGATCCAGACAAACATTTTTTTTGCCCCACCGACAATTGGGGTTTCAAAGTTTTTTGCTGTAATGTGAACAAGGATTATCAATAAAGCTTCATTACAGACACCTTACAGCTGATCATTACAGCCTGGGACTATAGTAAAGCATCCAGAGAGCTTCACCTGAGGTCACAGGGGGCAGAGGTGTTCTTAAGTAGGGGACAGCCTGTATTTATATATTAAAAATATATTGTATATATTAAATATATAGAGAATTTCTATTTGTGTTTCGTCTCATTTTGTAGTTGTGGCCTTTGCATGAGCCTTTAAGTTCTTATAAGCATAAAGTCAAATCTCAAGGCCATGTTGCCGCTCACAGGTGATTCACATAACATTTGAAGTCCCAGATTCCATGGGGGGGGGATTTATCAAAGCTTGTACATAAATTATCTAGTGTACAAGCCTTAAAATAGTCACAAATCCTTGCACACGGCCTGGCCTAAAACAATGTACCCCCTTATGGCACCGCACCATATATATCTAAACGTTCAAGTCACACTAGCTATAGCTGGTGCACAGGTGTGTGGGAAGAATGTCGGCCCACTCTGGGGCCAATGACGCCAACTTGGCGCAGAGGGGCAAAAAGGGCATCATCTTTGGTTGTGGAGTGGGCCTACGTTCCTGCCCAACACCTGTGCACCAGCTATTTCTAGTGTGGCCAGAACATCTGGATATATCTGCAGTGCGGGGCACCAGCTATTTCTAGTGTGGCCAGAACATCTGGATATATCTGCAGTGCGGGGCAGGGGGTGATAAATCTCACGCATATATATATACCTATAAAAAAGTGTTGCAAATAGTTTTTTCACAGCTGACTTGCATTTATTTTTCATGGATCCTTTAAGTTAGGGTTCATTCACACACATGGTATGCCCGCCGTGTGCTGGAGAGGAGGAGGAGGTGACCCCTCCTCCCTCCATAGGAAACAGCGGGCGCACGGCCACACAACTGCATGTTCTATATTTTCCTGGTGTGTGGCGTGGAACGGTGCCACACATGTACGTCCCCCCAGAGGGCTGTGTGAATGAACCATTATACTTGAAAAACGGATCTGACTAGGACATACTAACGGATAAGTTAAAATAACAGCCGTGGCCACAGGTCCATTTGAAGGCATTGCTGTTAGTGCCGCCATGTGCTATCCGTTCAATAATCAAAGGGCAGCCGGACGATCGTCACTGTCGTGTGCATCTGCCCTTAAGGTGACTTGTAATTCACATGGGGTTGCTGCATAGTTTCCTTTTTGTGCTCTTCTGATGTTTGTATAGATTTACATATTCTTTCTATTTTAATGATTTGTGGAAAAGATATCGTAAAAATCATATGCGTAAAACTGTAAAACACAAGAAATACATTTTAATTTATTCACCCCCAATGCCATTATTAAGGAAATTATGTAATGAGCATTCTTAATGTGCAAAATGAAAGGCATAGAAAACTGTAAGAAAGGAAAAAGGGATTGTATTCAAAAACGCACTGTAGGTTTGTTAAGTCAGCACCCACGCAACTTGTAATATCTTTATTATGTTAATCGAAACTTCAAAAATGTTAAAAACTATGTTGGAAGAAATTCCTTTCATCGGTTGGAGTAAGACTATGGAGATATAGGAAGTAGTGTCAGGAAATAATATGAGGATAACTGGTTTTTGCTTTAAATCTCGAAAGCTGACCGACCTGATGAAGGTACCATATTTTCCGGTGAACGAGATAACTTTTTAACCCCTGAAAATGTTTTTAAAAGTAGGGGGTCGTCTTATACGCCGGGTGAGGAGGGAGCAGCCGTTTTAGTAGAATCTACTATTGTGTCACTGGAATGTGGTGAACCATTGCGTGACCAGGACCGTGGCTGTGGTGAAGCTATAAGGGGTCAGCTATCAGATCATCATCCGTAGATGATATTCTGCCATCTCAACCAGGAGATGACAGCGTGGTAGGGGTGTACATCACACATCTACCATATATCCTCACACTACGGTGACATAAACTCTCACTACACTGGTACAGACTCACACTCATCTCTGTCACACTGTACAAAACTTAAATTCATGCTTATAGCACTATGTTGGCTTCTCACGCATCTTCATCACACTGTGCCCGCCTGAGCCACACACTCATCTTCATCACACTGTGCCGGCCTGAGCCACACACTCATCTTCATCACACTGTGCCCGCCTGAGCCACACACTCATCTTCATCACACTGTGCCGGCCTGAGCAACACACTCATCTTCATCACACTGTGCCGGCCTGAGCCACACACTCATCTTCATCACACTGTGCCGGCCTGAGCAACACACTCATCTTCATCAAACTGTGCCCGCCTGAGCCACACACTCATCTTCATCACACTGTGCCCGCCTGAGCCACACACTCATCTTCATCACACTGTGCCCGCCTGAGCAACACACTCATCTTCATCAAACTGTGCCCGCCTGAGCAACACACTCATCTTCATCAAACTGTGCCTGCCTGAGCAACACACACATCTCCATCACACTATGCCAGCCTGAGCCACACACTCATCTTCATCAAACTGTGCCCGCCTGAGCCACACACTCATCTTCATCAAACTGTGCCTGCCTGAGCAACACACACATCTCCATCACACTATGCCAGCCTGAGCCACACACTCATCTTCATCAAACTGTGTCCGCCTGAGCCACACACTCATCTTCATCACACTGTGCCCGCCTGAGCCACACACTCATCTTCATCACACTGTGCCCGCCTGAGGCACACACTCATCTTCATCACACTGTGCAGGCCTGAGCCACACACTCATCTTCATCACACTGTGCCGGCCTGAGCAACACACTCATCTTCATCAAACTGTGCCCGCCTGAGCAACACACTCATCTTCATCAAACTGTGCCCGCCTGAGCAACACACTCATCTTCATCACACTGTGCCCGCCTGAGCCACACACTCATCTTCATCAAACTGTGCCCGCCTGAGCAACACACTCATCTTCATCAAACTGTGCCCGCCTGAGCAACACACTCATCTTCATCACACTGTGCCCGCCTGAGCCACACACTCATCTTCATCAAACTGTGCCCGCCTGAGCAACACACACATCTCCATCACACTATGCCAGCCTGAGCCACACACTCATCTTCATCAAACTGTGCCCGCCTGAGCAACACACACATCTTCATCACACTGTGCCAGCCTGAGCCTTACACACATTTCTATCACACCGTGCCCGCCTGAGCCACACACTCATCTTCATCACACTGTGCCCGCCTGAGCCACACACTCATCTTCATCACACTGTGACAGCCTGAGCCACACGCTCATCTTCATCACACTGTGCCAGCCTGAGCCACACACTCATCTTCATCACACTGTCCCCGCCTGAGCCACACACTCATCATCATCACACTGTGCCCGCCTGAGCCACACACTCATCTTCATCAAACTGTGCCAGCCTGAGCCACACACATACCTACAACACTATGCCAGTCTCCCACACCTACCCATCACACTGTGCCAACTTCACACACAGCACAGTATCAGCATCACATTGTGCCAGCTTCATGTACATAACCATCACACTGTTCCAACATTACAGACATCCCTCTCATCCGAGGCTGTTTGTTTTCTGCTCATTTGTTGCAATGTGCCAATGAGCCTCTGTAATAAATGAGCAGTAAAATCCCCATATACTACCATACTGTATTGTACGATCAATAAGACAACCTAGGGTTAAAGTTCCCCAGGAGGTCTGAAAATAGTAAAAAACAAATAAATTTTACCCCCTTTCCCTAGAACTGATATAAAAACAAATCATAAACATGTTAGGTTTCACTGCGTCCCAAAATGTCCCATCTATCAAAATATCATAACCGTTATTCCCAGGGTTTAACCCTGTAACGGGAAAATAGAGCCTAAATGTCTGTGAGTATATCCCAAACTCTATATTTTGACTGTTAAAGATGGGGGTTGTCTCATACACCGTAAAATATGGTAAGTCAAGAGCGTGTCCAGAGAGGTCTATTCTTAGACTAGTTCTACAGTGGTTGGTTATGATGATTATCCTTGGGACCTTCCTAAATCCAATCCAAATGTAACCTCAAATCTGACCTGATGAAGGAGTAAGCCAAGAACTAAGTCCAGTCTAAGTTTAGGTCTAACGATTGAACTGTGTGGCCACTAATATTGTGAAGGTTTTATTTAGTATATTTTATGCTAAAAATTAAGATTCATTTACAGATTGTCAGAAGGCTTTTGTTGAAAGTTTTTTCGAGATGCATCAGCCGACGATCTCTAGGGGAGTTATGTTTTATGTCAAGGGTCTGAAGTGCTGGCCAGCTTGCCCCTCACATTGATTTACTTGTCTTGAAAAGGAAATGTAGTTTTTTTTTTAGTGTATTATGTGTAGTAGACCAAAACAATTAAACTAATGTTAATTTATGAATTTAGGTTAAGACACTGAGTATAGGCACGGCATCTTCAGTGCAGAAATGAGTAAAATTCATCCTAGACTGCGGAGCCACCTTAATAATCCCTACCGACCTGGACTTTAACATCAAGATGGGGAAAAAATGATCTCTTTAGTTTGATGTTTGAGCTAGTGCACATGATGATTACCAAGTAAATAACCTTTAATCCCATCACATTCTTGTCAGGAGGCGTGAGTGATTGATCTCTGCTCTGAAGGCCATGGGGAACATAGCAGAACCATACAAAAGGTTGATTCCTAGAGGAATAAGCCTTGGAAATGTAAGACAGGCCAATTACTTGTTGTGTTCTAACATACGTTTACTATGTGGAAAAGGCCTAAGGACACTGGAAGACTTCTCTTGATAGGAAAAAAATGTTTAGTAATATAGAAAACAAGTATTGATGAATTTAAGCTCAGTTTATAGAATTCACTTCAAGCTGAATATGTGGATAATACCCAAAAAATATCTTTAGTTGTAAATGGTTTTAAAATGCGATAATACTAAATGTTACTTTGTGAGGACTAACAATGGAATAAAATTTAGCAAAAAAACATCTCAATGAAGAACCAATATATAACAGGGTAGTACAGTGACTTTTGGGTGAGACTAGAAGAACGGGAATTTTGCAACTTCTTCCCATTTAGTTACGTGTCTGCAGGAATTTGTATATAAAATAGAAAAAGTTGATTCTCTGTTGGTGGGGACCATTGTCCTGCTACGTTGAAAGTGTAGAGCAGTTTTAGAACAAAATGATTCAATATAACTTCCAAATGTATCATTTTCATCTAATTTTGGTCCTATTGTTGTCCATTTTTCCACTGTTTACAGAGCTATCTGTCAATCAGACAGTATGACCACCCACTGGACTCCTAATTCCAGGTCTTCAAATGAATTAATTACATGTTCAGATAAATCCTTCCCCACAAAAATGTATCTAAATCTTTTCAGCTTATTTACCTTATAAAATTATGCTCAAGGATTGTTTCATCACGCAAGGTTCCCTTTAAATATCACTAAACTAACATCCCCCTCAGGTGAGCGAAGATGAGTCACTTTTTGCTTGAGATTAGTTACTTTTAAAGGTTGGAAGAAGATTGCCACTTCAAATGCTCCTATTTTAGACTTTATAGTACTTAGCATCAAGCTTTTAGTATCATATTAAAGATAACAGTCTTTCATCATTCACGTAGGGCTTGTGGTTCTTATACCTAAGGAGCTGGAGATACATGCAGATAAAGAAATGGGGCCACCATCATATGCTGGTGCACTTAGCTCCTGTGTATAATAAATGTGCTGCATAGATTATATAGTTTACATTACTATAACTATTTTTTTAAAGTGAACCTGTTAGTTAAACATATATTTGAAAACTGCTGTTATCAAATATACAACTATCCCTATACTGTTCCTCCCCATTCCTCCCTATAGATTTGTAAAGTTGACTAACCATCTATGCAAATGACCCCATGCAAATCCAATCATCTTCTTTAATCTGAGCTAAATCCAGCATATTTATGCCTTTCCTGCTTAGCTGCGCCTCAAGCGCATTACCTCCTCCCTTAGGAATGGGAAAAATGCTAGCTGTTTGACTCACGAAGAGAGTTCCTGAGGGAGGGGTGAATGAGGGGATTGAGAGAGGTGCTAAATATGTGTGACTTGATGAATTTAAATCATCCGCACATTCACCCTCTCCCTCAGGAATGAGAGAAACACTGACTGTGTGACTCACTGAAGAGAATTTCTAAGGGGGGAGGGTGAATGAGGAGCTAATTTCTCTTCAGCAAGTCACACACAGACAACAGCTCTCTCATTCCTGAGTGAGAGGTCAATGATGAAAATGTATATAGAGTCCACCATAACAACCTCCTGCGGCAGAGAGTTCCACAGTCTCACTGCTCTTACAGTAAAGAACCTTTGTCTATGTTGATGGTAGAATCGCCTCTCCTCTAGGTGTAGACGATGCCCCCTGTCTATGGTGATGGTAGAGCCACCTCTCCTCTAGGTGTAGAGGATGCCCCCTGTCTATGGTGATGGTAGAACCGCCTCTCCTCTAGGTGTAGAGGATGCCCCCTGTCTATGGTGATGGTAGAACCGCCTCTCCTCTAGGTGTAGAGGATGCCCACTGTCTATGGTGATGGTAGAACCTCCTCTCCTCTAGGTGTAGAGGATGCCCCCTGTCTATGGTGATGGTAGAACCGCCTCTCCTCTAGGTGTAGAGGATGCTCCCTGTCTATGGTGATGGTAGAACCGCCTCTCCTCTAGGCGTAGAGGATGCCCCCTGTCTATGTTGATGGTAGAATCGCCTCTCCTGTAGGCGCAGAGGATGCCCCCTTGTCCTGGTCACAGGCCTAGGTATAAAACGATCTTTGGAGAGATCCTTGTACTGTCCGTTCAGGTATTTGTACATTGTATAAAGTAGGCCTCTTCTGAATAGGCCTCTGGAAGCTGGGGGATCGGCTGTGCTAGAAGAACATGAATATGCATAGATGGTGAGAAAACATTACAAATGCACAGTGGAGCTGTACAAGCATAGGGAGGAACAATATAGGTATAGTTTTATCTCTGCATAACAGAAGTTTTCAAAGATATGTCTAGCTAGTTTGGGTTAGTTTATCTGATAGGTTGCAGCTTCTGTAGCCTATTGCCAATTACAAAAAAGATCATCTTTTAATATGACACCAAAAGCGTGGTTTTAGATGCAATAGAGCCCAAGTCATAGGTGACTGAAGTGATGATTCCCCCTAAGCATGACTCATCACAAAATGTGATTCTTTTTTTTTTTGTAATAAGAAAATAAACTGCTAGAATAGATATTTCTTACCTAACCTGAGGGTGCTGGTGGTTTGCTGGTATAAAACTAGTGACAGGTTCCCTTTAATACACAATAAATAAATTTAACTTCAAGTAGTACCTTAGAAAGCCAATTAAGGGAGTGATCGGTAAATGGCGGCCATTCTAGGATTCAACAGAAAATTGTCTAGAAGCTTGAGGTACTTCAGACCTTGTGAATGCAAATTTAACTGGAATACACAAAAAAAGCCATTTAGAAGGACTGCTATTTTGGCGATTTATTCTGAAATTGAGTTTTCCAGCAACATTAGTAACAAGGTTCAGCAAAACACCACTTATTGCCGATGCCTTTCCATTTACAGAGGGGAAAACAAATATTTTTGCATAAGTATTGTTAGAGTAAGTGCTTCTTTGAATGTCACTTAGGCGATAACTATTAGGATTTTCTCCAATTATATGGCACATAGCGAAGCGGGTTCTATTCGTTTGGACGGCTTGTACTGTGCATGTAGGAGGAATTTTAATGTATCTGTGTCCATGTCGATAGTGAATCAACTGATCTGGGACCTTAGAAAAAGTTCAGTCTAATACATTGAGGAAACATCTCCTCTCGAAAATGTGAAGAAGTTGTTTCTTTGTCTTAAAGACAGGGCCGGGCTTTAAAGGGTCGCTCCGCTTGCAGGATGTCTGGGAAACCTCAAACCTACTTTATAATAAACCTTAACCCATCATACAAAACTGACATTATGTAACCACAAGGTACGTTCTACGAGGTACGTGTAAACTGGAATTGACTTTTTGAGGTCGCCTTGTGGTTGATACAGTAGTGAGTGTACTCGGCAGGCTTGAACAGACTGAGTTTCCTACTAATTTGGGTGTGGGATGCCATCCAAACGGTAACCTATAAACAAGGCTGGATCGGCTTCTTGGATGCAGTTCTTCCCTGTGTACTTGTAACATGAAACTGATAACAGATCTGACGACACCATGTCAGACAACTCAAAAGGAAGAGGCATGAGTACTGGAGACGGGTTGGCACACGGAGTAATGACTTACAGGCGGTATACAATGCCATCTTATTGTGTCGTGTTATTAAAGTCGAGCTTGTGCCGTGTTTACAATATATACTTTTTGGGGGCCTTGTCCCTCCTCGCAGAAGATCTAGGCCAGATCAGCAGCTGCGTTTAGGCAGCCGCCTTTGTAAATGTATGAGACTGTGTAAGATTATCCAGAGATCAGCCAGCGGTGCCCTCAGCGAGGTCTGTTTCCTATCAAACCCTAAAAATAAACACTGGTTAATCAGCTGAGAAGCTACATGGATGGCTCCGACAGTCCTGAAATCCAGTCCTAGGATCCTTAGAAAGTGTGGAGACATTCCTCTAGTGCTCACCCAAAAAAGACTGTTTCAGATGCACCTCACTTTTATGAAATCTGTGTTCACACACATACGGTAAAGCCATCATTAATGCGTGTTGGGTCAAGCTGAAACGCGTCGGTCATCATTTTCCTACCTTACTGTACCTATGGCTTTTATCTCATGTCCTTATAAAGAAGAGTTTGTCTGCTCCAATCTCGCTGGAGCTTTTTCTCAGTTCTTCACTTTTAGGAACACTTTGGAGTCCTTTGTTTACAGCAAAAAGGATGTCCTCCTTCTGTAGTGTGAAATTTATATTCTGTCCTATATTTTAGTGCCTGCAGATAGGACAATATGTAGAATCTGCTCTGCACCTCCTACTCTATAAGATGCTGCCTTCAGAAAAGGACACTGTACAATGTGCTGCCTGCAGGTAGGACACTAATGGGCTCATTTACTAATGGTCCGAATCGCGCACTTTCTGATTTGCCCTGAATTGCCTCGGGATTTTGGCGCACGCGCATCGGCGCCGGCTTTCACGCGACAGAAATCGGGGGGCCTGGCCGCTGGACAACCCGCCGGATACGGGAAAACTGCAGAATTAAAAAAATAATTTGTGTCGCAAGATCAGCACTTACATGCACCAGGAAGAAGCAGGTGAACTCCGGCGGACCTCGGCGCAGCAGCGACACCTGGTGGATATCGGGCGCACGGACCTTAGTGAATCCCGGCAGACCCGAATCCTCGTCAGAGAACGCGCCGCTGTATCGTGACTGGACCGGGTAAGTAAATGTGCCCCTATGTATAATTTTCTCAGCTCATACTGCTCTATAACATGCCTGCACATTATACTTCATTTTCCACTACCAAAACTACTAGGGTATTATATTCAACTTCTCTATAAACTGGTCACTATTGAATTAACCTTCAGGTTATTAAGTTTTTATACTAATAAAAGTTGTGTATTCGATGAATACATTTTATATTTTGGGCACTGCTAGCCGTAGAAAAGACTTTAGCCACCCGCAGTTCATTTTTAAAGTTTGCTAGTTTCCCTCCGCTGCTATTCCATGCTAGGAAGATGCAGGGATACCGATACATCATGTAGAGTTGCTTTGTTCACAGGCTTCTCCTTAGTTTACATCAGAGGGAATTAGGAAATAATAGGAAATACACGAGACTGTCTGTGCCCCAACATTATAGCGTTAATTCACATTAAGCACAGCTCCTTATTAAGGAAACAATGTCTGGCTTCTGAGCATTGTTACTCGATATCCCAGGTGATCCATGTTACAAGGTGAATATTATACCCATCCGCGTTGTAAACATTTCTTAAAAGGAAGAGCACAAGCTCCCCCCCTCCCATCCTCCTTTCTAATTTCTCCTTTTCATCCGCTGGAAACATTTTTGTTGCAGACAAAAGAGCAGCAGTGTTGCCAAGTCTGCGCCAGGCATCTTTTCAGAGGAGCAGTGTGCACCAGGAAATTTTTTGCGAGAAGGTATAATCAGAGCGTACTTCACCCCTCTCCGTAATGTATCGGCGGCTTTTCACATTCCTCCAGCACAATGCCTCCAAAAGTGAAAACATGCACATGGGGAGACTGCCTTCCACCTATTTGTCATGCAGCCTAGCAGTCTGTAATCAAGCTGTGGCTTAGATACACACTGTGTAATTTGTGCGTAAATTAAGAGGTGTTTAAGAGCAGGAGATGTTTGCGAGCTAATGGCTGGCGGCTGACACTCCACCCTCCACATCGGCAGCGGCTCCGACACCTGAGGCCTGCCACCCGCTTCTTTAGATAGGAACAGGTGCCTTGGTGTTGATGGGGTTTTCTTTCAGGCAACACCCATGATCACCATATATAAATAGCAACCAGGACAAACAAACAGATTCACAATGTGATCCTGTCCTACAAGAGAAACTATTGGTCAACTGATTTGTCTTCATATGTTCAAATTTATTTGCTGAAATTTTATAGCATGCTTTTGGAAAAATAAATGGTTAAATGCAGGAAAGATTTAAATAGAGTTGTCCAAAATTAGGAAATCAATGGCCTGAAGGAGGGGACACAACAACTGATTCTTGCCTCTCTATTCTGGTAGAGAGCCCTCCAATATTTCTGGTTTCTGTTTATATACTGAGGCTACAGCGGTGGTGGACTACCGACAATATCGGGCCCGAAAAACGTCACCACGTGAATTTGCCGCTCTTGTGTCATCGACGCGGGAAGGTCTGCTCACACACCCAACGACAGTAAAACAGACTGCTCAACTCACGCATAAAGATGTAGAAACAATTGTCCCATAGAAATACATGGGGACAAACACTAGCTGTTGGAACAATGGCTAGCACATGTCAAAAACAATTATTGTTAGGTTGATGCCAGTATAAGGCCTATTGCCTATCGGCGAGTTTGACCGGACCCAGACATCCTGAGCTTACATGCTTCGTTCACTTCAGTATTTCTAACTTTGGGAGCGACCAAACTGACAAGTTTGTTGGAAAAGAACTGACTTGTGGGCAGGGGTCATGAGAGGTCCTCATCGCTAACCTCTTTATCTTAACAGACCAGTGTTGGCGGAAGCGACGCACTTGAATAGAGGGTAGAAGAGAGAACCTATACGTATGACTCCGATCCCCTCTAGTCCAACGCATCGTCATCCATCACCGCAGATCTCTGTGTACAGGGGCTCCAAAGTTGTTAGAAATCCAAGATAAACTTCAGCTCACCTCCAGACCCAGGGCCAGTAAGGCAGTAGTCCACCTTGCTGCAAAGGAAAGGTATGGAAATCCAATGATAGAAAGTTGAATGGACCAGCCAAACGGTACACACTGTAGTTTTATTAAAGATGCCGTAAAAATTTTACTGTAAAAAAGTGTCGTCCAGTATATCATTTCCTAATCCTCGAAAACCCCTTTAAATGTGTTGTCCAGCCACTAAAACAATGAAACAGAAAGATATAAAATTAATTCAGTCATGGCCCAATCTGAAATGAATTTTTAATTGAAAATGTAGAACTGCATTTTTCAGCCCTATATGTCCATGTATAGTCATGGTGCTAAATAAAGGTGCAGGCTGTCATTAGCCCCCACAACTCTGTATAGAAATTAATGATGGCCCCACCTTGGAGTAAAGAACAGCTTGTATTCTTTTGTGTGTGGTTAGTCATTGTGACTTTCCGTTTTGGTATTGTAACCTGACGTTGATAAATCATAGAACAATGCAGTCTTTTTAGTGAGCTCGTATAAGAGCCAATCGGGCAAAACAACTCCATACCTCATGCATGCTGTTGTATCTTGGCAGAGCAGCAAAAGGCATCGTAACCCACGGCTCATCATACAACATGAACCTGGAGGTTTGTAATGGAGAACATGGTTGAAGTTTTAATAGGATACTTTGGATGTTTCTATATGCCTCTCTCATCAAAGCACCACGTGGTCCATCATTCTGGACCATTCATATATTACGTGGAGGCCATTAATCTGTATTATCCAATGGGGAGGGTTATACATAAATAATCGTTGGGCTGTTAGCTGAGGTACTAAGATTGAGAGTGATTATAATCGACCAAGCATATTACTACATTTCCGGGGGGTATATTTCATGAGTGGGTTAACACAATGCTAAAATAAGGGAAAACCTTCAAAATAAAGATATCATTAAAATTGATGGGATCATACATTCTACCTGTTATCTATTTCCAGATATTCGGTTCCGAGCTGTTTTTCTTTGCCTATAAAATAAGAGCTTTGTGAAGATCCTCTATCTTTTTTGTCTCCATGGTAACAGACTACACACATACACTTTGTAGTCTGATCCTTTAGTTGGTTACCATGAAGTATTAGGCAGATTGGTGGCAAAATAGAACGATTAGACATTTGTTTGTAGTCTGTAGTCATGGAGTCAAAGTTACAAAGTTTCTGTTTAGATCCATCGGAACAGTTTAAACATTGGTTGTGAACGTTTAGAAAAATGCATGGCAGTCACAGGCATATAGGTGGCAAGGTGTCCAAACCTTCCAGCTTCCTGCAGTGGTGGAGCTGGCAGCTTCTGATGTGAAGGTATAAGTAGCAGAATATATATCAATACTTTGTGGTGCAATGCAACAGTGTCCGGATTCTTCAATCAAGATATAAAACTAATGTAAACTAATACCCAAGCGTGAAAAGTTCTCTTCACATGAGCATCATAATTTCCATCTATGAAAGCAGTGACCGATCTGTTACATATATCGGGCACTGAAGGACCTATTGTGGCTTATTTACTAAGGGTTCGCGGCCGCCCTTTGCACGGGTGTGCTGGGTTTTGCACGGGTGTGCCGGGTATTTAACAGGGGATTAAGTCGCACGTGTTTGGATTGTGTCGCATCTACGCCGGCTTTCATGCGACACAAATCGAGGGGGGGGGGAATCGCCGGACAATCCGACGGATTCGGACTGAACGCGGGATTTAACTTTCAAATTGTGTTGCAAGATCAAGCACTTAAATGCACCAGGAAGAAGAAGGTGAACTTCGGCGGGAAAGCAACACATGCAGGATATCGGGTTCACGATATTAGTGAATCGCAGCAGAGTGCATGATCGTCAGACAATGCACTTTCTGTGAACTCTTCTGGATGGGTAAGTAAATGTGCCCCATTGACTTTTTAAGGAAGTCCATCATGTTCAGATGCATTTTCTGGTGAATGTGAAGGACCATATATGACCGAGCTATGAGCATAACATTAGCCATTAGCAGAGTGTTGTAGGTAGAGTTTTAATGTTGCAGAAGGGTTGTTGGGTCGACAAAAATTATATAGAAAGGGATAAGAATAATGAATCAGGTTCCAACGCTTCCTTGGATCTGTTCTTTCTGGTCATTCTTGATGCTCGGGAATAGATCGCTGGACTCATCACAGACCATAATGGAAGCTCTCCTCAACCACTGACTGTCTGATCTTATCCAGAATAGGTTGTTTGTCTTCTGAAAATCATAACATTCTTACACTTTCCCCAAACCATTTTTTTAACCAATAATCTCAGATTTTTAAAGTATTTTATTTTGACTTTAATTTCTATTTATTGTCTTGAAAGAATGTTTCTACGTCTAGTTACTATATTATGACTCCCTGATATAATAATAATATGCCTTTTTTTTTATTTATTAAATTTTTTTTAATGTTATTAACAGAAAATGTATTGTTGTGGCTTTGACATAACAGGTTAACCCTTAGGCAGCTCAGGTTTAGGTGGTTTAACTACTGATTAGTTTAAAAAGACAGACTATTGCTCTGAAATGTAACTTCCTCGCTGTTGAAAGCCCCGCCATAAATCCACATATAAACTGTTACATGACATTGCAGTGAACTCAACGTTCACATTGTAACAGGCATCTTCCCCCGCAGTGTTTTCTTTGGCAGGATCCCCCAGCAGGCTCTCGTAAATCACCTGGTAAACCCTTGCTCATACTATGCTATGGGGGACGGCTTCCACTGATGAAGCTCCATGAACTCAGCTTCCATGGATCCAAAGTTTGGAGAAATTTTGGGTTTGGGGTGTGGCATTGAAATGAAAACTAATGGTAGCTCATTTTTCTTTTTCTTTTTTTAATAAATTAGTGGCCGGTAAAAAGAAAGGCAAAAAAGCTGAAAAATATAAACACACAACTACACATAGACTTGTCACAAAACAGCTGCAACAAGATACAGTAGTCATACATGACATCTGTCAAAAATATCACTGGATTGAAAAAAAGCTTGTTTTATCTACCGCCGCTGGTTTCGATATTCTAAAGATATTTGACTTACCAACGTTTTAGTTTTTTTAATACTTTTATTCACATGCCATGCAACGCATCATAACTTTCTGATTTGTCGGTGGCTTAGCAGATAGGACTGTTACCTTGTAGCACCAGGGTCCTGGGTTCACATTTGAACCATGCCATTTGTGCAGGGAGTCTCTGTATTTAGGAATTTTCTCCGGATTCCCCCCGTTTCCTCAAATACTCAAAAGATGCAACAAAGAGTAGGGAGAGCCATTGATTCAAAAACCCACAAAATTGTCAAAAAATAATTTAGCAAGAGTGACTTTCTCTCGTTTTAAAAAGTGTGTGGTTAGTGTAAGACATAGCCCCAAAAGTTGGCAAAATTTCACTCTATAGCTGACGAAGGCTCAGGAGACCCATAACGCGCACTATATCTATATCATATCATATTTACATCTGAATTAAAAGAAATAATCATCACTACCTTAAAGTTTTGGGACCACTTTTTTTTTCATACAGTTTTTTCCATGTTCATGAGGTGAGGTAGTGTTGGGACAAGTGCCGACCATTCAACTACATAATTTCACTCCAGTTAAGATGTAGTGCATAGTGGTTTTGCCCAAATTCGACTGAGACTGAATTCTAAAATACTTTTCAGGTCCCAACCTGTAACACCTGGCCCTAGCAAAATCACCAGCGTTGTTTAAACGACTGCGGTGACACGTGCTGCCACTGACATATCAGCAGCATCGTCACTCCCGTTAATGTCATCAAGGAGCGTCGATCCTCCCCAAAATGGCAGCACCGCGCTCCGTTGGCAGCTTAGTTGTGGCTCGTCGGCACAGCCATTTAAATGCTGCCGGTGACTTTGCCAGTAGCATTTAGGGAGTATTGGCACTGATCGCACAAGTTAACTCTGGAAGGAATTTGAGCCAAACCCACGAAATTCGCAAAATTCTAATGACATTCGGAATCTGCTCAACACTAGTAGTGTAGAAGGTGGAAAAACATCTCTGTAAAGACCTAAGTTTGCACCATACCTCAATCAGTTTATACTTTTTAAGCCTAAAGTCAAGACTTTCTCTTGCAAAAACCAAATTCAAAAAGTTGCATAACAATAAACCCTCCACCCATTTAAATTTGGATTGCAAGACAAACTATATGAAAATGTCATCCAATAAGTTGAAGCTATATAAGCAGGGTAAAGTTATAAAATACTACGTGCTCATGTTCTCATACATTGGGGGTGGATAGCTATCAGTTGTTACAGATCGGCATGTTAGTAGGGTATATTACCAAATCCTACTACTGTTATTATTGATATTCCTTTTATATAACCTCATAGTAGGAGAAAAACTCTGTGTTACATCCATCAATTCTGATTTATAGCCTTATCTTCTAATATTCTAAATGAAAAAGCTGTGACCGAGCCCCAGAGAAGGCTGGAGTAGTGCATTCTCTAAGTGTTCTCAGTAGGGGAGAGGGGCCAGTTAAAGCAACCCTTATGTATGTTTATATAAGTGAGGTGAGGTTGATGTGTAGTACAGCGCTCTGATTGATGGTGATTACTTGTTTATGAACCCTAGGCTGAAGGTCTGAACTTCCTCGAGGGCCAAATAGTTCAGGGGGCTGTTTCCTGAGGCTGCCCCAGGGATCTCTCCATCTGAAAGAGGGAGGAATGGATAGGCAGTCACAGGCAGACAGCCAAGTCTACGTGTAACAAATGCAGAATGATATTGATATGTAGATCTCAGAAATTTGTTTTTAAAGTGAAACGGCACAGAGATGTAGGACTAAAATTAGATTGCGGTTGACAGCCTCTTAGTTCTATGTTTGGATGGGCTTTAGACACAGACTGTGAACTTTCTATCGGGTCGGACTTTGAAAAAAAGCTTTTTGAGATTTTTGAGTTAGTTTTTTTTTTTTTAAGGTTGCTGGTCCATCTTTTGGTGCATTTACACATTCAATTTTTTTGCATGCTATTTTACTTGACCTCACCTGATTTTTGGCTTAAAAAAAATGCAAAAACATGAACCGTTCATCTTCTATAACCTCCATGTATTTAATGTGTTTGTTCTTCTCGTCAGTAGAAGCCGAAGCTTCTAGATCATCACTAATGTGATACATGTGTCTATTTCAGGTTTGGGCCCGGCCTGGTCATCTACTGGTATGGATTTATTGAAGAGCTCGATTGTCACCGGGAACGTGGAATACTGTTGAAGGACGAGTTTCCTTCTAACATAGTAACACTACGTGGCTGTATGGCACTGGAAGAGGAGCATGCCGGAGATTGCAAGCTAGAGAAAATCCAGGAAGCACAGTAATATTTACATACAGGTTTTACATGCTGAACTCCAGATGAACCGCAGGACGAGGTTACAGAACTGCCTTCTCATACAAACACTCAGACAATCAGTTTACCTTCCTTCCCAGTCGCCCTTCTGCCCAAAATCCACGCACTATCTCTAACACCTCTGCTTCTGCAGATGCTCTGCGGACATACACACTGGCCTTCCTTCCGTCTGCACCCTTTCACCCTGAGCCAAGCGGAAACCACTGCACTTCTGACGCCCCTCACTCTCCAGATATATTTGCAGAGGACCAGTATTATTTGGCGTGTAATTTACCAGGACAATGACAAAGGATGAATATAGGAAGTTTGTGGAACACATTTAGTATCATAAAGTTGAAGGTTGCCAAGAACTAACATCTGACGCATGTCCACATAAAGTCTATGACCTTTTATATATATAAAAAAAGATAAGTGTTAATGTATGTTTTAACAAATAAAGTTTTTCTGAATTTGTATATTTTATTCTTGGGGCGTGTGCACAATCTTTCCTTCCAGCTATGATCCTTCTGGAATTAAAGGAGTTCTCCAGTGAAATACAAGTTATCTACAGGGTAGGGGCTAACTTGTTGATCAGTGGTGGTCTCAGGGTCGTGACCCCCATGGATCACAAGAACAAGTGTTCGTTGTACCCCCATCGTACCTTGAGATGAAGAAAGCCGCCGGTTGCGTTTTGGTCGGCAACTGCTCCATTCAGCTCTAAGGCACTGAGGGAGATTTCTGAGCGCCGTACTAGGGAATCTCCGTCAGCACCATAGAGATGAATAGAGCAACCAGCCTTTGCGCGATCAGCTGCACTCTCTGGATACTACAGGTGTCGAAGGACTTGTCACCCGTTGGGGACCCATCATTAAGATCCGATCAGCAGGTTAACCCCTGGAAAACCCCTATAAGTACGACCAATAGCACGTTTTGAGTGTCCACTATTTCAGTGCCCCTGGTTTCATACTCTATGTAGATATACCCATATTTTTTTCCCCCATAGTGCAACGCCATGCATACCATATATATCACGAGGCTGTAAAAATTATAAAATCTGTTCAGTTAGTGGGAAGGATGTTTCTTGCATAAATCTTCACAATCGTGTGACATAATTTTTGATGGAACGGATGTATCTTGCATAAATCCACTTAGTCTTATGACATAATTTCTATGTGTTGATAATTGCAGGGTGGAGAACTTCCCTTTCAACTCTACATGTCTGTTATTTTATGGTGGGTTTTTTATGGATCCATTTGTTTGAGAAATTGTTTGCCATTTTCTGGTGTTCAATGTTGGCTTACACTAGAAAACAACAGAATGATCAGCAGCCTTTAGCTATCTTTCCCGACTCTCTTATATACATTCATGATCATCTTGGCCAAAAGTGCATGGGTAATGAAAGGAGAAAGCCCCTGTGAGACCTTCCTGGCAGCTATGTAGCTTCTGATAACAAAGAGACTGGGCAGTTGAATTTCGACTTTTCCAACCCTTCTTTTCCCAAACATCTGTCATTAGGAAGGATCGGGAAGCCATTAGGTGGTTGGCCTAACCTACTAAAATCATCAGTTTCTGACAATTTTAAAGGAAATGTACCATCAGAATCCAGTAATCTTAACCAAACACACTTAAATTCTGGTGTGTGTCTGAATTTTTTTTAGTTTTTAAGGCCTCGTTTTCCTAAAAAATTGTTTTAGAATTATTCAAATGTGCCTTGGGGGTTTCACAAGAGCCACTCCGGACTCCATTATCTATTAATTATTCACTCCTCTTTGCAGACTTACTGCCGTCCTCCTCCTGTCCCAGCCAGAGAGACAGTGACATTACAAGGTTCTCAACAATGCTCGACCAGTCAACACTGCAAGGCTCTTCGGAATTGCCAAGAGCTGGCTGTGCAGAGACAATGGGACAGATTTATTTACCCGTCCTGTCGTGATCCCCGCTGTGCGTTGTCCAATGAGGATTCAGGTCTGCCGCGATTCACTAAGGTCGTGCGTCCAATTTCCTTCATGTGTAGCTTCCCTGCTGAGGTCCACCGGCGTTCACCTTCTTCTTCCTGGTGCATGTAAGTGCTTGATCTTGCGACACAATTTCGTTTTTAAATTTCGACGTTTGTTCGAATCAGTCGGGTTGTCTGTTGGCACACCCCCAATTTCTGTCACATGCAAGCCGATGCGCACAATCCGATCGCGTGTGCCAAAAACCCGGGGCAATTTGGCGCAAAAAGGAAATATTCGGGAAACCCATCAGAATCGCGGTCCGCGGACCCTTAGTAAATGTGCCCCAATGTGCATGCGCTGGATTTGCCAAGATTTGGATGATGTCAATGTCTCTCTGGCTGGGGAGGGAGTAGGCAAGAAGTAAGCCTGCAAAGAGGAGTGAATAATTACTAGATGGCGGATGGTGATGATTGGGTGATGCACCCCATCAGGCTTATACCACTTTTTGGAAATTGAAGGAATTATAAACTAGAGGAAGAGTGGATCTAGACGGAAGGGGCACACAACAGTGTGCAGTTGTGTTTGGTTTAGATTACTGGATACTGATGGTAGGTTTCCTTTAACCGATGTATAAAATGGCTTTAAGTTGGGCCATAGATTTAGGTTTGACCCTTCTCTGATGACAAGTTGTCTCTCTGTAGGCTACCAATAGATATTTCTAACCAGTCCAGCCTTCCTTAATACGGGACTGTACAACGGAGCATTACTGTTGGCTAGATGTCCACAAAATTCATAATACCACGTGAAGGCATCACATTACACACTAAGGTAACAGAAATAAGAGATACCATATTGTGTTAGTATAGTATGAGATCAGAGTGAGATCTGGAGAGGTGTGAAATTCTCCTCCAGAGTTCCTTTTTTATGGTATGAAGTTGTGGTATCTGATGAAACACATGATCTCATCTGCAGCAAAACAAATATGTGGGTGTCTGCCAAGGAGATTATGAACATTAAAATGTTTAGTAGCTTTTTGTGTCCGCAGTCAATCAAGCAAACGAGAGAACAGAGAGGTGACTGCGTAAGCAGAGTAGTTAATTTCCCACCATCTGGAAAATGGCTGATACCGAAAGATCAAGCATCCTCAACATCCAAACACTCTCCGAGCTGCACTGTTCAAGGAATCTTTTCCAATACAAAATATTTGGCAGCACTTAGCAACCAGCAAAAGTCCACCCAGTCTTGGCTCCTCGTCACAAAATCTTCTACACTTCTTCTAGAAAGACACGTGCAGTGATTGATATTACTATCAGAAGACAAAACACCAAACATCGAAGAAATTCATTTTCCAGCTAAAAAATATGACAATAAGGGAGTAGGTTTATGTAATCCAAATTCTCAGCTTCTTTTCCTTTGTATGAGAGGTGTCACATATGGTGACCAGACTAGTATCCAGAAGAGTAATCCTCTTTATTTGCAGTTTTCTTACTTAGGCTGTGAATTGGCAGATAGTCTGTTACACTGGATATAATTTGCAATCTATCACTTACTATTACCCCTGATACTGTATAACCGGGACCACATGAAGACTCTGCATCTATGTGGGTGATGACCAGGAGGTTAAACAACTTTTTTAATAAAGTTTGCCATACGCTTGAGACACCTGTCAGTCAAGACATATTTGTCTATAATAATCTTTATATAGCACTTTTAAATTCCGTGGCACTTTACAGATTCTGGGGGACATATACAAATAAAATAATACATTACAGAGTAATAACAGTCATATGAAACAATAGGAGTGAGGGCCCTGATCACAACAGCTTACAGGGGGCGACACAAGAGGTATAAGAGCTTGTATAATGGTCCAGCCATTTTTAGAAGGGAAAAAAAAATAATTGAATAAATAAAAATGCTGCTGCTTGAACCAGCAATCAGCTTCCATCTTATATACAAAGTCAGTGGGATTGCAGAGAAGCTTTTTCCAGATAACAGACAGGAGGAGTGCCCAGAGTTGGTTAAAAAAGAGTTAAAGATGAATGCAGTTATCAAATGTGATAGGCCTGCATAAATAGATGGGTTTTAAGAGCATGTTTGAAGCTTTGGGGGTTGGGTATTAGTCTGATAGACCGGGGTAGGGCATTCCAGAGAATTGGTGCATCTCTGGAGAAGTAGTGTAGGCGTGACTGGGAGGATCGAATTAAGGAGGAGAAAAGTCTAAAATCACTGGCAGATCAAAGAGCATGGGTTGGACGGTAGTGTTCGGTAAGAGAGGAGAGGTAAGGAGGTGCAGCATTATGCAAAGCTTTGTGGATGAGGGTTATTAATTTAAACTGAATGCGGAAGGAGACAGGCAGCCAGTGCAGTGACTGGTATAGACTGGAGGAATCCGTCTAGAGTGTAGCCTGGCTGCTGCAATGAGAATGGATTGTAGAGGAGAGAGTTTGGTAATTGAAAGACCAATTAGTAGGGAGTTACAGTAGTCTAGTCGAGAGCTAATCAGACCTCAGTGTTTTAGAGGTTTCAATTGTAAGAAATGGTTGGATAAAACCATTAAGGTGCATCTGGCAAGAGCAAGCAACAGATTGAATATGGTGCAAAGGAGAGGTCGGAGTCCAGCACAACCCCAAGACATCAGCCCTGCTGCATCGGGGTTATAATGACATCACAGACAGAAATGGAGAGATCAAGGTTAGATTGGTTAGTAGACAGTGGGCAAGAAGTTTGGAAGGATGAAGTTTCAAGAAAAGAGGACATGATTTTAGAGATGGCAGAGACACATTCTCTGGTGTTCAGGAGTAAGGCAGGAGTGATATTATGTGTAGACTTATATAGCTGGGTAACATCAGCATAAAGATGATACAGAAAACCAAATCTGCTGATGGCTTGTCCAATCGAAGCAGGGAGGGAAAAGAGAAAAGGTCCTTGGACGGGGCCCTAAGGAACCCCGACACTGAGAGGAAGAGGAGAAGAGAAAGATCCAAAAAGGAAATTATAAAAATAGAGAAAGATCCAGAGTAGAAGACACTGATGGTGCGGGCAGAGAGGTAGGAAGAAAACCAAGAGAGTACAGTGTCCCTCAGGCCAATGGAGTAAAGCATCCTGAGAAGAAGCTAGTGGTCCACAGTATCAAACCCTGCCGAGAGATAAAGAAGAGGAGAGAATAGTCACCTTTGGATTTAGCAGTGAGGAGATCATTGGAAACAGCAGTTTGTAGGGGATCAAGGAGGGAGTTAACAGAGATGGCGGGTTAGTCGAGAATAGACCAGGCGTTCCAGGGATTTTTAGATGAAAGGGAGATTAAAGACTGGTCGGTAATTAGCAGCACTGGATGGGTCCAGAGAGGGTTTCTTTAGTAATGGGGTGACAACAGTGTGCTTGAAGGAAGAGAGAGGTTATAAGAAAGGCTGAAGGTTTTAGTGAGGTGAGCAGTGACCACTGGGGAAAGAGACTGTACCAGATGTGAGGGGATGGGGTCACTAGTGCAGGTAATGGGGCGAGGAGAGGAGCCTGGACACTTCATCCTCTGTGGCTCAAAAGAAGAGAGCGAACAGGGTGAAGTAGTGGAGGGAAGAGGATTCATGGAGTTAGTGTATTGGAATTCTATTTCCTGGCGAATGCAGTCAATTTTATCTTTAAAGTAGGTGGCCTGATCTTCAGTCCCAAGGTCTGTGACAGGTGGCTGCACCTTTGGTTTTGTAAGGAATGAAGAGTATTGAAGAACCTTTTAGGATTGTTAGAGAGAGGTTGAGCATATGTGTATTCTGAAGGTATTATTATTCTGAGAGGCTTATCATTCCATGGCACAAATGGATGAACAGATCCTCTGTCCTTCAGAATTCGCTGTCAGGAGGACATCCCAGACATAAAATAGTTGGCTTATATTGGTGAGTTTGGCCATTATCAGTATGTATAACGGAAATGGATTGTTCTAGAAAACCTCCAGTTCTCCTTGGATCAGCCTCATGTCACCAACAACTATGAAAAAAAATGTTCAAGATCTGTCACATCACAAAAATACAAAACCGAAAATAGAAGCAAACAGTAACCTGGATGTGCTCACCATTACCTTACCATAGATGTTGTGAAAGGGGTTGTCCACAAATTTTAATCTTATTCTGTTACTAGCCACGAGTGGTTTAAAAATTAGAAAAATCTAATACTTGATTCTTGCAGTGACACATATAAGGTGTCCCCGATCTTGAGTATAGAAGTAGCCATGTTGTTAAGCAGCAGTAGGGGACATGCATCTTTTCAGTATGTCTATCTGGTGTTCACATCAGCCTGTGGACAAGTCCTGCTGCCAGCTGGTTACATGACTTAGGGCTCCCAAGAACAGTCTACAAAGGTTAATTATAGTTTTGTACCCTGAAAAACATTCTTATTATTCCACAACCGCTTGTCGATTTTAAAAATAGTATTGTACATAATAAATAGTTCTTTATATAGCGCACACAGATTACGCAGCGCTGCACAGAGCTTGCTAAATCGGTCCCTGTCCCCAATGGGGATCACAATCTAATCAACCTACCAGTATGTTTTTGGAGTGTGGGAGGAAACCAGAGGACCCAGAGGAAACCCATGAAAACATGGAGAGAACATACAAACTCTTTGCAGATGTTAACCTGGTTGGGACTTGAAACCAGGACCCCAGCACTGCAAGGCTGTAGTGCTAACCACTGAGTATAATTACATTGTCCTTTCCAGCAGGCAGAGATGGCAATTTCTTTATCTACCCTTGTGATGCTGAGCTGATTAACGGGAGGAGACTGAATTTAACAGTTAATCAGTTTTTTTCACACTTCGCACGATTAGGTAAAAGTTGTAGGAAAACAAAAATTGCCGTAGTGCTACTTTAAGTGAACTTTGTCTCCGAATCCTGGTTCCTCCTAGTGTTCATTCGGCTGGGATTGTGTAATTTAGCTGGAGAATCACGGTATCCTTGTGACTTACTGCACTACCCTCCCATTACAGTCAACCACGTGGCATTCTGTGGATAAGTGATAGGTGCTGACTGTGGGACAACCCCTTTAAATTGGAAATTCTTTCGAGATTAAAAAATGTAATTGGTGAATGTCCAAAAGCTTCAAATCAGGACCTTCCTTTATGTAGTAGGTAGCACCAAAAAAATGTACAAATAGGCAACAAAGTAACAAGCGTCCCACAAACTAGAAAACAATGTACAATCGGCTCCCGATCTGCGCTTTGAAAGTTCTGGAAATAGTTGTCCATAATCTGTTTATGTTATGTGGATATATTTAAATAGAACTTTTGAAGTCCTTTTGATCCAGGCCCGAGTTTTTGGCCACCATTGTATGTATCTGTGGTATAATTTATCGTGCTGATCCCTTGTGTTCTTTGTGTACTCGCCATATCTGAAACAATAGCAGGAAGGTGGAAACCACAAGAGGAACTGCAGCAGGTTTGTTTATTGCCCAGTTCTTAATTATATCTTCCTTATTTAAATGTTTTCATTTCTGGCACCGCATTGAATAGGGACGGCTTACATAATATTTCCTTTTACAGAGAGGTTACATTGAGGTAGCCTGAAGTCACCAGCCGACGTCTGTGTAAGTCCTAACCTTTCCATAACCTTCTTTTTATTTTGTTTTTGACTCCGAGTTGGTGGGAAATTAAGGATTGTAGGATTATTTTACGTCAGATTACTTTAAAATCACAGAAGGAGACGTGTTACAATTCTAAAAAATATGATGTACACGCCATGAACAAAAATATTGGGATATAAAAAAGTGCATTGGGAATTTCCCATGGCTCTCATCACTTTTAGAGAGGTATAAAAGTGGATGGAGCCACTGAAAATGGCATAAAAGATAACTGAAAGCTACACCAGCAAGGGCCGGCAAAAACTGTGGACAAGTAGTTTTATGATGTTTCCATGACCAAATAGCTGAAAACAAATCTTAGGCTATGTTTACATTTCGTTTTGTGTATACGCTCAGTATATACAACAAGAAAGCTCCTGATATAGACATGTACTGGCAGGTGGGGGAATCTGTTGTGTACTGTGGGAAATACAGGATGGAAAGACATAGCTTGCTGCTCCCTCCCGCAGTGGAGGTGATTTTAGGCTATGGGGACGGATGCATAGTATTGCATTCTTCACCCGGCCTCTGCTGAGCGGACACTCAGGAAAGTCCCCAATGATGTAGCTGTCCATATAAGGACAGTGACATCACCTTGAAACTGTATGGTGCTAAATAATAATAATAATAATAATTCCTTAATTTATATAGCCCACACAGATTATGCAGCGCTATACAGAGCTTGCCTGGACCCCTAATCAACCTACCAGTATGTTCTGGAGTGGGGGAGGAAACTGGAGGACCCGGAGGGAAACCCACGCAAACACAGAGAGAACATACAAACTCTTTGCAGATGTTGACCTGGATGGGACTTAAACCCAGGACCCCAGCGCTGCAAGGATGTAGTGCTAACCACTGAGCCACCATGCTGCCCTTACTGGCATGACTATGCCCTAGTCTACAATGCAAGGTCCATAAAGGCCTGGCCAGTGATGAGTGCACGGAAGGAAGAATTTTTGTTCGTTATTAAAATATAAAAATAGCATAAGACATTCTCATAATTTAATGCAGTTTTATAACAAAAAGGCAACTTCTTTTTATTTCATATTGGTTTGAAATACCATTTTCCTCCAATAAACCACTACTACTGTTTTGAGTGTGTTTATTGATTTGCGCTTCAACGAAATTCAACCTCCACATAGCGGTTGTATGTTCCCTCTAAAACATAATGGTCCGTTTGTAACTAGGGGTCGTCTGTAAGTCGGGTGTCCTTAAGTCGGGGACCGCCTGTATATATTATATAAAATTCCATAAACATTTATACACCACATTTGAGGTTTGCGGGATTCCAGAGGCACCAGAAGCTTCAAATATCTGTTTGCTGGATTGTTATGGCATTTTAGCAGCAAATTCAACCAATGACCAATTTCAGTTCTTTACAACCTGTAAAATGGGTTGAAATTTTTGGAAATAATTTGGAATTGTGCATTTTTAGGTTTTTTTTTTTTTACTTTTGTAAAATATAGTGTTATCATTGGAAGGTTTGTTCAATAAAATTCGATGTATACTCTTAACGGGTGATGACTTATATTATGTCATTTGTATCGACCATTTAGGAAAATCAGAGATAAATATGATTTGCATAATAATTTGGAACGTGTTGTGTACATACAAGTCTAGATAAGAAGTTCTCTCATTCCCTGGTCCTGCAGCGGTGGACGTGGTGGCATGTGTCCAAGTGTCCTGCTGTCTATGATGGGTAAATGTCATGTGAAAAATGTATTGGAAACACATGCAAACCGCATGAAATCCACACAAGTGTGAACAAGCCTCGGCTGTCCGTCCTAGACGCTGATTGTTCCACCCGTCACCAGTGATTTAGATAACAGGCGGTGGAAGGTCTCACAGCCCCAGAGCGACACTGGACACCCATTCACTTTATTAAAGTTTAGTTTAACAGTCATAAAACATTTCGGCTAAACTCCCAGTGCTTTCTGTATGCAGACCTCCACAGTTGATGTGATGTTCAGCAATAACTTGACCGGTTTTGTCATAGTAGCTCACACAATGGCTTCCATTTTTAAGCATCACAATCTTCCCATGACTTCCATGTGTCGGAGCAGATGCTGGTTGATCGTGTACATACTGGTTAGACTATCTGTCATTTTAATGGATTCCTGGCGTGGGATAATTCATTAGAGCCGTGCTGAATATCTCCAGAAAATTCAGGATTTGTAACGTCAAGAGCAACACAGAAGAAAACGGTGCGAAACATAGAAACAGGCAGGACCAACGTCCCTCAGAAGTTTTGTTAACCCTGAGCCCTCCTGGACACAAATGTACTTTACAGGCTGGCCGGTAGCTCACCACCCCATAGGATAGATGGGTATGGCACTGGTGCCAGAGGTGGCACTCTGAGCCCTTTTTGTGGGCACCCAGGCCATCACCAGAGATATAGGTATCTTCCTGCAGTCCCAGATACCCCATGACTTGCTGTGCACAGAGCTATTTTAAAGTGACGGCTCTACCTGGGACTACTGGAGGAGTGGGAAGGTGTGGACAGATCTGGATTATTATTGGAGCTCCTGCTCCGGCCCTGACAATTCTTCCTGTTTATGGGACCCTAAGGGAAGCTACAATGATCATCCAAATTTCTTCTATTTTCTGCTTTATTGGTGTCATCAGGGTGCTGGTATGAATGTGAGCAGTGACAGAACAGGGAGTATAAACCACGAATTCAATTTTTTGCAAAAAAAAAAGGTGTGTCTTGGTTATAGTTTGGGCACTCAGTCTCTAAAAGGTTCAACATCACTGCTATAGGGCATAGGATGGGTGGTCAGTTTAAAAAAAATTTTGAAAAACCCTTTTATCATCTAAAAGTAACTCTGGATACATTGTATTAATTGTTTTACAACCTGTCTCTGAATCAAGGGATCTGTTCTTTATGGCAGTTGAAATAAATGGAGACAATCGACAAGGACCTTTTTACGGGTATAGATTACAGTCTTCAGGAAGCTACAACCCTTCGAGTGACAGGGAAAAGACAAACCTCTACTAATATGTATGTGTAACTCTGGACCTTTAAAGGGATTGTTGACTAGTTAGCAACTTAATTGACTTTTAACAATAATGAAATGGCTCTGCGTGTGGTGACTGAATTTATACAGCAAAGCTGACAAGTGATCTGAAGGGAACATGAAGTATCTGCCATTTGTGGACTAAATTTAAAAGAAAATGACAATATTTTGTATAGCGTATTTTTCAGACTATAAGGCGCACAAAAAATCCTTTGATTTTCTCAGAAATCAAAGGTGCGCCTTATAGTCCAGTGTGCCTTATATATGAACCGTACTTACAGACAACAGCTGCCTTGAACTGTGCACAGGTCTGCCACCTGCTGGTCATTCATCCTTATTATCAGTTGCGCCTTATAATCCAGTGCACCTTATATATGAACTTAGACGTTTTAGCAGGCATTTATTGATGGTGCGCCTTATACTCTGGTGCGCCTTATAGTCCGAAAAATACGGTAATATGTGATACTTTTGATCTATGCATGAAGTGACTGTACAGGCGGACACCCAACTTAATGACACCCAACTTACAGACGACCCCTAGTTACAGATGACCTCTCTGCACCCTGTGTCCTTTGGTGAAGATCTCTGGATGTAACTTTATTTCCAGGCTGCACTGATCCGCTGTAAGGTGTCTCTAATGACATTTTATTGTTAATCTCAAATTTTTTTCAATCTAATTGTCACAAGTCCCAAGAAATAATTTGGGAGGAGTCACACTTATTAAAATATTTTAGTTCTGACTTACATACAAGTTCAACTTAAGAACAAACCTAAAGAACCGTTCTTGTACTGCCTATAAGCTAACCTTCCCTTCCTTCACCCACAGTCCACGTCTCAGTTGTCTCCCCGCAGCTCAGGGTCTGACATTCAGCTTTAGGATGATCGGTGTTGCAGATTCCATGTGGTCATGCTGTTCTACATCGGACAGCTCAGCTAGAATAATAACATATGGTAATGATGTGCCATGGTGTATTATGGAAAGGACGGTCCGGGGACCACCTGTCTCACTTGTGACTACAGCTGTTTGTTAACTAGTGTTAACCCCATCATTATCGGAAATGCTTAGATTGCATCGCACTGGATTTCTATCCATCCCCAGTAATGATGTTCATTAGACGACAAATAATTACATCCATATATAGGATATATAACATGAGTAGTGTTTTACACTTTGACCATTAGAAATAGCCAAGCCCAACCTTCACGCTGTAAGCACTTTTGTTTTGGCCTTTTATTGGTACAACCTTTGTCACATGAAGCTGGGCCACACTGTGTTGGGTTTCCATGCTAAGGTTTTATCAAAGTTTTGCGGTGGGTTTACTGTGAAAATGCATTAAAATGTTCCAGTTTAGCCGTGCAAACCACCCGCGAGACTATCATTTGAGAATTATACATGGAGTCCATGCTGGTCTACTCCACCATAGGAAAAGTATTAAGTAGCCCAAGCGGGATGCAGGGACCTCAGTATTGTACTGTAACGTAGATTACTTTGATACCAGGACTCTGGGCTAAAGGAGACACATATGGTACCAGTGTAAAGGGGACATTAGTGGATTATACTATGGGTGGATTGGTTGGTAGCCCAAGGCCCAAGCCTTCTAAGGGGACTATGTCCACACAAACCACATGCCAAATTTTATACTTAGAAGGACTATCACTCATGAAATCCTTGTACATCTGTTCCTGCTCTCAATCCAGGTGTACACAAGAGCCATTTCAGGACCTTTGTAGGTCCTCCAAAGGTGTTGAAACGGAAGATTGAAAGCAGTCAGAAGGGACATATCCTACATTCCTCAAGAAGCTGATTCCAATACCATATGTAGAAAAATTACTCCAGACTTGTAGGGGCTAAAATATTAATACAGCCCAGGGCCCATGGCAGTCCTAATCCATCCCCAAAAAGTGTGTATAGGAATAAGGACACACAGGACTGAAAAAGTGCAGATTTTGGAAAAAAAAATTGGATGTGGATTTTCATTCTCATGTCTGATAAGGGGGCTGCCTAGCAACATAGTCATGAGGCAATGTTTTCCTTATCCCATCCTGCAAAACAAATTTGAATATATGCCGGAATCCCCAGGGTGGGGTGTCAGTGTAAGTCTCTACTCCTTAATTGGCAAAGTCTCCCTAAGGGTCTTCATACATCCCGAACAGCATTATCCTAGGCTCAATTCATACTTGCGTCGAGGGGTTTCCGTTACAATCTCCATTTTAGGAAACTAAGAGCGGAAGCTTGACAAAGAACAGCTGGATTGGGCATGTTGAAAACCAAATGTGTGATCCCATCTCCTCCCATATCTTCCAGTGGTAGAGTCCAGAAACACTTCAGACGATCAGTGCTGCCTACACGGGAATATTTGGCCGACAGTCGCCTCTTGCGTCAGATCTAATGGCAGATTGTATTAGCAGGCTGCTCATTACAGCCCATTGATATGATAAAGATACGGCTGCTGCGGGCAGATCATTCCAGGATGTCTCATAGACAGATTACTATTGGGTGTCAACACCAGTGCGCTGGCCAGACCCAGACACCTGCAGCCCCCGCAAGTTCCAGATGTGTTAGTAATGGATGGAAATGAGTGCACACACATGATTAAATGTAATTAGCTGTAATGGATGAAATGCATAGAAATCACTTTCTATTAGTAGGGGCCATTTATTAGGAAGAGTTTTTGTGGTCTGGTGTCCCCGGGGGAGTGTTAGGGTTAAGATGTGTGACTGCACCTGTTGGGAGCCCCCATCCATCGCACAATGGCACATTACAGCCCCGTCAGTGTCCTGGGGAAGTCTTCTTAGATGGCTATTTATTGCCGCCAGCTGCAGGCTAAATAAATAGGTTGTTTGACACCCAGCGCGGGGGCTTCCGACGCTTCACGTATAGAATCTACTTTCTGTTCACTGTCCATCACGATATTTGTCTTGAGATCCTTATAAAAAATGTGTTCCCCTTCTATGCAGGGAAACAAAGTAAGATTATGGTGGCACCAAACCAGACTATTAAAAGACTATTTAAAGTCTTTGAAACTTCTAAAAACTTTTCTGAGAATAGAGAGTTAGCGTATAGTTTCCATACTGTATATGCTGTTGTCTTTCTTCTGTCAGGTGGGTGGGTGCAGGAGAGGGGAGGGGGCAGCGCTCCTTATCCCTCCCCTCTCCATAGAAAACCGAACGGCCACGTTACGGTGCGGTGAGACACTGGGGGACATGTATCTTTATTTTTGCTTGGTTTTTTTGGCGACATTTTGTGTATTTTCACTGCGACTTTTGCTGTTGTTTCTCAAGTACAACTTTGCTTGCAACTTGTGCAACTTGCAACTTATGTATCTTAATTTTCCAGATGTTCCGTGTGACTTTTCACTTATGTATCACTTTTTTTTCTTACATTTGCAACTTTTTAGGCACAAATCTGCACCTGGTCCAAAGCATTTTTTATCTTGGTCCATGTCTTAACATGTAAAATGAAATTAGTTGACATGCTTTAAGGCTGCGTTCACAGGTGACGTTTACTTTACGTTTTTACATTTAGTGCTATACATTGCAAAAATGCTGACGTTTTACATGTTACCAAGCGTTTGGCTTTGGTTAGAAAGTGTTTTTTCTTCATTACCAGAAGTGTAAGCAGCTGTGAAAATGTTAATACTGCTGCTTACACTTCCAACAATGAAGAGAAACGCTTTCAAACCAACTGTGGGCATGGTAACATGTAAAACGCATGCGTTTCTGTGATGCTTTGAAAAATAGATCACAAATGCCAGGTATTACCGCAGCCTCATATGTCGTCATCTCTCTGGGGTGTGGCTAGAGTGTTTAGAAAAATATGCAAATTATTTTTGCAGGATGGGGTAAGGAAAACCACGACCTTGTAAGGCAGCAACCTCAAGCATAACCTTTAGGAAGCCTAATGACATGATGCGAGATTAAGACCAAACCACTATTATCTGTTCTAGAAGGCTTAGAAATGTACAAATCCGAAATTTACAGTAGTGTCCACTCCTGTATATAACATGGCTTGTGCCCAGGTTCATTCAAGACATTTGTAACAAAAAGACTCCAAAAAAATCCAAAATTTGCGCCTGCCAGGACAGGAAAAAACTAAACATGTATCATAGGAAAAAAGACAGGATCATACATAAGGAGCAAAAAGACTTTCCAAATGTCTCAATTATACACCAAAGTAAATAAAACTAAGATACATGTCCCCCCTCACCGTGACCGGGTGCCATAGACTTCTATTGTGGCCGTGATTTGGTGCCATAGACTTCTATTGTGGCCGTGACCGGGTGCCATAGACTTCTATTGTAGCCGTGACCAGGTGCCATAGACTTCTATTGTGGCCGTGACCGGGTGCCATAGACTTCTATTGTGGCCGTGACCGGGTGCCATAGACTTCTATTGTAGCCGTGACCAGGTGCCATAGACTTCTATTGTGGCCGTGATTTGGTGCCATAGACTTCTATTGTGGCCGTGATCTGGTGCCATAGACTTCTATTGTGGCTGTGATCTGGTGCCATAGACTTCTATTGTGGCCGTGATTTGGTGCCATAGACTTCTATTGTGGCCGTGATTTGGTGCCATAGACTTCTATTGTGGCCGTGACCGGGTGCCATAGACTTCTATTGTAGCCGTGACCAGGTGCCATAGACTTCTATTGTGGCCGTGATTTGGTGCCATAGACTTCTATTGTGGCCGTGACCAGGTGCCATAGACTTCTATTGTAGCCGTGACCAGGTGCCATAGACTTCTATTGTGGCCGTGATTTGGTGCCATAGACTTCTATTATGGCCGTGATCTGGTGCCATAGACTTCTATTGTGGCCGTGACCAGGTGCCATAGACTTCTATTGTGGCTGTGATCTGGTGCCATAGACTTCTATTGTGGCCGTGATCTGGTGCCATAGACTTCTATTGTGGCCGTGATCTGGTGCCATAGACTTCTATTGTGGCCTTGATCTCGTGCCATAGACTTCTATTATGGCCGTGATCTGGTGCCATAGACTTCTATTGTGGCTGTGATCTGGTGCCATAGACTTCTATTATGGCCGTGATCTGGTGCCATAGACTTCTATTATGGCCGTGACCAGGTGCCATAGACTTCTATTGTGGCCGTGATCTGGTGCCATAGACTTCTATTGTGGCCGTGATTTGGTGCCATAGACTTCTATTGTGGCCGTGATTTGGTGCCATAGACTTCTATTATGGCCGTGATCTGGTGCCATAGACTTCTATTGTGGCCGTGATCTGGTGCCATAGACTTCTATTGTGGCCGTGATCTGGTGCCATAGACTTCTATTGTGGCCGTGATCTGGTGCCATAGACTTCTATTGTGGCCGTGATCTGGTGCCATAGACTTCTATTGTGGCCGTGATCTGGTGCCATAGACTTCTATTGTGGCCGTGATCTGGTGCCATAGACTTCTATTGTGGCCTTGATCTGGTGCCATAGACTTCTATTATGGCCGTGATCTGGTGCCATAGACTTCTATTATGGCCGTGATCTGGTGCCATAGACCTCTATTGTGGCCGTGACCGGGTGCCATAGACTTCTATTGTGGCCGTGACCGGGTGCCATAGACTTCTATTGTAGCCGTGATCTGGTGCCATAGACTTCTATTGTGGCCATGACCGGGTGCCATAGACTTCTATTGTGGCCGTGACCGGGTGCCATAGACTTCTATTGTGGCCGTGATTTGGCACGGCCACTCATACGGTCGCTGTACATCTCCAGCATTTTCTGCTTAACAAGATTATTAACCTTTGTCTTTACTTTCCAGTTTCTTTTGTCATGACATATTCTCTTCTTAAATTGCATTTCGCAAACATTTTGAATAAGAGAACTTTTTCTGCGTGTGACCTGCGGAAATCCGAGTGACCTCAGTACAAGTCTCGGCCATTGGGCTATGGGTGCTTTCTATGATCTTGATGCCCTGCATGGGGTTTCCCCGATCCTGTTACAGCAGAAGCCCTTCCATTCCCACAGGTTACAGTAGATGCTGGTGTCTTGTCGCCTTCTCCACCATGTAGCCACAGATTAGCCGCGGCATCCTGCTCATTGTGTATACAGACTCTCCATGCTGCGGCTTTCATCTCATAAGTGTAATATATGTCCCCCTGTGAGACCGGGGACCACATGCGACTCCTCTGAAAGGATCGTATTGCCCATTCCTTCACAGGGAACATGAAAGGCTATTAACGCTGTTACCTCTGCTTATTTTCTGATATGGATATAATGCGCCGGGTCCCTATGGAGATTTCACATGACAGGAAGACGTTACAGGGCATTCCTATGTAGTACAGGGAGGAAAAGTGACAGGGACACAGGTGCTAAATGCTTAACGTGACTTCACTATGATCCGGCATCAGATGTCAGATGTGCCCTGACCTCATCTTTATGTCACTGACACGGATACTTATTGCTATTCCAGATGATGGACAAAGCTTTCATCTTCAAGGAATATCCCAAGGATATGAAAGACACAAGTGAATCTGATGACCAAATTCTACCTGTATATCTAGAAAGTTAAGGTTTTTATAATTTATCATGCAGCTGTATGGACATATGAACTCTCTGTGTATATACAGTATATATCTCACCATGTACTGAATTGTAATATACTGAATAGGCACGTGGATAATATACAGGCAGCCCTCGGGTTACTTACATGATAGCTTCTGTAGGTTTGTTCTTAAGTTAAATTTGCATGTAAGTCGGAACTGTATATTTTATCATTGTAATCCCAGCCAAAATATTTTTGGTCTCGGTGACATTTGGATATAAAAACTTTTGGCTTGTCATAAGGATTTACAATAAATATTAATTGCAGACGCCTTACAGATGATAATTGTAGCCTAAGTCTAAATTAGAGTAAATTACCAATATCCAGAGGGCCGTTTGTAACTAGGGGTCATCTGTAAGTTGGGTGTTCTTAAGTCGGGGACCGCCTGTTTATACAATTTTGGTCTTGTGTCTTTTGGGTTGTTTTCTAGCCAAGTGATTGAACATTGACTGAGGATTAGGCGACAGAAGAATATTTAGGTGTTTTTAATAACAGAAATATCAAAGACATAAATTTGTATAGAAGCTGCTAGGATTTCCGGAATAAGTAAGGGGGGAGGATGTCCATGTTCAGTAGATAAACATTACTGAGTCGCCCCTTAATAACAGCGTTTTATGCGTCCTGCTCCCTTGCAGCTCCTGGACTTTATTGCACTTTATAGCACACTTTATGTGTCCCGAAACCCCTTTAATGTAACACAGAGATAGGATAGGTAGGTAGGAGAGTCTGAGAGTTAAATGCTGAGCAGGCCCCTGCCGGATACACCAAGAAGCTGGGGTCTCTAGATGTATTCAGCTGCACCAGAACAGCAGAGAGGTTATCACACGCCAAGAATATCTTGCACAGCCGCTCTCTGTGACTCAGGGAACATCATAGACACGGATTTGAGGTAAAAATTTTCACCCTGTGTTTTCCAAAATCCACTTATTAACCACCATACAAGGAGCCAATGGCTGCTGCTGCTGCTGTCCTAGTTGGGAGCTGAGCCGTGATTGGTTGCTGTTCTGCCACAGGTCATTAATATGAGCTCAGAGCTGTGATTGGTTACCATAGGCAATGAGTATATGATGCTTATGTGTGAGGTAATATGTGAAGTAATATGATAACTATAGATAGGGGATATAGAAAGAGATTGATAGCAATAGATAGTTAGATAGATAGAGATTGATATATAGATAGATGGAGAGATTGAGAGAGATGAAGAAATAAATAGATAGAGATAGATAAATACTCCAGTCACATCCAGATCTGCACTATTATCCTTACAATTAAATACTCCAGTCGCATCCAGAGCTACAATCATCTACCTACCGTTAGATCATCTCAGATGACTTCAGTTATAGCTAATAGCAGTTATTTACTATCCCGGATAATGCCAGGGGCTACATCTAGTATGGACTATGCCACCAACAGTATCATTGCCAGTATCAGGTGTGACACCTGAACAATAGAACAGAACAGCCTTATCTACTAAATCTGATAATTTAAATATGTCTCAACCATTACAAATATTGTCTGGATTATTTTTCATATCATGGTGGGCATCTATTCTGAAAGTCTCCAGGGATCCTGTGATATCCTCAATAATAATTAATAATAATTCTTTATTTTATATAGTGCCTACAGATTATGCAGCGCTGCACAGAACTTGCCAAATCGGTCTCTGTCCCCAATGGGGCTCACAATCTAATCAACCTACTAGTATGTTTTGGAGTGTGGGAGGAAACTGGAGGACCCGGAGGAAACCCACGCAAACACGGAGAGAACATGCAAACTCTTTGCAGATCTTCTCACACAAGCATATAAGGAATTAGGGACTTATCAGCGTTAACCAAAACCCAGGGACCGGACAAAGCATTTTGTTGACCTAGGTAAACAAAATTTCGCCCTCCCCTAACTTAAATTTGGAGCAAAAATGCAAGATAATCAGGGCAGAATGTAGTCTTTTATTATCCTGACTGGAAAATGAGATCATGTGAAATAAATTTAAGAAGGCAACTGGTATGGGATCATTTTAATGTCTTTGAATGTACCAAACACATATTTAACAGCAGTGAATATACCAAACACATAAATATATAACAGCAATAAACATATCGTACAACAGGGCTGCCTGCAGTCATGCATAAATATCAGTTACAGTTTATGTTAGGTTGCAGCCGTTCTCTTTTAGTGCTTTTTTCTGGTGGACTCCTCACAGGTGGCAATCTCTCTCAAGAACTTAATGATAACTTATACCAGCTATGATGTATAGCTGCAGAATTCCTGCCTTAGTGGCCTGTAGAGCACACTATGACCCTAAAAACACAAGTTTTTTTTATTTTTTTAAGTACTGTCAGAATCCTCTGAATGGACTTTGGCAGCTGCTTTCAGAGCTTGTGAGCCACACTGAGGACTGCTTTTATTAACAGCTTCCTTATAGCATCTGTTCAGCCTGAGCCAGTACCCAAATCTGAACTGGAACCACTATCTGAGCCGGTATCCAGCCTGAGCCAGTACCCTAATCCAGCATCTGAACTGGACCCTGTACCTGAGCTGATATTCAGCTCCTGGGCCCAAGTCTGAACTGGAGCCTGTATCTGACCAAGTGTCTAGTCTGAAGCGGCACCCTGTGCTTCAGTCTGAACTGGAACCCTTTTCTAAAGGTCAGCCGGCATCCACCCTGAGCCGGTACTCCGAAACCCGCTCTAGGGTGAGCTAGTGCCTGATCTTGTATCCGAACCTGGAATCCTGTTCCCTGACCCGCTCCAGATCCCTGTATCCTGACCTTATCCAGAACCTGTATAATGACCATTTCCAGAATCCTGTATCCTGACCTGGAATCCTGTTTCCTGAACTGATCTAGATCCCTGGATCCTGACCTGATCCAGATCCCTGGATCCTGACCTTATCCGAATTCCTGGATCCTGTCCTGGAATCTTGTATCCTGACCTGATCCAGAAACTGTATAGTGACCGTTTCTGGAATCCTGTATCCTGTCCTGTAATCCTGTTTGCTGACCTGATCCATATCCCTGTTTCCTGACCTTATCCTGAACCCTGTATCCTGTCCTGGCCTGGAACCTGTTTCCTGCCTGGTCCTATAACCCTAAATCCCAACCTGATCCAGAAATCTGAACCTGTACTCTGACTCCTGTTTTGTACCCCTATGCCTTTCATGTTCCCTGATGTCCGCATAGCTATCTGCCTTTATAGAATAAATAACTATTTATCTGCAGCCCGACAAGTTCTATATCCTGCAAGCGACTGACCTAATAATAGGCTGACAATTTCTAATTCTGTGAGGGTCTGGGCATTATTTACACCTCCTATCTGCACAGAGCAGACATAGAGAATGCTCCATAGACCTCAGTGAGTCGCTTCCTGGCTGTAGAGAACATGTATGTGACCAAGTTGAGGGGACACTTGGCCTTGAGTGGTCCCTGTGTCATATATAGTAATAGCCATTGTGAGGGGGGTAGCTCTACAAGGAAGTCCTATGTCATACCCCACCCTTTACACATAATAAACTCTATTTTCTGACTTTTCCGAATCGCTTGGCATATAATAGCCAGATTGTTACATCGCTACAGTTTGGATTGCTGCCTGCAGAGCCATGTGCGGCGAATTCTCTCATATCAGTCATTGTGTTCTGCAATGTGCATTGTCATATAGTCAAATGGAGATTCACGACACTGGGATATCGACGGATCTATTTTCGCGAATGATGTCAGGTGGAATCGCAAATCGAAAAAAAAGTGAACCAACACGAAGCGATTTAGAATAGACGTCTATTAGCATATTCCCTAACATGTATAAACACGGCTATAGTATAAAAATAAACAATGGAACATTTGAGAATCCATATGAACATCACTGCCTTCCATATGTACGACAAGAGGCGCCGCGCTGTTTGCATAAAACTCCGCCGCTCTGGATGGTGAGAAGCTTGACAGCCAGGAATCGGCACGGAGCTGCGGTGTGACTGTGCAGAAGGGGGGGGCTCTGCTGCTAATCTCTACACCGTGACCTGGAGTAACTCGCAATCTGTGAGATTTTTATTTTTATCCAATTTCTTTTTTTTTTTTTTTCTCTAATATGCAGACACTAAGCTGGAAGCTGCCAGACAGATGGAAAGAAAAGAAGGAGGAGATTTATTTCAAAATTTCTGCCGACCTTCCTAAGCTGTGACTGCTCCTTTAGTACCGGGATCCAAGTAAACACTGCTATTATTTCCCTCGCTGATATTTTGCCAGTAACTGTGATGAGCCGCAGAGATAATGGACAGTAAAATGTAATCTTACCACAAGCAAATAAAGGCACATGCACAGAAACTTGGCAACAATATTGTTACATATCATTTACATAATGAGAAACAAGCGTTGAGCATGTTACATTGTTCTGACAAATGACAATAGCGCTAAAGAAAGTTAAAGGGAGACTTTGGATAAAATGGATACACTGGCCCGGATTAACTATGGCTTTCCCATGGATAAGCCATAGAAATCACCTTGTCCCTGCCACTTTGGTTTTCCACAATTCGCACTCAACTATGAGCGTGTCAAGTTGTAGACCGGGGGCCACCACATTTACTATAGTCTCAGCTGGAAAACTGGAAAAGAACTCCACCCATTCCAATCTGATCTACAGAGCCTCTTATTGAATATCGGGGCAGGAACACTGGCATGGTAGGGGGGGGGGGGATTTTAAGACTTGGTCTAAACACCAGTTTTAATGAATTGCACCCAACGTGTCGCACAGGGCCGGTGCTAGCACTGGGCATACCCCGGCAAAGTGCTGGGGCCCAGAGCTGCTGGCAGGGGCCCACATAAGGGTGTAATCCATGGATGCTGTATCTAATGAATCCATAGGGAGTGAGGGGGCTGTATACAAAATAACCATGAGGGGGTTGTATACAAAATAACCATGAGGGGGCTGTATACAAAACCATGAGGGGGCTGTTTAGGATTATAAACTAGAGCATCTTTTAGAAAACAGGAAACCGTTTTAGTTTCTGAAGTTTTAATGCCGCCATATGAGTTCACTGCAAAGGGGCCCACTGAGGCTCTGTCGCCCAGGGGCCTACCGAAACCTGGAGCCAACCCTGGTGTCACACATAGGACTACATGATCTCCTGTGTGGTGCATAACACAGTGTATACATTTTTCGGATAATACTGTGGGATTAGGTAGGGGGGCAAAGTTATCGACGGACGATATATGTCCCCTAAATTTTATCCTATGGCTCCAGGGAAGTTGTTGTGTGTAGCGGAAAGCAGAGACTTTGCAGGGCTGGCTTCTTGTAAAGACCCAAAATAAAGGGGCACTGGAGCTGGATTTTGAAGAGAGAGGATGGGTTTCCCAATCCCTGGTCCTTCTCTGGACCCACCATGGTAGGTGCTGGGTCTCTCTGTCGTCTGGAGCTGACTGCTGAGCGCTGATTGGGAGCTGAGACCACAAAGTCTGGGAGTGCAAACAAGACTATGGGGAGATTTATGGTGGGCCGGCATACTATATAGGCCACGCCCACCCCTTTTCCGCTGGCGCAAGCCTCTTGATGTATCTGTCGGGCGGCCGCACCGGCTGGCAAAGCTAAGTCAGGTCCAACCTAGCATAGTTTTGCGGAAAAATCTGTGCACAAACTGCCCACTACAGCGGCGGACGTGCCCTCCACAACCACCTGGCGCGGCGTTGTCACAAATATAATTGCAAATTCTTGCATTGCACACAATTGTAAAATTATATTTTGATAGATCGGGCATTTGGGGATTTTTTGTTTATTTAGTTTTATATCAATTCTAGGGAAAGGAGGGTGATTAGAATTTTTTTTTAATTATAATTTTTTTTATTTTTCTTTTACTATTTTTAGAACCTTCAGGGTACTTTAACCTTAGATGGTCTGATTGTTCTACCATATACTGCAATACTACTGTATAAATTTAATTGATCACACACTGTAGACCACGAAGGCATCATTACTGCACGAGTGGAGCTCTGCGCTGGTAACCACAGGGAGAAAACTAAAGAATTCAAACAATGAATATTCACAAGGGCAGCTTAAAAACATGATAACCAAGTATATAACTATCCAGCACACCTCCCCCAGTATATAGGTATCTAACACAATGCCCTCACATAAGTAGCCAGCACACTGCCCCATGTATATAGGTAGACATCACACAGAAGCCTCCATCCCCCATTATATAGGTCACCAGCACACTGAAAAACCCCTCCCCCCAGTATATTGGGAGCCAGCATACTGAACCTCCCTCTTCCCCCAGTATATAGTTAGCCAGCACACTGCAGCCCCCTCTCTCCCAGTATATAGGTAGCCAGAAAACTGAAACCCCCATCCCCCCAGTATATAGGTATCCAGCACACTGAAGCCCCCCTCTTCCAGTATATAGCTTGCCAGTATATAGGTAGCCAGCCAACTGCAGCCCCTTTTCCAGCACAATGACTCCCCACCAGTATATAGGTAGCAAGCACAGTGAAGCCCCCCTACCCCCAGTATATAGGTAGCCAGCATACTGAAGCTCCCCCCAATACATATGTAGCCAGCACACTGCAGCCCCCTTTCCCCCCAGTTTATAGGTAGCCAGCACACTGAAACTCCTTCCACCCAGTATATGTGTAGCCAGCACACTGAAGACCCCCACTATATAGGTAGGCAGCACACTGAAGCTTCCCCTTCCCCGAGTATACAGGTAGCCAGCACACTGAAGGCCCCTTCGCCCCTTATTATGGGTAGCTAGTACACTGAAGCTCCCCTCCCCCAATATATAGGTAGCCAACATACTGCAACCCTAAAACATGAAAAAAGTAAGTACCTCACCACACTCCCTGCAGATATTTTTCCAACTTCTTCTGTAGTAGTGCGACCCAGCCCCATGTGCTCTGCCACCATGCACCGCAGAAGCGCACAGAATTGGGTCGCGCTACCGCTGAAGAAGAGGGGAGAAGATGAGCCCCAGGGAGCGCTGAAAGTGAGAACTTAGGTTTTTTCTCACTGAGGGCAGTGGGAAGCTGCTGACACCCCCATACACTATATACTGTATCTTATAAGTTCCTGATGGTTGAAGCTTATATCGGTGATGTTTGCTTCATATCCTATGAACTGTTTCATCTGTTCCCCTTAGTTTTCTGTTTTAGATTTTTTAGAAAAGTTTTGGAGGTGCCCCCCTCCTCTGCGGAGTTATTTTCCAGATGATTCTCCGTTTCCGGATTTGTTTTTGCTAAATGAAGGTATTTCCAATCACACTTGTGATAAAAGCTGTTACTCGCAGTTGTCTCTAAATTGGTGGCGTGTTTTTTCTCATCTGCATATGAGTTCTCTTTCCCTGGATTATAATAAATGTACTACATTAATGCAACTAGAACTAGAAATGAAGGTGAGAAGCACCCAGAAAGGGAAGAAACAGATTGTGCAGCAGGATCTGCAGACATCACAGGTGGCATAGAACTACCCACTGCATGATGGGAGTTGTTGTCCTGTGGAGTTACACCTCATACTCCATAGAGTAGACTACATTCTTCTCTATGATTAGATGTGGAGTCATTTGCTATGACTAATTGCTGTTATTAATGATGTTTGCTGTGCAGTGTATGAACACTCATTTGTAGATACTACAATCCATACAAAGTGGATTTCACACGTTTATTTAGAATACAATTAACCATTTCCTATGTACATTAGACAGCATGTAACTATCACTTCCAAGTACTCCCTTATTCTTTTGTGAGAGGCTCTGCCCAGTGGGCCCCGGTGCAAACATTAGATCGGGCCCCCATATACCTAAACTCTCTATGCCTCCATCCCACACATTACACTTGAGAATAAACATATACTATATGTTACACGTATGCATACAGCACCATACTCATATACCAGCCTCAATTCAATCATGAATGTCTGGCAGCAGCCCCCTTTATAATGAAATATCCAGGAGCCTCCCCTTAATAATGAAATGTCCAGCAGTGGCCTCCCATCACTAATAAAGTATCCAGCAGCAGCCTCCCCTTACTAATAACATGTCTCAGCAGCAGCCTCCCCTCTCTAATAACATGTCCCAACAGTGGCCACCCCTCACTAATAAAGTGTCTAGCAGTGGCCTCCCTTCACTAATAACATGTCCAGCAGCCTCCCTTCACTAATAACATGTCCAGTAGAAGCCTCCCGTCACTAATAAAGTGTCTAGCAGCAGCCTCCCCTCACTAATAACATGTCCAGCAGCAGCCTCTCCTCATTAATAACATGTCCAGCAGCGGCCTGACCTCATTAATAACATGTCCAGCAGCGGCCTGACCTCACTAATAACATGTTCAGAAACCTCCCCTTACTAATGAAATCTTATTAGCCTCTCCTCGCTATTCTCCCCACAGGGTTCCTCATAATATACAAAAATAAAAACTGATCTCATTACTTGCCTCTGGCGATCCCTGCGGCTTCCTCTTCATCCTCAGGTCTGTTTGCACTATATGATGTAGCAGTGTCTGAGGTCATCATACAGTGTGTGCAATGTCTACCTTCCCCTCTAATGGACCCTCAGTGTGCTGTCTCTGCTGGGCCCAGTTAGGGATGTAGCGGTGGAGAATCCCTTTAACTGGGATAACAAAACCCATAACACAACATTTCATCTAATTTCCAGACAGGATTTTCTGCAAACAATTCCACAGTATATCTGTGACATATAAACGTACCCCTTAGGGGGCTTTCACACAAGATTTGGCTTTAAAAACTGCACAATATAAACTGCAATGGTCTCTTCCTCTGAGCCGCTGTGGGGAACCCTGCACATAGCACAGTATATGTGCGGGCATTGTATATGTATTAATCATGGGGGCACTGTATATCTGTAAATTAATTATGAGGGGTTGAATTTATATATTTCTATTCATTGTGGAGAGGAGACACTGCATACATGTCAATTATTTATATAGCGGGGGCAATGTGTAGACCCTGTATTGTATTGCATAAGCATTGTTCTGGTGCTGTATTTTTGTATGGAGCCTAGTTCTGTTTTTATGGTATAGGCATTGTCCTAGTGCTGTATTTATGCTATGACTATTAATCCGATGCTCTATTTATGGTATGAGAATTGTTCTGGTGCTGTACGAAGTGTGGTTCCAGTGCTGTATTTCTGTGCGGAGCTCGGTTCCAGTTCTACATTTATGTACATAGCTCGGCTCTAGAAAATAATAATTCCTTTATTTATATAACACCAACATATTCCGCAGTCCTACACAGAGCTTGCCAAATCGGTCCCTGTCCCCATAAGGGCTCACAATCTAATCAACCTACCAGTATGTTTTGGAGTGTTGGAGGAAACCGGAGGACCCGGAGGAAACCCACGCAAACACAGAGAGAGCATACAAACTTTTTGCAGATGTTGACCTGGATGGGACTTCTGGTTCTTACTATTTCTGTACTAAGCTGGGTTCTGTTGCTGTATTTCTGTACTAAGCTGGGTTCTGTTGCTGTATTTCTGTACTAAGCTGGGTTCTGTTGCTGTATTTCTGTACTAAGCTGGGTTCTGTTGCTGTATTTCTGTACTAAGCTGGGTTCTGTTGCTGTATTTCTGTACTAAGTTGGGTTCTGTTGCTGTATTTCTGTACTAAGTTGGGTTCTGTTGCTGTATTTCTGTACTAAGCTGGGTTCTGTTGCTG